>NC_134701.1:213067350-213708600 GCF_043290135.1 Rhipicephalus microplus | reverse complement strand
ATTCTATTCCAGCAACTGACGGTGTTACAAGCGTATTTTTGTGTCTACTACTTTACGTTCTTTGCAGGCGTCTCTTTTACTTCTTGGTAACACATTTTTTTCATGCTGCATCATATTAATTATGAAAAAATATTAATTATGAAAAACCTTCCCTTACACGAAAATAAAAGATGAACTGATTTGAAATACATAACGTCAGGAGCGAGTGAAGCCAATATAATAATAATAATAATAATAATAATAATAATAATAATAATAATAATAATAATAGTAATAATGTGTCTTCTCCAGGGGGAGTCAAGCCTCCAGGAAGTTAGAGATTGTTTCTTTGTCCGTCCGTTCGTCCGTCTGTCTGTCTGTCTGTCTGTCCGTCCGTCCGTCCATCCGTCCGTCCGTCCGTCCGTCTGTATGTATGTCTGTCTGTCTGTATGTCTGTCTGTAGCCTCGAGACTGTGAGAGTAATAAAGAGAAAAAGCGAAGCGGAGAAGGAAAGGTAGAGAGGTTAAGAGGTCGCACACATGGTTTGCTAGCCTACACACGCTGACAACTTGACACGCTCGCCAGCTCCGCTTTCATGTCCAAGTACAAAAACGCACAAAGCGCTAATGACCTATGTTAAAATGCTGATTTAAAGAAACTTTGCATCATGTGGCATTCAGAGTGCGAGTGGGTAAGGCTTGAGCTTGTGAGGGAATCACAAGTGCGTGCATTTGCTGCATAAACGTGAGGGCTTAACGTTGAGTTCTTGAAGACCTATGCCAGCCATCGCTCAAAACGAATCTTCCAGCACTCACCGCAGTAACCGCGTGAGCGCCGTTCAACCCGTGGTGCCACATGTGCGCAACGCTGCTGCTTCGCATTCCATCAGGGTTCCTTTTGAGAATATGGTGTGAACTTTTCTAAATGCACACATTAACCTTTATTGTACGAGAAAAACGTTTGTCTGCACGGCAGACGACTGTGTGTGCATTGTACTGTACACTGGCTGTAATTCACAGGAAACAAACACTTACCCATTACAAAATTTTATGTTTGCTGGTGAAAAGCACTCATATTTGTTGCGAAACTCTTTGTAGAAGTTCCACGTAGATGTGATTCAAAGGAAAATGTTACCCCTGATGCAATGGACTATTGTTCGTGGAGAACAAACTGGGTTTCGTAACGACGAGGAAGATACTTGGTTCACAAGCTATGGCATGTATCTTGTTTGTTTGTGCAGTTCTTGAATAAGTAGGCACCTTGGCCTTCATTAGTTTTCGAGGTGGCTCATTGTCGAGGTCTTCACCACAGCTGTCTTTCGACAGAACTTATAGGCCAAGGGGTAGCCCCATCGTCAGAAAAATTGATGCATTGCCGAGAGATCATTGCTGGATATTGTCTCAAGCAATTCCGTCTCTTTGTCAACCGTTCCTAGCTGAAATGAATGCCGAAGCTTAATACCAGAAAGCTTAAACGTATGCAGACAAGAGCACTTACAGAGATTTTGTCTGCATTATAATGCACATTTGAAGACATAAACATGGGATAACAAAAATACTCGTTCTTATGATTACATTGCGTGCGCAAGGTTTTTAGGGGCGAAGTTTCTTAAAGCGGCACCAGTTCGTCCCTCGTCGTAGTGCGTAACCAATCTTACGCTTTGACCTGCAGTGTGGTGCCGGTGGGAGATTTCTCCTGTGCGTTGTTGAACAATAAAAAATTCGCAGCGTGCGCGTCAACTAAAAGCCGAATTCTCCCG
The DNA here is from genome assembly GCF_043290135.1 of Rhipicephalus microplus. NCBI lineage: Eukaryota > Metazoa > Arthropoda > Arachnida > Ixodida > Ixodidae > Rhipicephalus > Rhipicephalus microplus. The sequence goes on along the minus strand of NC_134701.1, from coordinate 213,706,862 downwards.
TATTCATTCCCAATCAGCAGCCATTGGCGTGTACATTGAGCACTATCTGACAAGAAAGAGTTGCTAGGTTATACTCGCGGGGCGTAACCTCCTTTGTTGTAGAAAGGTTTAGCAAGCGTTGGGCCACAGTGCCATGAATGCAGTGAACTAGTATATACCTTGAACTTGAGGTGGTTAAAGGTGGGAAGTAGACACGAAGCGCAAGCCATAAGAAAGTGTGCGTGTGCCACATCTCGTGTAGTCCTTGGAATGTCCGCTGGATGGCGGCGCTTCGATATGCGGACATCTGATGAAAAGATGCAAGGTTGTGGTATTTGGAGTGTTGACTAGATGGACGAACGGACACACAGACAGATGCATAGATGGACGCACAGATAGCTGCACGGACGGATAGGCGCATGGACGGACGCAGGTGCGGATGCATGGATGAACGCAGGGACGGAAGCACGGATAGATGTGCGGACGCACGAACAGGCGCACGCATGGACGGGCGGATGGACGCACGGATGGTCACACAGACGGACGCATAGACGGACGGAAGCAAGAACGAATGAACGGACGGATGCCTCGCCCTACTCTTCGCCCCACTCTTCAACCAGATGGCACAACATCATAAAGAATGCGATCGCACGAAAAAAAATTTGACTCTAACAGCGCCATGAATTTGAAAAAGCAGAAAAGAACAAATGTACATGTTAATGCACGGGGTGTCTCAAGAGGGGAGAATCACTTCATGTATTCACGAAGAATAGCAAGAAGGTGAATGACGAGGTGAGTTATCTTAGATACATTGACCGAAATATACATGGACCGCTCGAGTATTCGAGTCACAATTGTAGCTCACCATTCTTGAACAGATGCTTGTCAACAGATGAAGATGAAGGACTGACCAAAGACGAGATTACCGTTTATGGGCATCCGCTTTTCTCTGGGCTCAACAATCGCTCATGCAAAACACGCGTATATCTCAACCATATGAATGCATTCTTATACGCTGCACTTAAAGGGGCCCTGAAACACTTTTTCAAGTAACCATGGAATGAAATCACTGGAAAAGATTATTGCCTCACGAATGCAACGCCGCAAAAAATTTTAAGCATCTGCCCAGTGCGAGTGGAGTTACAAAAGTTTGTCGCATGCTGCAATTGCATTCTGTCTTCTCTCGTCCCGACGAAAGCACTGGAAGCCGAGCAGGGAGGGACGTCAGGGCCATAGAAAAACGTCACGCGCGCTTCGCAACCTTGAGCATTTTTTCTTTTTTTTCTTCGAATGCGCGGCTTTTTTAGTGTGATCGCGCGCGCAAACGTGGACAAGTAGAAACCTCCCGCGGCGATCTCTGTAACGAGCGAGCGGGCCAGGTTCAAATCAGCTTATGGCTGATAGATTCATGGGTCGTTGCCGTGTGATCTTGGGGCATATAATGTGACTTGTCGAGAAAAGAGAAAGCAATTTATAGATGACTTTCATAATTTATTATGAATTCCAGGCCAGGTGCTGTGCTATAATATTTGGCTCGCGTGTTGTCAAGAACCTCTACTACCAATCTACACTGTTTTCTGACCATACTGAAAAAGTGTTGCAGGGCCCGTTTAACAAATTTAAAAGAAGAACATTTTCTGTGAAGTTTTCGTACAATTTAGTGGCTGTAAAGGAACAGCACGTTCCAGGACGAGGATTTTAACACCAGGAATATTTTGCACATCACGAAGATTCAAAGTTTGCGAAAATTTGCTGCCGATGTCGTATACCGGTGACGGAATGTGGTAGCCGGGGCTACTCCAGACAAGGTGATCGCTTGGAAGATAGACAAACTACGGTATCTCAAACTAAAGAGAACCTTGACATACATGCGAAGCAGCGCATGGGTCGGCTTGAACTTCCGTTCATCACGGGCACCTTGACCGATGTTAACGCGTCCTTGAAGTGGACCACACCATGAATTTACTGTAGCTTGTGTTGTTTACACCCTTCTTTTTTTGCCATTTTTAAAATCAGGTTTGTCGAGTTCTTTTGCATTTTTCATTTTCATTCTTTAATGTACGTTATTGTTCATCTCGTTCTTATCCGATTTCTCTCTCTTTTAACAAGCATTGTACTTCAATTTTCGTTATGAGGTACAGTGTGGCGAACCCTCCTTGCGGGTATAACCCAAGATTTTTTAGGCGGCAAAACAAAACAGCTCTTGTTGGAGCACGCAACGTGGGTTCATCGTGATGCCACGTGGGAGCACGTGGGTTCATCGCATGTCTGCAGAATCTCCTTCCCCGACGCCATCACGCGACTCACTGCACGCGACTTCCGAGAGATTGTATGAAAAAGGAGAGGCCACGGACTCTCTTTTTTATACAATCTCTGAATGAACGAGTTGGTTCGTCGCTCGTCTGGAGAATCTCGTTCCCAAACGCCTTCACATGATTGCTGAGAGAGTGTAACGGGGAGACGCCACAGCGTCTGACACTTGCAGTGATTTATATGTGAAGTTTAACTTCCCAAAACCACCATATGATTATGAGAGACGCCGTAGTGGAAGACTGCGGAAATTTGTACCACCGGGTGTTCTTTAACATGCACCCAAATCTGAGCACACGGACCTAAAGCACTTTCGCTTCTATCGGAAAGGCAGCCACCGCACCCGGAATTCGGTGCCCCGACCTGCGGGTCAGCAGCCGAGTACCTTAGCTACTAGACCACCGCGGCGTGGCGACACTTCTTATGATGCGCGCAGATACGGGGTCATTTTTTCTTTAGACACAAGTGTGCCCATGGGGTGGCCTTATGCTCCCCTATAGTGAAGTACCAAGTACTCTAAATCATTAACCACGTTTTCTATACACACAATTTGCTCATCCGTGGGATCGAAAGATTCACTCATCTCCACGAAGGGAGTGATGACGAGTGAGCGAAGCTAGATCATAAGGTTCATAATCTACGTTAAATGCACCGACTAGTATGAAGGACAAATGGACATATGGATATACGCACGCGCAAGCGGGTGGGTCAAAGGCAACATGGACGGATGGCGCAGGTTATCGTGTATTGTGCTGTCAAACATTTGATTGGTGTAGTACACATAAAAGTGCTGTTTTAGACAGATGTCTTGGTTTTTCGTTGTGCAGGTGTTAAGTTTTAGTTTCATTTAGCGTGACTGGTGCCAACAAAGCTTCGCCTTCAGGAGCTGCGCCACAAAAATTATGAGTGGAAAATTAGCCGTTCTCCAGCAAGTGAATTTCACATGCTCGAGTAACAAAGATAGCAGCAGTTGCCAGCAGATCTACGTGTACGACTGCAATGGCGGCTTTCGATGGGTTGTCTAGAGGGGCTGCCGAAATCCGGGAGTGACCACTCGTGTCTCATCCAATCGAATTTGCAAATGAGACAAAGGAGTGTTCCATGTGCGATCGAGCCTGAAGCTCCGCATACGCTGCATGCAGGTTCCAGAAATTATTCCTGCTTAGGCTCCGTACTTTTTTGTGGAAGTGTTCTCCACTGAAAATAATTACTACAGTTGCTCGAAAGCTGACGGAAGTGATTAACTCTGCTGAGCGTATCCGAGCAGGCACTCCAGTTCGCCTGTTTGCTGCAATAAAGTGGCTGGAATTTACAGAATATTCAAAATCAGGCCTTATTAATTTTTGTAATTTCAGTACTAAGACGCACGGTAATTCACCTTTGCAGATAAACTCTGCACGGCGGTAGAAATACGTCACGTCGGCAGCTAGTTCATGCACATTGTTTCCCTCTTTAGTGACAAAGTCACTGCAGAAGTGGCCGCTGGGAGATAACAATGGAGCGCTCAGTGAAGCAGGCGGTGGCACGCTGTCTTAAGTAGCGCAGCTATCAGCCGCTCATTTCCGAAGTGTATTTAGCGCTTCCGAGTTAACTATTGCGATTACACCTTGGTTATTTTTTTATGAATTGTATTATTTTAGAACTCGCTCGTTTATTTCCACCTGGTTTCGAGCGCTGTTTCGCGCCTGTATTGAGCACTTAATTTTGAGCGTGACCACGTCACATGAGATCTACGACAGCAATCTATGACAAGTTGCGGGTGACATTCCGGGTCCTAAATCACTACCGCACTTCAAAGAGAGAGTGAAGCGTTCCTTATACGTTCGTCTCGATCAACGAGGATTCGAGGTCGTGGCTATGCTCCAGGCTGGGCTCGACGCTCACGCGAAAGCCTTCAAATCGCGCTAAAGACACTACGCAAATGACCGCCGAGGCGTATCTAAAATGAAAGTCTACAAGCGAAAATATAGATCAAATAAACATCATTCGGGTTGTTGGACAAGTATTGGTGATTGCCCCACGGGCTTGTTTTTATATTTGTACGTAACCGGTACATTGCGCGGGTAACCACATCGTTATGAAAGTTACGCAGATACGTTCACGATTATCTTAAGACCTTGTGATAAGACGGCGAACACAATGCGAGCAATGAAATGTACATTTAACTAACCTGGCTACCAACGGTATGGAATCTTCGATGCCGCCTGTATAAATGCCGACCCGTGTTACCACAGATAAAATTACCGACGACCTATACCTGTGTTTGCCGCCTTCGAGTATTGCCGCCTATATGGGGGACAACCTTGCCCAATAGAACATTTCATCTTTTCCGCCTGCGTTTTGCTTTGTTGAGCGAGAAATCCGCGCGACACCATAAACAAAACTAAAGGGACTGCAGCTAATGGTGCTTCTCGTGGTGCCAGCGTTTCCTACACGCGCGTGACTTCACAAACATGGCGTGCTTTCTGAAGACGAAGAGTATGTCCGATTGTGGCTTGGCTTACTACGTGCATTTAAACAATCCCGTGGACTTGTCGACCTCACTATCCTCTTTCTCGCTCACTTCTGCTTTTTTTTTTTAATTCGAATGGATGGATGGAAAAACTTTATTTTGTCTCAAAGCAACTGAGGATGATTCCGTGTTAGATGGCCATCAACCCAAGGTTGGCGGCGACCTGTGTGGCCCATTCCACGACCCTTAACTGGACGACTGGGTCTGAGCTGGTCAACACGGCCTCCCAGTGCTCAAGAGAGGGATCACGCATAATATCCACAGGCGACGGCACTATGCTACATTCCCAAAGTATGTGATCATATGTTGCCACAGCCTGACACCATTTGCATTGCGGCTTTATCTCCTCCGGGTACATTTTGTTCGACACGTAAGGGTTGGGAAAAGATCGCGTCTGCAGTTTTCTCCAGACGCATTCCTGCGCCTTAGTCAACCGCTTGTGCGGGGGCGGATAAAACCTCCGCTCTAGTTTATAATGATTCGTTATGTCATGAAAGGAAACCAGCCCATCTCTCGCGGACCTCCCCGGAACTGGTGGCTCACCTACCCGGCTGACGAAACCTCGAGCATTCAGGTGAGCCGCCTCGAAGCATTTCTTAGCGAACTTCGGCGACTTTGCGCGTATCTATCTATCTAGCCGCCTACGACTTTTAGATCTCCTGGCCGTTTAGATAATAGTATAGATACGAAACTTGGTATGACATAACATGACTGTGTGAAGAACATATTTGACTGGTCATAACATGAAAATCCAGAAAGAAAGAGTTCTCTGGTGCGCGGATTTGAACGTGGGACCTCTGCGTCGTGAAAGCGAGGCGTTAACCACTGAGCCACCCTGGAGAAAGGGCGGAGGATTTGTTCACAAGACATGTTGCAAAACTGGTATGGTATGACATGATTGTATGGCGAACACAAGCGACAGACCTTAACATGAAAATTATGACATGCGTGTCATGTAATAACATGACTACATGCCCAGCTCCAATGCGCTTGCGGGCGTTTCGCTAGCTTCACCTATACCTGATTTGGTATTACGGGACGTGAATAGATGACGAAGGTATGATACTGGTGCAAACATGATAAACATGAGATGCGTGTCATGTAACATGACTACATGCTACGCTCATGACGCGCTCGCGGCCGTTTTGATATCTTCACATGTACCAAACTCGGTACTACGCGACGCGAACGGACGAGATGGGTAAACGATACATACAAACATGATAATCACGACATGCGTGTCATAACACAGCGTGACTACATGCCACACTCACAAAGCGCGCGCGGCTGTTTCGCTAGCTTTGCATTGATTTGATATGTGGGGTTTAACGTCCAAAAACCACCATATGATTATGAGAGACGCCGTAGTGGAGGGCTCCGAAAATTTTGACCACCTGGAGATCTTTAACATGCACCCAAATCTGGGCACACGGGCCTACAACATTTCCAGCTCCATCGGAAATGCAGCCGCCGCAGCTGGGATTCGCAAGCTTTGCGTATGCCAAATTTAGTATTACGTGACGTCAATGGATGACGAAGCTATGTGACTGATGCAAACATGATAATCTTGAGATGCGTCTGATGTGAAAACATGACTACATGCCACAGTCAATTTGATTGATATGTGGGGTTTAACGTCCCAAAACCACCATATGATTATGAGAGACGCCGTAGTGGAGGGCTCCGGAAATTTCGACCACGTGGGGTTTTTTAACGTGCACCCAAATCCACGCCACAGTCGAGGGCGCCAATACATTTTGACGAGTCGCGGTGCGCGTGCTCACCGGCGTTCATTTCGTCGGGTCACGCCGGCGTTGACACGCCAGGCACCGGTCCTGTACTCGCAGGCGCGCGCCGTGCTGCGTTGCTTTGACGCATGCGTGTTTCAATGCGTACAGCGTCCCTCCGTCACGAAAAGAGGGAGACGCGCTGTTGTCTGGGTAACGCATCGGCGTGAAATGCAGCATGTCGCATTTCGCGCTGGTTGCCGTGGGGCCGCGCCGGTCACGCCTGGCGTCAGACTATAGAGTACTCGCGTTTTGCTAACGTAGCGTCGCTGTGCCCAGCGTGTGCGCCCGTCAACGCCCCGTTAGAGTGTATTGAGCCCTTCATGATGCACTCACGGCCGTTTTGCTAGCTCCACATATACCAAATATGGTGTTACGTGACGTCAATGGATGACGAAAGTATATGACTAGTGCAGACAGGATAATCCTAACACGCGTGTCAAGTAAGAATATGACAGCATTCCACGCTCATAGCGTGCTCGCGCTCGTTTCGCTAGCTCCACATATACTAAATTTGGTATCACGTGACGTGAATAGATGTAGAAGGTAAACGTCACATTAAAACATGATAATCATGACACGGAAGTCATGTACGGCATCATATACCTCCACCTCGTAACGTTATGCTGATTTTAATCAACCTTTCCCTCTTCGCTTTCTTTCCAATCTTTCTTCCCCATTCCCCCTTCCCCTAGTACAGGGTAGCAAACCGGATGCTCCATTTTCTGGTTAACCTCCCTGCCTTTCCCTCATTTTATTCTCTCTCTCTCTCACATTCGTGCTTCGCATATCTTAGATTCCCCCTGTGCATGGGATCTTCCAATTTTTTTCGACAGCAAATGCCAGTTTATTTGTTTATTTATTTGATTTGAATACATGGATACATAAGGAAACGCAGAAAAGAGGGAGGATGCAGGCTAGCCACTTCCACCTAGAGGGGGCACAACGCCTGCTTACTCTTTCGGGAGCAGGGAAGAGGAAAGAATGATTGGAGAGAGAAAAAAGAAAGAATAGAGAGAAGTAAAGGAAAAAATGACGAAGACTTAAACAAGCGTAAGTAAACATGAAATAAATAAACGTCTATAAATGGGGGGACCACCGCTAGGGGGCCACAGAGAGCGGACGTGTTGCGCGTCGGCTCCGCAACTTTCCTATGTTTTTGGTGGATTGTCGAATTTATCGTGGAAAGCGCTTCTCACCATCGATCGACGGCAGTTTCAAGGACTTCCCTGACACCAAGTTTTGCCAGGTGGGACCACTTTTTGGCCACTTATTGGCGCTTTTATTGCACCACGATAGCAAGAGCGCCAAGTCCAGCGTCTCTGCGCACGACGCCATAGGCCGGCCGCTGCGGCGGTGGGGCCTGCAAGCCTAACGTGTCGCCGGACCTCCTCGGAGCTCCCGATCCCCGACGGCAGCGTACAAGGCCTTTGCTAGGGCTAAATGGATGTCGTAGAGGTAGAAGGAGAGGACATTCGGCCGGAAGATTTCGGCGAGGGAGCAGGATGGTGCAGCGTAAAGAGAACGAAACAGGCCGACGGCGCGTCCGAGACAGCGCAAGACCAGAAGACGGAGACGCAGCAACAGGCGGCTGCCGAGGCGACTACAGAGATTGCCCCGGATACTGCCACAGCGGCGCAGAATAAAAAGAAGTGTGCTCGTTACTTGCAGCACCTTGCTAAGGCGAGCCGAATGCCAGAGTTACCGCCCGATGACTACAGGATCATTGTGCGCCCCCGCGGCGGATTCAACGGGGCTGAATACAAGATAGATCGCATTTACTGCTGCCTTCGTAACGCGGCAGGTATCGGTAGAGAAGCGGCTAGAGAGGACAGCATCTGCCTCAACGTTAAACAGAACGTCGTGGTGCTCAGCACTCCGTCCGCGGACAGAGCCAAACGCTACGGAGCCATCAGCAAGCTTTGCATCGGGAACCGAGAGTTCGAGGCGAACGCCTATCAGGCCGCCCCGGAGAACACTTCCAAGGGCCTGATTAGGAACATTTCCAAAGACGAGAGCCCGGAGGACATCGTTAACAACCTAGTGACGCAGCGCAACCCCAGCGTGCTGCATGCCAAGCGAATGGGCACCACGGACAACATCATCGTATTGTTCGACGGTTTCCGTGTTCCCAGACACGTATACTATGGACCTATGCTTGTGAGATGCTCCCTCTACAGAAAGCACATCGACGTGTGCTACGCGTGCGGGAGGCTGGGCCATCGCTTCGACGTGTGTCCCAACCCTGCCGACAAGATTTGCCGTGGCTGCGGAAGCAGTAACCCACCGTCTGACCATCACTGCGAGCCGCGGTGTCAACTGTGTGGCAAGGATCATCTCACGGGTGACCGCGTCTGCAAGGCGAGATACAAGACTCCTTACATAGTCAAGCGTCGCCGCCTAGAGCGAAAGCGGCGTGAAGAAGAGCAAGCGGCCGCAGCGTCCGACAGCATCTACAACAGCGGCATTAGCACCGAAGGCAACGGAGGTTACTACAATCATTATCCGGCGTTTGACAGTCATTCATCCAACGCCACCCGAAGAGGACGCTCGACAAGTCGAGACGCGAGAGGCGGCGGCGGTAAATCCTGGTCCCGCTCTCGCAGCCGGACACCAAGGCCGAGAAGCATGTCGAAGACGCGCGGTGGCGCCGTTCCGGGCGCCACAGCTGTCAACCAAGGCACCCAACAAAGTCAGCAGCATCAGACGTGGCGGCAGCCGCAACAACAAGGACCCATGGGAACATGGCAGCAGGTGAGATGGGCGGATGTAGCCGCCTTTCGCGCCGGCGGCGTTGTTTCGGCGGGACGTCCTGGCGGTCCCGCCGTCGGTGGCGGCGGTGGGAGCGAGCTCAAGCTAGCGGTAGAGCGAGTGCTAGAACAACGCCTAGGACCATTACAATCGATAATTTCAGAGCTGAAACGCGAGAACGCCGCCCTTAGAGCGGAAAATTCCAAATTGAAAGGAGAGGCTCCACGAATGCAACAACCACAGCAACAGTCGACGGCGCCGCCACCACCGACGCCTCGGTTTTCGACTCCGTCGAGACCCGAGGCGGCGGGGATGGGCACGGATGACGAGAGCAGTTCGGGAGAGGGGGCAGGCGGAAGCGAAGACCGCCAGTGTACCGCGAAAAGGATAGCACTAGATCCTGCCAGGCACGAATCCACACAGCGATTTGGCCGTTATGATAAGCTACAGAAACAAATCGATACTATCGAGACCAGCCTCGATGAACGTTTTGCTAAACAGGTGGCACAGATGAATGACATGTTCAATAGTGCGATAGCTAAGCTCTCTGAACAAATGACACAAATGCTCACCGCGACACGGCGTGCATAGAAAACATTGAAGCGCGACTCCCGCCATCTGCGGGCAGACCGATTAGAACGGTGAGTAAGCCCTACGCTAGACAGCAACAGAGTCAGCAGCAGCAGAACGCGCTGCCAGACGCCGAGCCGCAGATTCAGCCGCACCCCAGTCGCCTCGACGGCGATGGGCTAAATTAAACACAAGCATCACCATGGCTAGACACGCGCACACTCACACTAACACTCACAAACAACAGTACACGATCTGGCAGTGGAACTGCCGGGGATATAGGAGGAAGCGGGGAAATCTCGAGCAGTTTATTCGAAGCCGTGAGTCGAAACCGGACATTATCTTTTTGCAGGAAACAAATTATCTGGCAAAACTAGCTGGTTACAAAGCCATAAATGCGGCCGCGGCGGACAACAGGCGGAAAGAAAAACGTGCTACACAGCGCTCGGCGCGTGGTGGGACGCCGGGGGCGGCCGCGGGTCGCCGAAGGCGGGGCGATCCGCTCTCGTCGTCGGCGCGACCGCGGTCGCTGCCGTCGCCCCCGCCGCGTCCGGCGCCGGTCGCCGCCGTGCTAGTTAGACGTAACATCACAGTGGCGCAGCGCGAACTTGAGTGCGTAAGGATACCGCATGTTTTTGTAGAATTAATTCCTAAGCGCGGCCGAGGCCTGTTTGTACTTAACGTCTACAGTAAACCCACGCTACAGCACCGATTTGGGGAGCTGCTCCGGAGAGCAAGCACGGCCGCCAACGGCGCACCTCTGCTAGTTGCAGGTGATTTTAATGCGCCCCATGGGGCCTGGGGATACACGCGTGAAACGCTCAAGGGCAAACACCTTTGGGAAGACTCGCAAGACCAACGGCTTGAACTGATCGCGAACCCCGCCGATCCGACGCGCCGGGGTAACAGCGTGAGCGCAGACACGCTACCGGACCTCGCGTTCGTGTCGAATGTCACCGCGGCGTCTTGGCAAAACACGCAGGAGGACTTAGGGAGTGACCACTCTCTGATAGAGATTACGGTAGACACGGGCCCGAGCGTTCGTAGAACATACTCTGAAAGCACAGGCCGTAAACTCAAATTAGTGCAGTGGGACGCGTTCCGCAAAAAGCGAGCAGAAGGCGGGCGAGGCGACGAGCCGATCAAGGATATAGACGAGTGGACCGCGACGCTCAATCGGGACGTTGACGCGGTAACGTGCCACATCCCGCCCGAAGCGAAGCTCGAAGTAATCGACAGCAGGCTCCTACACATGTGGGAAGCAAAGCAAGCCCTACTCAAGAGGTGGAAACGCCAAAGACATAACCGGGCGTTGAGGAAACGCATAGCACGGTTAGACAGAGAAATTGAGGAACATGCGTTCCAAGTCTGTAGGTCACAATGGGAAGACCTGTGCAACGGCCTCGAGCGACAGATGCACGGGGCGAGTGCTTGGCGCCTTTTCCGGCACCTATTGGATCCGGAAGATACTCGTGCCGCTCAAGGCCATAAAACTCGGAGACTTGTGAACGATCATAAAGGCGATGACCTGCTCGGTGCAATACGTGACCGTTACTTTAGGTCGGCAGAGAGCGTCCAACACCCAGATTATGACGGCGTTGCTAATGAGCAACTAGACGCCGAATTTAGCGAAGCGGAAATACGGGCAGTCCTTTTTGAACTAAACACCCGATCGGCGCCCGGCCTGGACCGGGTTTCGAACAAGGCTCTCCGCAACTTAGATGACGAGTCAATCTCCCGATTTGTGACTTATATCAACGAGTGCTGGCAACGCGGTTCCCTTCCTGAAGCGTGGAAAAGAGCTCGAGTTATCATGATTCCTAAACCGGGCAAGCAGGTTGCGCTTGATAATCTAAGGCCAATTTCGCTCACGTCTTGTGTAGGAAAAGTTCTGGAGCACGCAGTCCTCAAACGCGTGACTGACTTTCTCAAGTCTGCGATGTATTTCCGCACACCATGCTAGGATTCCGCCGCAATCTCTCCGCACAAGACGCGTTGCTTCAGCTGAAGCACCACATTGTTGATAACATTACCAGCTCAACCAAGGCGATCCTTGGCCTAGATATAAAAAAGGCCTTCGACAGCGTTAAACACGAAGCAATTTTAAACAGAGTTCAAACATTAGGACTAGGACAAAAAACATATAATTACATACGTGACTTCCTTGCCGGCAGACGCGTACGCGTCGTCGTTCGAGATGTGGAACTGCAAGAATTTGAGATGGGCTCGAGGGGCACGCCACAAGGCTCCGTAATTTCGCCATTACTCTTTAATTTAGTTCTATTGGGGCTACCCGAGAAATTATTAGGCATACAAGGATTGTATCACAGTATCAACGCGGATGACATCACCCTCTGGGTTCCCGGCGGAGGTTGTGATGGTCACGTCGAGCGTACGCTCCAGGCAGGTGTAGACGAAGTTCAGGAGTACTTGCGAGGAACGGGCCTCGAATGCTCGGCAACCAAGTCGGAACTTCTAATCTACAAACCTACAAGTAGAGGTCGCAAAACCCCGCGCGACGAGGAAAGGGAGTGCTACAAAATAAGCGTTCTATTGGCAGATGGCACTCCCATTCCACACGTAGACAAAATTAGAATTCTGGGGTTACACCTGCAGGCAAACGGCCATAATGGTGAGACGGTGCGAAGACTACGTCGTTCGGTAGACGACACGATCCGACTCCTACGTCGTATCACGAACAGACGTACTGGTATGCGCGAACACTGCGCGATCCGTCTAGTGCAGGCGTACGCAATAAGCCGTATAACATACGTTGCCCCCTACCTCAAATTGCTAGGCTCAGAAAAAAACAAGATCGAATGTATAATACGAAAGGCTTTCAAGAGAGCAATTGGAGTTCCACTGAATGCGAGCACTGAAACGTTACTAGAACTTGGACTGCACAACTCACTCGACGAGTTAATTGAGGCCCATGTCGTTTCGCAAAACGAACGCTTGTCGGGGTCTAAGACGGGTCGACACATCCTCGAGTCACTTGGCATCCGGTACCACACTCAGCAGGGAGAAAAAGCGGATGTTCCTGCCTCGGTTCGCGACCGCCTAATTGTTCCGCCGCTTCCTAAGAATATGCACCCGACGCATCACGTCGGGCGCCGTAACCAGCGAGCTAGTGACCTTCAAAAGAAGTATGGCACTAGCGACGAAGTTGTGTACGTAGATGCCGCGAGATATGGGGACGGGAGACACGCACACGCCGCTGCGGTCGTTGACCGTGCGGGCAAATGCCTCGCGAGCGCCACGGTGATCACGGGACATACGGGGGCCGCCGAAGAAGCCGCGATAGCCCTAGCAATCGCCACGGTGCCGAACGCTACGATCGTAATCAGCGACTCGCAGGCAGCAATCCGCGGCTTCGCGCGCGGCCGCGTCTCGCGGGAAGCGGCCCGCATCCTTAAGATGTGCGGTGATGGTGACTCAGCGTCGCGATCGCCACAACAAAATTTAACAGTCTTCCTCCTTTGGACCCCGGCACACACCGATGTCCCGCTTCCGGGCAACGAGGCGGCCCACGCCGCGGCTCGAGGTCTCACTCGCCGAGCCGCGGCACATTCCGTGGCCGCCGCCTCCGCTCCCGAGAACGGGGCTTCTGATCTGCCGGATCGAGACACTTCGACAGACACGCAGCGACATCACAGACCACAATGGTCGTGGGGTGATCGTCTCATCACGTTCCGAGATATTACGCAACACTACAGACTGGAAAGGCGAAAGTTCCCGCCACCGCATGACAAATTAAACAGACACGATGCCGTAAGCTATCGCTTACTACAAACCCACTCTTACCCCAGCCCGGTCGTCTTACGCCACTGCTACCCGCACTTACACATTACCGATCTATGTAAAGCATGCGGGCGCAGAGCTACGCTGCGCCACATGCTCTGGGAATGCGCCGGTAACAATGGTCGAGAAACGGCCGCCGTTCGCGATGCGCCTATGGCGGCTGCCAATACCAGGCAACAGGAAGCCTCGAGCTCACTCGTTCCCGCCGCCGTCCCGTCTGCGGGAGCCGCGGGGGACCTTCTCCGTCGGCGACGCCGCCGCTGGGAGGCGGCGCTCAGAAGCTCGGAGCTCAACGACCAGCTCTGGGCTGTCCGGCAGGCCGAAGATGCCACCCGAGTTCAGGGACTCAGCGCCGCCATCTGAGGCCACTAAGACCAAGCTGCCGGCCAAGTTCTAATAAAGTTTCCTCTCTCTCTCTCTCTCTCTCTCTCTCTCTCTCTCTCTCTCTCTCTCTCTCTCTCTCTCTCTCTCTCTCTCTCTATAAATGGGTGCCGTTTGGCTCATAAAATTAATATGTGGGTTTTAACGTGCCAATACCACTGGTTCATGAAATTCAGCATACCAAACATACAGGGTAACCAGCCAGACGCTTTTAAGAGTGTACTGCCTGCCTTCTGTCCTTTCTTGTTCATGGTGTATAATTCACGGCCAGAGTGTAAGCTGTCATTGCTGGTCCGGACCTTTCACGCAATGAAATAATTGCAGCCTGTTGCTGAAGCAGGCTATACAAAGGCATTGTTAGACGCTGCCATTCACAGTTTACGTATAACTATTTCAGAAAAGTCATCATTTTCTGGAGCGGCGAAGCTTAGCAAAAGAATATATAGGCGTAATATAGTAAAGCTCATCTGCTCAGTACAACGTAACACAATCTGAGCACCTTCCATGTAGTGAGCTAAAAAAGGGTATGCACGCTTCCACAGGCCTCCGCTTTTTATGACGGGCTCATTAAGACGACATGAAACTAGACTGGAGCGCACTTTAGCATTGCGCATTTTTTTTTTTTGGAAGTGCACTGGCTTTCAAGCCAGACCATTTCCAAGACTTGGCTGTCACAGTGAGTTAAGCAGTAAGGGGCCTTTTTCGCGAAGGAGCACAAGGCACGAGTCATCTTTCTGCGTTCGTCTGAGGAGTCGCAACACGCCATGTCCGTTTTAAGAAATTGGTGCCACGACATTGCAGGTTGGAAAAGACTCGACAGGGTCGAAGTTTGGATGAACGTGCGCTTTACTAAGACTCTATGCGCAAAAAAAGGCTGTTCACGAAAGGTGAAAGCTTTTTACGTAAAAGAACACGAGAGTGGTCCACAGAGAGTTCTTGTTTTTTTTTTTTTGTACTGTCAAGGAAGGAAATAGCAAAGTGTTTGTTGCAGGCAGGGCATGACATCACATTCGTAGTTATTACGATCAAACAATGCGCTCGCAGCATGCCCATATTTTTGTTTAAGGCTGTGTATATAGGATCAGCATAGCGTTTTGTCTTGATTCTATTTTTATCCACTTCGCGTGTGGGAGAGGGGATGAGAGATGTGTTGCTTAAACGGTACGTGGCGGTGACAGGCAACGATCCCGAATGGCCTGGCTCTCAATCGCAACACCTGGTGGAGAACATTTCGTGCGAAATGAACCAGTGAACGAAGGTCACAAATACATACGACTCGAAAACGATCGTTGGCTCCAAATAGCGTGAGGCTTAATGATTTCAGTTACATCGTGGTTGCAAGTTTAGCATCGATCATAGAATGAAGCTACCTTATGAATGAATTCAACCACTCGGAAGAACTGCATTTTCTTTCTTGCACTTACTTGCCTTCACTGGACAACTTAACTGAGTTGCACAATGTACCAAAGAGGAACTGAATATATTTGCTTAACTTACTGGTTTATACTGGGCAGTACCACGTTCATTTCTACCACATTCTCATGATGTTTGCATTGAACTTACAAACCTTAAAAGCGTTTATTTCGTCTCAATCACGTTTAAACCAATGCCATATAAAAATGACCTGTCTAACCAAATATTATAAGAAAAACATACTTTATTTGTACCTCGGCGTCTTTTTCAAAACGAAGTCAAGCAGGCCATCGTGTCAAGCGCCATCTCCATGACAATGATGGATAGTTGAACGACAAAGTAGAGTACATTGCGAAAACCGAATATGGTGGCACATCCATCCCGGAAGGGATGTCAAGTGAAACAGAACCATGTGTTCGGCCGTGCTTTGATTGATGTCCGAAATTATAATCGCATCAAGGAGGTTCTTGCAGAGTTCCGCCATGTATACTTTTCCCCTATCATTCTGACCGAAATGTATGGCAATTACGAAAGATAGATGCGGGCCGCAGTGCGTAGCAGTGACTGTAGGAGAGAAGAACAACACAACAACTAGACCAAATGGTTGTTTTGCTGTCATGCATGGCAAGTTTACTGCATCTTACATAATCGCCAGCTGTGCTGCTCAAGTATGTTATGACCACAACGTCATTTATGGCATAGCTGTCTAATCATATTCTTGTTCGGAGCAAAATAGATGAGGGAGTATTTTCAAAAACATATGAAAAGCTTAAGAAATTGTCCTTGCCACTTTTCTCGCTACATGCGCTCAGACTGTCGCTATAGGGACCATGTTTGCACCCCTTGGTAACAGATCGCTTCCGGAACAATCTCAGAATGTCGACCTAAACATTCCAATACCTCTTTATCTACGATCGTGCGTGGTTTTGCGTTCACTGGTGCTTATACCATATGTGTTCAGAAACAACGGGTGTCGCTGGAGATAACTTTTAAAGCGATAGCTTTAAAGAGTTTGTTTCGCAACCATTAAACTGTCTACGTGGGCGTCATGGGTTGTGAGTGAAAAATCATTTTGTGGGTCACCCAAAAAGCGCGAAAGATGTAAATAAAATATATAATGAAAAATTCCGGGTCCGAGTAAAGATTGAACCTAGGCTGTCTGCGTGGCAAGCAGATGTTCTACCACACAGAAACGGATATGTTTGTAAAACCAATTCAAACACCTTCCTCTGGTTGAAAATGCACTTAAAATAATGTTCGTGCTTTACAAACACCCGTCCTGTAAACAGGCTTCACAGAACAACATGTACTATCGCAATACTCTTGCGTGGTACAAGTGTACATTTATGTTATTATCATAACGACTTCATGGTTTAAAGCAGGCCACTCATTACAGCCTTGAAGGCGCACATGTTACTGCGCGTATTGCCTCAAGATCACGCAGTGGGTGCACAGCAAGTTCGGAAAGATTTCACGTGCATAATTGCTCTTGGCTTAAAGCATGCTGCTCATTACACAGAACGTAGCCATATACGAAAGCTTCTGTGACACAAGCCACTTTCAACTTTATCTATTAGACTGTAGTAATTCGCAATTTAAACTTCTCGTGTAACATCACAGATACGACGTATGCACTAAACCATTAAAGTGCGCACTAAAGATGGAATATCGCTATCAGGTTCAACCATTAAAGGCCGAGCGTAAGGGTCTCCGAATGTGTTAAGTTATATTCTGAGAAAATTGATTCATGATGTGGAGCCCAAATTCATGCATGTGTCTTTTGTGTAGCTTTTTTTTAATGCGAACTTAATGTCGGCACCAAATGCTGACTGGATGAGACAGATATACGAGGTGAAGAACAGAAATAGAGCAATCTTCGGGATTCTGTCAGCTGAGTTATAATCTTCATTAGATTCCATTCAAAGCCCTTGCTTTTTGAGGCCATTTCATTATTATTCCTGATAATTTATTTCCTTTTTAAAAGGTAATTTTTTGCAAGCTGCCTTTTCAAGAACGCTGAGATTGAAATTCCGAATCACTGAAAAGACCTATGTGCAACAAGTCGAAGCAATAGATGATAGCACAAAGCCGCATCAATATTGACAACACATGTGCAATAAGTCGTGGAAGAAAAAAAAAAGTGAGCGTAGGTTTATAAAATCTGTCGTCGGCAGTTCTATTCTGTTCTTTGGGGCCAAAGGCAACAGAAAAGTAAAAGTAAATAAGCAAAGTAATTGAATTCTATTGCTCAGGTCCAGCCAGAGCAATGCCGCCGGCAATCGCAAATATTGGACAGGAAATTAAATGACCTGCTGTTTCGGAATCCGGAATGATACGTTTAGACGGCATACGACGATAAAAACAGATGGCAACACAAGAACACTGAAACGTAAACACAATAGGTTTTCGAGAGGGAACATGTTTGAACGATGAGCAGTTGTGTCTGACGGTAAGAAAGAAAACTCTAGGCCTGCGCGGAACGTGCATCCACAGTCACAGCGAAAACTGTAAGAGCGGCCTTTCAGAGCATTTTTAAACACTCGTTGGGTAACTGCTACAAGCACGCTTGCAGGATACCCACAATGCTATGAATTCCCATAACTTTTGTGTAGTATTAGGGCAATCACTATGCCATCCTTCGTCATTTTTCGGGGAAGCGTGGTACCGACCCGCTACACAGTTGCAAGGAATCATGTGCAATGTTTTGATGCTGTGTCTGACGAAGACGAAAAATTATGCCTGGAGTTTTTGTAAGGAGCGGGTTGGAAGAGGTAGGAGTTGTAGCATAGTAAAACACTTTACTACTCATATTAACGGGATTCCTTTTCCCGTTATCAAGCTTGACTATGGCAAGTTTGCCACGGAGCTTCAAGCATTCAAGCGACCCGCAGGTCGCGGGTTCGAATCCCGGCTGCGGCGGCTGCATTTCCGATGGAGGCGGAAATGTCGAGGCCCGTGTGCTCAGATTTGGGTGCACGTTAAAGAACCCCAGGTGGTCGAAATTTCCGGAGCCCTCCACTACGGCGTCTCTCATAATCATATGGTGGTTTCGGGACGTTAAACCCCACAAATCAAGCATTCAAGCATCGATGTGGCTCAGTTAATAAAGAAGAAATTATCAGCGTGGCTAAGTGGTAGAATACTGGAATGGCTCGCAGGCGGGCGGATTAGAATCCCATTGTGTCCTTGGTGGTTTTGATTGACTTAGCTTTTTCTCCTTTATTTTGCGTGATAATTTATTTATTTATTTATTTATTTATTTTATGAATACTGCAACCCTAACATAAGGCTTTGGCAGGGTGGATATACATTTGATAAGTTTACAAATCGGCAAACAAATAAATATAAAACAGGTAAGGCATTTACACACTTTGATAACGAAAAAAAAAGAACAGTGGCTTGTAATAAACCGGCATAAGAACATATAGAGAAATGAGCGCTAAATTCAAGATGCTTACGGACACCGACAGTGGTGGCGGGCAACTACAGCGCACGCGACCCTTGTTCTGATCTCATAACACCTTTCGCTGTAAAATTGAAGGAAAACCAATGGCTAAAAATAAATACATTTTTCTGCTCGGGATGTTCGGGGGATAGCTAGCTATGGCACAGCTTCTTTTTTTTTCAAGTTTCATAAAATATTATTACTATAAACAGGCATTATTCCGGTTGACCTGTTGTTCTGCTTGTTGTGGTGGTGGTTGTTGTTATCGAGGAAACCCCAATTCTTACTAATTTTTCACTGAAATCGTACGGCAACTGAAAGACAACCGCAGCTGTCAACACTTCTTTTCGAAAACAACTACTTAAATAATCAATTATCTGAGTAAATATTGCTCACAGTATAAAAATAACGACGAAATAAATAGTAAATGTGTCAATTCACCGCCAGAAAGGGTTGAAATTGTGGGACCTTGCATTACATACAACATTTTTGCACAGCACGTACGTGCAAGGTAAACGAAAAGAAGCGCAAACAATGTGGCACCTTCTTTCTTTTCTGTTCGCATCTCTTCTGACGCGGGTGTAGCCCAAAAGGTAACAAAAATGCAGTACGTTCACTTATGGTTGAATGAATAACCATTCTACTGTGTTTTCATTGCCAGAAAGGTCAGAGCGTGGTGAAAACGCTGCGCCACACTGTTCGCATTTTGTTTTGTTTTTTCGTGTTTCTTTTGTTGGGGTGCTGACACCTCCTGTAAAGTTGTTTGTGCTGCGTAGCGCAAGTGTCTCGCCCAAAAGCCGCATTTCAAGCTACAACCACCAGGCGATAGATGTCGTTGTGTTCGCATTGAGGACCACTATCATCATCATGGTTGTTACAGTGGTAGCGCCGGCTTCGACCCCTGGCGGAAGCAAGCCTTGGTGGCGGAAGCAAGCCTTCTGCTCGTGGCGATTGCCGCGAACGGTGATCTCTAGCGTGGGTCCTCGGCGCGTGGCGCCGCGGGCTGCGCGCCGGGGCTCCTCGTGGTAAGTCAAGCGTTGGCGACGCCGCCTTGGGTGTGTTATTGTGTTTGTCATGCTATTGTGTATTTGTCGTGTTATTGCATTTGTCATTGAGTGTATGCTAATATTGTATACAGATGTTCGAGGTTGTTGATAACGATTGATGTAACAATTCAGCGGACAATATCGCCGTTGTAAATTAGTTAAATAAATGTATGTATGTTGTTTGGTTTCTACCGACCGCGCATACTGTGTCCTTTCACTCCAAGAGCGTGGCGTGGCGCTCGCTCGCCACATCAAGACCCCACACTTTCTATCCCCAATGTACGTACGTTCTAATATGTTATGTCTAATGCAGGTGTAATCAAACCTTTGCACGGCATTATTTGATGGTGGTGGTCATGGTTCAGTCTCTATGCCAAGCATAATCCACCAGAAATCGGCTCCTCGTCCTTAGGTTCAAGGTTCATTCTCACATACTGCTGTCTGCAAACAGCGCTGTTGCAACGTGTATCAATAAAGTTGTGTGTTGGTGCTGAACACACAGACCCTGAATGTTAGGTTAGAGTCGAAGTTTACGTTTTGAAAAAAAAAATGGGGCAATGTTTTGCTAAGTCTTGAAACAGCGAAACGGGATGACTCTCACGACTAATAAGGTTGCTTCTAAGTGTTTGATAAGATTTGGCCAGGGTATGCTAGGTTGTTTGTGCATTGATTCTGAGCCCAGGAAAGCTCGAGTGTAGCAGAGACACTCACAGACACGACACGAGCGTGTCGTCGTTGGCCTGGGCCTTCCATCGTTGCGGGGTCTTCTCGCCACCGCCATTGTCCTTCCCGTTCCCAAATATTCTCTCGTTTTACGTACTTGGGATCCTCGGCTCGCGGCCATCACTTCGAAGCCATTGTTGAGTTAACTGTGGCCTGCTTCCATTTTGGTGGAAGTTGTGTTTAGGGGCATTTCCCGAATTTCTGTGGAGCATACCCGATTCTGATGATAGTTTTTTTGTGGGGGGGGGGGGGGGTGAACAAGAAACAACCTGCTTAACAGACTCTCTCTTAAAAATCAAGAATCTAGTATAAGACGAAGTAGCAGAGCCAAAGAGCAGAACTGAACATGTCAGTTGCACCAGCTTCTCTTCTGCACTCTACGAAGCAGAAAACAGTAGTAAGCGAGAACGTTATTTAAGGAAGCAGTTCAATGATTACCGCTGAAATCTATGCATTAAGTGAAGGATAAAGGGGCGGTTACAAATCTAACAGAACCAGAGTGAGAACGGAAACACATGAAGTTTTAAAAAAAACCTACACATGGATGACTTCGTAAATTTCAATCATTGTACTTGAAGCGCAAACAGGATGACTACAAAGGAAGGCAGAACAGGCCCTCCAGATACCACAGTACCTTTTTCTTACAGTATCAACAAATTGCCAATAAAATTTTCAGTCATGCTGTTCTGCGGTTCTACGTTTGCATTTCGCTGAGCAGTATACTATATAAGGGTGTATAATACTTTTTCGCTTGGGTAGCGCGTTCGCATTAATCATTTCGCACAGTAGCCTTAAAAGAACGAAGAATATTTTCATTCGGGCAAATAGCTTTAGAATATGAAAGTTCGTCTGCATGTTTATCGTGGGCGGGAAGATATCATGCTTGATGGTTCGGGCACTTTCGAACTACATCGAAAGCATCCCACCATCGCTTCAAGCTATGCCTTGTGTATTAGCTGTTGCATTCCTTCGATAGATGCCGTGTTCTGAGGACAATTTAGCTGTTTTCTTTTAAGCTCAGCGTTATGCCTGCAACTACAAACATTAAAAAAAAACTAAGAGCACGTGACATGTCGCCACTTACCTATGGCAGGCGCAGTCTTTATTTTTCTTTCGCACGGACCGCCTAATCCCTGATGTTAATAGAGGAGAAGCAAAATGAACACCTTCGATATTCCTCATTTTCCTCAGGCACATCTTAGCTAGTTTGGATTATAAAAGTGCATGTAAGGGAGGAGGAAGAGGAATAGTCTTCCTTCTCCACCGTCTTTCTCGTAATCCTGTCAGCAGGGCCGGTCCTTGTGTGTGTACTCGCGACAGTGTTTATCTCCACACTTCTTTCCTCGAAGCTTTATTTTTTGTTATCTCTCGACTTTACCTTCACTGCACCTCTAGATGCTTGGAGCACCACTTATCACGCCTCAGCGCCGGTACTGTTTGTCCGACGTCCTGCTGTTGGGTGCCACCTTTATTTCCCCCTAACACTGCAGGGTCATCACGGCAGTTTTTATTTTTGTTTGGAGGCAATGTGTGAGCTGATTAGGCCGAGGCCATCGTGTGCAGTGCGTTTGATTACTTTCCTCCAATAGTAAGCATAAGCGGAAAACATCTGCAGGAACTTGCTCCCGAAACGAATGTTTGCCTAGGCCACCGTTGGTTATTTATCCTGCCAGTTACTACTTTTATTCATGCATTCACGTTGAGATGTACTGCGTTGTTGCTTAGCTTCCCTGCCATTGCTTCGGTGGAACCTGGTGGCGAACATTGCTGCTTATCTACAGATTTCACGGACACTTATGCAGTGATAATAAGAATGACCATAAATCCTAACACATGTGCCTTAGAAGGAACCATCGCCACACTCCTTTCTGTCGTTTTATGTTACCGACCCAATATACGTGTCAATTGTGCCCCGCACCGCGCTAGAATGTCTGAGCGCGTTCCAGTTTATTTTAGGGCTGTCGGATAGGCTTGAGCACCCAAACGCAAACAGGTGAGTTTATTCTCGAAGAAAAGCAGCCGCCAGCTATAGCGCTGGAATGTTCGATGCCGTGGATCAGATTATTGATGGCCGATGCTCTGTTCACCGCTATCATCGGGCAGTGTGTATTATTGCTGTAATCCGACCTATTTCTCGGCCACAAGTTCGGCCCAATAAAAAGTCATCTTGGAAAAGCCAACTGCTGCCTTCGTCCACGCGACTACCACGTGACACTCGTCATGTGAAGATAAGATGTGCCAGCAAGGCGCATAATGCATCATAGACTCACCCGATTTATAATGCTTGTGAACATTTGTGTGTAAGGTGCACCTCAGTGCACGCCTTCCAACCCCATTAAGGTTTTGCAGAACGCGCTTATTCGACGAGGCTAATCGCGAGGTTTAACAAGAGCGGTATTGCTTAGTCACGCGGAATAGTTATGATATGTTGTAACAAGTACATCCACAGAAAAGAACAGCGTCAAAACATCTGGAGATTGTTGATTTGATTTGCGATGGGATGTCTAAACAATAAAAATATTCGGATTTTATCACTTTTTCTCTCTCCACGATGTTTAATCGTGTGCCTTGTGTCTGCGCGGTTCCTTGAAGCCACATCGGCAAGTTACGCACCGGTGAACCATCCGTGCCAATTGTACTCCCGAGGTGCATTCTAGTGCCCTCGTGCCCCATGACACTGCACCTGTTTGCATTCAACGTGGATAATATATCAAGAAATTAAAAACGGGTGCAGAACAGAGAGAGAATAGAATGGTAGAAAAGGACACGTAGGGAGGCCAATCGGTACATGATAACCAGTTTGCTACCCTACACGATGGAAAGGCATGAGAGAGACTGAAAGAAAGAAAGGGAAGAGACAGAAAGGTAGCACATTACAGAGCACGTGCACAAGCACCTAGTAGGTAAGAGTCCATTAATCTAGCGTGGAACGTGACATCGCTCTCAGAGTCGCTTTACCAGGTCCATCTTTCTCAAAAACCTCAGCAGCTGCAAAACGGAACGAGAGTAAATAGCCACTGAGAAGAAACAACTGTGCGCACAAAATGTGCGCATTTATTAAGGGATAGATATTCAGTATCGATTGATAATGGTAGGAAAAAAATTAAAGAATCTGTGAATATTTGTAATCCCTATAGCATTGCAAATTCGCCCCATGAGGTAAAGGTTTGCTTCTGCGCATGTATTTCATCACAATTTCATGTTATTATAATCCCACTGACAAACAAAAAAGGCCAACCTGAAAAACAATGACGTGTGACAACGGCCTACCGTTAATGTATCATGAGTCGCTTCAAGCTCGCTTCTTCTGCCCATAATGTAGTTAAAATGTTAATAGCAAGTTCTGTTCACTAGTTCGTATACTTACACCTTACAGCGATATGGGCCATGTTAGTGGAGAATATTTTAAACTATTATAACGATGTCTATTAAAAAGAATTGCAGCCCACAACATTGGGACCCGAAATGTCATACACGAGTAAAGTGCGTTTTAGATGTGTCTATTATGATTACCGACATGCCATCTAAACAAGTATATGGAAATTTTCAAATGTGAAAATAGTCATTTGCTGGGCAATCTGGAGAAGAATACTGCTTGCTCTTCTTTGTCACCTGAAAACCTTGTTCTGTTCTGATTATTAAAAATATGGGCTACACCAGCATCCGGACCGAAAGCCCTAGCCTTTCTGTTGTTACTTGTTGTTACCTGTTGTTGCCTGTGTTGCCTGTGTTGACTGTTGTTAACAGGTGTCACCTGTTGGATCTAAACAAAGGTTTTTTTTCATCCATCCATTTATCCACCGCCAAACACGGCTTCTCATGTCACCCGTGTAAGCTTCGTTTTTAGAATCTTATTTTTTTTCGTGTGTGAGAAAATTTAGTGGCTTGCATCAGACGTGCAATTTCTTGTGTGTGTTTTTTGTGCTATAGGCACATATTGCACTTAGAATTAACTGTACTTTATAGTAACATTACTATAGGTGAATATCTTTCATTCCAGCTGCTTTTTGAAGCATAATAATGTAAATTTTCAAAACACTATGGTAGTTACGCCTGTTAGCACTCTTTGGGAATATGCAATCATCTGTATATACATCTAGTCACGTATACATGCATACAAATGCATTATATAAATGAAAAATTTGCAATCGTTAACAGAAGCGACTGAGGCATTCGGTGAAAATCATGACGCCTACCCGTCCCGGTCATAAACAAAAAAACTCGTAGACAGCTTGGTAATCTTCTCATCTAATTGCTAACGAGCCTCACATTCGTAAAGAAAGTACAGAAAAGGACATTTTTTGTTTTGTTTTGTGATTTTGGTTTGCACCGACACCGTGGATGCCTTCATCTTCTTCCTAATGGCTGTATGATGCCTAAGCAGTAGCAAGAAAGCACAGGGCACGAAAGCAGCACGAAAGCAGTACAAAAAAAAGTCATTACGCCAGGGAGTGTGGTGCTAATTTGATCCGCTAAGTAGCCACCAGCGTGGAATGTGTGCTTCTGCTGTCGCCTGTAGTGCTTCGGCGCCAACACCTTCGAGGGAACTATTCAATGTCGGCAAAGTCCAAAGACTAATAGCTATTAGTGAATACGTTTTCGTTTAGTTCTGTCGTTTTTTCTCCTGTCAAATTATACGCTAGTGAAAGTTTTGACATCTTTTTTTAGTTCGGGCTCAACGTTTAGCCCCAACTTCGTTTATCTTTTAGACTCCTTTTTTTTAGGGAGGGGGGGGGTGAAAATCAACCGTCAGCTTCTGTATCTCTCACCGCATCAACAACAGGCTCTCACCTTATAATCGATCAGCTCTAACTATCAAGAGTTTCGCAACACCTTGAAATTGTCTCCTTGATTGTGCCCTTGTCGTTATAGGTGAGAACTTTGCTAACCGAATTGTTTAGTCTCCTCAGATGCGTTTTTTTTTCTTTGCACTTCGAGACGGGTGGCAGCTTAGAATCGCGAAAAATTGTTTTTCTTTATAGTTAAAAGCACGCGAGACGGTGCGATATGTCTGGTCGATTTTTCATTTTTATCGCGTGCTGAGAGCTGATTACCTCCGCCTTAACTGATGAAAGAAGCTCCATAACTTTTCCTTGCCTTGCCAGAGCCATTAACGACCGCCTTCTTCGGGGTACCAATTAGCCCTTGGTGATACGTTTTAATTAGAGCGCCAGAATCGAGCTCAACATAATGAATCTTTTCTTGATGAATATCCTCATTTTTTAAGCCCAACTATAAACATCATACAGCATCTTGATTAATTTTTCTTACGCAAAATGCGACCCGTTTCGCTGCTTCGATTGACACTTCCAAAAGATCATATCTGCCAACTAATACGAAAGTTCAGTCATAGTGATTGTCACAAAGGTAAGGGACTTACATTTCTTGGTGACGTAGCTGCTCTAATCCAGACCGCATCCAGACATAACCTCCGTGTCAAGCTGCGGTCACGTTGATGATTTAGACTGAAAAGGAAGCAATCGAAGCCTCTTCCAGAGCTACAACAGGAAGAGAGAGAAATATAATATATCAGTACTTTAAGGAAGCTTTGCTTCTTGAACGTTCAAACAGGAAGCCTTTCTTCGCAAGCATGGTTTACGCTCCATCAGTCGAGCTTTATCGTATACATGCCATAAGAATGAAACTAGGCATATCTCCTTTGACACTACTCACTCTTCGTGTCACATTGATACACGCTGGCTTCAACGCTGCCAGATGGCAGACTAAAGAACACAGACGTACTATTTCCGCAATGCACGATCAGTGTGATAACGTGCAACAAGGGCTCTTCTGTATTTTGTCAAGAGCACTAGAGTGAGCACACCTTTGCAGCTAAATGACTGGCCACCTGAATATTGCAAAAATCACGGCATATCCACGAATTGAATTATGATGAGTGGGCGAATGTGCAGAAAGAAGAAAGGGAATGTGCGGTTTGCAACACGCTTGTTCTTTGTAGTCATCAGCATTATCGTCATCGTCAGTCGCGGCTACGGTGCACAACCCCGACAACGGACATGCCACAAAAACGCATAACCTCTTCTCGTATGCATCACAATAGCTCATCACTCTTGTTTCTCCTTTCCTATATCCCATCTGCAGTCGCAGATTAGCGCGAACTACTTCAGGGTGACCCACCTGCTTTGTAGTAAGCTCTCTCTCTCTCTCTCTCTCTCTCTCTCTATGTCTACTTATAAATTTTAATATGGGCATAGCACATGTTGAGAGTAGCGAACGCCGGTGTTCTCTTATTCTTTTTACTATAGGAACATACTGTAGTGCGTATGTAGTAATGCCGCAGATATGGCGACGCGCCATTTTAAATATTTTCTGGCATGTCCCCATAAGAAAAGTGAAACGGTGGTAGTGATAGCACATGATGTAGCAGTATTGATTTTGCAGATATATTGTAATAACTCACGGAATCAGCGGTGTATGTGATGTCGAAACCTTGAACTTACCACCTCAAAAACTGTGTGTAAACTGCTATTCACAGTAATGCACACTAAAACCAAGTCGCGTTCTCACTAAGAAAGCATTTGTTACCTGCGACACCTAGTTCAAACAGGAACTTTGACGAGAGTAGTTCCAGCAGTTACAAGCTGTCAAATAAAGTTTATTAAGTCATTCAGTTCAGTTACATTGTTGGAATTTTACAGAAGGAGGTCCCAATTTGCAATTTTTGAAAAACTGATAGGGGGCTTCCTATGGATACATAAGCGGAGTAATTACAAAAAATACACCAAGATATGCGAACGTGTTCGCAATGATTAACGCGCTTGAATAACAATAACAATGCAATCCATACATAAGAAAATGATAATACTACGGTCAATTTCTATTAGCTGTCACTCGAATGAACACGCACTTAAACTGACATGTGCGTAGGCGTGGGCCACTTATCTGTTTGATAAAACTGACCTTAAAGCAAAATTACCACAAATAGAGCCCGGCTTCAATCGAATTCAAGTTTATCAAATCGGGGAGAAAAATATGTGAACTCAATAAAAAAAAATTGGCCCCGTATCTGCATGTTACACTGCAAATGTCGTCGAAAGACGATAGTCTTGCATCTGGAGAGATTGAACAAAACATTTATTTGATGTTCTGCGCAAGAAAATTGGTGATTGGTATTCTGGAGGCGCTACTTAGAGTGCCTCGAGCCCGCAGTGGAGGCGAACGAGCGCATCAAATCACGTCACACGTGAGACATGAGCGCTATCTGGCAGTTATCTTGGAAAACGAAGCGCGCGCGCCTTGCGCTCCCGTATCAGAGATGATAGGGTGTAGAACGTAAGACGACGGGTAGGTGCCACCACCGTGTCGTCTTAGCAAAGCATCGGAAACACTTGTCTTTAAGTGCAAGTGTTGCATGGTCAGCGCAGCGTGATAAACGCTACGGTCCTTTAATTGTTTATGTATTTTCTAGTAAAAAATACACATACATAATATTGACGTGTTGTTATGGTGCCTCAGATATGCACATTACTTGCTGTTTAATTGACAATCGCACAAGTATGAACGCTGAATCTTGAGCAGTAATTGTGGGCGCTGCGGGTGGGGTCGGCCGTTTGGAGTATCGTTTGGCCATTTTGGTGCCGTTTAGGGTACCGTTAAGGGCCGACAAACAGGCAAAGGTACGGACACACAGGCAGACCAATATGCTTTCGTTGAAAGTCCCCAAGAAAGACTATGGTCTTGAAAAACGGGTCTTGAAGAGCGGTATGCAAGAATAGTACGCCGTTTCCTCTTGGGGCAGGTCATCCGTTCTTTCATGTAAAGCAGCTCAAATGGTAACTGGGTTTATGAAAGTTTTCCGACGCAATTTAGCGACTGAATGATCGGTCACTCCTTGTGTAGGTGCTGTTGCAGCACCGTCCACATCTCTCGATAGCACACGAGGTAGTGAAAGTCCTGTTGTGTTTTTTGAAGACGACGGATTCGTGTGAACGCCTCTCACTTGCGGTGAAGCCCTACACGCTGCAGTGAATTTACTCTCTCTCTCTCCTTTTTTCTTTTCCTTTTTTTCCTTTACCTTTTCCTATTTTTTCTTGTCCCCTTCCCTAATTTCCCAGTGTGGAGTAGACAACCGGTTGTATTTCTGGTTAACCTCCATGAATTCTCCCTTCCTGCTCGCTTCCTTCGTTCCATAATGAGGTAGCAAACGAAATCACCTGAATCGAATCACTTGCGAGACTGGTCGTGGTATGGGGACCCCCCAACGAGCTTTTCACGATTCAACCTTCTGAAGTTGACTGTTTCTTTATGCAGAATTTTGTAACGTCTATTAAGTGTACCATGGTTCAGTCTCTTTAATTTTCTTTTGCTAAAGAGAATCAAACAAAAAAGACAACAGAAAAATAAATGAAGATGAACAGATCTCCGGCAACTCAGCAACAACTTCAGGTATAATGCAAGAAGCTGGGCAGAAATATTTTATCACTAGACAGTGGTTGAGTGCGTCTCACTGATTCCTGTTGCATCTCCGTCACGGCGCAACACGCAGTCGGTATATGCTCTCATATCAAATTTTCATATGCGCGTAGCACGTTTCGCGACTAAGGGCCTACTGCGTTTCAGCAACTGTCATAGATGCATACTATTATTCATCGAACACATATTAGCACATTCGTTTTGCCACACAGAAATTACCTTTTTCCCGTAGTCTTTTCTTCACTATAATTGTGCCAGTGAGTAACATGAAATTTGAATACGTTTCTTGCACTTCGTTATGCATTCTATTGGCTATGTGTCGGAAAGATGCAGCTGTGGTTGTGAATATGTAAGAACAATCGGTGAACAACACGTCTTAGGGCATATAACACCGTCGCACTTTTTATATCATGAGGTGGCTACAGCTAGAATGATTGAGTCAAGCAGTCGTACTTTCTTATTCGAAATTGAGTCTCTTCCTGCAGAGCGCTCACTCACACCGGACATGTCCATTCACTTGCTACGGTGTAGTGGCACAATGCAACTGTTATGCTCTTCATTTATTTTCCTTTTTGTCAGGTTCATTTCTTATGACAAATGCTTGCATCGTAATGAGCATTTTCTTAACGCAATGGAATCTCATGTGTGACATGGGGAGGTTTAAACTAGAGATTTCATTCGCATGACAGCTACGTTTTTTTGTTTATTATACGCGAACCAAGCCAGACCAATGGCTATAATAACTTAGGTGGAGCGTAGATTTGGCCTCTGTGTAGTAGAGGGAAGCGTAGAAGTGTTGGCGTAGTCTTGGGTCTCAGCTGTTGTTACATTCAACATCAATGTGAGTATCTGCTGCTCTGTTGCATTTCAACATTTGCGTTTAGAACAATTAGTAGCAGGGACAAATTGAATCAAAAAAGAAAGTTTTCAGGCAATTCCAGAATGGCCCAATACGAATCATAACTTTTGAACATCTTTTAAACAGCACAATCATAAAATTAGCTTTGTGATGCAAAAATTTTGCCTAAACATACATCCAAGACTTTTTTGTTGGAGTGAATGACCACACATATACTGGCTGTAAGATGCTAGACATGACCATATATATATATATATATATATATATATATATATATATATATATATATATATATAATGATTTTGTTTCTTTTACTGAATGCGAGGGCGAATTCGTGCATTGCAGAACGATCGTTTGACAGAAGGCCGACACCGACAAGCATATCACAAGTTATTAGTTTCGAAAAACATGTGTGTTTCGAAAAACACCACCGAAAATGCAGTAGCGGTTCGAGGGCCACTCTATTAAAAGAATAGAAAGCCTGCCCGGTGGCGATGCACCTTCAAGGGTCCATGCGTACGGAATGAAATCGCAGCGCAGCAGTTTTCTTTGTGTGACTGTCGAAACGAGCTTGTAAGCTGATTGCGAGCACCTCGTATGCGAAGTTAGGATAACTTAAGGCCGAACCTTAGTCTCAGCGCAAGCATCGCCTCAGTAATGAACAATGAAAGTGAGGAAAAACAGAAACTTGTGAATTCGCTTCTTCTATTGCATAGCTATACGGATGGCGAACAGTATCAGACAACGAAAAAACAAAATGCTTTCGGGAGTGTACTTGGTGTTAAGTGATGCACGTCAGTTTGGGCGATCTGCCATTGCATTCCATGCGGACTCATCACCTTGATTGCACTTTTCGAAGCGTCCATCGTGGTGGAGTATACATTACGGCACTCGGTCGCTGACTCGAAGGTGACCGGTTCAACTCCTGCCGCGGCGATCACATTTCGATGGACACGAAATGGTAAAGGGTTGTGTATTGTGCGAGTTCAGTGCGCGTTGAGAACACCACTTGGTCGAATCTTTCGAAGCCCATCACTACGGCATCTGTCATAATCATATCGCGGTTTTGGGCCCTAAAATCCCGGGTATCATTATTACTTTTCGAAGCGTTCCAGTGCGTCGTTTGGTGAAGTGTTGTAATGTGTGTCCGCAATATGTTAACTATCGATGTCGGCTGCCAGGCCGAAACTGCAGTAAGGACTCGGAAATCCTCGAAAATAAAGTTGACAAAATGTGAGAAGTATGTGTGAGTGTGGCTTCCATAGCCTTGTCAGCTAAAGAAAAGAAGTATCTAGATTCTTTGATTTGACGTTGGCGACTGCAATTTGTCGCAATCGGTGGTGACACGTGCATGAGCTGTGCTGTATCTTAACATGATCTTTTCCAGGTTTTATCGGTCTACTGTTATTGTATAGATAGCATGTGTGATCGCAAATCAAACATTGTTGCAAGTTAGCGCTGTGTGTGTGTGTGTGTGTGTCTCTCTCTTTCTCTTTGTGTCCTTGTCGTGGTGCGCTATATATACCCATATA
The DNA here is from genome assembly GCF_043290135.1 of Rhipicephalus microplus. Taxonomy (NCBI): domain Eukaryota; kingdom Metazoa; phylum Arthropoda; class Arachnida; order Ixodida; family Ixodidae; genus Rhipicephalus; species Rhipicephalus microplus. The sequence goes on along the minus strand of NC_134701.1, from coordinate 213,675,320 downwards.
GATGATCAATCCCTACCAACTAGCCCGGCAACGTGCCTTAGCACCAACAGTGCATAAGTATGTTTCGTGTGGGCATCATCACGACCATCAGTGCGTGACGAGTCGTTGTTGCTCTAAGGGGACGCCATAACCCGAACGAAAGGCTCTGCACCACCGCCACTGCGACAGTCCCTGCTGCTAGCACCCACACGATCGGTTTCTTCGAGTGACCATTAGTTAAACGACCTGTTTGCCCCCGCCAGTTCATTCTTCCTAATGCCGCACCACTTACCCGAACTTTCATCTTCGGGCCAGGGGAAATGACTAGATCAAAACACCAGCAGCTGTCGGTCCTCCAAAGGGCTTAAGGTAATCACCCTGTGCGCACTGCATTCCTGTAGGTAGTAAAGAGGTTCCTTTTTTCTTGCGAGAAGGAATGTTTTGCTGCGTAGCCGTACCGATTTGGTGACAGAAACTGTCTCCGATTTGGCCTCGCAATTCCAAGCGAGGCGCAATAACGCCACCTGAATGAAGGGGGTCATTACTGGGAGAAACTGCTTGATTCTTTCGTCCTTGCGCTCTTTAACTCGAACGTTTTGCAAGCAGATAAACAACTTTCTCATTCGAATGTATTGGCTAGCTTAAGCACTCATTCAAAACGCAAAAAATTGCGTGACTTATTTTATACTATAATCAGCAACATGAATTTGATCGTGTTGTTATAGATGGAGTCAGCCCATTTTTAAACAAAAGTAGAGTTAGCTAGGGCACCCTGTGTGATTATGACTGCAGCGTTATCTAAACACAAAACACTGTGAATACTGATCCTTAAAAAGAAACAGAGAAATGGAGAAGCGTAATGAATAGATAACTCACTTCTTTTGGTTATTTTTGTTTAAATTATACTGTCAAACGTGTTGGCAAGACGTTACTCGCGCTAATCTTGTGGTGTCAAATCAAGCTTAAATGGGCTACTATAATGCCGTCACTTTTGATTTGTCAATGAGCACGGCCAAACCTAAATTGCCCAAGATGAACAGCGAAAAACACTCGAAGCCCAAGGAGAGAAATAGACAGTACTGTCCTAGTTTCAGGTCATTTTCTATCTCACAATTTCCGACAAGTGAACTAAACTCGCGCAATCGCGCACTATAGCCGGCAAATCTCTGTCCTTGTTCGCGTTGTCAATTTACCGACAGAGTGTCACGAAGAAATCAAAGAATCCACCATCATCGCCATCAATGAAGCCAAGATGCCGGGACGGATGAAGATGTCGCGCCAGACGTTCTGAGCATAAATGACTTCAGTATTATTGCCGACAAATCTATCGTCTTTCAGGTCTTCAGACACGGTTCATTGCTGTAAGAACTTCGTGCTGAAAATGGAATTTTCACTTTGTATTGCAGATACCCCCTTTTTTATTTCTTTATTTTTTCATTTTTAATTTGGCAAGCGAAGGAGGGTGGTAAGATTTGTTCAGGCGAATTTCGATGTCAATTTTGTTGAGTCTGTATTTTGTTTCGGACATCTGAGCAGTCTCCGTGGTACATCTAAAAGCAGTCTGAAGTTCTGCTGTCCCGTGAGAGACAAAGACTACACTATACACGTACAAAACAGAATAAGTTTCACCCGTGTCAAAGCCTGCAGGCCACAAATAGAGAACGCTATCCACAGCAAAAAAGAACTGGCTGTTCGTTCTGTTGACTAATGACAGTCGTCATCACTACCATCATGATCATCCCGATCATGGTAACGGAATAAAACGACATACGCTAAGATAATTTTTTACAACATGATGGCTTTGCAAAATCAAAAAGTCACGTGGCCTCTTAAGTCTTCGCGGAAGACGACTGAAAGGCAAAAGTCAGCTCCTTTTCCTGCTTCTTCGTTTCAGCCGATTGTATTGGTCCACCCCTCTTAACTTTCTACGCTTAAAATAGTTTTGTGATGCCTCCAGGATAGCAGGCTGTTAATTGTGCATTTCTTTGTAACGCAGACCGGCCCACGTTTCACTAAGCGGCTATGTCATAGAGTGACGTCACCACGCAATGTCATGTTAAGTGGCGTGTTGATAATGTCGCTAGGACTTCACGATTACGCCACAACCTTTAACAACCTGTGACGTTTTGATATGGTCAACGCATGTTGATTTTTCAGCATCTGTTGACGAAGATACTAGCGACAACGGTCACTTGTGTTTTGTGAGGCATCTAAGGTTTTTCTGTTGAAAGACAAACGTAGTAAGAGTTGAGTGAGTGCTATAGGTACTGCAAACGTACGAGTACTGTACGGGGAGCAGAAGTAAATAAGTCAGGTAACGCTATTCGAACGCGTGCCAGTATGATCTAACAGTGAAATAGGGATATGTATAAGCCAGCTGACAGAACGTACATTGGGGCTCAAAAAACAACATAAATTAAATGCCTCAGCCTGCACCACCGAGGTATAACAGGCTTAATTGACAGTAGACGATAAGCAAAAAACAACGGAAGTGAAAAAAAAAAAACACTGGGTTACGGAAGGACCTGTCGGCAGTCGTGAAACTGAACGCCGCGGAAAATAATTGCGAAGATTCATCTTGCGTATACCTTACCTTCGAGAGCAGCCGACCATGTATCTTCGTGCTCTATCTGCGTTTTATTTTCGGTATCTCTTTTTTATTTGAATTTGTTATTTCAGAATCATGTGCATGGTTATATTCGGACCTTGTTAGTCGGGAACAGCTTAAGAGAGCAGTAAAGAATAACGAAGCAGCGGATAAGAGAAAAAGATGTACAAGATCATGCACAAACTCTCGATGATTGTTCGCGTTCTGAAACTGCTTTATTGCCCGAGATCAACAACAAAAAGTCTGAATCAAACAAGAAAGAACAGGAAAGCACTAAAGCATATAATGCTCGCGGAAAAGGGCTAAAAGGAAACGATTAAAGCGGCGGTGTATGGCAGACTGTTGGAGCATCACAAAAGATCTTTGATGAACGTGTCTTGCTGGGCGAGTCGGTACTACATCATCGTAAAATGCAAAGCAGCGTAAAAAAAAAGAGACAAGGAAGGGACCTCTGCCATCACATGTACGCATAGCGCGGACGGGTGGTTTGCACTGCGCACGCTTGCGCTGTGTACGAGCAGTCATTTCTTTGACTCCGTTTTTTTTTTTCGCGTTGGTTTCTACAATGATGTTTTGTAAAGGCCAAATATAATACTGCCCGTTGAAGAGCATTAGGGCGTTTCACCTGCTCAGCTAGCAGAGCAGTTTCACAGAACTATATGGTTCATCCGCTATATGATTGTCGCATGACCACATGATTTCATCCGTCATGAGAAGGGACCCGTGTCTGAAAACAATATGCGGTGCTCATGTTTTCCATACGAACATGCGCTCTAATTGTGTGCGTTCTTTCAAAAGCCTCTGTATGCGTGAATTCCTTGATTTAGAAAGCTCCACTTGCAGTTTTTCAGCTGTGTGACACGCATGGTTTGACAGGATCCAACCATCAGTAAACACGCGAAAGAAGCCACACATGCTGCAATTCCACTCAAGGTACAGCGCATTGGGTGTCATTTGCGAGTGGTCGGGCGTCTTCACACGCATGGTCTGGTGTCTACCGTGTTGTCTTACACGGACGATTGTCCACGGGTGAATGTTACCAGATGAAACCTAGCACACTTGCAAACTACATATGAGGACATACACGCTTAACTTCGCAGCCCATCTTCTTTTTTTTTATTTCTTGTTAATTTTGGTCTGATTTCGCACTAACAAATCTTGTTCGTTTCCGCGTGCCACCTCAAAATTGAACTTGGGTGCTCTCAAACGTCACAGCGCGAATGAAACGAGGTTGTGGAGGGCAGGCGTCCATTTTGCTGTATTTTCAATTTATAGGATTAACAACTTCGGACTGCGTGACATTATGGCGGTCGTTTTTGCAGCAATTTTTTCTTCAGCCTTTCGTCTACGCCACCCGCAAGTGAAAATGTAAAACAGCGATGTCTTGAAAAGGGTTAGAGGGACCCTGCGAAATGCAGAATTTGTTTACTCGGAATTGACACTACTTGCATAAAGATGTAAAAGAAACGCGAGGGACCAGCACAGAAGCGCCAGTGCACACAAACGGCAGTTCTTTCGTTCAGCAATGTGCGGTCACCAGGCGTCGTCAACGGCTTTCGTTCTTGTAGACGAAAAACAACGAAACAATCGGATGTACAGTATGGCAGCGAAATTACCGAAAGGACTCTGAGGCGCCAAATGTACGAAAGCTGCAAAACATGGCGACTTAGCTAGCCTAAAAATGATAGGCAGTGATTGAATTTAAGGTCTGAACCACATTTTTATAACTTCAAACAGCTCGGCTACTTTTCCCATTCAACAAAACGTTGTATATCCACTAGAATTTTTAATGGTTGTCCATTGTGCGCGGTGACAAACTTCTTTGGGTTTCACATTTGTTGAATGCGATTTTGTGGAAACTTACACAACCTGCACACGAACCGATCACTTCTGGTTAAGCAGTCGTGAAATTAAACATCGATGCTAAAGATAATAATAGGTCGCAGTAAATCTGTCAACAGCGTATAGGGGCTAGTGCTAGCAAGTCGCTGGCCAAACACTTTTTTCTTTTTCTTTTTTTTTTGTTCGCTGGCACTTTCGCATGGCCGCTGCCTTCATCGTATCCTCAGTTAATCCAGGAAAGGATCAACCCGGTGCGCCCGCCTAACATAACCAGACAGCAAGGTTAGTGCGAGCGTTGAAGCCTACAGCTTCATGGGATTAGTGTCTGGAGCAATGCGCAGTGCTTCGCTCGACAAGGTGAAAGTATTAAAGTCTCGGTAAACAAACGTAACGTCGCGGCACATAAGCCTTGCGGCAGAGGGCGCGAGCATGCCACAACTAGATTGCGATAAGCTCTGAGCCCTTTTTCTGAGAAGCACGTGTAATGCCGATGGTGAACATGAAAAACGAGGATTATGAACATTCGCAGCATCGCGCGTTGTCCCGTTATTGTGTAGGCTGAAACGTGGACGAAAGTTTCAAGCGACAGTTCATGAGCTATGGCTTTCACTCTAGAGAACAGACGGCACTATTGATCGTCTATACTCATCTTTATCACTTTGTATAATCACAGCGAACCCAGACAAAAATTTAAAATCATGTGCTTTTGTTAACTCGTTTTATTTTGATAATATGCACTGGATAATTATACTGCAGGCAGCTGCATTGCCTCAGGAGTCCACTACATTGCGTATATAGTCTAAAAAATTTTAAAGATAAGCCAAAGTCGTGCAATGTGTAATGCACAGCCACCTTAAAGGTGCAGATAAGTTAGTGTATTCTGCAGTTACGTACAATATAAGGAGTCTTGAGAAGCACCGCCCAGATGACCAACCACGCAGCGCCATCCTGGCAACCGATTGGCTCCGCTTTAAATAACTATACCCGCTCATGCACTCAGCAAGGTTATCCGAACGCAGGATCACCAGTCCGGTTCATGAGGGCTACGACGTCAGCATTCCGGCTCATCACGACAGTCTGGAGTGCACGCCCATTGGTGCAGGCTTGTTTGCGTTCCACCTCTTAAGAAAAATTGTGATGGATTTCTAAGGTTTCATTCCACTACAATGCGACGTAGTACTTTACACGCCTTGATTAGGTCTGGAAAACGTGGCCAAATCAGTCAATTTAGAAGCACACATCAAACTGAAAAGGTGTCCCCACAAACGATGAAGATGAAGAGCACCACGTGATGAATGATGGTTGCGTACAGGTGATGAATAATTGTCTTATAAGTGCCCACAGTACTTTTGTACAATAAAATAATTATCTTGTCATATTCAGAACATGGCCCTAGTGCACCGACATCTCAAACGGGTTTTTATAGCACTGTCACAAACTCGAACACATCGCGCAATCATCTCGGATGGAGAGAAGGAATTTGACAAGAGCTGCCTGACTCAGGGCAAGCGTTATATCTAACAGTGTAGGGAGTGTGACAGCTGCCGAGGCATAGCTCAAGCTACGAATTATCGCAAATTCTGTGGTGTGGTATTGTGGGTGTGGTTCATATCTGTGGTACGCTGTCCTTCTTTATATTTTATATTATTTTCGCTTTTATCATGTCTGATAACCTTCTCGTCATATAAGCCCTTATAATTGGACGTGCTACATTGAAGTATATGTATTTCGGGAGGGTGAATGGGGCTCTCCTTTTCTCCGAGTTCGGATAAAGTAATGAGTTTTACAGAGGACAAATAATAAACATAGGTGTTTTTCAAAGCCTTCGATAAGTGCCCCCCTCCCCGAAAAAAAAAATAATATTGGCACCAGGCCAGCGTAAAACGGCAAAAATAATTAAATTCGCGCATTCTATGTTGTTTTTTGCTTTGTGCTTATATGATCTAATCGGTGTAAGCAATGTGAAATACGTCATAAAAAAAGATCTATGGGGTAACGTAGGCCAGCTGGCGCTCTGCGACTTACAGGTATGCAAGAAGCATTTGCTTGCATTCGGACATTCATTACGGAAGCAGTGATCGTGCTAGGAATGATTGTGGTAATTTTATGACCGGATGGTTTCGTGACGTATTCAAAATGCGTGCACTGAGATTAAATTTTTGCTAGCCTTTTTTTGCAAAAGCGTTCAAGATGCATTGCGTGGGCTTATGTTCTAACACTACCAAAATGAGGTCGCAGTAAAAAGTTTCGCGACGTTTGTTATCCGCTTAAGTTTGGTATAAAGAGCAAACGACGATACATGAACCGGCTTACGGCGCTCACAGGACTTGGGTCTGGCGGTTACTGCTCTCTCGGCTGGTCTCGGAAAGCACGCAGAAGCTAGGCCACCATCAATCTAACGTAGCGCTAAACCTTAACTCGGTACTCATGGGATCCGACGCGGGCTGCAACCCACAGTCGCCGTTTCCGATAAAGTTCACCACAGGTGATGTCTTGTTTTTGTTGGGTTTTTTTCATTTACTTTGGTCTGGTAGGAATTGCCGACGTCATATCATTCCAGTTTGCACAGCGTGCCATGGCAGGGTGCAGGCGTCTGCCTTTCAGAAACAGCCTAGCCAACAACAATTAATAAAAAAATAATATGTACACGTAATACTATAGCCGGCGACCGGTTCCTGCTTACTTTTCAGTCTACTGCTAAATATTATCTGTCCGTTCGCGGCTTTGAGTCGAGAAACTGACGGTGTTTGCGTATTATTGGTTAGTTACGAAGGGGACTCAAAGAGAAGTGAAAAATTGGGGGACCTTTAAGCTGCGCCTTTAAGAGTTGAACGCGATAGCGAAATCCGACCTCTAGTGTACCCTTCAACCGCTAAGTGCATACTTATTCATATATTTTGTTACATACACACACGCGCACACAAACACGCGCACAGTAGACTGGACCAGAGCGCGCTATTATCATCGAATGAGCTCGTTTTCGTCGTCACACCTGTCGAAAAAATGCGTTTAAGGGGCGCTGAAACACTTTTTCATGTAGCCATGGAATTAATTCACAATAATAGCTTATTTCCTCACGAATTCAACGCCGCCAGAATTCTAAGAGTCTGTCCGGTGCTAGTGGACTTACAAAGGTTTGTCACATGCGGCAATTGCATTATCTCTTCTCTCGTCCTGATGAAAGCGCTGAAAGCTAAGCAGGGAGAGGTGGAAGGGCAAGGAAACTACCGTGCCTCGTGACCTCAAGCACTTTTTTTTTCTTCGAAAGCGCGGCCTTCTCAGTGTGATCGCGTGCGCGCGCGTGGACAAGTAGCGGCCTTCCACGGCTATCTTGGTAACTTGGTTTTTCGGTCACAGACGCCCAGACCATTTTTCGCTCACAACCGACGGGGCCGATGCCGGCGGCGGGTTTTCTGCGACACGAGCTCTTAACCACTATCGCGTTAAAATATGCCTGCACCCCATAGCCGCATCTATACCAGGAAACACTCGGCAATGATGTCCTGGTTGATGACAACGCTACATTGCTTTGCACATCTCCATGTTTTGGCTTGGGGAAAATGTTAGTTGCGTTCTCTCAGAAAAGTAAAAATCACGCAAAGAATTCTCTGGCTAGGCAAACAAGAAATCGGTGTTGTGGCTTGGCCTACAGAAGCATCTGGCTCACAGAGTAAGTCAATGAAGCCTGCTAAGTCAATTACCAGGAGCTCCATGAAATTTCACGAAGGCTCAGGGGAATAACACACTAGGCTGATTGGATAAACTGTGACACTTGGTGGGTGGTCGGAACCCCGACGAACGTGATTGGTAACACGAAAAAAACGAACATAGGTGACACCCCGGGGCAAGATGACAAACACACGTTATTTTGGGAACTTGCACGAGAAAACACTATTGCGTGGGATTGTGGTAAAGTGCACACGAAGCTGAAATTTTGACGTGGTTGGCTCACCCACAGATTTGATCAATCGACTGAAAAGTATCAGGAGCGTTCGATTATTCCCTAGACCAAGGTTACAAACCACATGTGCTTTCACGCAAGTATACCGAGCCAAGACACTTCAGCGAGAAAAACAAAAGCGTGTGTCTCTCATTCAAGCTCGCGGTGTTCTGCGCATGTATTAATACGAATAGTCCAACGTTGAGTATTCCGCTGTGTTGTGCTTTTCGCAGACGTCTCTGCCAGAACATTGAAACTGACTGCATTTACCGTGTTACTATGATTTCTTTATTTTCGTGTTTCGTTCACATCTTAATTACTCAAAGCTGTCAGAATACGAACTCAACCGAGTTTCTATTCGCAGCCACTCTCAAGCACTCACCCCAAAGCCTTGTTAAAACCAGCCTGGCGAAGGCGGCTGAATCACTCGCCACGACGCTTCGCCGCAACCTGCAATGTACGGCAGGCTACATGATCGCGAATAACCTTTGGCAAGGAATAAATTTTTACTGGTTTTGCGTTTTCAGACTCGTCACCCTTCCACTTTGTGTGATGGCTGCACACAAATACAGCCCAATCAAACGTGATAATGGATGGTGGGCGCAAAAAAAACGCCCCAAATTTAGTATCACACAAAGGCACACACATGTGTACATGACTTTAATCATGGCAGCCGGAAGTAGTGCTTTCTTTGCATTTCGCGCATGCTGTGTGGATAGCCGAAGCGTAGGCTGCGGGAGCACAGGGTTGCTCGGAGGTGAATACCACCTAGAGGTTGTTTCTAGACTTTAGCTAAGTGATGCTAGGTAATTCCTAGAGGTTGCGTCTTGGTTTTCACACGCTTTAGCTAGGTCTGAGATTGGGCTAGTTGGTGGTACACTTTCAACCACCAGTGCAGAGTGGACAAAGGGCACCAAATGTAACAAAGACAAGCATTCTCTTTCTTATCTTTTGTCCACTCTGCGCTGGTTGTTGAAGATTGGATCGGGCGATGCTGCGTTGCTTCTAGGTAACTGCTAGGCTTTAGGCAATTCTTTATAGTTTGTTTTTCACTTCATTTCATTTTATTTCTTTAAAGACCCGCGAGGGGGGTATTACATGAGGGGTGGGTAATTGTAAACACAAAACATATGAGCCAAAGATTTAACATAGAAAGTGCTTATTGATATTTTCTATGAACGATGATGGGCAGAATATGGTTGTGATTTCACTGGGAAGGCCAATCCAGTCTGGTGCGGTACGTGGAAAAAACGAGGCAGAAAAAGTAGAAGTCCGGGAGCGTGGCCGAGAAACTTGATGCAAATGGCTCGTGCGGTGAGATATGCGTGTTGCGGGAACGATATAAGTGCCACATTGAATATGCAGCACCAAGAGAACAACGAAAAACACGCGCAGCGAGAGAAGAAGACGAGGTTCTCTTCCGATCAGTTTGCCAGTGTTCTGCTGAAACTAAAGTGAGTTTCCTGGATTCGACTGCTGCTGTTTCTTCATTGTGACACTGGTGGAGGCGCTGGGTACATGTTCGGGGTGCCTGACAACAGCCCCGCATCTAGTCCAGAAAGACTTCCGCGCATCGACACCCCCGTTCACCGCAGCAGCCGGCGCCTGTTAGGCCTCAGCCCGGAGTTTGGTCCATTGCCGGAAAGCGTGACTGTGCCAGAAAGCATGACGGCGCCTGGAAGCACTGGCCCCAACACGTCCAGCCCAAGCACGACACAGGTGACTGTTTTGAACCCTCGACTTCCGGTTGACTTCCACGGAAACGCATATGAGGATGCACATGACTGGCTCGAGGAATTCGAGCACACAGCGAATGTTAACGGTTGGAACACCACACAGAAATTGGGCTACGTTTATTTTCCGCTTCAAGACGGAGCCCGAACGTGGTTCACGAATCACGTGTGGTCGTCTTGGTACGAGTTCCGGCAGAAGTTCCTCGACACGTTCGCGAGCACTGGAGGACGAGAAATCTCGCAGCGTCTCCTCGAGTCACGCATTCAGAAACCCAATGAATCCGTTACGATGTTTGTTGAGGACATGGCGCGGCTATTTCGTCGAGCAGATCCTAATATGCCCGAAGCCAAAAAGGTTAGCCACCTTATGCGGGGCATTAAGGAGCAGCTGTTCGCTGGTCTCGTACGAAACCCGCCTACAAGTGTGGATGAATTCTCCAAGGAGGCGACATCTATCGAACGCGCACTGCATCTACGTTATCGCCAGTATGACCGCCCAACCCACAGTGCACCGATCAGCGTGGCAGCCACTACCACAGAAGCAGCCGCAGTCGAATCCAGGAAACTCACTTTAATTGTACCAGAACACTGGCAATCTGATCGGAAGAGAACCTCGTCTTCTTCTCTCGCTGCGCGTGTTCTTCGTGGTTCTCTTGGTGCTGCATATTCAATGTGGCATAAGGTGGGGCATGCAAGGGACTATGAAAAAGTTTGTGGAACAATGACAGGCTGGCAATACGACGGCGAAGTTCTAGATCTGGTAAACCAGATTCTGCTTTCAATCCAGATACGCTGACAGTTGAAGAGTATGAACAGTGAATAAATCTAGCGGCCCGGTTTTGAAGCGATTCGATGGCATGTGTAAGATAACATTGTCGAGGGTCCCAAATTGGCGATGCGCATTCTAGTTTAGGTCGAACGATGGATTTGTATGCTTGTAATTTTACGTGTTGTGGAGAGGCGTAAATGGCGTTTAAGGAAATCCAGTGTTTTATTTGCAGATGAAATTATATTAGGGACGTCTATGTTTCATGAAAAATCGCTGCGAAGAGTGACGCCCAAATACTTGTATGAAGGAACATTTTCTAGCGGGATGGCATTAACTGCGTACGGATACACAAGAGCCATGCGGCGGCGATGGAATGAAACGACTTTACATTCACTCGGGTTGAGTTCCATGAGCCAGCGCTCACACCATTTCTGGAGGCAGCTTAGGTTGGCTTGTAAGGATGACTATTTTGAAGTGTCAGTAACAGTGTCATATATAACGCAGTCATCAGCAAACAGGAAGGTTTTACAGGTTAGGTTTGAAGGCAAGTCATTTATGTATATAAGGAATAAAAGGGGACCAAGAACCGAACCCTGGGGTACTCCGGACGTTACTGGAAGAGGATTAGAGGTACGGTTGTTGATATTAACAGACTGGGAGCGGTTTGTAAGGAATTCTCTGATCCAATTTAGTATGTCCGGGTGAAGATTTAACTGAAAAAGTTTTCGTAACAGTCGAGAATGGGGTACTTTGTCGAACGCTTTCGAAAAATCTCAGAATACGGCATCAGTTTGTAAGTTACAGTCCAGTTTAGTATGCAAATCATGAACAAATAAGGCCAGTTTCGTTTCACAAGAGAAACCTCTGCGGAACCCATGTTGTGCTGGATTAAAAAAGCTGTTTGAATCAAGAAAGTCTATGATATGCGTGTAGATGACGTGTTCCATGATTTTACAGGGCACGCTGGTTAAAGAAATGGGACGATAGTTTAATGGCGAGGTTTTGTTACCTGATTTGAAAATTGGAACGACCTTCCCGTTCTTCCAGTCATCTGGTAGGCGTTCTGTTAAAAGTGACTGTGAGAAGAGCAAGCATAGAAAAGATGCACAAATATATTTTGTGTTCTTAAGTAATTTAAAGTTGATTTCGTCAATACCAGAAGAGGAGGAAAGTTTTAATTTGTCGATTAAGCACATTATTTCATTAGCAGTGAACGATACCGGTGGCATAGCACATTCTATAATAGTGGGTGGTACTGTAAATGACACGTTACTTTCTTTGGTAAACATGGATGAGAAAGCGGTGTTGAAGATGTTAGCGCATTGATCATCGGTGAATACGTGACCCGGTTCACTGGTAAGAGTAATTGTGGCAGTATGCGGGTGGTTCAAAACCTGCCAATTTTTTTTTTTGTTAGTCTGCATGCTTGGTAAGTCAACGTTGAAAAAATAATTCTTTGCGTCTTGAACTGCGCATAAATAAGCATAAATAGGCAATATGTTGTTTTGTGGGACTTCAGAATTGTCCACTGTTGCTGTTTCAAGGCTTGCATGACTTATAACAGGATCCGCCTCTCTCTTTCTCTTTCTTTCTTTCTTTCTTTCTTTCTTTCTTTCTTTCTTTTTTTCTTTCTTTCTTTCTTTCTTCGTCTCTTCCGCTTTCGTGAGGTTTCCGTGCTCCCCTTCGCCAAGCAGAGCTTTCGTTTAACGCTCGCAACTCGTGCACTAGGTAGTGGCAGTTGCCCTATTCTTTTGGCGCATATACCTATCTGGTGGATTTTCAACAATGGAACAGAAGTCACCGATAGCTTATGTTGAATTCCAATGGCGGAGTCGGTGCAGCTGACCGACTTCGCGTGCGAGCACTCGACTCTGGCGTAGAGCGAATCCTCCAAATCCGCCATCGGAACACAACCCGCCCCTGCTGGAGCAAGGCGGAAGCTGCCTCGTTACCCAGGATACCTTACGCGTGGTGTCTTTCACTGTCTGTTTCCCACGTGGTTTACCAGCATCGCCGCATCGTTCGTTTGCTTGTTCAGCGCTATTCACCTGTGTGGAATGGATATCACGCCAAGCGTGCAACAGCTATTGTCCACGATGTCTGCGATGGTGGCCACACAGTATGCGGAGCAACATGGTAAGTGTCTCCTCAATTTCAACACTGTGCTGTAATTGTAAGTTGAATGCAACACACGTGTTGCGTGGAGCGATTGTCTGCACGCGCTTTGTTCATGTTGCAACGTTGCTCTACCGCTGATGCGATCGTGTCACTGAAACGCATCGCATGCGTCATACCGTTGTTCGTTTGGTTGTGTCCGTGGAGAACGAGAACCTTCGCCGCATTGATTGCACAAACACCGCTGTAAATATACAGCCAAAAGTAAACGTGCGCGCGACGCCGCTGTTCTTGCACGGAACGGCGTCATTAGTAAGAAGCGACTTCCTATCACTTTAGAATGTAGCCACACGAATAGAAACGAACCACGTTGGTGACAAGCGTGTTTGGTATAAGGGCAATTTGACCGATTGTCCAAAACAATTTTTTTCTGCCCTCTACTCCGCTCCCGCGCCGAGTCTCCCGATTTCAGAAGTCCCTAGGTTGGCAGGTACGCATTTGCTGCGAGATACCTCCAAAGTAACGCTTTTACCGTACAAGCACAACGCAGCGCAAGCGTTTCAGTACTGCACTACTATGTGGCAAGTTCCAGTGCACTCGCCTTTCAGTGGAAGCGGCGCAGAAGCAGTTGTCTGCCTTTATATGTCTCGAAAAAACTATTAGCCAGTGTTACGCACCCGAGAATTTGACTCCCAGGAAATTTTAGCTGCAGAGGTAGCAGCGTGAGTGCATGTTCTGCTATCTTAATGGGTTGGCAATGTTACCAAGGTCAGGACATTGAGCACATCCGAATTAGGAATCGGTCTCAGTCCACAGAAATTACGTTGCTTTCCTGGAGTGTCACTGCCTGTTTCAGGCCTGAAAGATCGTGCTTCATTTTGATTAACAGTCAGCTGGTCAGAAACTCTGTGCATCATGATGAGAGTCTGTAATTCAATCAAGAATGTGCACAATGTGTTGAGCTACTGTTGAAGAACTTGCGTGCCACCATGTATGCTTACGTGAAATTGTTATTCAAAATTTTGTGTCGTGATGAGATAGCATAGCAAACATAGAGTTACTGCTTTGTGAAGCTGTGTTAGGAAGCCTCACATGGCTTAGCTTAATTGCATACATAGTTGCATGAAATTCACATGGTGCTTCAATGTACAGCAATTTGTGTCACAAAACACAAAGTGTTGGCCGTTATGTCGCTTCATGTATGCCAGCTGTATGAATAACAATGCATTTCGTTTTTCTATTCACAGTGCCGGAACACAGCCAAAAGAGCGAGCAACGCAGTGAGTCCATTTATTTATTTATTTAGAGAATACTGCCGGCCCATTTAGAGGCCCTAGCAGGAGAGGATACAAATGCATTCAAGTAATAAATTATACATGATATATACAGTTATATCAGTGCAAAGAGCACCAAGCACTGTAACGACAAAAATCAAAGTAGAAAAATCGATATCAAGACAAACTAAAACAGGTTGGTGCTTATATATGCCTATAAGCTCTACATTAATACCAACACAGCAGAGTACCACAACTCTCTAACACCTGTGTCGGGTGACGTGCAACTGGTAACGTCTGTACAAATGTCTCAAGCACTTTTTCTTTTCAAGTACAGGCTGTGAGTGGACGGCGGGAGAAACAAAGCTGTTGCTCGACTACTACCAGCAGTATTTTCCCAAATAGGGCCAATGAAGAAATTTAAAAATAAAAACGCAATGTTTGCCAAAATAGCGGCCAACATCACAGAGGCTGTCGTGGTCCCTAAAACAGGGGACCAGTGCTGCAGCCGCTACAAACCAGTCATGCGACGAAAAAGAAGCGCTGCAGCACATAACAACAAATCGGAGAATTCTCCTTGCGACGTTCCCTTTAAAGACGACATAGCCAAAATACGTTGGCTAGATGACAGCCTTGAGCCAGAAGAGCTCAGGGACAGCTCTGGAATAGTCTCTGTTAAAAAAACCGCCCAGCCAAGCGTCGACGAGCCAATCGTCGACAAGCCAAGCATCGGGGAGCCACGAGCTGACAAGCCAAGGTTCAACTAGCCAGGAGTTGACCAGCACAACGAAGGAACCTGAGCCCAAAAAGCCGAAACTCTCGGCTTATAGAATGCTGGAAATGAATCACTTCTTTGATGAAATGAGCAAAATTCAGGAAGAAAAAGAAAAAAAAATGAACTGAACGCCAGAATGAAAGAAGGAAGCGTCATGAAGAGAGGCAAGAACAGAAGGAGCGCATTCGGCAAGAAAAAGCAAAACAGCATGAAGAAAAAATGAAGCTTTTGAGCCACTTTCTTGGCTTAGACAATGAATGATTTCAGTGACCTAAAATACTATTAGCATGTTGAAATAAAATGTGCAGTGCAAAACATGTGCTTGTGTATATAAAAGGGGCTGCGCTTTGGTGCACACACACAGCCTCCCAACTACTGTGGGGAACTAAAGGGCTAGTTCAGACAAAACAGAGAATTATGGTGTTATTTCCACAAACACTTCGTAGGAGTTTAGTCAAGATCTTTGCACGCTTAATTTCGCCAAGCTTGTGCAAAGCTCCCTCCTCATCAGTTTTATCACTGTGGTTATCAGTGCAGTTCTCCCACTGAATAGCATTGGGTGCTCCATCATCATCATTATCATCATCTGGCTCTTCATCACTGTAATCGATGCACAAGTTATGAAGGATACAGCAGCTTATGATAAACTTATTGAGCCAGTGGATAGTGTGCAACTCCAGGTACATGAGCTGCCTGAAGCGCTTCTTGAGTGTGCTGAATGCATTTTCAATGAGCACTCGTGTGCCTGAAAACTTAAAATTGAAGCCTTTTTGTTGCTTATTCATTGCACCGTAATCCCTGTATGGTGTCAACAGGTACTCCCGCAGCGGATATGCTGCGTCCCCTAATATATGATAACGGCCCTGACATACTGAAGCTATGTTCTTTGAAAGAGGCGATAAGCTAAACACATGAGAATCGTGCATTTTGCTGGAGGTTCCAGTGAACGCATTGAGGAAGCACCTCTTGTGGTCACAGACGGCTTGCAGCGTTAGTGAAAAGTGATGGTGCCTGTTGCAGTATGTGGAGACAACCTTAGTGGCTGGGCACTGTATCTTGACATACGATCCATCTATACAGTTAATAACAGCAGGCATTCCAGACACCTGCAAGCAAGTTGTACTCTTCTAATCAGTGATATCATCCACGCCTGAGCAAGAAATGAGCATTTACGAGGAGTTTTAACAGGAAACACTGGTGCTCAAGACCATTAACTCACAATCACAGCATACGCTTCATGACTCAGCACAATATATTGTGTGTTAAAGATGCAAAATGCAAACCAAATTCAACTTTGAGAACTAGTTAAGATAACATACATTGCTGTCCACGCCATATGCTACACGTTTTCTTGCTATCCACCTCTGTTTTTACAATGGTAAAATGGGAGAGAAACAAAACAAAGCCTGCGTAAGTTTTTTTCCTAAAGGGAGTTGAAGTACGTAATTGCAATTTAATTCTTAAATTTAAAACCAAACCTCGTCCATAATGCATCGTCAATCTGAACAGAAATGACAAAGCATGCAGCCTCATCCGCATGCAAGGAGTCGACTGTGACTGCAGGAGAGACATAAGTTGAATGTTTCGAACACAACTGGATGAAGCTCGGTATTATCATCACGACCTATCACATTTTTCTTAAAGTCCCACTTCAGTGTAAAATTGAGCTTGAAATAACCCACAATAAAATGTGCACTCGTGTTTGTGATATGATCAATATAGCTTGGCCGGCCAATATTATTGGTCCTCACAATAAATAAATCAAAACAAATTTTTTCAAAACTGCTAGTGAGGTTCTCCAAGTCTGCGGGAAACTTGATCACCGATGGTCCCAGCGTCATCAGGAATTGCGCTACTCTCTGAAGAACTCTGTACACGGTGCTTTCTGACATGTCGAAACGGCTTGCCACGTCTCGCATGCAAGTTTTGTTGGCCGCGTACCTGCGCAGGGGGATTACAGGTACCTGAAAGAAAAAAAACAGCTTCGGATCACACTGCACTGTAAGCAACGGGCTCATAGTCAAATTCGTTCTTGTGCAGGCATCGTACAAAGAAAAAAAGGGGGGTGAAGGTGGGGAGGTGTAACTAACCAGATAAATGTCAAGACATGCGTTTCCGCGGATTTCGCTTGAACTCCTCTGTGTGTGCTCGAAGGGCACATTGACGAGACAGCAAACTCTGCGACCAACTTTTCGGCCACAGGTCGAGCCAGCCTAAAGTGCCTCCGGAACTGCTCAAGAAAAGAAACAAACGAAAACACCACAACGTGTTAAACCTTGAGCATAATGCTTTCCTTCTTTTTTTCTATTTCTTTACCTCGTGGTCCGAGTACTGCCGAACGACGTCCTCGATGAAACCGACGACTTTGGGCCTCTTCGCGGGAATGCGGAACAACTTGTTGGATTCCCGCTCGTAAGCGCAAGCTTTAGCGTCGCTGTCACTGTCCGACGAATCACTCGTGTCGGTACTTGAACTTTCCGACTCAGAGCTGTCGCTATCGAGTCGCAGAAGCATTGCCGCATGTTTTTCCGAGGTAGCCGAGCCGTCCATGCCGTCCGCCATTATCAACACAACTCGCGCCGCACCAGCCGCGCCCCCAAGCAGGCAAACGTGTTAAAGGAAATGCGTCACACTGAGTTCCGGTCCACTCCACCGATTTCGGTGGAGCAGTTTTTCCTGCTCCACGGAGGAACTCCCGCTCTGAATCCCCTCCGGCTCTCTCATTGGAACTTTTGACTGTCGCTCTCACTCTGTCATTGGAACACACTTGCTCTGAAAGGAGCAGAAAAAGTTGCTCCGACTCCGCCATTGGAATTCAACACTAAACAGCTTAAGACCCCCGACACTACCATTGGGCAAGTAAACGTTTGTTAAACTCAGCTCAACAACAAAAAGAAAGAAGAGAGCGCCTGCCGGTTTATAATAGCTTAAACAGCTTCACTGTGAAGAGAATGAAGAGGGCGCATGCCGGTTCACAATGATGACACTTTCTTTTTTGGTTACAGTGTACACTCCAAAGCTGTTCAGCTGCAAGGTACTGATATTTAGCTACCTGCAAGTCACTGTAGCCCTTTAAGTATACATTATTGTGAAGCTGATCGTCCTTTTTCAGGTGATAGCCTCATGCGTGCAGTTGCTTCAATGGGGCATTTACGGATCAATTTCGAAAAAAAAACTAATTTGCTTCTGCAATTTTCACCCCATCTGTGAATGGCGTACATTCCTGAAACATTGTTTGGCATACTTCCTTGGTGTAGGGTTGGCGATGATCACCCAGATCGCAAACCCGTGCCAAGGCCTTCCATTGCACTACGAGAGGCTGAAGCGCGCCTCCTTCTCCAATGTGATGTCGGAGGAGCATATAATTTTTGGTATATTAGAGCAAATGTCTTCACTGTAATGTAGTGATGTTAGTTGTGAAATATAGATGTGCCGAAGTGTATGTACCCTGTTACTGGAATGGTGTGAAGCTTTTGTGTTCTGTACATGCTGTAAATAAATTTTTCTAAACAACAATTTTTGGTAGTGTGGCTAGGTACACGCGCTGGCCCAAGCATAACTTCACTAAAAAGAAGCCCACCTGTGCAAGCTTATCTCCTACGAAACCAGGGATTAAAAAAAAGTCAGTTTCATGCGAAGCACTAAGCGAGCTTTTGTTTCGCATGACAGTTGTCTATGCTGCATTTTTTTTTTTTTTGCTTTGAGCCAAGCGCTGTGAGTTGGATCAACGTGAATTAAATACTGTTCACACCTTAGGCTAATTACCAGGCGCACCAACTTCACTGAAGTTTAAATATTAACTAATGCTCTGACGTAGCATCATCACTCACGTTTAAACACAGACGTTTATGTTATCGAAACAAAGTTCATGCTTTAGGCATGCGATTATATGAATATCATACGTAACTTTCGTTAGCGTATTCCTCTGGGATCTAGCACCACTTAAATACAGGTTGCGGAATCGTATGAATACACATTTAATGTTTATTAGGGTTCGGGGCCAACACTGGATCAACAACTGACATTAACCTCACATGATGCCTGTATCATGAGAGAACATATGTAATCTATATTCCAAAACAGTGGCTACTTGGGCTGGTTGGTATTGCATTTAAAAAGAAATATACTGTCACGTAAGAGTGAGGGTAGCCCGAAGACAGGAGACCGGGAGGTTAGTAGAAATAGAAGGAGATCCGTTTATTTGGCGGACTTGCGCCCACTAAAGGAAAACAGACGCCCCGGCTTAGCGGGAGGCGAACAGCGCGTTTGACGGCCGTCGGGTAACAGAAATGTCCCACTGGAACGCAAGGCGCGTTCATTATCCGAGATACAGTCGCCTTAGCGTCTGGCGCTATCTCGTTATCAACGAATGGTCGACGTGCGGGCCATGATCTTCGCAGATGAGTCGCGGTGCATCCTGGACCACGATAAGGCCGCGTGCCGGTGGTATCGGCATGCGCAACACTATCCGCAATACGCCTCGCGGCATTGCTCCCCTCCTCAACGTAAGCATCGACCCGATGCTTTGTTTAAAATAAAACCAAAACAAAGGGACAGCCTGTGCGAAAGTAAATGGCAAATAAGCACGAATCACGCACACGTAAACAAAACAAGAGATGCAAACAGGGAGCCTCCTTTAGCGCGCATGATAGGGCTTCAAACGGGCGACGTGTACCACTTCTTGTCGTGCGCGGCGTCGTTGGGATGAGCTAGCCCCATCAGGGACCACTTCATAGTCCACTTCACCCACTTTACGGATGACTTTGTATGGGCCGAAATAATGGCGCATGAGTTTTAGATGCGGAGCATCTAATACTCGAGGCTTGTAGTGCGGCGCCGTCCGCAAGCTTCCTCCTCCTTCTTCCACCATCTGTGCATCCCTTCCTCCTCTACACACCGCGCGCGCTTCTCTTCACGAACATTCGCTAGCTGTATAAAGTAGCGCGCATGCGCCGTCACGCTTCGAGAACATCGGCAGCTGACGCGCGCGCATGCGCCGTCGCGCTTCGAGAACATCGGCAGCTGACGCGCGCGCATGCGCCGTTGCGCTTCTCCCCCTTCTCGAACATTTGACAGCTGACAGTGCATGCGCCGTCGCGCTGTATATATACTCAAGGTCGGTGCTCGCTCGCTCAGTTGCCGTTCGTCGGTTGGTTTGTACAGCACGTCGACGTCCGAGGTCGCAATGATCGACGTCCCTTCGACCAGCGCCGGCCAAAGTGTTGGCGGAACCGCAACCAAGTCGTCGTCCGAAGACAAGGCAGCGCGGAGAAGAGCTCGCGACGCCGAACGTAAACGTCGGCGTCGAGCGGAAGATGCTCAACTTAGAGAACGTGAAGCCGCTGAGAGACGTCAGCGTCGAGCAGCAGCACCGGATTCGGCTGCTTTGAAACGTAAGCGTCGACAAGAGGACCCGGACTTTCGAAAACGGGATACGTGTCGTACGTGTTCACTCATTTAACACCTCTCCTACAACCACGTTAATCAATTTAGCCAGCGACCCAAGTAAGTCGCAATTTAACACCCCATTTCACAACCACGTTAACCAATTTAGCCATCGACCCAGGTAAGTCGCACTTTAACACCCCGTTAACCAATTATATGCTCCGCACCCTCCTCAGTGTTCCCCCGAGGGAAGCTGCGGGCAATTTTTTTAGATGCGGAGCATCTAATACTCGAGGCTTGTAGTGCGGCGCCGTCCGCAGGCTTCCTCCTCCTCCTTCCACCATCTGTGCACCCTTCCTCCTCTACACACCGCGTGCGCTTCTCCTCTTCACGAACATTCGCTAGGTGTATAATGTAGCGCGCATGCGCCGTCACGCTTCGAGAACATCGGCAGCTGGCGCGCGCGCATGCACCGTCGCGCTTCGAGAACATCGGCAGCTGACGCGCGCGCATGCGCCGGTGCGCTTCTCCCCCTTCTCGAACATTCGACAGCTGACGCGCGCATGCACCGTCACCCACCATCTGTGCCGTGCGCGCTTCTCCCCTTCGAGAACATTCTACAATTCTCCTGATTCTCCAGTGGACGCGCATGCGCCGTCGCGCTTCGAGAACATTCAACAGCTGACAGTGCATGCGCCGTCGCGCTGTATATATACTCAAGGTCGGCGCTCGCTCGCTCAGTTGCCGCTCGTCGGTTGGTTTGTACGGCGCGTCGACGTCCAAGGTCACGGTGAAATGAATGCCAACGAATCCACAAACACAATGATCGACGTCCCTTCGACCAGCGCCGCCCTTTCGCATACGTGTGTACGTGTTCACTCATTTAACACCCCCTCCTACAACCACGTTAACCAATTTAGCCATCGACCCAAGTAAGTCGCAAATTAACACCCCATTTCACAACCGCGTTAACCAATTTAGCCATCGACCCAAGTAAGTCGCACTTTAACACCCCATTAACCAATTATATGCTCCGCATCCTCCTCAGTGTTCCCCCGAGGGAAGCTGCGGGCAATCTTTTCGCTTAATCCTCGGTGGCGAACGGGCGTCCAAACCCAGACTTTGTCACCTGGCCTGTATGTTAAATCGCGTCTCCGCAGGTTGTAGCGTCTTGCGTCGTTTCGCTGTTGGTCTTTTATGCGCAGACGAGCAAGCTGCCGGGCTTCTTCTGCGCGCTGAATATAGGCGACCACGTCTAGGTTGTTTTCATCGGTGACATTAGGCAGCATGGCGTCCAGGGTAGTAACGGCATCCCTCCCATGGACGAGATTAAATGGTGTCATTTTAGTGGTCTCCTGCACCGCGGTGTTGTAGGCGAAGACCACGTAAGGCAGAATTAAGTCCCAGGTCTTGTGTTCTGTGTCCACGTACATAGCGAGCATATCGGCAATGGTCTTGTTCAAGCGTTCCGTGAGACCATTTGTCTGCGGATGGTACGCAGTTGTTCTTCGGTGATCTGTATGACTGTAATGTAAGATTGACTGAGTGAGATCAGCCGTAAACGCTGTTCCCCTGTCTGTTATTAGTACCTCAGGTGCGCCATGACGGAGGAGAATTGATTCGACAAAAAATTTGGCAACTTCTACGGCTGTGCCATTCGGGAGGGCCTTAGCTTCAGCGTATCGGGTAAGGTAATCAGTGGCCACAATGATCCACTTGTTACCGTATGTTGATGTGGGGAAAGGTCCAAGCAGGTTCATACCAATCTGTTGGAATGGTCTCGACGGGGGTTCAATTGGCTTGAGAAATCCAGCTGGTTTTGTTGGAGGTCTCTTCCGGCGCTGACATTCGCGGCAACTCTTGACGTACCGCGCAACATGTGAGGAGAGGCGGGGCCAGTAGTATCGTTCTTGAATTCTGTGGAGTGTGCGTGTAAAACCGAGGTGGCCTGCAGTGGGTTCGTCATGTAACGCTTGTAAAATTTCTGCTCTGAGGCTGCTTGGGACGACAAAAAGGTAAGCTGTCTTATTCGGTGCGAAGTTCTTTTTAACTACCACCCCGTTTTGCACACAGAAGGAGGATATCCCACGCTTGAACAGTGCAGGCGGTATGGAGGCCTTTCCTTCGATGTAGTTGATCAACTGTTGTAGGATCGGGTCTGAGCGCTGCTGTAATGCAAAGGTGCTGCTGCTGATAGGCCCAAGAAAGGCATCGTCGTCTTCATGGCTTGGTAGTGCGCCGACAGAGGCTCTTGAGAGGCAGTCTGCGTCGGAGTGCTTACGACCAGATGTGTAGACTACCTTCACGTCAAACTACTGAAGCCGTAGGCTCCATCGAGCGAGGCGGCCAGAAGGGTCTTTCAAACTGGCCAACCAGCACAACGCATGATAGTCCGTTACGACCTTAAAGGGTCTGCCATATAAGTATGGGCGGAATTTCGAGGTGACCCATACTATCGCAAGACACTCCTTCTCAGACGTGGAATAGTTCACTTCCGCTTTCGACAGTAAGCGGCTTGCATACGCGATGACGCGTTCGCAGCCCTTGTGCTTCTGAACGAGAACGGCACCTAAGCCGATGCTGCTGGCGTCTGTATGTATCTCAGTTTCGGCATTTTCATCAAAGTAACCCAGCACAGGCGGCGACTGTAAACGTTGTTGAAGTTCTTTGAATGCCTCACGTTGCTCAGCTTTCCATTCGAAAGGGGCGTCCGACTTGGTGAGCTGCGTCAAAGAGGCAGCAATGTGTGAGAAGTTCTTGACGAAGCGTCGGTAATAGGCGCACAGTCCTGAGAATCGGCGCACTGCTCTCTTATCTTGCGGTTGAGGAAACTGTGCGATAGCGGCTGTCTTCTCGGGATCTGGTCTTACGCCATCTTTGCTTATAACATGGCCAAGGAACTGTAGTTCTTCATAGGCAAAATGGCATTTTTCTTGCTTCAGTGTCAGCCCTGATGACTTAATTGCGTCCAGTACCGTCCGGAGCCTTTTCAGGTGGCCACTAAAGTTGGAGGCGAAGACGACCACATCGTCCAGGTATACGAGACATATTTGCCACTTGAGACCTGCCAGTACTGTGTCTATTAGACGCTGGAAGGTTGCTGGAGCGGAACAAAATCCAAATGGCATCACTTTGATTTCATACAATCCATCCGGCGTGATGAAGGTGGTCTTTTCTCGGTCTCTTTCATCAACCTGAATTTGCCAATACCCTGTCTTCAGATCAATGGACGAGAAGTACCTTGCATCACTAAGACGATCTAGGGTATCGTCAATCCTTGGTAAAGGGTACACGTCCTTCTTGGTTGCACTATTCAACCGTCGGTAATCGACGTAAAACCGAAGACTTCCGTCTTTCTTTTTGACGAGGATGACTGGTGCCACCCATGGGCTTTTCGATGGCTGAATTACATCGTCGTGTAACATTTCCTCAACTTGCTCTCGGATGGCCTGACGTTCACGTGCCGACACACGATAAGGGCTTTGATGGAGAGGGCGTATGTCTTCTTGTGTTACGATTCGATGCTTTGCCAGAGAAGTGTGTCGGACCTGTGAAGAAGTGGCGAAACAGTCGTCATAACGTCGAAGGAGGTTCTGGAGCAGTTGCTGCTTGCATTGAGGCAAGGAAGGGGTAATGTGGAATGACAGCTGCGAGTTGTGGGTCTGTGGGGTGATGGTCGCTGTATTCGAGAGGGCGAGGGTGTCACTGACTTCCGCGATTTCATCGAGAAATGCAATGGTCGTGCCTTTGGCCAGGTGACGGTGTTCTTGGCTGAAATTTGTTAGCAGCACTGGGCCCTGTCCATTCCGGAAGTCCGCAATGCCTCTTGTGATTGCGGTATCACGGCCAAGAAAAAGCTGTATGTTACCTTCGACGACACCATGAGCATTTTCGGCAGTACCAGTGGTTACGGGGATTAGGGTCGTTGATCGGGGTGGGACGCTCACGTCATTCTCGAGCACACGGAGGGCTGCGCGATTATGTGGTGCCGAGTATGAATTTATGGCTTCATCCGAGGAAAGTTTGATGGATCTGGACGCCAGGTCAATAACCGCGTGATGTTGAGTCAAGAAGTCCATGCCGAGAATGACGTCACGGGAGCACTGTGGGAGCACCAAAAAAGTGGCAAGGTATGCGTGACCATCGAATGTCACCCTTGCAGTACATCGCCCCGATGGGGTGAGGAGGTGGCCTCCCGCTGTGCGGATCTGCGGGCCGTCCCAAGCCATCTTAACCTTCTTCAGTTGTGCTGTCAATGGCCCGCTGATGACCGAGTAGTCAGCTCCTGTGTCAATCAAGGCAGTTACCGGGTGGCCGTCGATAGATACTTCAAAATCGGTGGCACGTGGGCTGGAGTTGCGCGTTGGTTTTGGGTTCGGGTCACGGCTTCATCTTGTTGCTTCGTTTTGCTTCGTCTCACGGCTTGGGTTGTTGTGCGTTGTCGTCGTCGTAGATGATGTGCTGTCGTCATATATGGTCGTCGGTGGAGGGTCTTCAGCTTTTCCTCTTAACCTTTTAAATGCCGCACTATGAAGCAATAGGAAAAAAAACTAATATTTATGTTGATAATTTGCATTGGCCTTTTAAATTACGTATGATCAAAAATACAGCCACATTCACAATGGCTAAGCATGTTTTTTCGCATGTTCCATTTTTGGAACATTGGCATTTCCCATATGCAAAACACACATTTTCTCTGGAACAACTTTTATTGACTTTTCAGCCGGGTTTCCTTATTCAGGATAACTGAAGAATAATATTTAGCTTCATACAATGTCTCTGAAAGGTATAAATATTTATAACAAGACTTTATGAAAATTTCTTCTTTCATACTAGTGGCTGTACTACAGTGAGCAAATCACAAACCGTGGTAAGCGGCAAAGCCTTTCTTGTGCAGCCGCTTCTTGCACTGCTGGCACTGATTCGTTGTATTCTTCTTGCATTCCGCGCACCTTCCCTGAGTCGTTGAGATGATGTAGTGGCCATCAGTTTTTCTGTCCTCATGTCTCAGATGAACCCGGGGTCCAGGTCTTACAGTGAGTTTCTGCTTGAGCTGCAGCAAGGACATGATGACGTCCCGCCGAAAGTTGATGTGCGTCATGGTGGCATCACTACTCTTGTCAAGCTTGCACTGGAGGAGCCATCCTGCGAAGACAGCCATGTTCAAACCATTTCTGGAAAAGTTCCACCACCATTTCTTGCTCCTCAGTTTCGGTCGATAGCTTCCGAGGAAGCGGTCCGTCACATCTACTCCACCCCTGCTTTCATTGTATTTTCTGATCAATTATGGTTGAGGAATGTCCATCTTTTTGTTTGAGCGTCGTGAGGAGTGTTTCGCACTTCCAACAGGCTCGTGGCTGACGTGGTTAGAAGAAACTGTGACGACTGCGTTGTCATTCCACCTGCATGCGCAGACTGCCCCGTCACACTTCTAGTGGAAAGATCCTCTTTCTTCCTTTTCAATGTTTTTCAAGCTCTTCAGTGGACAACCACTGGTTCTTGTATCTCGCACAGTCCCTGTCGCTCGAATCCCCTGGTCAGCCAGTTTCGTCAAGAGGCCGTGCGAAATGAAAAAGTTGTCAAAGTAGACTTCGTGATGTTCAGGCGCTTCCAGGACCGATACCATATTGCTAACAACCCTGATCCCGAGAGGTGTCTTGTCGTCCTTCTCGTTCCTTCCAAAATATATTTCCATCGCATTGGGGTACCCATTCGAAGAGCACATCATCCATATTTTGTACCCAAATCGAATTGGTTTACCGCAAATAAACATTTTGCACGAGTGGTGGTCATAATAGGGCACCATTGACTCGTCGATGCTGAGGCTTTCATTGAACACTCCAGACTGGCGGAAACATTGGGAGATTTCGTTGTAAAACGGCTGAAGTTTGCCCATTTTTTCGCCTGCTTTCAACTGAGTGTTGTCAACAACATGAAAGAACCTTTTCAGCTGCCGGAACCTATTGCGGGCCATCACTGTCGCGACTGTAGGCACACAAAGATCTTCTGCAGTGCTCCAATACGAGTCCCCAGACAGAACGGAGTGGTACCCGCTGAAAAGTAAGAGACCGAAAAACTGACCTATGTCCGCTCCTGTGACGTCCACCTCCTCCCCCTTTTGGAGTGCGTATCTTGCAGTTAGTTCAGCCAGTGAACCAAGATACTCTGGAGAAATAAATTTGCTGAACAGCTTAAATGGGCTCATGTTTTCAAGATCAGAAAATGCCTCTAGAAACAACGGAGGACTCTCGCTGGAAGTATTTTGTCAAACGTGGCATGTTCACCCCATACTGGTGTATGGGAACGCTTCGGAGCATTTGTTTTCCGAGCGTTCGTTGAAGCTTTGCGTCCTTTTTCCAGCAGCGAATAGCCGCCCCGCTGGTTTTTTTCGTCGTGGCTCAGGACTCGAACATGCAGAAGGCGAATCAACGTCTTCATCGCTGCACTGCATAACTTCAACATGCCCACAAACATAATCGGGAGCAACTTCAGAAAAGTCGTTTTCGTTCACGTACTCCTCGTCAGTTATATTGCCATCTCCAACAGGCGGCAATTGGCATACAGACGCACCTTCGCGTTCGTCATCAGGAAGGCTGAACAAAAGGTCAATTGCTGCCTCTAAAGTGAGGAAGCGTTGTGCCATGACCCACAACGAAAGTTATTGCGGTGTAAAGCAGAGTACTACAAAAATAAAACCAGCCGCAAGGTAGGTATTCACAGGGATTGATGCAGCTAGGCACTGTAGTTCAATGCTGCTCTTTCCACGTGTCTGATGTTATGCCAGCGAGTCCTCGTCAAACGTCCGTGCCTCGGAAAAAGGCAATCTGGGTCAAGGCCAGCCCGCAGTCCGCCTGGCGCGATCAACTCGACGGAGTGAACACGCGCGGCGCCTCCCTGGCCCACGTGCATTGAGTCAGCTGCGCGCGTGACAGCGAGCCGGCGTCCGCGTGTCTGGTGGTCTGACGCATGGCGCGGCGACCCCCATTGGCGGAATCTGCCCTGACGACCAGCGGCGCTTCTGATTGGACATTTTGGTTGGACCTGGCGTAAACAAAAGAAGCCCTGCGGCGCGTCGCGATCGGCAGTCCTAGGAGAGAGGAGTCCCCATGTCGGAGAGCCGACATGTGTATGAGTCAGCGGTCTTAGTCGAAAGGCTGATCTATGTGTTAGAGAGGAGAGCTCGGCTCTTCGAGTCTCTGTCGGCCCCAGTGCCGAAATTGTAACGCCTCTGTATATATGCTGTACATAAACCTTGTTTAACTCACCGTCGTCTCGTCCGCTCGTCTTATCAGCTCTGCGCAGAAGCAGTCGCGAGCTGATAAACATACGCTACCAAACGGCTGGTGACCTTCCCGGCGAAGTTGGAAGCAGTGGCGCCTTCGAGGCCGTGTTGGCGTCCCCGTCTTTCGCAACAGTGGTGGCTTCGGCGGGATCGGTCCGTCGTTCGCAACAGTGGTGGCATCGGCGGGATCAGTCCGTCTTTCGCAACAGTGGTGGCAGCGGTGGGATCGGCCGGCGTCAGCGACATCGATGCGGTGAGTGCCTGATGTTTTCCCCTCAGTTCACCAGACTACTCTAGCTCAGGTTGTAGTAGTTTAGAGAAGGGCTGTGTGAAGCATTAGAGTGAGCTTTGATCGTTTCAAGCAAAGTCGAAGTGCTTTGAAACCAAAGTTAATGCGGAGGGGGTAAACACGGGAGAGTGAAAAGTTGCTTGCGCGTCTTGCTAGTTGACTTATAGTGGGTACGGCAAGTAAATTGTTAACAGGGGCAAACAGCAAGAGGCTAGTGTGAACGATGGACAACCTTAAAGTGAAGGAACTCATCGAAATTTGTGAGGAACTCGGCATTACTTTGGGCCGTGCGAAACGAAAGCAAGCGATCCTTGAGATCATAAAGGATGAGGGAGTGTCGGCTGAGGAAGTCGATGAGGCCTGGGTGGATATTAAAGCACGCCGCAAAGAGGCTGAAAGGCGCGAAGCTCGCGAACGTGAAGAGGCTGAAAGGCGCGAAGCTCGCGAACGTGAAGAAGCTGAAAGGCGCGAAGCTCGCGAACGTGAAGAAGCTGAAAGGCGCGAACGTCGCGAGCGCGAGGAGGCCGAGAGACAAGAGCGCCTAGAGTTGAAACGACTAGAATTGGCAATCCTACAGTGTTCGCAGGCGCCTAGCGTAGCTTCTCCGACGATTCAGGTCAGCGGTTTTAGAATTCGGGACCAACTGCCACCGTTCGTAGTAGGCGAGGACATGGCGAAGTATCTCGTCAAGTTCGAACACGTCTGTGAGCGAAACGCTTTGGAGCGGTCTCTTTGGGCGCGGAACCTGCTAGCTCTTCTTCCCGGCGAAGTGTCCGACGCGATAACTTGCTTGTCGAGGGAAGCGTTTGAGAGCTATGACGAGGTTAAGGAAGTGCTCTTGAGACGTTATAAGTTGTCACCCGAGGCTTTCAGGCAAAGGTTCCGGTATGCTGAAAAGGGGAATGAGCCACACGTTGACTTCGCGTTTCGTCTTAAAGCCGATTTAATTGAGTGGCTCAAGGGCGAAGGTGTGTATGACGACCGCGATAAAGTGGTGGAATGCGTTGCATTGGAGCAATTCTACCACTGCATCGAGGAGGATGTCAAACTTTGGCTGCAGGACAGACTTGGGGAAGTACGGTTAAACAAGGCAGCTGAGTTAGCTGAGGAGTATTATACTCGCCGAAAGTTGCACAGCAGGGCAGCGCGCGTTGAAAAGGATGAAAGGAAAGAGGGCTTTTCAAGGAAACCTGATCAACGCAAACCCGCTCCGCACCGTAATTTCAAGAATGACCCGTCTCTTACGAAGGACAGTGTAGGGGAAGGGCAACCAGAAGCGGAGAAATCGAGTGAGCTTTCTACCACACAGGCATTAGAACCGGAAAACAAACGGAAGCCGCTAATCTGCTACAACTGTAAAAAGGAAGGGCACATCGCGAGAAACTGTCAGGAAAAGTTTGCCTTCGCAACGATCCGAGAATCAGAAAAAAACATTCGGTTGTTGGAGCCGTATCTCCAAGAAATTAGGGTCAATGAGAAAACGTGCCGAGCACTTAGAGACTCAGCGGCAACCATGGACGTTGTCCATCCTTCATTGGTGTCTCCGGATGACTTCACAGGAGAATGCGCGTGGATTAGGCAAGTCGCCGAGGTGCAGAGTGTTCGCTTACCAATCGCCACGGTTGTCATTGAAGGCCCGTTCGGTAAGCTTCGCACCGAAGCAGCTGTGTCTGCCGCGCTAAATGATCGTTTTTCTTATCTTTTCTCCAACAACTCGGAGCAGCTTCTCAAAGAGCAGGGCAAATCGTTCTTCCCCAACTTAGCGTGCATGGCTCTCACGCGATCGCAAGCGCGAAAGCTTTCGCGGAAGCTTGACCTGGTTCCATGCGGTGAACTCTCAAGTGACCTTGTCGGCGGGTCGACGGAACCCCAGAAAGGAAAGTTTCCGCATGAGTCATGTGAGCAGTCACGCGAGCGGCCCGTCGCCGAACCTAGCTGCGCGGTTTCCGGAGAAAGGGGAGACGACATGGCGCCATTGAGTCAGAGCGAGAGGGTTGCAACGCTCTCGCCTGTAGCGGAAAGTTGGAGCGAGCTGCCGAGAGTTGATCGAGAGACGCTCATTCGAGAGCAGCGTGAGGATTTCTCGATTGAAGCGCGAGTGGAAAGCCAGAAAAACGCGGCAAAAGTGCTGTCGAAGGAGCACTACGAGGAATCGGTGAAGAAGCGTGCTTTTGAAGTAGGGAGTCAGGTAATGCTGCTGCAGCCGTTCAAAAGGAACAAGCTTGAGGTTGATTGGGAAGGGCCCACCACAGTATTATCGAAGCCTTGCAATTCAAATTATGAAGTGAAATTAGGAAGGCGGCCGGACAAAATTTACAACTTGATGAAACCATACGTTCAACATCAAGCGGTCGTAAATCTGTTGTTGAAGGCTTCAGAGGAAGAGGAAGCAGAAATTTTGAGTTCTAGTGAGGTAATTGAAGGGGGATCGAAAGTAATCCGGGAGCAGATAAACCTAGAGCCTAGCTTAAGTGAAGGAGGACCTGAGAAAGAGGATCTGAGAAAGATTGGTTCCGAGTTTGAAGACGTGTTTTCGGACCGCCCCGGAAACACGAGGGTGATCGAACACGATATCGAGCTAAGTGGTGAGGAGTCAATCCGTAGCAAGCCGTATCGTTGTTCCCCTGTGCAACGTCGAAAGTGTGAGCCGCTCTTGGTGCCGCATAGGTATCGTCGCCTAAAAGTGGCCGGTTACTGAAGTGGAGCATGTTGCTCCACAGCGCAACTTTGACGTTCGCTATCAAAAAAAAAAATAAAGGAAAGGTAAACGCTAAGGCAGGTGCATTGAGCAGTGAGTTCCAGCTAGTAACTTCTCAACCTTTCGGTTTCTCGCTGGCGATTCGGGGCAAAATTTTGACCTCATCACGACCTGGGCTGAGCGCTCTCGTTCAGAGTAATCTCAAGGGGCCAACTTTATGTGGTATTCTAATCCGTTACGTTGTGGTACGTGGGAAAAAAAATTGAGTTGTCATTTTAGGGGTCTTTTGTCCCACATGTGCCTCTTGATGTAGAGGGAACAAAATTCCGATAAACACGTAGATAGGTATATGTGGTACTATACTTTGTCTGGTGTTCTGTCGGGTGACCGAGGGCACTTGCTTGTGTCGTGTGTTGTCTGTTGTCGAACCGTTCTTAGCAAGTTGCAGAACCATCGACAAGTGCTGAAACCGAAGATGGTCAGAAGAGACGAGCGAAGTTGGCCAGCAAGTTGTGGCGACAAGCCAGTGGAGCTGGGATCCGTCGTCAAAAATGGGATGTGTTCTCGGAACAGTCTGGAGCTGTAGTCTCCCCATGGTCCTGGAGGCGAACCTGGAGGGACCTGGCGAACGAGCGCACCTGACATCCGAGCCCCGTGGAAGCAGCTCGTCTTTCCGGTGCATTTTCTGGCGGCGGGGGTGCTGTTATGCCAGCGAGTCCTCGTCAAACGTCCGTGCCTCGGAAAAAGGCAATCTGGGTCAAGGCCAGCCCGCAGTCCGCCTGGCGCGATCAACTCGACGGAGTGAACACGCGCGGTGCCTCCCTGGCCCACGTGCATTGAGTCAGCTGCGCGCGTGACAGCGAGCCGGCGTCCGCGTGTCTGGTGGTCTGACGCATGGCGCGGCGACCCCCATTGGCGGAATCTGCCCTGACGACCAGCGGCGCTTCTGATTGGACATTTTGGTTGGACCTGGTGTAAATAAAAGAAGCCCTGCGGCGCGTCGCGATCGGCAGTCCTAGGAGAGAGGAGTCCCCATGTCGGAGAGCCGACATGTGTATGAGTCAGCGGTCTTAGGCGAAAGGCTGATCTATGTGTTAGAGAGGAGAGCTCGGCTCTTCGAGTCTCTGTCGGCCCCAGTGCCGAAATTGTAACGCCTCTGTATATATGCTGTACATAAACCTTGTTTAACTCACCGTCGTCTCGTCCGCTCGTCTTATCAGCTCTGCGCAGAAGCAGTCGCGAGCTGATAAACATACGCTACCAAACGACTGGTGACCTTCCCGGCGAAGTTGGAAGCAGTGGCGCCTTCGAGGCCGTGTTGGCGTCCCCGTCTTTCGCAACAGTGGTGGCTTCGGCGGGATCGGTCCGTCGTTCGCAACAGTGGTGGCATCGGCGGGATCAGTCCGTCTTTCGCAACACTGGTAAACTCAAAATGACGCCCAGGAAAGCTTATGTTCAAGTGTCTGCCAAGCGCCGTACAGCGAGCGCCATCGACAAGGCAAAAAAGAAAACGAACGAGGCAAAACGCTCGTGCGCGTCTACGCTGCGTTTGACACTGTGAAACGCCAATGTTCCAAAAAAGGAACATCCGCACAAAACTCTCAAGCTGAAAACTAGATTGTCTTTGTTATTTTTTTATTGTATTGCCGCGTAACTCCGAACTATTTGCCGATATTTTAGTTCTGCTTTGCTCACTGCAACATTACGTTTTCCTGCGGAATAATGCAACAAACATTTGGTGGTCAAGGAGCGCAAAATGTGCCTGTTTTTAAAAATTTATCTAATGATTCTCCATAGGTTCATAATAGAAATTAAAACTGCTACGTTTTTTACAAGCATCAATGAGTATGTGTAAACATAAAATTTTAATATGCGATATATTGGAGAGGAAATAAAAAATTAGGTTTCGTATGTTCCAATTTTGGAACATTGGCAAGTAAAAGGTTAAAGCAACCTCACCTCCAAAGGTTGCTGGTTTTAGTTTCCCCTACGGGGGCTTGGGGACCTTCTTCGTTCGTTGTTGCTGCGGTTCGGTGACGTGAAGCGTGGGGATGGCGGTGATGGAGAACGGCTGGACAAGTACTCTGTATGGCGCAAGTAGTCTTCGATTGCTGGAGGTCGTTGTCCAGGGCGTGGCCGTGGTGCCTGAGATGAGAAGCCATGCAGTCCCATCCGCCTGTAGGGGCAGTGTCGAATAATGTGGCCGGCCTCACCGCAGTGAAAGCACAGGGGACGGTCGTCGGGAGTTCTCCAGGTGTCGCATTTTCTTTGGCTCGGGCGTCTCTCGTATGTAGGGTGGGCGGGTAAGGGCGGACGTCTACTTGGGGCTGCAGCGTACCGTCGAGGACTGGGCTCGTTTCGTCGGGGTGGCCTAGTGTTCACTGCAGCGGCGTAAGTCATTGCTTCGGCCTCTGTTCGAGTCGCCGCTGATGAAGAGCCAAGCGCCTGCTGGACTTCATCACGCACTATGTCCAAGAGAGATGCTCCTTGGGGGGGGGGGGGGGGGCTGGGGGGTAGGAGGTAGCAATCGGCGTAGTTCTTCCTTAACCACTTCTCGAATAGCTTCCCGCAGATCGTTGGTTGTTAGCCCACCTCGAATCGGTTTCGAGTAGAGCGAGCTGAGCTGAAACGGGCGGTTGTATTGCCGAGTCCGGGCGTTGAGGGTCCTTTCTATGGTGTGCGCTTCTTCAGTAAATTCGGCGACTGTTTTAGGAGGGTTCCTTATGAGACCGGCGAAAAGCGACTCCTTCACCCCTCGCATTAGGTATCCGACCTTTTTTGTCTTCGGTCATGTCTTGGTCCGCTCGCCTAAGAAGACGTTTCATTTCTTGGACGTACACGTTTAGGGTCTCATTGGGCTGTTGGGTCCTCGATTCTAGCAGCAGCTGGGCCCTTTCTTTTCGCATGATGCTGGTGAAGGTCCTGAGCAACTCATTCTTCAGAAATTCCCAGGTGGTCAGTGTGGTCTCATCGTTTTCATACCACGTTTTGGCGGGGCCGTCCAGGGAAAAATAAACGTATCGCAGCTTCATTTCTTCATCCCACCTGTTTATGGTAGCCACGCGCTCGAATTGGTCGAGCCATTCTTCTGGGTCTTCAGCGGCATAACCATGGAAAGTTGGGGGCACCCGCGGCTGCTGCAGCATGACAGGGGTAGGTGATTGCGGAGTGCTCATGGTGGCTGTGGAAGCGTCCTTTCGTGGTCGCGTGGGGTCCGGTAGCGGTCCCAGCTCAGGTGGCAGGTTTCGGAGGCAGCGACTGCTTCGAGTATCTGTGTCTTCAGCGTCCTCGTTCTCTGCAGTGGCTGTTTTAAGGTCATTTTTGTGCATACCCCGCACCTCCACCAGATGTCACGTAAGAGTGAGGGTAGCCCGAAGACAGGAGACCGGGAGGTTAGTAGAAATAGAAGGAGATCCGTTTATTTGGCGGACTTGCGCCCACTAAAGGAAAACAGACACACCGGCTCAGCGGGAGGCGAACAGCACGTTCTACGGCCGTCGGGTAACAGAAATGTCCCTTGGAACGCAAGGTGCGTTCGACGGCCGTCGGGTAACAGAAATGTCCCACTGGAACGCAAGGCGCGTTCACCATCCGAGATACAGTCGCCGTAGCGTCTGGCGCTATCTCGTTATCAACGAATGGTCGACGTGCGGGCCATGATCTTCGCAGATGAGTCGCGGTGCATCCTGGACCACGATAAGGCCGCGTGCCGGCGGTATCGGCATGCGCAACACTATCTGCAATACGCCTCGCGGCAATACTTTATTCGTGCGCCGGAAAATTTGGAACAGAGGTAGGATAGGGCAGAGGGCACACTTACAACCACTTTGTTGCTCAGATAGCGGGAATATATATACAATCAAGAGGGCGAGGAGATGCCACTCCGAGAAAGCTAAAAGTGACGGCGCATGTGCTAAGTATCTTATTCAGATCTTCAAAAAAATATATTCGTAAAAGATACTAAAAAGATATTCGTACTCATAGTTCAACAAGATAACAGTCGGGGCACTTACTCATTTTCTGCCTTGCGAATCAAAAATGCGTCGCGTATTTCACATGCCCGCTTGTCCCTTTATCTTACTATTACTTGGCATTCATTAAACATCGGGGTGCACCCACAATTGGCACAGTGACTTGCTAAGTGCCTGTTCATCTATCCGCGTATAAGAATTGAATTGTTTATGGTTTTATTAGGTTAAACAATATATACACTAGCCCCGAAGTGAAGAAAAAATTCTCTGGCAATACTTTATAAAGTACGAATAAAATAAATGTTGCACATCGTAATAGTCTCGTCGACAAAGGTGGATACTGCAAAATGCGTACGAAGCGTCAAGTTACCGTTCTCTTCCAAATGGAAAGCGCATCGCAATAAAAATAAGCACACACAATTACTCGGGTGGACTGGGCACGATGTAATCTCTTCGGAAAGGATGTGGCTTTATCAATAAAGACACAATGTCGTTAATTAAGTCCTACAGCTTCCAATCTTTAAAAAGTGTCACCGAGGTGTTAGAACTAATGCACTCACATTCTCATCAGTGTTAATGGTGTGTCGCAATAAAACCCGCAGTACTGCGTACTGGGTGGAAAAGAACCGTCGAAGTCTGTTGACATCTCGTCGAGCGTAAACAGTGCTGAACAAACCACGCGGACATTTTGTGCGTACGCTGTAAATACTAACTTTTTTTTCGCTTAGAGTAATGATTGCGCGAGTGAACGAAACGTGAACAGTGCCTTGTGGAACCAGCCTCTAATTAAACCAGTCTTTGTCGTAAGAGCTCATTGAAAAAAAAAACTTTCCGATTATAAGAGATGAGATCCATAGCGCCGGCGCACAAGAGTGTTTCATTACCATAAAGTGAGAAAACACTGATGAAAGTTCCAGTTGCCGATACTAATTTCTCTTTTTCATGTTCCACTACACAAAATCAGTGCCCTGAATGTGGCGCTTAAGCGGTGTCTCCTCGGCCTTATATTCCACACTTATGTCTGTTAACTTAGTCATTTTAACTTTAATTTCGTGTCTGTTTTCTGATTGTTTAATTTCTTGATAAGCTTAAAAGAATATTATTGTATATTGTTATATTTAGCAGAAAAATATCAATGAAGTATTTTGAGCTAAACTGCGGAATCGACCCGCGGTGACAAATATTTGCTTGCCTATTTAGCCGTAATTTTGCGTCTGTCCGTACGCGTCTGCATCTCATTCGACAGAACATCAAGGACGAGCTTACGTTTGCCCAGTATTGACCAACATAGGCAATGTCAATCAACTCAGCTGTCTTCTTCATAATAAGGTGTTGATTTACTGCAAGGAACCTGAAAAGGTGTATTGTGGTTCAATAAAACTTGTAGCTGAGGGAGTTGGTTCGTTCTTCTAGGTAATCTGGTGTAAGCATAAAAATAAGACACAAGAACAGAGGCAGACGCCTGTTTCACTTCGTTCCTTCTGTGTCCCTGTTTACACACCACCAGTTTACCTTAAATGTATAATAACGGCTCGTATTGATTTCTAATGCACACATACCGTTCAGTCCAAAACGACGTGACGTTCAACGCCTTGTTCAAGTTTACAGCATTGAATAAATTACAGCTGCGCTACTATTGGTAAGCAGGGTGTTGACCTCTGGGTAGTTGCCGATTTTTAGCAGATCCTGTCACATTCGGCATGTATTATTGCTTCTACGGGCCGTATTCGGTGCCTCGTTAACAGGAACGCTGATTTCATTTGAAATATTTCTATTCTTTAATCTTGTAATTATATTTTTGAAACGCCTAAATCAAACCGCTCATTCTATCGAGCGTTTTGTCTCCATCGAAATGCGATGACCGAGGACGAACCCGCAATTGCGAATTCAGCAGAACAGTGCCTTAAGCACTGCGTAATGGTTTTATTTAAAGAACAGTCAGGCTTACATTAACGCCACGGGAAAATGATAAAAAGAAAGAATTGCAATTTGTTCCTTTGCCCTTACACTACTTAGTTTAGTTTTAACCTGCTTCTCTACAACGTAGGGAAACTTGAAGGTGATCTCTAGCCAAAGAGCTGGCATAAGGAGAGAATGAAAGCTACAGAGAGATGAAAGAACTTTATGATTCTGGGTCAAGGCCACGTGGCTTCCTATAGAAATTCTCGGTCGGTTATTAGACTTCCGGGGCCACTAAAACGTGCTTAGGAGAGCGAGAGAGTTTGTGCAGCTGCCAAAGGTGCGAACCACGTCAGAGATCGATTCTTTTCATCGATCCAGCGACGAACGCGAAGGAAAGAAAACGACAGCAAATCAATTAAAAGAGCCCCGAGAGGACGATAATGCAACGCGTGCAAAAAGAAGCCGAGTTCGATCAATATACCCATTGAAACAATAAGTCAAATATAACAGTACTTCAAGAAATAATCAAAACAGGAGCTCATAAACCTTTCGTGGACGTAACAGAGATAAATGAATAAAGGGGAAACGGACCAAAGTATAGGTTTATTGACGGCATTAAAACTACGTGTACGCGCCTGAGTGATCGTAATGAAACAGTAGCCGTGTTATACCACTGTAACGCACAACAGTACTAAACAGGAATACGGCACATCAAATCTGTGAAAACTGCAAGTTGAAAAATGTTTCGTCAAAAAAGAATAGCTTACATCTGATCTGTATATCTTCAACCTGTGAAATGGGGAAAATAGGAAGCACGTGCAGGTATTTTGAAGAAATGTCAACTGGACAGCGCAGCGAAAATGAGCGTGAGATTACACGAAGAGGGCAAGACAAGTTCTTTGTCTCGCCCTCTTAGTTTCTTCTGGTGCTTGTGTGTTGTTGCGCTACCCATACTAAACTTCCAATATTACTGACCAACAAGCCCATTCCACAACCCTCGTCGATTCAAGAAAGTGGTTCTGTGGCCAAAGACAGATTGGTCTCGTTTTGGCATTTGAACCTTCAGCAAAAACCAGTATTCAGTTCACCTGCGCTTGGAGCTGTTGATCGATTCACCCACGTTTTGCAGCATGCTAGATTACTGTTAGTTGAGATTATATAATGATTTTCTCGGATAGTGGTAGGTCTCTGATTCGTACAATGAAACAAGCGGGGGAAACCTTTTTCCAGCAGCAAAGTTCCACGATTTTGCTTCATATATTCGTGCTACTGTAACGTAAGTGGCAATATCAGCGTTTAATGAATTGACTACGAATTTAAAATCAGGTGAAGTTGCCCCTGAAATATAACACAGCATTCAAGAAGGCTCATATATTTGTACTTGGCCAAAGACCGCTTAGTAAAAAAAATGATGACAGATAATGCGACTGACCTAATAGAAACCGCCATATTTAACATTTTAGAATTGAGGCTGTGGCGAAATCGTGCAGCAGCACTACCGCGCCTGCGCACCACGTTGATGCTTCTAAACATGAACGTCAATGATTTGAACACTGTCGCCTGACAGGAGAAAGAAACATTGTGCGTGTATCCGTGATCAGTTTAGTTGCATTATGTTTTATGTGGAAGCATTAAAGCGGTGCCTTCCCACAAAGCGGTAAAGGTAACATGTTGATTTTTTAAATTGAGCTGAAAACACTTGAATTCATTTAACTGCACGAGAAAGTAATAAAACGAAGAATAAAAACTGAGGACCCTTAAGCTTCGCCTTTAAAAGTTGGACGCGATAGCAAAATCAGGACTCTAGTGAACCCTTCAACCGCTAAGTGCATGCTTATTCATATGTTTTGTTACATACAAACGCACGCACACAAACACGCACACAGTACATTGGACCAGAGCACGCTATTATCGGAGAATGGGCTCGATTTCCTCGTAACACCTGTCGAACAAAATGTGTTAAAGAGGCCCTGAAACACTTTGTCAAGTAACCATGGAAGCAATTTACTAGAAAAGCGTATTGTTTCACGATTTCAACACCGCAAAAATTTTAAGAATCCGTCCAGTGCGAGTGGACTTACAAAGGTTTGTCGCATGCTGTAATTGCATTATCTCTTCTCTCGCCCCGACGAAACGCAGGGCAAAGAATATGCCACGCCTCGTGACCTTGAGCACTTTTTTTTCTTTGAATGCGTGGCTTTCTCAGTGTGATCACGCACGCATGCGTGGACAAGCAGCGACCTCCCGCGGCTATCTCGATAACTTGATTTTTTAGTCACAGACGCACAGACGATTTTTCGCTCACAACCAAGAAAACTCGCCGACGCTGGCAGCGAGTTTTCTGTGATACGACCTTTTTAACGCTTTAGCGTTAAAACGTGATGACTAATTCTGCACAAGGATTACAATGAGCGTGACACATAATTTGGCAAATAACCGTCATCAATATTTCACACCACTTGCCTTCCACTGAAGGAAGGAGATCGTGCGTTTTACCATTTCAATGTTTCGGATTTTGTATGTGGTTTGCGGTGCACTAACAGTTCGCCGTTTTAAAGTCATTGTGTACCATGTTTTCGAGGCAACCTGTCACAGGAACATATTTATCAGAAAACGCTACGCGGCTAGCCTAAGTACTCCATCTGACAACGCTTCGTCAAGCACAAAATGCTCTCCACCGCAGTGCTTGGCTCAGTAATAAATGTCAAGAGGCCTCGATGTAAACGCCAGCAACTGGAGTATCTAGGCGCTTTAGGGGAAAAGAAGCCCCCTCGGTCCGGGTCGAGGCACTTTTCTAGCGTGCGTTTGCGTCAGAGGCAAAAGATGAGGATCAAGAGAGTGGCCACAGTGTTCGCATCTAGCTTCTGGACCGATAGTCTACAATCCCAAAGTTGCTATCATCTGCGGATGACGGTCTCATCAATCAGGCATCGCTATTTGTGTGTACGAAAAGCTTTAGCCTTCAACGTCTCTGCATTATATTCTGTTCATTAAGCAATGCATATAGAATACGGCTCATTAGGCAAACGTTCTGCACACACTTCCGAATAGGGAGCAGCGCAGGACAAGGAGGTCACAAACTCCGCGCGTAATTGAACTGGGAACGAAAATTCTACCCTATCTAATTGGTGGTCTGTGATGGAACAGTGAAGCTGCTGGCATGCAGTGCTGGTGAATGAGGTGGAATGAAGAGGGCCGAACAAAGTGGGAACGACGTGGCATCAAGTCGGTGACCGAAGTGGTAGGAGTGGTGAGAGCAGTAATGGGCGTTGTGGGAAGTTGCGAGAGTGATGAGCAGTGTGAGTGGTGGGATCAAGTGACACATTTCCGTTGTCAGATTTATCCCTTTCTCCATTGGTAAATCCCGCTGCAATCTACAATCTACCACAGTCCCCGGATATGAAAGCCCTGACCAAGAACAGCTCTGCTGTTAAGACAGAGGCACGTTTTTGTTTTAGTGGCAAAGCTCCTTACGGTCGAGGCTTCTCAGTTGTAGGCGTTGGCGTCGTGCGCCGTAGCCGCCGCTGAGACGATGACGATCACAATGATAACGATGACGAACAAGCGTGTTCCAAAGCTCGTATTCTCTTTCTGCAAGTACATGCAAGGTACCCACTACACGCCATGACGATGAAGATGATGACGATGATGATCGCGGACAACGGCTGATTTGTGCAGTATATGACGTATCGGTACGCACTACGATGCATTTCGTATGACTGGAAACAACGAACAACCGCCAGGGAAACGTGCCCAGACCTCGTCCTTTGCCAACTTAAGGCTAGGTCCATACCACAAAGTAGTAATAATGGTGGCCAAACGAAATTCACAATTTAACGCAACATATCATTTATGACCAATAAACCTTGTATGTAACTATACACCGCTTTATCACTCATTTACATGCGTGAATGGTCAATGTCATAGGTGATTTACGTTGACACCGAACATCGAGTGTGAAGACCGAGTGAATGCGTCGTGTTTTCTTTTCATTGATTGTTTAGCAGCGGAGCTGTTTAGTGCAGCCGTAATGTGTCTGCTGAATCAAAAAACGATTATTACCATGAACCAGCACGCGCTCTCTTCATCTTCTTCTTCATGATGATCGTCCCTCTTAGCTAACCCCAGCACGAGCGCCGATTTCTCCAGTGCAGCATGTCATAACTCTGATAAGGGAGACAACGAATACAGAGAGACAAGGAAAAGAAGAGAGAGAAGAAGGAGAGAAAGAAATAAAGGTAAACGAAGAGGAAAATTTGGGGGAGGGCATGATTTTTTTTTCGCGAGATAAGATTCGAGCCCGCGTACCCAGTATCCGAAGACGAGCTTCTTAAGCACTCGGCTATCTGGCAATGCTAGCAGAGTGT
This sequence comes from Rhipicephalus microplus, assembly GCF_043290135.1. Taxonomy (NCBI): domain Eukaryota; kingdom Metazoa; phylum Arthropoda; class Arachnida; order Ixodida; family Ixodidae; genus Rhipicephalus; species Rhipicephalus microplus. The sequence goes on along the minus strand of NC_134701.1, from coordinate 213,634,391 downwards.
AGTATAGTATAGTATAATAAAATAGGAAGACAAAACGAATATGTTAAGTCCAGTTTGCTACTCTACACGTGGAAGAGGGAAATAAGGGAGTAAAAGAAAGAACAGGAGATGCACATTGCACACAACACACCTCACACACAGTGCAGGGCTTCACAGGTGATCGCTCAGTGTTGTTGCCCTCAAGAATTGCAGAAGGACATGAGTGACTTTCTTGGCCGATGTATTGAAGTTCATTTGATTGATATGTGGTGTTTAACGTTCCAAAACCACCATATAATTATGAGAGACACAATGTATTGAATATACACGCACCCAAGATCTTCTCCAGAGTAAAGGGTCGAGCGTCCAGTCTCCTCAAGGCACACTGGAGGGCCCGGTGATCTTCAAAGTCAGGACAATGACACAGGACATGGGCGAAATGTTCTAAGCAATGGCAGTTATCACAGTTGAGGGAGTCAGCCATACCGATGCGATAACTGAATGAATTGGTAAAGGCTACGCCGACCCACAACCGACACAGCACTGTAGCGCCACATCGCAAAGTCTTTGATGGCATCTGCAATTGGTATAATGAACCGACGTTTTGTTTGCGTCTATTGAAATTCAGTGGAAGATTCCAATGCATAAGTGAGGCATTATGCGTGGTGCGACGAAGTTTTCTTGCCGTACCCACCCTTGACAGGAGTATGAGCGCGCTCTGTCGTGGGCACATCAGGCAGCGTTGTCGGCGAGGTGCTTACCACTGTGACTCGGCAGCCGTTGAAAGACTATGTCATGTGTTTGGTTAGGGGCACAATGACTGATTTTATTGATTTGAGACACCAACTGGTAGCAGTTCCCGCGTCGTAGACTTGGCGCACATTGAAGCGACCTTCATGTGTGAGAAGTTTTTGATAATTCTTTGAGCGTATATGTCAGGGCACTAAAAACGCCGCGCGTTGGGCGGCAATTGCGTGGTATTTTTTTTATTTTGAGGTCTATAATCGAAAGCTATAAAAAGTAAGCAGCACAGTTATCTTACTACAGATTGAAAACTTTATTATCTCTGGTTAATCAATGCAAGTTCATCAGAAATTTTATTCTGTACGTCCATATTCAAAAAGTTCACTAAACCATTTTTGTTAATTTTCTAACTCGGCGGGTCGAAAAAAAATATTCTGACGTGCTATATATAACTCAGAGACACGTAGCTCTCTTGTACATATTTTATTACTTGGTGCTTTTTAGCTGAAACACATTGCAGTATAGTATAGCAAGAAGGTGTGAAATTGGAGTGACGGTGAGAATGACAGACGTGTAAGCGATGAGGATAAAAATTGGGAGGGCGAAAAGCAAAGCATAGAAATAGAAAATAGAGGCAACGAAACGCAAAAAAGAAAAGGACAGAAAAAATTGGCCCCGTATCTGCATGCTAATCTGCAAATGTCGTCGAAAGACGATAGTCCTGCGTGTGGGTAGAGTGAACAAAACATTTATTTGATGTTCTGCGCAAGAAAATCGGTGAATGATATTCTGGAGGCGCTGCGTTAGTGCCTCGAGCGTGAAGCAGAGGCGAATGAGTGCATCAAGTCACGTCACGCCTGCACCATGAGCGCCATCTGGCAGTTTTCTTAGCAAACAAAGCGCGTGCCTTCGAGATGGTAGTGCGCGCCCGTCTCAGAAGTGATAAGGTGTAAAACGCAAGGCGTCAAGTAGGGGCCACCACTGTCTCGTCTTGGCAAAGCGTTGGAAACACTCGCCTTTTCGTGCAAGCGTTGCATGGTCAGCGCAGCGTGATCAGCGCTACGGTCCTTAAATTACTTATGTAAAATAACTAATTTTCTAGTAAAATACTAACATGTAGAATATATACGTGTTGTTATGGTGCCCCAGACATGCGCATAATTGCTTTTTAATTGACAATTGCACAAGTATGAACGCTGAATCTCGAGCAACATTGGTGGGCGCTGTGGATGGGGTCAACCGTTTTAAATACCCGGTGCCGTTAATATTGGACAAACAGACAAATGTACAGACAGACAAACCAACATTCTTGCGTTGAAGGTCCCCAAGAAAGACTATCGTCTGTAGCAATACGCCAGACCCGCGCGGAAGGCGCAGCACAGTCACAGCAAAAGCTAGAAGAACGGCCTTTCAGAGCCTTTTCTAAACACTCGTTGGGTAACTATACTGCTAGCACACTTGCTTGATACCCACTAGGACATTAATAATAAAATTTTGTGTGTAGAAGGCTGGTATTTGCTATGCTATCTTTCGTCATTCTTCTGAGAAGCGTGGTATCCGCTAAACACTTGCAAGGAAGTTTGTGCCAATCGTTCATGCAGTGGCTGACGACGATGAGGAATTATGCCTGAACTGGGTATGCACCACAGCTAATAGCAGAACAAGAACAAGCTTTTGTAGCGGGTTGGGGCATTGGACGGCCCACTCGTTATGCTATTCGCATTGTGCGACGACTGCTTGTGAATGAATGAATGAATGAATGAATGAAAAAACTTTATTTCAGTCCTGCAGGACGCGCTTAGCGCGTAGCGGGCGTCTCCCACGTAGGGACCGACAAGGAGTACCTGGCGGCCGCTTCATGGGCCTGCTGGACGGCCCATTGCTGGTCAGCGAGAAGTGAGCTCCTGCTTGTGCTTTTGCTGTTTTAAAACGCTTTATAAGTAGTAGTAACGCGATTGCTTTTCCGACATCAAGCCTGCTTAAGGCATGCTTGCCATCAAGTCACAAGCACCAGCGTAGCTTAGTGGTAGAATACTGGGCTGGCACCCAGGAGACCTGGGTTTCGAGCCCCACTGTGTCTTTATTGCTAGTTTTTTTTTTTTTAATTTCGCGTGATGTGGTTACAGAAACCGGCGGCGACGGCGGTGGCGGCGTACAACTGCGCGTGATCCGAGTTGTGATCTCACGACAGCTTTCGCTGAAGAATATAGAGATAAAAGCAAGAATTATTATGCCAAACAATTCAAAGACACAAAACCCGAGTTCAACGAGCAATGGTGAGCACCTTAAAGTCCCTGAAAAAAAAACTAAAGTAGCTCTAACCGCACCCCTTCTCCTCTATCTGCTCTCCCTGCAGCCACAGCAGCGCCTCTAGAGTGTCCAACAGAAAACTACGAATGCGAAACCACGCGGGTGCCCTGGATGTGCCAGACGCTTGGGCAACTCGGCCACTGCTGCGCAGTGTGTTCATCCAGCGGCCGTGCCTCAAGTATGCTGAAAGGGCACGGCGGTGTCGTCTGTACGTGTAGTGCGCGCTCGCGAAAGTGGACAAACAATATGGCGTTTGCGATACCTTCACAATGTGCGCGAGGGGAGAGGAGCCTGCACATTGACATGAATGGCGCTACTTTAGTTTTTTTCGTGGGCTTTAGAGCAGCTTGGGTCGTTGCAGCCCCTGGCGGAGCAGTTATCAACTACGCACTTCTTTCTATGTGGACTCCAAGAACCACATCGAGAAACCAGCACGAGATCAATGGTTCGGCTTCAAGTTAAGAGTTATATCATTGCAAAAGCCTTAGATCCCTCACCGAACGAGAAATGTGGCCGTCGGCGTCAACATGAATGTAAAAATTCGCATGATCACTGATTACGTGATCATGTAACGTCCCATAAATTGTATTCGCGTCATGGCGCAATCTTTTCTGCAGCTCTCTGCAAGCTTCTCCAAGAAAGAGTAATATCGCGGCTGCGACCTCAATCTCTATTAATATAAAAGACTGCAGATTTAACAGGTAACCATTATGTGCGTGACGAAAAACCCAGCAGCCTCAGTACTGCTTACATAAAGATGGCTTAGAACGCCAAGCAGGTTACGTGTAACTCTTCCGGCACTTCAATAGCTGTCCTTGACTGCTTTGAGGATGCTTGCTAATGTATGTAATCAAGAATCGCATAAATCATGCTAGGTTACCACTACAGGTCACCTGCTTTAGTGCTCACACGAGTAAGAGAAGAAAGTCGAAAGCTGAAGCGCACACGTTCTGGCAGGTGTCAAAGTAGACAGAGAGAGAGAGGGGGGGAGAGAGAGCTGCTAGCCAGACTTCGATTATAGGCTTAATGATACACAGCAACCATTACAGAAAAACGTGAAGCATTTGGAACGTGTCTGTTGTTCGCTGTACACACTCATCGTTCACGACCTCTGTGCATCGTGCCTGTTTTTATTAGATCTCGTTATTTTGCGGTAACTTTCTACTGCGTAGCTGGTCTTGCAAAGCTACAATGAAGATATATAACACACGCCTCTTTGGCTCGCAGCTTTGTTGAAATTTCTTCTGCATGAAAAAGGCCCGTGGCAAAGCCTCCTGTAACTCTTCACACGAGATCGGCAAAGAAAGAGAACTGAACCGAAATGTTCGACAAGTAGAGCAGCAGATAAGAAGCTAAGCAAAATTACGAGCACCAGTCCCCGAACTAAGCACTGATGGCGGAAACCAGGAAGTTCTGCTGTTGGAGGTAATGGCATCACGTGATGTGGGCTGCCTAACGATCCGCTAATTTTCTTAACCTGAGGACACTAACTCACTGGCGAAGTTAAGCCGCACTGACTGATGAAGCACAGAATTGAAATGAGTGGAGTGGAACCGATCGCCATTCTTTCCTCCTTAGTTCACCATTAAGGCGAGAATAGGACTGCGTATAATGTGGTTCGACTAAACTATCAATCAAACTTAGGAACGAGCATTAACTGAAAGTATAGAAAGACGGTTGAAAGACAGCATGGGGAAAGGATCTCCCACCATCTTGCAGAACAAGTGCCAGGTTCTACACATCAATCTTATAAATGGCGAATATCAATGACGGCAATTGCACACCCTGCTTGCACAAAGTGCCCAGTGATGAGCAATAATGGGCTTACGCTTGCCGAACTGAGGAATTTGTATGTAAATGAGCTTCTATAGGGAAGGCAAAATTTCATAAATGCTGCTATTTTTGTGTGTGTGCGTGTGGTGAAGTTCTTCTGTATTCCTCCTCTACTTGCCTTCATTTTACAACCAAAAGGCATGCCTTGTTCCATCTGAACTGGAGCATCATGAATGAATACCCGCGTTTTAGCCACTTACTATATCAAATAACTGCCACGTCAATTTGTTTCCATTCACGTCATTATCACATATTTACCCTGTTAAAATGAATTGGTCTAATAATATTCTTCATTACTTTTTAAGAAAGAGATGACAAAAAGTTTAATTATAGCTCCCATGACTGTGCTTTCTTCAAAGAGGGGTTCTCTCAATTCTCTGATCTAAAGTAAACGATAATAAAGCACGTAATAACGCCTTCCCTCACCCTCTTACTTTTTTTCTCTATCCATGTGGCTAGTGAGCGCAAAGACTTCAATAAGAAATGCTCTTTGAAAATAATAACATGATCAATCTTTATTAGCACCTTGAGAGCAATAATATTCTGTGCTTTAGTTTTTGACAGGTCAGAACACAAATGAAAAGTGCTTTGGAACGCTTCAAAAAATTGTAAATCCTGGACCGCACTTCAAAAGAAAGTGACCCCCTCAAGCCCGAGACGGGAAGTGACGTTGGAACATTAAACGATCCGCGATGATGACACGTAAGGGACTCGTAAATGCTTCCATAAAAGAACGCCACTCCGTGGGGAACAATGATTTTAAAAAAATATAGATGCGTTGTAAGCAACCATCATATAAAAGGAAACACGCGTTTTAGCTTTTTTCATTATACAAACAAAGTTCTGTACCTTGTTTACGTGCCGAGCTCAATAAATTACTGCCCTGCAATCAACCGTCCCTCGCTTAAAGGAACTTGCAGTCTGGTTTCCTGAAACAATCACTTTTTGCATGAAAGAGTATTCATTATCTTCAAGAAAGATTGGAAGAAAAATAACGTTAATCTCTTGGTAATTGTGAATCCTACATGTCGGCAGAGGGAACTTAAGGAAAAACATTTCTCGCAACAGTTCTTTTTTTTTTGTATCAACATTAAACAACCTCAATTATCACTCGTACTCAATGCCTTTTGAACGTTTTCGTTCAAGAAACTGCAATAATGTGAGAATACGGTAAGCTTCTTGCGTACATGCACTGAAATTATGCGACGCTGACAGAATAATCCTGACAAAGCAGAGCGAAAAATTGGCGTATCGTTCCGAGTTTCAAGGGGTCACCATCGTTGTCGCCGTATAGCATATCTCTCAGCATAAACATCGAGAGCGGTGACGTTGGTCTTCCGTGCAAACGCAAAGAAAATGTCTGAGTGCAAGGTATACCGCACAGTCACGAAATTAATCTGCTTCGCAAATAACGGAGCACATGTGCTAGGATTATAAAACTTTAATGTGAACCCGGAAGAGAAACAAATTACCAGCCCTTCCGCTACAGTGATAATAGAAACCAGCAGCTGCGACTTCGCGCCGTTCCCGCTTCTGTGCCAGATGGCGCACTTTCAATCTTGGGTAATCGTGCTTTTTATGCAACGGGGACAAACTGAATACACCACAAAAACACAACAAATTGTGAAGTATTTGGTTTGTTCTTGTTCGATAAAAAGCGCGATTACCCAATATTCAACATAAACTAACCCCTGTAGCTTTTTTTTTTTCGATTCATACACGTCTTTCTCCAAGCAAATGAGAAGCGTTCACACTTTATTGAGTACAAATTGCAACTGCTGATAACAACGCCAGCGCGATCTTTACGTCGTGGCACAAGAAGGTGAAACAGCAGATGGGAAGTGCCACCGCCGAATATCGCGACATGTAGAGGCACTGGTGATGGCGAGGCGACTGCGGGTTCCTAATTTTTTTATTTTTTTTTTGCCACATGTCATCGTATTTGCAGACGCGATCCCGAATAACCTCGTAACATACAGCATCACAGTAAAAAAAATATTAACAATTGTGAATTAGGCAAGAGACGCCATGTCTCGGAACGTCTGACATTCAGCAGAAATGAGTTGCTCGGAGCTCAGAGAAAAGAGAAGCTTCATCGAAGGTCTATAGGATCAATGTCACAAAAAGTTTTAGGAAGGATGAACACCGAAAAAAAAGGCACATTTGCCGAATACTTGTGACACATTGGCAATCTTACAAAATATCACGGTAATAAACTTTCTTACATCTCGGGCAACAAAAATTTACACCACGTCCACGTAAAACTTTTTGCTATCGTAACGCATCTTCTCCAGTTCTGTGCGTTCCAACATGACTCAGCTTCACAGAAGAATCTCGCCTACTTCGACGAACACCAATCTTCGTTTCAGGTTTCTCTGATACGCTTCAATACTGTTGGGAATATCAAAGCATTTGTCCGAGTTTTAAATGCGAAGCACTTCTTAGCGAATTTCGGCGACTTTGAGCGTATCTATCTATCTATCTATCTATCTATCTATCTATCTATCTATCTATCTATCTATCTATCTAGCCTCTTACGTGTCGGTGCTCTCGTGGTCCCACCTTAACCTGGCGTGAACCAAAATTAGCATTGGAGAGAAATATGGTTTGACGAACAGGACGCGCTATTCAAGGCATGTATAGTGTCACAATTCCATCGCGTACTTCTTCAAACACTTCCCGCCAGACAGTGGCACATACCCACGGGCGGGTATGTTCCGCTGCTATGCGGGTATGTGCCACAGGTGACTGACTCTTAGTGTATACCCAGGAACGACGAGAACACACAAGGGCAATTTTAAGGCGCGAGCGTTAAGAAATACCCGGCATCGGTAGCGTCGACCCTACGAATGCAAAGATTGCCAAGGCCCCTGCTGGAATTGAACCCAAGCATTCTGCGTGGCAGTGAAGCATCTTACCACAGAGCTACACAATGTCTCGGAACTTCTTTTCAAATAGACGTTAATCTTCGTGAAATGTCAATAGTGGTTGCAGTGCTGCCTACCCAATTTTATATACATTACATATAAGTACTCTTTTTATACAGCCGCCACTTCGCGTTAACGTCCATTGCGGTTATAGTTGTCATGCGCTGAAGTTAATTTATGTAGAAATGTCCAGGGCCTGCATCCTCGCGGACATCAGCGCTTCATATCAGCTTCTGGTGTTTCTAATACGCATGTTCCAGTTGGCATCGTTGCGCCAGTGCAAACAACTGATTATGTAAGCATCTGCAACTCTTCAACATATGTCTGTGCGTGCAACATTTGTCCATAAATTAGCGTCATTTTATGACGTGTCGCTCAATAAAAATTGCAACACGGTCACCTTTCCTCCGCATGCTTCGCATAACGTTGATTCTGAGGTACGTGGGATCTGCCAAATTTTTAAAGACGATAATATTTCTTGAGGACCTTCGACGCAAAAATTTTGGTCTCTCTGTCTGTACATTTGTCTGTTTGTCCACTTTTAGCTGTACCCAAAATGGCATCAAAGTGACCAAATGATCCTCCAAACGGCCGACCCCATCCGCAGCACCCACCAATATTGCTCAAGATTCAGCGTTCATACTTGTGCGATTGTCAATTAAAAAGCAATTATTGCGCATATCTTAGGCGCCATAACAACACGTCAATATTATGTATGTGCATTTTTTACTAGAAAAGACATACATATGTAATTTTAAGGATTGTAGCCTTTATAACGCTGCGCTGGCAATGCAACGCTTGCACGAAACGGCAAGTGTTTCCAGCGCTTAGCTAAGACGACACGGTGGTGGCACCTACCCGTTGCCTTGCGTTCTACACCTTATCACCTCGGAGACGGGCGCGCATGGCGCGCACCCCGTTTTTCAGGATAACTGCCAGATAGCGCTCATGTCTCACGTGTGACATGACTTGATGCGCTCGTTCGCCTCCGCTGCATGCTCGAGACACTCTAACGCAGTGCCTGCAGAATACATTCAGCAATTTTGTTGCGCAGAAAATCAAACAAACGTTTTGTTCACTCTCTCCAGACGCACGACTATCGTCTTTCGACGACATTTGCGGTGTAACATGCAGATGCGGGGTCAATTTTTTTTCTTTTGCTCTCTCTCCAACTGAGATTTTTAATGATAAAAGTGTAGTAGACATGGCAACACAAAAAATAAACACACGTGCACACACAACATGCTGTGTATGTGTGTTTTCTTTTCATCAACAGGATTAGGATACCACTTGTAAGCGTGCAATGGGCAGGCGCACATGTACCCCGACGGTGCTATCTTACATTTCATTCTTCCTTCTCTTCAACCCTCTTACCCCTTCCCCTTGTGCAGGTCAGCAAACCGGACGTGCGTCTGGTTGACCTCCCGCACTTTAGTTTCTATTATATTTCCTTCTTCATTGGTCGACATCTCTTGTGTGCTTTTACAGCGCTTAAAAATGGACTATAGCGACGGGCCCAGATTCCCATATTTGTGAGCTCTAACAAAAGACTACCAACTAAAACAGGTTAAAAAACTTGGTCTCGCTCAGACAAAGCTAATTATGTACAGATCGTTCCACCACTTACGGCGACGACACACTAGCGTACGAATGAATAAAATCTTGTTTTAAAGCAGCAGTGTGTGACGTCTGCACTCGTACGCGAAGACGCAGAGTGGTACAGCGAGGTATACCACTTTGCCAAGGCGTGTAATGGTATCCTCGTACTTTTATTTCACACGTTCAAGCGAGTCTTCGAGGCAAAGTACCAGTAGGTCTGTATGCCAGCCCTAACTGGCGGTACAGGTGCTCACTTCTGCAGGATACTTGCATCCACAGTCTGTAGGGGTGCAGCAATAGTGTGTTTGGGGAGAAAAATTAGAGCCACATGATACGAACGCACGTGTTCACGTCGTCGCTGCTTAATCTTGGAAGCTAAAACATGTAAAAACGTGGGTCAACCGATAAATGGGCAGCTGAAACTAGCCTTTCTTTTTTTTTTTGTAAAGAGGTTTTTCGTAAATATCTCTCTCTCTCTCTCTCTCTCTCTCTCTCTCTCTCTTAATGTCACAAGTTTGTTCAGTGGAATCCCGCAAAATTAGCAAAAATAGAAGTTGTCAGTCATTCACCTGCTGTAAATTAATGACCAGCCACAACATTTTTTTTTAGATCTTGCCTTTTTCCCAGCTTCATTTCCGTTAAGCTACCTCAGCGAAAACAAGGTCAGCAGGAAGTCAGTTTTTTGTTTTCTTTTGCAAGATGATCTATAGGTAATTTCGTACGTGAAACTACTCGAAACGACCTCGGGCAGACTGTGTGGACATACGTTCTATTTCCGTTGGAGGAGCTGCAAAAAAAAATTGCGTGTATACATATCTTCCTTTACTATATAAGGACGAAAAAGTGCAGAAAAATTGCAGGATAAGAGCACACGCAACTCTCGGCTTTTGGATTCACTAAGCGCAATCGATCCTTAGCGCAATGTTTTTATCTTTTTTTTTTCGTCGCATTATTTTTTTTTAAACAGCTTATTAGACATCTTTTTTTTTATTTCAGTGTGCTGAGCGTTCTCTTTTATGAGCTTGAACAGTTGCCACAATTGCGAGAGGACGAGAGGACGTCATTTCTTAAATAAAAACTAAAATACAATTCCTTTTGGGCCACTTCAAATCTCCCTTTAACCGGCAATGGCATGCGCAGCGATGCAAAAAGTCAATTGGCGAAGATTTTATTGAAGCACTCAATGTTTCCCAGATTCGTTAAATGTTCCAGGCAGCGAAAATTGGTGTTTACTTCCATACAAACTTCTCTTTACATTTTTCCCATTACAATTTCTATATTCATGCCTCAATTTGCCCGTTCTATAGGTAGACTCCCCGACTTGCGCTCCCCATTACTTAACTATCCTGTAGATGTGTGATGATATGTGCTGTTTCTTGGCGCAAGGACCATGACCAAAGAGCGCCAACACATGAGACAAGAGATGTAGGCAATGGGTATGTTTACCGGCTGTATAGGGGCCTAAAATTTTTTGTGCTGAAAGGGGGTAAAACATAAAGGTATTAAAATCGTGAGAGTAACATGGCATGTGTAGTGCGTAAATGAGCGGCTAACGGTTCTAATTATAAAGTTAAGGAAAGATGATAGAGCACGAATGTCTCTACCCTTGTTTCCAAGGGCTGTGAGACAGGTGCTTTGTAGTGTATCTATCGCAGCAGCGACCTCTCTTCAGAAGTCGAGCTGCAGAGTACCAGGACTGATAACATGGAAGTTATGAACATCCTTTAAGAACGCGAGCAGTGACTGATGTTTGAAGAGTGGATTGCTATCGATGAACATGGATAAATGAAACGGTACTTGCTCTCGGTAGGCTGATGGGAAGTGCTTTTTTTCGTAAAGTGTGCAATCCCTCGCATTGGAATAAAAAAGGGATAACGGTGAGTGAATCACCACATTTCTCGCACCGGGGTGGACCACCACCAGACAGAAGACAGGAATGTGTACTGTGTGTGTGTTCTAATCTTAGCCATATAAATTCTGCATCTGTGTGACATGACTTTGATACTGGCGGCGAGTTATCAAGGTGCGGCTTGATAACATGTAGTTTATTTTCTGTTTGGCTAGACCATGTCCCTTGCCAGTAAGCTCTGAGTTGTCGTTTGAGAGACGTTTTAGGTCAAGTGCGGGGATGGCTGTAGATGTATTTGAAGTGTTTTCGTGAACAGATGCGGCAAGCTGGTCTGCCGTTACGTTGCCTTGGATCTCGCGATGCCCTGGCACCCAGCACACTATGACATGTTGTTTGAGTGCGTAGACTGTGCATATTATTCAGTAGAGCGAAACAAGGGCGGGTTTTTTGTGTTTTTTAGAGTTTTCACAGCTTTTACGCTTAATGAATCTCTAAACTACTGCGTTGGGTAGTTTTGATTGTTAGATATGTTTAACGGCCGCATATATCACGTAAGCCTCTGTGGTGAAGATGCTTGTATCAGGATGCAGTAAGTCGGCTTCTCAAAAATATTGGCCAACTGCTGCGTACGACACAGAAGGACGATTGTACTTGTGTTGAAGCTCCAGGAAGTACGTGCAGATGTGTACTACAGGTTCGTGTTTGATAACTTCCACAAAGGACACATTACATTCTGTGACCTGCCATTGCCACGATGGAAGATACGCGGCAGGAGCCATCAGACACTGATCAAGAAGTGGCACTACCATTTCCTCGGCGAGGCATCTCACTAGAAGCGAGAAGGCCTGTCGAACTGAAGGACGGTTGTCGAATAATGTGGAACTGGATGAGTCATTGATCGTAGAGTGTGAGGGGTGCTTTTCGTCAGCGTTCTCTTCGAGGTAATACATAAAAGACATGTAAGTTCTCTGCAGCTGCAGCGACCACTCCCTGGATTCTACGTAAAGGTTTTCTACGGGACTAGTGCGAAAAGCACCCGTGGAAAGACGGATGCCTAAATAATGAGTTGGGTCAAACATTTTTAGAGCACTTGGTGCCGCTGACTGGTAGATTATTGCCCCGTAATCGAGGCGCGTGCGTATAAGACTTTTATAAAAATTTATCAGGCATTTTCGATCACTGCTTCTTGATGTCCGCGACAAGACCTTCAGTATATTCATAGCTCTCAGGCACTTGTTTTTGAGGTTTTTCTTATCAGGTACGAATGTTAATTTCATGTCTAAAATTACGCCTAAAAGTTTGCGTTCACTTGCAGAGTCAATCGCTGTCCGTGCAGGTGAATTATGGGATCAGCGTGGAGACCTCTCGTTTTTGAAAATTAAGCGCATGTGCTTTTTTGCGGGTTGAGGGTGAACCCATTCTCGTATGCCCATTTGGTGACTTTATTGAAACAGAGTTGAAGCTGCCGCTCGCACGTTGCTAGATTGCAGGATTTAAAATCTATCTGCACGCCATCAACATATGTACAATAAAACATACTGCGTGGATGGTATAAATGCAAGGTATTCATTTTAATAATAAGAACTGTGCAACTCAAGACGCCACCTTGGGGCACTCCTGTCTCCTGGACAGGAGTGCCCCTGTTCGTGACAAAACATTCCCCGCCCGGACACAAAAAGTAGACAAATAGCTTTCGATTATGCTCAGCATGTTACCTCGGACACCTAAATGTGAGAAGTCTCGCAGTATGCCAAAGCGCTATGCGGTGTCGTACGCGTTTTTCATATCTAAGAATACTGAAAGAAAAAACTGTTCATGAACAAAAGCGTCGCAAATTTGTGCCTCGACACATAACAGGTGGTCAGGCGTGGATCTATCTTCGCGAAAACCACACTGGTACTGGTCCGGTAGGTTGTTTGTTTCCAGGAAATGTAGTACTCGGCGGTCAAACATCCTTTCAAAAAGCTTACGCAAGTAACCTGTTAGTGCGATTGGCCTGTAACTCGCTACAAATGATGCATTCTTGCCGTTTTTTTTTTCAAAATTGGAATTACAGTGGCCTCTTTTCAAGAAGCAGGGACCTCACCGGAAGACCATACGGCATTATACAGGGAGAGTAAGGTTTCTCGAAATTCGGGAGGTAAGTTTTTCAACATCTCGTAAACAACGCGATCAGAACCAGGAGCCGAAGCACTGCAGCAGCCCAGCAATGTCTGTAGCTCAGCCAAGCTAAAAGGCTGGTTGTGAGCCTCATATTTTGTACATTTGCGTTCTAGTTTCTGCTTTTCAATTCTTGTTTTGTATCTTTGGAAGGCTTCCTTATAGTGTGACGAGCTGGACACTTTTTCGAAGTGTGCGCCGAGGAAGTTTGCTTGATCTTCCAAGCTGTCACTTTGTGTGTTTACGAGAGGGAGTGAATGTACTTGTCTTCGTCCTATTCTCCTAACCATGTTCCATACTTTAGCCTCCTCTGTGTATGAATTGATGCCTGATATAAAGTTGTGACAACTTTCCCTTCTGGCCTGTCGGCACGTCCTCCTGCCTTGAGGCTTTATGTTTTTAAAATTTGCAAAATTCTCCGCTGTTGGAGGGTCTTGAAGTAGCTTCCATGCCTTATTTTACTTTCTACGTGCATTTCGACACTCACTGTTTCATCAAGAGACGTGTCGCCTGGCGGAAAGTCCAGTTTGTGAGATACACTTCGTTGAAGCATCAATAACAAGTGCTGTCAAAATGTCTACAGCAGCATCTATACTTAGTTCACATATGTCCGACCAACTTAAGCGAGTATACTGAAGCTAAGGCAGCCGACAGACATATAAGGGTAGCCGTAGATGAAGCAACACCCCAATATATTGTCATTGGGGTCGTGACGCCGACGAAGGCAGAGACGACTTGTCCCAAAGGGAAACCGTTTATTAGGCTGAACTTGTGGCCGTAAACAGAAAGTCCGATTACACTGATACACACCGGCGCAAATAGTGGCGAACAGAGCATCGGCCGTCGATCAACTGACAAGCGACGACGCGCGTCGGCATTTATACATGTGAGCGCTCATCATTAGCGGTGACGTAAATTCTAGATAAATCTGTAATGTTCCCGTTGTGAGCGTAATCGCATCGGAAGGTTCTATGATTACCTCGATGGTACTTTAATCAATGGTCATGGTTGCGCAAGGCAGCACATACACGTGTAATGCACTGATAAGAAAACTTGAGAAAGGAGAGTGGCAATATTTTTGATATCACTACAGTGCCCGTGAAAACAATAAGTTGACAGAAAAACTATGAGCGCTGACTTCCAACGTTTGACTTTAATGAAAAAAGAGGAGTTGTTTGCTGTTAGGCACAAAGAAATCAAATCAACAGAATATTTGATCAAGTGTACCCTAAAGAACATGCTCATTTTAGCTGTAGTGTAGTACTTATGTTACAAGTAATTAAATTATGATACAAATAAAGTGGATGAGAAAAAAAAGCTTTCTAATGGCGGAGCCTAAACTCACAACCTTGTCTTTGTAGGTCTGTCTGTCTGTCTGTTGCTTTCACATGCGCTGCAGTCACATTTGGAACGAAATACCCCAATTAACGCGTTCCTCAAACATACTCCAATGCCGCCATGCAAACCTTTTCAGCAGCCATTCGATCTCTCTAGCAGAGCCAAACGCTGCGACTAAACACTGAGGACAAACGTCCGGGTGTGGTATGACGCTTCTAAATTAATATCTGCCACGTGAATAGGTGAAGCAAACTGTTTTTCTACCGTTTTCTTATATACACGTTCGTTTAAGAGTACTTCACATGGATCACGTAAATGCTAACTACAGCGATCATTCAATTATGACGCAAACTGTGCTGGGGCTTTTTTTTTTCTTTTTTTTACGACGATGGCCACAATATGTCGACATCAGTCAATTGCAGTCGAAGTGTATCGAACGCACCATTGTGCCCGCAGCAAAATAACCGATTCCCGAGGGCCACATCCTTTTTACGCCGCTGCCTTGTCGTGATCCGCCGCTAACAAGCTGGTCGATACTTTCAATTATCGGCTCGGTAGCCAAGTAACACCGATGTCTGTGGGAAATAACACTCATCGCAAAAGAACAAAAAATTGCGACGTTCGGAGGCAATAAAATACAGGCACCCCCGAAGTCATATTTTCAAACTCGTACATCTCCAAGCTGAGGGGGGGGGGGGGGGGGAACAAGCAAAGAGTCGTTCACGCCTTAGGGTAAAACAATGCCGAGAAGTCTCATTCGCTTAATCACATTACATGTGAGTTTTTGTGCAGCATGCCAAGCACGGCGTTTCAAGAGCCACTTAACGATTTCGCCTTAATGAGTATTACCCTGTATCACAGGTCTATCTGGCTTCACACTGCCTTGCCCCGTTACATAGCGTCATTTCACGGTTTTTCAGAGTAAATAAATTTGGGTGATCGAGAGCACAAACTAAAGAGTGTCATTTGAATATAAAAGAGGGTGCTTACAAAGGGCATCCGTATAACGAATCGCTGTATAGCTGAAAGTTGGACGAGTTAATTACTATTCATGTTGAAGTTGAGCGTGCACAAAATACTAGTACGAGACAATCAAATGTTCAATTCTTAAATAATTATTTTCGGGAAATTTAGAACACATAAGCATGAACAGTATTAAGAGCATGCGCGAAATGAGTCGTTAATTATCTTTTAAAATTGTTTGCTTTTTGCGAGCGCTGAAATTTCACAATGGCCTGTAAAATGCAGCCTCGCGAGAGTTGTTGGAAGCCTTCCATATGAAAAAATTGGGGGATTCGTGTATCACCGACACAGGTATTTCACTCTTCTCTGCGGAATATCCTTAAGAAAGTGTGCTGATGGTGATGCAATGCATGCAGGTATGTTCTTCGGCTCCTCGCTTAGGAGCGTGGTTGTTACATAGCATGTGCATTTTGTTGCCATAAATCAGTCAAAAGCTAGCGCTAGAATTGCTCCTCTACCCGCCCTTTTCATCGTTTTGCGCTTGGTAGCCATAGCATTTTTAGGGGTTTTTTTGTCCCTACAAGTATGAACCGACCAGCCCATGATGAAGTGTATCCGAGACTTTCAAATAGCGTAGACTTGTAATGATTTAACGAAAAGGTAACCGAGGAGTTTGTTCATCACGGCGCCACTGCTTTACCAATGGGCAGACTACGTAGAAGCTTTAGTAGAGTCACTTGTGCATTTACTATTGTTGTTTATGTTCGTTATCAACAGGTGTGGTGCTTGCCGGGAACTACGCCAGAAGCGCTGCGCGGAACGACCCAGAAGTCACGCAACCGCACTCGACAAGAGCCCAGACAATTAAGGAATAATGACCACAGACTCGCCTTCGTAAAAAGACTGTCCTAAGTACAGCAAATTAACAGGTGGTATTAATAGCTTTCGATGCCGGAAATCTGGTTTGGCTACAGCACAAAACGCCAGGTACGAGCATCAGGTAAGCGATATAATCTTCGTTTTGAACGACCTTCATTACCGAAGCATGACTTACGGGAACGCGCCGGCATTTCTGTCCATTTCTTCTTCTTTTTTTCCCTCTAAATGACCACCAGTCATCGCCAGATGTGTTGTGTTAAGCTAAGTGATGGGCGAACAAAGTGGACAAGCAGGCGAACGATAAGAGCACCATTATTTTCCAAAGAAAGCGCACTTCGCGTTTGAGCATGTCAAACACATCGTTGAACAGCGGTAAGAGCTGGTTATCCCTAGACTAGGGTATTTCATTTTATTTTGTTTTATGTACCCGCCTATCAAATTATTAAAAAACAGAGTGGAGCGGGTAAAAGACGACTACATAGGTAAATAATCAGGCAACGAAATTGACTTTTTAGCAGAGCAAAATTGATTGGTTAAGTGAGTATTCGACCAATGACTGATATGGTAGAACAAAACTGGGTTTCAGAAAGAAAATAATAAAAAAAGAAAAAAAGAGAAAAAAGAAAGAAACAAACAAAGAAGCGTGAGTTGCGTAACTGCATTCCAGACAAGTGCAACACATAAATTAACACCAATGCTGGCCTGTTACAAGAAACTTCCAATAGCAAAGTACCGATTTGCTCTAAATTTTCTAGTCACACGATGGCTTTTTCGAGTATTCAGCTCAATCTTGGCTAAAGATGTCTTTTTCTTCGTGCACTGTACGTTGACCTAGTGGCAGGTATTTTCCCAATAAGTGAACGTTAAATCAAGTGAAATTTCTTCAACATAACGCTCTGTCTGTGTATAGGCTAGCACACGAGTTGAATTCATATGTACTGGCCTTATGTAGTTAGTATTCCCTAATTTTTATACTGCATTGAATAGAAGTGCGCTTCATTCTCAAAAATATGAGTGTTGCAGATAAAATTTAAACATACTTAAGCGACGCCATTGAAGCTTTCGTTTATGGAGAACGCGTGACTGATCACTGCGAGTTTACAGTGAGCAAACACTTTTTACGCGTCTCATCTTAATGCCAAGATTATGCCTCAGAAACTTGATTACATTATCCTGTTAGGAAAAACCATATCTAGCAGCTGTTGTAGAACACTAGACTTTCGTAGAATCGTACACACGCAGCAAAACTTCTAATGCAATTAAATCCATGCGAAAAGCTTTTTTTTTTCATTCGTATTTGGGAAAGGAGCTAACGTACTGACTGTCTTACAGCATGAAAGATCACGTCTGTCATCTCATAATTGAACCATACACCAGGCAACAAATTTATACACGCTTAATACCGGGGACATCCGTTTGCGGAAGACTAAACGTCTGGTAAGTGAAACTGAGTTGGCCAAAAAAAATTTGTTAAGGCTCTCGGGTAACTAAAACCCACGACGTTTTGTTGGCATGGCAACCATCATGATGGGATCGTTATATGTTTATGACCTTACGAAAATCTCGATGGAAGTATGAGCAACTCTGAAAAAGGAAGTTAGAAGGAAAGGTAAAGAAGGCAGTGAAAATAACGTTGGCCCCAAAACTTTAGTTCTCCTTACATTGAGTTATTTTCGAAACTTTCACACTGAGGCCTTCGCTATACACCGAATGCGTCAAACGTAGACGGCACATCAGAGAGTACCTGTTGGTTATCAAGAGGGAAAGGCTTCAAAAGAAAAAAAAAAAGGTGGTTGTGGGGGGGGGGGGGGGGGTAGGTTAACAAAGTCGTAAAGTAAACTGCTAACGACAGGAAAGAAAAACTAGACATTTTTATACAAAATAAGCAAACAATGGTGTTTGTGCGCGCTTTTCTGTGTCTTTTGCTTTACGTTTAATGTGGGTGGATGCTATTCACGTGTGTAGTTTGCGTATATGTCTTTGCGGGATTTTACGCGTTATTTGTGTGGGTAAGTGATTAGTGTACATACCACAGTGAACACCCGACACACAAAGCTAGACGATTGACCAATGAACCATCACCGGTGTAATCATCAAAAATTGTGTCTTATCTGATTTGTTTTGAACGCGATATCTTGTTTGATCCCATTTTCAGCGCCGTTGCTTTCAAACTATATGTATCAACTAACTAACAAATTAAGGCCAAGTTTCTAACTAGAAAAACAGCGATGCATGCTTGCAAATATTTTTCTGTTTAATTTCCTTTTTAACGAGAACTTCAGACAGTTTGTATGCTTTGTGTGTATTCAAATAGGAACAAGCGTTGATTTACTGTCAAAATACGTTAGGCTGTTGGTAGACATGGAAATTGCAACACACCCGCTATTTTTTTCATAATTTTGAAGCAGATGGATTGAGCCAGATGATTCATTGCGTTGAACTGTGTGTGTGTGTGTGTGTGTGTGCGTGTGTGCGTGTGTGCGTGTGTGCGTGTGTGTGTGTGTGTGTGTGTGCGTGTGCGCGTGTGCGCGCGCGTGTGTGCGTGTGTGTGCGCGTGTGCGCGTGTGCGCGTGCGTGTGTGCTTTTGTGTGTGTGTGAATGTGAGTTTGTGAGTGTGAATGTGAGTTTGTGAGTGTGAATGTGAGTTTGTGCGTGTGAGTGTGCGTGTGAGTGTGCGTGTGCATGTGCGAGTGTGAGCGTGCGAGTGTGTGCGTGTGCGCGTGCGTGTGTGCGCGTGTGCGCGTGAGTGTGCGTAAGTGTGCGTGTGTGCCCTTAGCACATTCCTGTGGTAGCATATCTAAAAATAATTGCACTGGCTAGCCTACAAAACGTGATTTGTCTTAACATGTTAAATATTGTAGTGTAGCCAACTTATTTAAAGTTTAAGTTTGAACAAGAGCAACCGTACTGAAACGTTATGAAATAAGAGTGAGAGTTGCCCATCTATGTACTTTAAGATGTTCTTTAGCAATCATGAGAAAGAGGTGGAAAGAAATAACATGTAAGGGGATAAGTTAAACGTGCGTTCGATTTGCTAAAACCTTTAGGAGAGAGGGAATACGGAGTGAAAGGAAAGAAAGACCATGGACGAAGATGCCATCAGGGAGTGGACATTTGTGACTGGGATATACGTTGTACGATTGCACTCCTAAAAAAGACCACTAAACCCAGTTGTTCAGGGGACCCTTAAATAAACCTGTCTCTGGACCACGAAAAAAAAAGCACCAACGTTTACCAAAGATGATAATAATGGTCCACAGAAAAAGACGAGATCAGTCGCAAATAAAAAAGATGAACGCCGCAAAGCATACGCCGCATGATGTCGGCCTATGCAAATCGCTTACCTGCACAAACTTGGGTGAAGGGCCGGTAAGAGAATCATTTTCTTGTTGCCAACAAGTTTTTCGTGGTTGAGCAACAGAAAATGTCTGGCTAATATTTTCAGCACATCTATAATGCTTGTGCCTCTCTCTCCTACCTCTCTCTGGGTTTAAAAAAATAATTTAGTGGCAGAATCTCTATGTGCACTACGCAGTTAAGTGCAGAGTTGCCCTGTTTCTAGCTGCTCTTTAAGCGCACGAAAACCTTTAAATGAACACTGGACAAGTGTCTTTTCGCAACTGAAAGATTTTTTTAGAAAAAAAGTTAATATAAATGCACCAAATAAAAATCAACGCATGCGCATCAAGGCAAAAGGACAGCCACGGCAACACGAGGACTATCAGTTAACAAAAGCTGAAAGATTATCCGGAAACGATTGATTGATTGATTGATTGATTGATTGATTGATTGATTGATTCATTGATTGATTCATTGATTGATTCATTGATTGATTCATTGATTGATTCATTGATTGATTGATATGTGGGGTTTAACGTCCCAAAACCACGATATAATTATGAGAGACGCCGTAGTGGAGGGCTCCGGAAATTTAGACCACCTGGGGTTCTTTAACGTGCACCCAAATCTGAGCACACGGGCCTCCTTCATTTCCACCTCCATCGGAAGGGCAGCCGCCGCAGCCGGGATTCGAACCCGCGCCCTGCGGGTCAGCAGCCGAGTACCTTAGCCACTAGACCACCGCGGCGGGGCAGATTATCCGGAAACATCATCTAAAAAGGCAAACTCCTTTTTATGTAGCCACACCGAAGGTTGGCTCTTTCTTTTACGAAACTCTTTGGTCACCTCCCGAGTTCGTTGATTTCTACCACGAAAAACAAGTTCAGTGTCCTGGAAAACAGGATAACAGCCACACTCTCTGTAAAGAACCAAGATATTCGATGCCCCTCTGGAGATTTCAAAGAATAGTCGTGCTCTCTATGACGTCATGTGAGCGACGCATATTGCGCAGCTTACTGCTGTTGTAAAGTATACATAGGCCAATCGAGACGGTGCATCAATGTTCGGTCTTAGAGAGCACGATTCTTCTCTGAAATTTTCAGGGGCATCGCATATCGCGGTTTATTGCACAGAGGTCCATAGCGGTTGATATCCTCTTTTCCGGGACACTGAAGTTGTTTTTCGTGGTAACAATCAGCTAACTCGGCAGGTAACCAACGCGTTTCATATAAGAAAAGGAACGCATCATTGCGTCAGCAAACCTTCGATGTTGTCACATGAAAATGTGTTTGCTTTTCGATATAGTGTTTTCGGGTTAGATTTCTGCTTTTTATTAACTGACCGTTGTCAGTTGCCGTGGTTGTCATTTTGCCTTGACACGCAGGCGCTGATCTTTATTTGTTGTACTTGTATTCTTTCTTTTTCAATAAATCTTCTAGTTGAGAAAAAATGCTTGCCCTTTGTTTCTTTGTGGTCTTTCGTGCGCTTTGATCAGAGCCCCTGTAAAGATAAGTCCTTGCGTAATTATAAATACGATAAGTAACGAGACATATATTTCTTTCGAAAAACCTATACCGCGAAAATTGTGGCGTTTAATGCAATGTCTTCGTAAAACCACAATGTGGTGTGGAATTATCTACCCGCAAATTTCTTGCACTCTATTTTTCAGTTCAATGTCCCAAGCAGCCGTAAACGAAAACTGGTTTTCCAAAATTGTTGCCATAATCTTTCGCTTATTTGCTTTATCAAAATTTCAGCATTTCGCCATAGACTTTTTTTTTCTTTCCTTCCAAAGGTCACATCGGCAACATGTTCGACCTGAGCGAGAAGTGGTCACCAGGAAAAATGTGACATCAAGTGATTGCTGGAGAACTCTTCTGAGCGGGATACTCGCTTGCACCTGTCGTACTTTTTCTCAGGGGATCGTCCACCATTGTATGCCTGTTTGGTTTCCGCTTGTGCAGAGGCAGTGGTCTCTACTATTCGCACGACAAGACCAAGAGAAAGCACCGCCGAGCGTCCACCAGAAAGAATCGCCAGGAACCGTCGGTAATGGTTTCTGCTTCCCCGTCAACTAGCTGGCGCAGTGCGGTTACCATTGTCTGTGATCGTTCTGCGCTATACTCCGACGGGTCTGCTCGTTCGGCTTTTTGCTGCTGGCTCGTGTTTACTTCCGTGCAAGTGCACACACTTTATTTCGAGCTCTGGTTTGCTTGTATCGACTTTTCTGAGAGCGCAGACAAAGTGAAAGTTACATAATAAAAAAAGTGTTGCTTTCAACGTAGAGAGAGAAAGAGGCAAAAGAAAAAGGCAGTGAAGTTAACCAGGTTGTACCCGGTTCGCTATCGTACACGGGGGAAGGGGGAATTGGAGGGAATTAATAGAGGGCTATCAATGTATAGCAACAAGGAAGCAGAGTCGCAAAGTACGTCATGACGTGTGGCTCACGTTTAGGTCATCACCATCGTCATCAGCCTGACTACGTCAACTGCAAGACAAAGGCCTCCCCCTTGTCCCTTTAAAAACCCGTTCCAGCAGGAACGAATTTAGCTTGCTGAATCAAATCAAGTTACCACGCAGACTTCTTAATCTCATCCACACACATAAATATAAGGTGGCAAAAAACACTTGTGTTTTTTTTTAATTCTCGGCTAACTTCGACTCGTTTACTTCATCGCGCTCCACAACTACGTCGCTAATTTACAAAGAGTGTTGTCGTTTGGTGTATACTCCGGCGAATCGTACCTTACTCTGCAAATATAGTACGACTTTGGTACTACACTACTGCAGCTACCACTGCAACAAGTATTCGGTCACATGATAAACTTCGAACGCACCCGAGATGAACTGTTCTTCATCGACGCTTTGAAGTGTGCACAAGTGTGGCTGCTGACACACGAAGAGGACGAGCCACTTTTGTTCACTTTGAAAAACCCCGAAGTAAACGATGATACAAGAAAAGATTGAGGCAGCTAACTGCAGCTGCAGGCACGCATGACGTAGTAAGAGCAGTCGATACGCCGGTGAGCGATAGTGCAATCGACATTACGCTGAACGACTCGCTCAGCCCAATAAAGCACCTCAAGAATGTTCGCAAGATGCAGCGGAACTTGCAAAGGCATTCAAAATGCTCACAGCTCTTTTTTTATTCATTATACGTACACTTAGTCGCAGTACCATGATATAAATTCGCACATAGATGCAGCGGACAGTACTGGATGTTCACAATATCATTTGATATAATCACACCTCATCATCTTGAGTGTTGCAAGCAACAAACCGCATTCCTGTTTTTTTTCCAATTACTTCGGGTCGCGCACGCACTTCCGGTTTTCCTATTTGTTAGAAAAAGTCTTCTAAATTAACAGCAGCAGAAATTCAAAGGCTCTGGGTCAAATCAAGAGCAATATTGGATATACAGGACATTTGAGCATAGCTTTACCTAAAAGCCAATTGAGAGTCAGTATAATTATGAAAATTTATTCATCGAGTTCATTGAAAGATTGATTTTTTTTTAGTGTGTGTGATCAGCCCTGCTCGCTGCGGCACGCAGAGCAGATATGAATTAGACGCTTCTCTCTCTACGCCACTACCGAGATCCGCTTCTGCGGTGTGGCAAGCGCAATGTTAAACCAACAAAGTTCACTCCGTTTAAAAAATACACCGGGTCACACGAAAACTGACATAGAACAGCCGCTACAGGCACGCAGGTCAAGAATTAGTGCCACCTACAATTTTTTTTACAGTGCAGGTGTTTAGGGCAGTCGTAATTGGTCTGTCACGAACAGAAAATTATTATGATCGCGAACTGAGACGTGTCTTCTTCATCGCCGTTGTCTGTCTTGTTTTATTCTCAGAACACGGAGAGCCGGTGTATCCGTCGTAAGATGCAATATTTTCGACGGGTTAGACAACGTGTATAGAAAGAAAGAAAGATTAAGATAAATAGTTATAGGCAGAAATTTCTTTGCGAAGTGAAATTTTAACTCGCGTGCCCACGATCCGAATGTGAGCGTCTTAACCACTCGGCTGTACGGGCAAACCATAGCCTTGGGACTCGCTTGCTGGATTCCGTGCTAAACGGTTGTGCCGTCCGTGATCACCGACGCCACCGTAGCTCTCGCCGATCGTCTCGCCGTCCGAGATTTTCTAACGCCGTGTAGTTCTCGCCGAGTGGTGCCCCGTCCTCGTACTTCTTCGACCGTTCTTATCAATCTTTCCTATCTCTTCTCTCTTCTGTATGTTTCTCCTGTGCTGCGAGTGCTCTGTTTTCTTTATATTTCTACTATTCTTTTAGATGCGGAGCATCTAATACTCGAGGCTTGTAGTGCGGCGCCGTCCGCAAGCTTCCTCCTCCTTCTTCCACCATCTGTGCATCCCTTCCTCCTCTACACACCGCGCGCGCTTCACTCCTCCACCATCTGTGCACCCTTCCTCCTCTACACACCGCGTGCGCTTCTCCTCTTCACGAACATTCGCTAACTGTATAATGTAGCGCGCATGCGCCGTCACGCTTCGAGAACATCGGCAGCTGACGCGCGCGCATGCGCCGTCGCGCTTCGAGAACATCGGCAGCTGACGCGCGCGCATGCGCCGCTGCGCTTCTTCCCCTTCTCGAACATTCGACAGCTGACAGTGCATGCGCCGTCGCGCTGTATATATACTCAAGGTCGGCGCTCGCTCGCTCAGTTGCCGCTCGTCGGTTGGTTTGTACGGCGCGTCGACGTCCAAGGTCGCGGTGAAATGAATTCCAACGAATCCACAAACACAATGATCGACGTCCCTTCGACCAGCGCCGCCCTTTCGCATACGTGTGTACGTGTTCACTCATTTAACACCCCCTCCTACAACCACGTTAACAAATTTAGCCATCGACCCAAGTAAGTCGCACTTTAACACCCCGTTAACCAATTATATGCTCCGCATCCTCCTCAGTGTTCCCCCGAGGGAAGCTGCGGGCAATTTTTTATCCCCCTTCTCCCATTCCCTACAAGGCACTGCGCCATGTCGCCAATGAGGCAAACAGAAAGTAGGCGCCTTTTCATTTCTTCAAGAGTAGTAGTAGTAGTAGTAGTAGTAGTAGTAGTAGTTGTAGTAGTGGTGGTGGTGGTGGTGGTGGTAGTAGTAGTAGTACACTACTACTACTAGCCTTGTATATTATGGTATAGCGGGTAATCGAAGGGTGATTAGGACAGATGTGAAAGTGAGCAGTAGGAGAGAGAGTAAAGTTTAGCATAGAAGGAAAGAGAGAAGTAGGGAGGACTAAATGTAGAGAGAAGTAGAGAGAGAAAGAGAGAGCAGAGAAATATAAAGGAAGAAATAAATAGTGTCATAAAGAAGCGAAAATAAACAAAAAGATACACAAGAATACAGAGAAGAAAAAAGAAAAAGTAGTAGGAAGAAACTGAAATTCTGGAATATTTAGCAGAACAGCAGCATTTCGGGATACCTAGGTGCCCATCAGCTGCGCTGTCTTTTTAGCAATGCACCTACAGTGCAAAGCCACGGTAGTTTTTTTTTCGGACACCTGTTTCATTCCTTAATCCCGACAATCCTTTCTAGGTAGGGACAAATGAGCCTCAATTCCTCAGTGTGTCTGTCCCATTCGTCGTAATCCTTCTTTGTTGGAGGAAGTCCCCCTCAATTAAATACGCTACGCGATAGCTATTACGGGTTCCTTTATCTGAGATCCAATTCAAGGCTTAGCGATCCGATGAAATGTCCACAGAGGGCTGATCCTGTCTTAACGGGGGACACTTATTACCTGTCGGGAGCTCGGGCCAGTAATGAGGGCCATTCGTGAGAGGTGTAGAGGAGCCTGATGGCTAAGTACCGATCGTTCTAGGTCTTGTCTCACGGGCGGCAAGTTTTCTCAGCAATTTATGCGATTTCTCCAGCTGAAAATTATCTTATTGCAATTATTTAAATACATTTTATTCCCTAATGGTAACCTGCATGCATGAAAAATATACTGAGAATAAAGCGGCCTTCAATTTTATCCCACTTTTTGAAAACACTTCTTTGTGCTAAAACAAAAAGCAGAAGGGTATTTTAGCTGACTATTTAATATAGTACATACAAAAAATTCAGGCATATACTCGTTTTGTTGAGACATCAGGCCTTCTTTCACGGCCTCAATTGTCCACTTCGACAATTCTTTTTTTTTTTTTGTCTTTAACGGACCACGGGACATAGATATTTTTTTTGGTTGTTTGTATATGAATAAACAAGTAAACTTACAAATTGAGGTGCTAAGATAAATAAAACATGAAGCGGCCTGTATTTTCAACATCGTTTTTACTCCCCTCATCCTCCAATCTAACCTCGCTTTCCACGTGTTTTCACAAAACGGAGGTTGCAATCCACCCTCCTCGAGAGCTCGCTGAAAATCTTCTCTGTATCACGACACCTGCAAAGCCACACTGTGGCGCTGAATCACGCTAATTGAGCATGGGCCACACCCTAGCCTCCTTTAAAAACGTACATTGGAAACGGGTCGAAAGGCCACGTCAACGCAAGCACACGCTGACTCCTGCAACTCACAGAGGAGGACCCTTCTGGACACGCCATACGCCGCCACCTCGTGTCTGTGCACGACTGCCTTCCCATGCAAATGCGGTGGTTGGCCGCTAATGCAAATTATATATTCCCATTCGCGTTGTCAAGGGTGTCTCCACGAAACGAGCTATACCCTCTGAATGATATTGAATTCCGGTATTCCAGACTCTTGAACCGCCAGATTCGAATAATCGTATACAAATGGCGCAAACTTTCTGTCAAGCGTTCTCCGCGATGAGACCACGGGGATTACCATTTTTATCTGCGAAAAGCGCCCAGCTCACGAGGCAAGCTGGACAGTTCACGTGGCACTTCTCTTATACGACGTGCTTACCTCGAAGCTGGAGAATGTGGTGCTTCGCGTTATGTATGCTTGACTTCCTTTTTGTAAAAAGGGCCTGCTGCTTATCAAAGATATTTTGATGTCATGTCTCTCAACTCGCTCATTGCGAATTGAGGGATATGACATTTTGTTAACGTAAACTTACGAGATATATATGAATGTGTTTTACCATTGTCACCATTCACGTTTGGTCATGCGTGGTTTGATCACAGTATCCCCTCCTTTATCACCCACGCATTTTAAGTGTTTTCGTTTCATGAATGTGTCGTTGTTGCCTGTTGCCTTCGTGAACTGTTCAAAACTTTATAACGGTGAACCCTATGACGTGATGGTCTGAGCACCCTTGTCGCCTTCGCCTCTTCGTTTCCCCTCCGTCACTCTAAGGCTAGTTTAACGTATATGCGATGCATACAGTTTCCCGCATTTGCTTATGTTTTAGTCCAGTCAGTTAATCAGTTTTCTTTCAAGTTTCCCGCAGCTTGGTTAGTCATGTCCGGAAGCGCAAGAACGCCTACACGTTGAACCCAAATTTTGGCTGTTGAAACTTTCACTTGGCTTATTCAAACTGGCCACATTTACCGGTACAGTGAGCGCACTTCCGATGTTTTCATGATACGCACAAAGCAACGGCACACATAATTCCGAGCCGATTTTCCACGAACCTGAAAGGCATCGAACTCTTTCCTTTCCGTGGAACAAAATCCCCTGCTGATCGTGACTGTTTCGAACCAGTGTTTTGAGTACGAGTTAAATGGGCACCTATGCTAGTCTTCGGAACAGTGAAGTCGATGATGCTCTGCAAGTCAGTGTCGCTGCTCGGAAGAGCGCAGTGAAACGGGCCACTGACCTTCTATCTGACCTCGAAACGAGCCAGCGTGAAATCGACGACAAAAACACGCTTACTTACATGGACCAACCATGAAAACGCACGAGAGATGATCAGGCACAGGCCGAGAACAGCGCCACTTTAATGAAATGTTTTCTTTCCTGGACTAAACGAATTCTGGTTGACCGTGGTCATGGCTCTTCGAATGGTGCGAGCATTCTGGGGTAAATAATGCGTGCTATAAACGTGACACGGTATGACACTTTTGGTGAAAAAAACGTACGAAGATTGTAGAGTAGTGCTCCTTTACAGGAGTCATGAGCCACTATTCCGCGTAATCATCACATGAGCTTAGTATCCAAGTTCGAAAAAGGCTGACAGCCTTAGCTCTCTTCTTTGACGTGCACCAACACGTCATCTAGCCTCCGCGGCTAACGTTGACGCAGAGCATCGCGATTCTGCCAATGGCAGTAATCTTCTGTGTGACGGCATAAACCGGGCCCAGCCGTGGTGGTCTAGAAGGTACTCGGCTACTGACCCGCAGGTCGCGGGATTCAATCCCGGTAGCAGCGGCTGCATTTCCAATGGAGGCGGAAATGTTGTAGGCCCGTGTTCTCGGATTTCGGTGCACGTTAAAGAACTTCAGGTGGTCGAAATTTCCGGAGCCCTTCAATACGGCGTCTCTCATAATCATATGGTGGTTTTGGAACGCTAAACCCCACATATCAATCGACGGCCTAAACCAGGCGTCCAGCTTACCGAAGTGAGTGAGGACGGGCCTCTGTATGAAGAAGTCAAGCTTGCGCTCCGCTCAGAAACGTTATTTGCCACGCATGTGTGCACGATTTCGCTGAGCTGTTCACAACAGCACGTGCTTTCGCTCTCTCACGAAGCCTAAGGGATGATTCATGCTCCCTTTAGGCGCAGAACAGCGGAACGTCGCCCTCGTGATATCTTCACGGGTAACATCTATTCATATTACGTGGTCTTAAATAGGCCACATAATATCATGCGCAGACTCGAATGACGCACCAGCCTTTCATTTTCTTTGTTCATCCGCCACGGCGACTCGTATACCTTCACCGTCAAAATCCCGGTTTGGTGGCGCAGGTTACAGAAAGAGAAAGAAAACGAGGGCTATATGCCCTTCGCTATACGTCCGATGCAAGTTATACGCTGCAAGATTATCTTCGGTTTGCTGGGTTAGCGGCGCCACCATTCCGCGAGTCCGTCGCACATCGAGCACAGTTGGTGTATGTGGCGCGGCGATAAACGAGGAGACAAAACGCAAGGCCGACGCGTCACGGGGATCGAGAATTCTCTCACGTGGCCCGTCTCAAAGTACGTATGTGTTTGTTTTATGCTTTTATTTTGTTTCTTCACACTTCAAGTAAATCGTTATAACTGTTATTTTAGCATCTCCCACGCAGTTCCGAGCGCGACACTCCGGCGTAAAATTTCAGACAAGAGCATTGATCTCTGCGTATGACTAAAACCTTTCGCAAGCCGAATGTTTGATTTCTAGGGCTCCTTTTCTTTCTGCAGCGTTTTCTATTCGAACAAAACAGGATTGAATTCGGCAAGGGCGTCAGCTGAACATGAGGTGCGGCGGCAAACTTCGATTATTTTTTCTTCGGCTGACTTTGGCATCATTCAATCACCGTTATTCGGAAGTCTATATGCACTGTCGAATCAATTTTTTGTGGCAGTTACGCATTCAATAATTATTCGCGCAGTCGTAGGACTCTGAGGCCAGCAAAATTTGATCGCATCTAAAGCCAAGCACCAGTTAATGTCGCGGCAATGTATACGCAGCCCAGAAGCTTAAAGTGATATCGATAGCGTCTTACTTTTTCGTTTTGTATTTGTCCTAACGATTTCTTCCCAGCAGACTTTCTGGTATTTTGTTAACGCAATAAGGCCGACATTAACAGCAAAAACTAAACCAAAACAAAGTTGTCAATCTGTTTACTTTTCGCGGCGCAGCCTGAAGAATGTTGCATTTCCAACAATTTTTATAGCCACAGAAATTTAGGATAGCAGGTGTGCGCATGTGTAAGAACAAGAAAAGTTTTTGGAGAGGGTGTTCATATAAAATTAAACCCATAGTTACTGTCTGGAACACCGGGCCGCACATTATCTACAACACCTGAACGTTTTTGGACTCTCCAAATGAAAAAAAAAGTGACCTACGAGCGTGACTGGATGGCAGCATCCACTCTTTCATGGCACTGAAGCAGGTTGCTACTGGGATCGTGCACCGCTGTAGATTCGTGGTGTTTGGCTGCTAAACCGAAGGTAGCGGGTTCGATCCTGGCCGGGGCGGTTGCATTTAGGTGAAGGCGAAAGGGTAGATACGCCCGTGTACTGTGCGAGGTATGTGCACGTTCAAGGATAGGTCGCAATTACCGCAGCCGTATACTACGGCGTGTCTCAGACTCGTGCTTTTGGGAAGTATACTGATATCGTGGGTAGCCCGGCTCCTTCAAGAAACAGACGGCACGCAACGAAAGGAAGGACTTATTAAGCTTAAAGCGAAGAGCAGAGCCCTTGTTTGACACACGGTACGATGAAATATACTTACCCCCGTATTCACAAACGCTCCTCGATTCGACTTTCACCCTTCACTTGAAAGAGTTGATCACTGCGCCGGTGCTCGGCTGAAAGTGACGCTACGCTATTATACTCAAGAGTCGCCGCAAGTTATCGCTGATATATAGTGACTTTCCTTGCCTAGAGACGGCGCTCCCATCGGCCTTCTCAAGTGAACGTGAAGTGTTGAGTGGAGGGACGTTCTAGAATACGGGGGTTACTCGATAAGGAGCATGCAGACGCACTCGCCACGACAACGCCGCGGCAATCCAAGGCTATTTTTTTCCGCACCTTCCTTAACGCGCGCGTCATGTCACTTGGTAAGTCATTCGCCGTATGCCACATTATTGCGCATGCTCGATGCATCGTCACTACTGCACTGGTGGTACGATAACATGTGTCATCAGCTGTCTTGGCGCCCTCATTTATTGCAATGTTTGGCGCAGCCACACCGAAAGCACATCGCGCGATTCCTGACCTGATGAACCTCTGCAAGGCCGTATTTCTATCCCCCATCAGTAAGTCCGATTTGCCGGTATATGACCTGAAGTAAGCCTCTCTGCATCTGTACTGCACGATACGCACGCAAATTCATTTCACATAAAAACGGCAACTTATGTATGCGCGGCGGCACACTTGAGTTGTCGTTTGAGAGTGCTGTGGTCGTGTTTGAAGCGGTGAGTTCACAAGGCATTAAAGCTTTACAATGAGGACAATCAGGTATGCAGGTCACGTTCCCGCTTCCTTATCATGCACGAATTGGCCCGGTGACAAATTTAGTTGCTCTCTTACACCAGTTTTTCAGAGTCACCAGGGCGCTGTGAGACAACCACCTGAATGGATAATTCTAATATGCTCCATTGGTAATGCCGTTGGCGTCTGCCTGCAACAAATTCAATATCGGCCACATTATAACGTCTTCATGTATTGAACTTGACGCCTTCCATAGCACTTCACATTATGTGTATCGACAGCTACCAATCAATAGGGATAATATAATGCATAAGTATTCCCGGGCTACTCACCTCTAAAATATGTGCGACATTAATTCACGGTAGCAGGTGGGACAAGGCAACCCTATAGGAATGCCTCTCATGGTAAGCGATCGCTGCTCTTCTGCAATAAATTTCGGAGAAATGCAAATGCTGAAAGTGAAGGCGAGAACGTTTTTTTCGCGGTCATATATTAAATGCTATAACGACTCCTCGGCACGGAAGGCGCCTGCGCAGAGCTACTCAACGTCGTCAATGTTTCCGGCTCGATAAGCACGCTGTAGTTTTGTGCAGGGGACAAAAACTTATCAGTGAAAACAATGAGTATACGCTAAAGCGTTTTCGTCTCGCTAACTTGGAACTCGTTACAGAATAACGCGAATTTTCGAAGGCGTGCGTCACCACATTTGAGCGGACGAATCGCGGACACGACATTTCACACCAACATTGATATTTATTAGTGGGTCACCTATTTATTTTACATCCGTAATGATGAATTTTCTCCACTTGTTGTATGTCGTCGCTGATTTCCGATTTCGTTACCGCGCTGAGTGCGGATATACATTTAGGCATATTGATGAACGAGAAAAGTGGAAACTTAAAGTGTTTCTTTTAGCCAATATTAATGAGACCTGACGATGACGCCAAGAAAAGCATTAGCGGATGCTATTATTAATAATCGCAATGCAAATACGAAGGCAGAAAAGTGGACGAAAAGATAACTTGCCGCTGACAGAGACCGCATCTGCGACCTTCGAATGACGTTCCAACGCTCTACCGACTGAGCTACAACGGCGGCCATCCACCCGTCCACTTCATTGAGCATATATGAGCGTTTAGACCTAAAGGTGTGTTAGAGCACCGCCAGTAACTATGACGGCGAGTGTGGAACACTCTTCTTCTGCCTATTGACGTCGCGTAGTACGTGATCGTATATGAGCTGGCAGCTGACATATAATCTCTCGCACACTACCTGGATGCATCAAATCTGCTAGTACTAGACCCTCGCTGTAGCGAGCGTCTCGCTCTGGCAGGATTGATGTGAATAACTTTTAATATAACAATCGGTACTAAAATCCCCCATACATTCCTTGGCATGATTGCCTCTTAGGTCTTATTGATATAGGCATAGTGTTATCATGTACAACGTTGTCATTTGTCACTAAGAGATACACCGTTATTCAGTGAGGTTATCTTGTATATTTCGAGTTCCTGATACGGAGCTTTATAAGACTTGTTTCTGTAGAATGAAAAAAGTTACGCGATCACCTTTCAATATTTTATTTCGATAGCAATTATATGGACCATCTCGGCTGGTTTTCTGCCGCCGCCATCATTCACGTCGCTAAGCCTCCTCTTTCTGCGGAGCGAACATCGCCTTTTAGGCCGCGTCGTCAACGCGCGCGGTTATTTCGTGAGTGAACCAAAGTGGGGAGGGGGCACTTATGGTTGCCGCGCTGTCGCGGCAACGATCAGCGCACGCTTTGTGCCCCCACAGCAGGCAGGAGCTTCTACGGGCTGTGCCCTCAATACGAAAAAAAAAGGTACCAAGAGTGTACCTGGAGCGGCCGTGTTCCCTTACACCAGCGTTTTGTAGAGTTATGTGAGATTGGATCTGAATGAGTTGACTGCCAGCTTCACTTCGTATAACATTTCAATTTGTCGCTATCACATTCATCGCTTCATTTTTTCGGTGAAACTGATTTTGTGCAATCATCTCTGCCACAGTCGCGAACTGTACTTGGCAACATGTGCACGAGTTTACATAGCCCCCGAGAAAGCTTACTGAGACACGGCTCAGTATATCCAGCGGCTATGCACGTTTTGCAGGTTCTGCACCGTTTGTCATAAGTTATTCGCCTTCATCTGTACCCGTGATTACGTTTCGTGCGTCGTTCGTGTGTGAGAAACGCGGGGCACGTTTCGATCTGCTTGCCATTCTTCGCGTGACATTCCAATTAGTTGCTATCGTGTTCATTGCTTCGCTTTTGCGGCAAAGCTGTGACTTTTTAAATGCGAAGCATTTCTTAGTGAACTTCGGCGCCCTTGAGCGTATCTATCTATCTAGCCGCTCACGTTTGGGTGCTCTCGTGATCACCGCCTTAACTTGGCGTGAACCAAAATCAGCATGGGAGGGTAAGGTGGTTTGACGAATATGACGTGCTGGTCAAGCCATGAATAATGTCGCAATCTCGTCGCATACATCGTCAAACACTTCCCGTCAAACAGTGGCACATACCCACGGGCGGGTATGCGCCGCTGGTATGCGGGTATGGGCCGCAGGTGATTGACACTTAGTATCTACCCAGAAACGACGAAAACACACATGGGCAATTATAACGCGTCAGCGTTAAGCAATACCCGACATCGGTAGCGTCGACCCAACTAAGGCATAGAATAAATGTCAGTGTTAAGAAAAGCCTGACATTGGCAACGCTGACCCTCCGACGAATGCAAATAATAAACTGCAAGGTCCCAGCAGGAATCGAACCCAAGCATTCCTCGCGGCAGTCAAGCATTCTACCACAGAGCTATGCCAGGTCTCGGAACTACTTTTCAAATAGACTCTAATCTTCGTGAAACGTCGATAGTGGTTGCGGTACTGCGTACCCAATTTTATGAGCATTACATATGTACAGTGGTGAGCACTGTTAGGGTGAACACGTGAGGGCGTGGTCGACGGCACTATCAGCGCCACGTAACAGCCATCATTGGAAACATTGCACATGCGCAGCATGTGCTTTGCGAAACACTCTTTCTACAGCGCGCATCACGTCATCGATACGCTTGTTCGTCGCCTGCTAGCCGCATTTTTTGTTCGCTGAGCTGATACTTTCTGCATTTCAAGGGCCATCTGGATTGAAGATTGGCGCGTGAAGGAAAGAGTGAGTGTAAGAGGGATAATTATTAAACTTTTTATTCAAGAAAATTGCACTTTTGAAATGCAAGTTAAACAAGACCTTGAGGACAAATATAAAAACATGAGCAAACCTAATAGTGAGTCATGTGACCACTTACAGCAACGACTGCAGCTATTCTGGACGGTAACGAGTCGTAAAGTGATCGAACATATTCCCGGTCGGCTTTCAGCCTTTCCCACTCGTTGCTGACTTGTGCCCACAACTGGTCCGAAGTCGCGGAATAAAGGGGCTTCCTTGCCAAAGAAGCTTTCAGACGGCCCCACCCGTTTTCTATCACATTCAGGTCCGCTCCTTTCGGAGGCCATTCTAGTAGCTGCATGTGCTGCTCCACCTGGAACTCCTTGACAGCCCGCGCCGTGTGTAACGGTTACCGGTCCTGTTGGAACAGGTAATCACCGTCTGGGAATAAACTGCTCGCATATGGCAAGAGCACATTGTTCAAAATGTTGCAGTATTGTTCCGACGATAAGTGTCCACGTATACGTTGCAGGGGCCCTAAACCATATCTTGAAACAGCACCCAACACGCTCACACTCGATCTCCCACTGGCAGAAACACCTTGCACGTTGTCTGGGTCGTTCCTGCGTGGCATTTTGACGTTGACTAAAACAATTGCTTTTCAAAGCAGGAAGTTTGCCTCACCGTGTACCTGGTAGTCTCCAAACACGCGATCTTTGGTCTTGTCGAGTCGAAAACGTCGACTCATCCGAAAAGATGACGGGAGCCCACTCTTCTGATGTCCTTGCTTCGTGCAACTCAGCGAACTGCCGTCGTGCGTCCTTGTGTGCCGCCGTTAGTAGTGGTTTCTGCGCTGCGACTGCGAAGGCCCGCAGTACGCAGGCGACGTCGAACAGTGGTGTCCGAAACGTCCAAATCCAAGTCCTCGCGTATTGCTGGGGCTGGCAAGAAAGGGTTATGAACAGCAGCTGCAACTATGAGGGCGTCTTCATCGTCTGTGGTAGCTTTAGGTCGGGGCGCGCGGAGTGCATCCTGAATGCGACCTTCATACTTGTAGGCTTGAACTATCCTGTTAACAGTCTTCGGGGACCTATTAACTAAAGCGCCAATATACCGCTGGGAATAACCTTTCAGGGAAAGATCGACAATTGAGCGCCGTTCATCATCAGGAACCCTATAGCCATAATACGATCCGGCGACAGAATGAACGGCTGCAAAAGATGTTTGGTTGTTTTCTGTGCGGCGTTGCATGCACAACAACTTTGAAGAGAACAAATAGACACGCCCTCATAGATATACAAGTTTTTTTTTTCTTGTTCTGTTCAAGCACAGATGTTTAAAGAAATCTAATCTTAAAATGCGGGATGCATGAGCTTAGAAAACAAAAATGCGGCTAGCAGACGACGAACAAATGCATCCATGACGTCATGCGCGTGGTGGAACAATTATTTCGCGGAAGGCGTGATGCGCATGCGCAATGTTTCCAGTGATGACCGCAACGGGGCGCTGACAGTGCCGTCGGCCACGCGTTCGCGTGTTCACCCTAACAGTGCTCACCGCGCTGTACTCCTTTGATACAGCCGTCACAAACGTCAATTGTGACTAGGTGCCATGCACTGAAGTTGATTTATATAGCATTGTCCAGGTCCAGCATCAGCGCTTCATATAAACTTCTGGTTTTGCTGATCGCATGTTCCAGTTGACATCGTTGCGCAAGTGAAAACAATTAGTGTTATAAACATCTGCAACTCTTCAACACATGTCTGTGCGTGCAACATTTGTATATATACTCAGCGTCATTTCATGACGTAAAAATACAGGACAGGGAAGGAGCAAAAGAGAAAGAAAAGACGACGCCGTCTTTTTTTTTTATTTCATGACGTGTCGCTCAACGAAAAAATTGCAACACGGCCACGTTCCCTCTGCATGCCTCGCATAAAGTTGATTCCCAGGTACATGGAATCGGCCGATTTTTTTTTTTCGCTCTTTGTAAGAAAAATTAATGTAGCGCTCATGCTTTCTTTTTGCTCGTAAATAACTTATGTGGGCAGGA
This sequence comes from Rhipicephalus microplus, assembly GCF_043290135.1. Taxonomy (NCBI): domain Eukaryota; kingdom Metazoa; phylum Arthropoda; class Arachnida; order Ixodida; family Ixodidae; genus Rhipicephalus; species Rhipicephalus microplus. Next base: position 213,598,228 of record NC_134701.1, on the reverse strand, counting down.
CTTCAGGAGAGACGGAAATCAGCTAGTGCTCTTGTTTACCGGCTTCCATCTACAGTACACTTCCATTTTTTTTTTAAGTAGCATGACATCTCATAAACTGTGTTGACAGATTTGCACGAACTCCGGGAAACTACTATTTTCGCAGTTGTCTGATGTTCCAGCAGCGCACACCGAGTCACCACAGATCACGGAGTTTGCCGCACAACTGTCGCAAAGATATCGTTCTGCCAATCTCATCGTCGGCGTGGGCGTCGGGTTGCTTAGCTGCCAATAAACGGGTCTTCCTTGAACGCCTCTGATGAAACTGATATGGGTGAGCCTGTATCTCAATACCCGTCTTCGGTTCAGTGGCTGACACGCTTTAGTCCCCTCGATACACATTTCCTTCATTTCTTCTCGCACACATCCTCCTCCCCCCGATTCTGTGCACTTACGCCGAATTGACTCCTGCGGCGAAGCCATCTCTTGATTCGTGTCAGAGAAGGTTGGATTGCAGAAACAAGCCTAATATAACGATGTCCCGCCGATTGCTTGTCCTCAGCTGGCGCCACAAGAACGAGTAGATCACGGCAGCGAATCGTGCCGACAGTCGCCAAACACGCCAGCCAATAAACTTCGCACAGAGGCGATCGAGAATCCGCGGCTGCTGGAAAACCCAACGAAAAACACAGAGCGAGGCTTGTATCCTCGAAACTCGCATCTAGCTCAGGGGTAGTTCTGTGTGTTCGTTACGCTATCGTGGATGGCCCCGTGTACGTGTTGGGGCAAGGGGGCGAACTGCGGTCATTTTACATGTACATCCAAGTCGCTGTGGGCAAATGTTGCATGACAACCCTTTTCGGGACATATAATTCGGCTATTTACACTACTGATACACACATCAAGCAGGAGGCGATTCCATTCGCCAAGTATTCATTGCACCAACTTCACGCTTTACTTCTGCGCCGTTCTTAAGTCTCACTCACGCTGCGTCGATGTTTGACAAGAGTAAAGATGTGCATAAACGCTCTACCTACATAAGAAGCCCCTTGCTAGGTCTGACGACCTGCTCACCAACAGGAGCCAACTCGACTCCCGTTAGTCATAACGTGAAGCGAGCATGGAGAATATCAATTGCGCCTCAGCTTACAAGGCGTATTTCCGTTTCACTCATGATGAAGAACATGGATCGTCATACCGACCAGCTATCACCTTCACGCCTAATAAAATTCATGAGGACGTGGCACGCCATAACCTATAACACCCCTCATCTTTCTTTCCCATCTGCTTCGTCTTCTCGTGCAAGACCTGAAATAGCTCGAAAGAACGCCTTCATACGCCAACTTCCCTATACGCACGACAACGAGAAGTTGATAAATAAGTATACATGAAAAGTTGGGATTGATACGTAACTTAGCAAGGCGAGCTAATTGATTTGATAGTTAAGTGTTAAATTTTTGTGTCCCAAAACTACAATATGGTTATGAGACGCCGTAGCGGATCGAGGGCTCCGGAAATTTCAACCTGGTGTTCTTCATCCACCGCCTCGCCTTCGTCGAAATGCGGTCGCCGCGGCCAGGATTCGATCCCGTGACCTTCGGGTCAGGCACCATTACCGCAAATGTCGACAGTGGTGTGCATAAGGGGTAGCGCCAGCATTTGCCCTTGCACGATCTATAGCGCAACTTGAAGCCAAATTCATGCAACATTTGCCGCCAATACGTGTTTTATTTCGAGCACGGCTGCTTTCTTTCCTTGGATCCCCACCTCTTCGCGGCGTCCCGGGTGCGGGAGAGATTTGGACGAATTAAACAGTTCCAATATATCTAGATGGGTCCATGTAATAAGGTACAACGTGTGGGTAAACATGACCTTATGCACTGTAGATATAAGAGTCCAATCATTGCCGTTAGCAGGCAAAGGAAATAACCACGGTATTGTGTACCATTTCTAGCGCACTGTATAACCACAGGGTAAATACCACGCTGAAATGGTTACGGAATAACTTCCGTGAGAGCAAGCTTTCGTACAGTACAGAGACAAACACACACAAGCCAGAGTTCCCAGACTCCAGCAAACTGATATATTCAACTCGCCGTCAACGTGGCGTTCACTCGCACTGCTTTGGCGCCCTCCTAACGAATGAATCAGCGGTTTATTCAGTGCGCACTCGCATAAAGTTACCAAGCGTGTCTGGTCTTTTGATGAATGATCATACGCACTCCCCGTGAATATTAATATTCATCAGGCCAACGCAATTTGTCATGCCAGTTTGCCAGCGTTTCCGGTGGGCAACGTTGGGCGCGTACGGCGAGATGCACCCTGGTGGAGCATCTAATTTGAATATCGCCTTTACCACAGAGTGGCGTGGAGCGAAACTTTCGGTTAAGGTTACTTATACAGATGAGATAAAAAAAAAATGAAGGCACTCAACGATGTATTCCACTATGTATGTCTAGAGCTTCCCCCTGTGTACAAATGGCCGAGCAGGTTGCCTCAACAATCTTTTATCCTGTTACCATTTCTACTCCATTTTGTAGTCGTAAATTGCGTATACTGAAGTACAAAAAAATTAGTGCACCAGGACGGCAGCGATTTAGTGGCACGCAGCCTGAAGCCAACTCAGTCTAAAATATTCAACGTTTAAGAAAATATAATCTGTGTTCACGTAAAATAGTCTTTGGGCAAATGCATGGAACGCTTGGGTTTTTTTTTATATATACGTATTGAAGAAAAGACGACGACGAAACACACGAGCAAGCAAGAAAGCACCAGCATCAAACAGCCAAAATCCGGGCAAGTGAAAGCTCGAGACTGGTACTGCTACTGACGCTGGTGCTTGCACAGTTGGTGGGCTTGAAGACTTGTGCATCAGTGGTTTTCTGCAACGATATTAGAATACATTCTAGTAACGCTGGCTGTCTGTAGTCTTGCAAGCCTTTTCCCTAATGAAGCCATGTTCCTCTACTGTTGATAGTCTGGGTTTTCCCTTCAGGGTGGGGGCGAAGGAGCACGGTCGTTGGATGAGTGCGATTTTTCATCCAGCGGCCGTGGAAGGTACATCGCAGCCCCCCACCCCACCGACCCCTCCCTGTTATGTCAATGTGTGGGCACGGCTGGTCTGGAGGCGCGAGCGCGCGCCTCTAGACCGGCCGTGTTGTGGGGTCAACTTTGCGCCCCCCTGACCCCCCCCCCCTTCTCTGTGTGGAGCGCACTAGACCCATCCTTGAAATTAATGATCCTAGATCGATCCCCAAGTGAGAACGTGTACAGCTGCACTAACATGCGGCATTAGGGAGTATTGCAATCATCACTGATTTCTTTAGAACCTTGCTCCCTTTAACATGGGAAGCAAAGAAGAAAAAAACAAAAAGCAGCTTCCTTATAGTGAAACCAGAGATAAGGAAGTTTTAGTGCTGGGTACGCAAGCGGCTTGCGTGCCCAGGACGTTGGGGCGGCGGTATTGCGCATGCGCGAAACGCCAAACAGATGCGTCGCAAGATCGCTGGAGCGATGGGGCCATGCGTCCGCGTGGCAATAAACAACGCTGCCACCACTGGCCTCCTAGCGGAGATAAGCTGCCCTGGCGCACATGCTGGCGCATCATGTTATTGTTACCTTCACGGCGAGCAAAGACGAGGCTGGCCAGAGCCACCATCCACTTTGACTTTTAAATTTTAAGCGCAAATATTACAGTGGCTAGCCACTATACAAATAGCATGGCACAAAGGCGCGAAATCTCGGACAGCATGGATCTTGGGAAGGTCCACCTTCCCAAGAACTCACGGTATCCGCACTGTGGATATTCTAGCCATCGAGTTAAAATAAGCCATAGTGCGAGCACATATAGCGATTACACGGTTTCAGTCAGATTACCAAAGCTAGAATGGCCTGGAACATAGAAACTTAAAATATGCCAGCCCCCAACCAGCTGAATACGTGGCGCCATCTAGCGCGGCTATAGTGAAACAGACAACCACAACATTGTTATTGCAGAAACATTGTGCATTGTACATCTGGTGCAAAAACTGCGCAGCGACAATATTACAAATGAGTAACCTTTTCATTCATTTTCATCTCTAAAACATTACGCGTAAGCTAACATGTTCATGACTGTGGTTGCACAAAGTGTCACAAGATGTCGACACTGTCGTTACAGTAACCTTGTATATTTCACGTTTTTGCGTATACCAGGATACTGTACACGATAAAAAAAGTGTCCTGGTCACCGTGTATGTTTAATTTAACATTTTAAATCATAAAAATAAATAAATAATACTTACGCGACAAGACGCTATGACGCTGCGAGCGCGTGTGACCTTCGTGCGGCTTGCGTTGGGTATGGGTTGGGCACGCAACGCCGCGCGCCCCCAAGCCCGCAGCGCCCCAAGAGCTTGCGTACCCAGCACTAAAACTTTCTATAGTAGGGAGTTTTAGTGCTGGGTACGCAGGCGGCTTGCGTACGTAGGACGATGGGGCGGCGGTATTGCGCATGCGCGAAGCCCCAAAGAGATGCGTCGCAAGATCGCTGGGGCGATGCGTCTGTGCGGCCATAAACAACGCTGCCACCACTGGCCTCCTAGCGGAGATAAGCTGCCGTGGCGCACATGCTGGCGCATCATGTTACCTTGACGGCGAGCAAAGCTGAGGCTGGCCTGAGCCACCACTTTGACTTTTAAGTTTTAAGCGCAAATATTATAGTGGCTAGCCACTATACGAATAGCATGGCACAAAGTCGCGAAATCTCGGACAGCATGGATCGGCCGCCTTGTAAGGTCCACCTTCGCGAAAATTCACGGTATCCGCACTGCGGATACTCTTGCCGTCGAGTTAAAATAAGCCAAAGTACGAGCACTTATAGCGATTACACGGTTTCAGCCAGATTTCCACAGCTAGAATGGCCTGGAACATAGAACTAAAAATTTGCCATCTCACGACCAGCTGACTAGGTGGCGCCATCTAGCGAGGTCATAGTGAAACAGACAACCACACTTTTGTTATTGCAGAAACATTGTGCATGGTACATCTGGTGCAAAAACTGTGCAGCGACAATATTACAAATGAGTAACGATTTTATTCATTTTCACCTCAGAAACATTACGCGTAAGCTAACATGTTCATGACTGTGGTTGCACGAAGTGTCACAAGATGTCGACACTGCCGTTACATTAACCTTGTCTTTTCACTTTTTTGCGTATACCAGGATACTGTACACAATAAAAAGTGTCCTGATGACTATGTATGCTTAATTTAACATTTTAAATCATAAAAATATCTAAATATTACTTACGCGACAAGACGCTATGGCGCTGCGAGCGCGTGTGACCTTCGTGCGGCTTGCGTTTGCGTGCGTGCCACCGTGGTGCCAACTAAAAGGAATTCCGGTTGGGTATGGGTTGGGCACGCAACGCCGCGCGCTCCCAAGCCCGCATCGCCCCAAGAGAATGCGTACCCAGCACTAAAACTCCCTAGTGTCCCTCTATATGCTACCACAGCTATGCTCACGTAGGGAGCATATGGAGCATATATATACCTGCATGGCCGCTGCGTGGCCGTGCTATGTGCTTTCTCAGGTTAGAGTTACTTGTATGCTCCCTATAGACCAAAGCATACACAGTAACTCCAACCTGATAAAGTGCATAGCACGACCACGTACGGGAGCATATACAGTAAACACTACCACGCAGTGATTCTCGTTAGGAGAGTTCCCACTGCTCCGTTTACCACACAGACGATGAGGTGTCCGCTTCGCCGGCAGAATCTTGTTAGGAAGCTTCGCCAACTCGGTGTGCAACATCCGCACTACTTTTTGAAGCGCTTTATCCACCTGCTGCTTCTTACGGCGGTTGAGATACGCGTCGTCTGCAGCTTGTTCGAGTGAAGTGCGCTTGTGAGGGAGGCGGTGGTATGCTTTCTTGAAATGGTCATTATTCGCTCGGTATGCCAAAGGGGCACGGGCCCGGTGTTCCACGCCACTGTGAGGCACGGAAGTCGGGCGCATGATTGCCAAGCGTTTTTAGCAATTTTGTGTTGATGAGATTACTTCTTGGTTACTCCTGTTATATTATTTTAGATCTCGTTCGTTTATTCTATCATGCGGTTCTGAGCATTGTTAGCCTTGTTGTGACCTGCATTGAGTGCTTTGCTGTGGCCGTGATCACGCCGCATGAAACACGCGGATGGACAAGCCTGAAGTGCTCCGCACTTGTCAATTGGCCGCCATCCCACCCCGCGAACGTGAATGTCCAGCGAAGTGGCAGCAAGCACACCACATGGGCTGTTGAGGAGGAGAAGAAGGGGGGGGGGGGGGTATGTTTTGTCATCATTTTAGAGTACTTAATTGTAGGGATAATCCCTTCATGGTCACTGCGATAGACCGTGATATGTTCCGCGACCGATTGCAGCAACACCAATTTGTTCCTTGCGTCGAGCTATAGTAATAACGCTGTGCTGGTGTCATATTTCTGTGATCTCCTCATGGCAGTCTTAAATGACATAGAAACCGTCGTGAGAGCGCAACAAAACAGGACATATCGCGAGAAGGAACAGACAAGAACATGGGCACCTGTTCTCAGTGTGACGCGTCTCTCATAATCAAATAGTGGTTTTGGGACGTTAAACCCCACAAATCAATCAATCTCGGTGTCAAAAAAAAAAAACCAACTTGCCCAACAGTCAACTCTTTCGAAGTGAATGAGTTGCTTGACTGGTCTCCCTTTTACATATGAAGGCGGGAAATACACGCGGGCAGACGGAATCACCGTTTGACGCCATATCGAAGCCTTCGTGAGTGCAAAACAGGCGCGAAGCAGCCTCAACCTAATTTTTACGGGAACCCATGGGAGCGTTTACCTATCGCGTGGTTCTGATCCTTGGCTGGTGGTTTTCTTAAACGAATGCTAGGCTTTACGCCGTATGTAAAATAAAGATATGCTGTTTGCCTTCAATTGTTAAAGGGACACTAAAGAGAAAAAGAATTTTGTTCGCGTATTAATTAAAATTTCACAATTCACAAAACACCACTCTTACCGCCAGACCACGCTTGGTCAGCGAAAAAAAAAAAAAAAACGCGCGCAAAGAAAGTGCGGGTGGAGACGCCACCTTGAGATTCCAGCACCAAACACCATGACGTCATAAATTTTGACGGCGTCTGCTCGGCCCTACGTACTTTCCAATCGCTAAAAAAAAAAGTGCAATGCTGACTGTGGGTGCCATAAACTTAGCATACCAAGTTTCAAAAAAAAAAAAACAGCATATCCTTAGAGTGAATCATAATGAGTGGGGCGAAACGTTCGTCCGTCCGTCCTTGCTTCCGTCCGTCCGTACGTCTATGTTAAAACCCCTAGAACTTCGTAAAGTAGCGACACTCTCCTCCACCACTCGCGTTTCTCCTCAGTCTCCTCTACATCGCACTCACGTTTCGAACGTGGCGCCACCTGCATTGCTCCTGCGTAGCAGACGCCCTTTCGCAAAGGGAGCGCTTGCTCTGCAGGCAGGAGCTGACAGCATTCGCGCCGGTCGTCTGAGTCATCCTAAAATTATCTTAACGAGTGTAGCGTTAGCCCATATCCGCTCTGTTTAGTGCCATGCGTAACGCGTCCTTATGATCAAGCCTTGATCGAGTCACTCGGCATCGCAGTGACCAGATGTTAACTTGGTGCGCATCGTTAGTGAGAACACCCGTTTTTTCTTGGCCCATCAATACGCGCTCCTTCATAAGCTTTACACTGTAAATAACATCACTCAAACGTTCATGTGTGGCTGCTATGGCTTACCTTTCTGTGAGCTGGCGCGATAGCACCCGAAGGGACAGTGCTACTGTTTTTCCTTACTCAGCCCATTGGTGGTGCAAGCTTCACCGTGTATAGGGTACACAATATGTGCAGAGAGCATTTACATAGACTGTCATACAATTAAACAACAACTCACGTTGACGCTGTCGACGCGGACGGCGATGTCGTCAATGGCCAATTTTAGCGTTTGATGAAGCATCTATACCCTTAATAATGTGCCAGAAGGCGCACAGTTGATACATTCGAACAGCTGTGGTTGTTTCATGAAGTGGTTAGACGCACCAATCATGTTTCAGAAGTGCGCCTCGTGGACGTATCTCGCATATGAACTATATCGCCTAAAGAATTAACGAGCAAGCGTATCAATTAAGTAGCGCGCCACCGTACGCGATTACTTGGCGAGAGCTGCATGGCCTTTTTGCGAGTCACCTTGCTTATCGGTCAACGTAAAAAAGCCACAGAGAGCAAGGAATTTGCTCTAAAATATACCAGCACGCAACAAAATTTAAGGGAGAGTACCAATCTTAATTTGAGTTGCTGCACTTCAGTTTTGTTTATTGAGAAGAGCAAGCGAAATCTCTGATGTTCCGTAATCACAATTTTTGAGCGTCTTTCCGCGTACATTCTAAGCGCACAAACCAGTACCGCGAACTCAAAACTCGTCGGCGCATAATGACAAGCAGAACCAGTACGCATGTATCGTGGACAAAAAAAAAAAAAAATGTCAGTGGCTGAGCTCAGCTATGCCAGGACATACGTAGCGTTAGCAAAGGTTCAGCTGATTATTCTTAGCTTTCCAGATATCATGCTTACAGCTGTTCCAATGACACACACACGGTATACGTATTATGTGGCACATGTATATTTATTTTGCCGGACAACTACTTCGGGATCCGATGAGTTAAGCTTCTCCGCTCTACTGCACCGTTGAGCAGCATTTGCACTCTCCTTCTCCATGGCTATAACACAGTGGCAAACGCCAGTCAGAGGCGCTATCAAGCGGCTCCAGCGCAGTGTCAGATGGCGACTGCACAGGGAAGGCGCGCGCGTCGGCGTCCATGTCTACCAAGGCTATGACGGCACTCCTCTGGAAAGCGCACACCGGCGGCGGCGAGTCGCGCGCGGCCGAGTGCGAGGGAGGTGCCGGCTTCGGTGTGTGACACCACTGATCGTCTGCGCAGCGCATCGAACTGCGCACACCGGCAGCGAGCCGCGCGCGGAGGCGGCGGAGTATTATTGCGCATGCGCAGACGAATGCCACGCGAAATTGTAGCTAACGCTACAAAAAAAAAAAAAGCCCCCCGCAGAAGTGTTAATAAAACCTGAGTGAGAGATCGCGACGTCCTGCACAATTAACAGCGACTTGTATCACAAGGCGCAACAATCACTCACGGCAACGAACCGCGACGTCATTCTTGGGTGAAAAGTATTTCACAGCACAGCGCGCATTGAACGACAAGTTTGTATCCGTCAAAACAGATGCGCTGCACCCCAAGGAGTCCGCGCCTCCAGAGCAAAGATGGCAGTCGCGAGCGATTGTAAACAAACGAACACTGCGAGCGATCCCACGTGATGGCATCTGGCCAATACCGACGCGGCGCCGGCCTCGGAGAGGTCGGAGGGGAAAAAGAGAGGAGGCGCGTGAATAACCACGTACGTCACTGCTTTACCAACCTTAAGGGGTTTTAGTGATTTCGCTCGCAGGATTTCAAGCTGGACGGTTGTGCCCTCGCGATCTCCGACTTCAGCGTAGCTCCCGCCGACTGGTTCGCCCTCCGCGGTCTCCTGACGCCGTGTAGCTCTCGCATTGTGGCACCCCGCCCTTGGACTGCTTCGACCGGATCCCCACTTTCCTATCTCCTTCTTTTTTCCTCTCGTTGGCTGTCTTCTTCTGCTTCTACTTTCCTTCTATTCTTTTTATCCCTCCTTCCCCCCACCCCCTATAAGGCACTGCGCCGTGTCGCCTGAAGGCAGACAGAAATTAGGTGCCTTTTTCCTCTTCATTCTAATCACTACCACCACCACCAGGGGTTTTAGTCTGTCTGTCCATCCGTCTGTCTGCTTGTCTGTACGCCCGTCTGCACCTGCTGAATGAGTCATCGAACTAGGCGGTCACGAACCCCGACGAGCTAGGAGGGGCGAACCTACGGCTTAAGGAGCTTCACCCCTAAAATTTCATCAAGCCAATCTCGCCAAAATACCAAAAATATATTTCGAAATTCGTGGAGTCTCGGGCTTATGTTTAGATGCCAAACTTAAAACTGAAACTTTAACCTCGAGTTTCTCCGCTAATAATGAACTTATTACAGTGAAACTCTGAGTTCTCACAGTTCTAAATCTATACCAATTTATTGTTTCACTTAAGAGTCCCTTTGAAGGGCCCTAAACCACCCAGATAGCGAAAATATAGTTGTGGCATTGCAGTTGTGCATGAGTCCACAGCAAATGCATCAGTCAGTTCATCTGTCCACCTCTCCGAAATGCCCTTCCTCAGTGTCAGAGTTGAAAACACAAGGAGTGCATGCATTTGCTAGCAGAGAAACACGCGAGCGCAAGCATGGCGATTTAGGGGCCAAACGCTTTGTTATTTGTCCACGGAGACGGCATACAGTTTGCTGTAAAAAATCCCAACTCACACAGTCAACACAGTACATTCCAGGGGCTTCGTTTTATTGGCCACACACGAAGCTTGTCACTTTTCAATACATTTCCTCAGGTTGCAGCTCGTTGGCAGTCTCGAAGTAGCTCCTTTTCAGCTTTTCAGCTGCAACCACTTTGCATAAGATCCACAACTGTGGCTTCTTCCCTATGTACAAGAGTATTGCATCTATGCAAATTTCACACCTGCTTCAAATATTGTCTGTGCACATTGGAAAATCCTATTTGCGTCAGGCAGGCAGAAAACAAACTGAAGCGACCACTAGGCACGCAATACAATATGTACAGGCTGCATGACGACGTGTCAGCTTTTGCGTAGGTAGCTAGATACACTTTAATAAAGGCAACAGTAAAAGCAGCGTAGTTCACGTTGACTGGCCACATTCATCCGGAATACTGCAATCTGTCTGCCACAGTAACAAATACTACAGTTTTACATAGACATTTCTTTTTCTCTTCTAACGGTATATTTGCCATAGAAGGCCTTATGGTTTTCTGTACACATCTTTGTCCGTGTGCTGGCCCATGTGCAATTAAGAACATGGAAACGTACATAATAAAACAACAGAGAGACTGGCATAACTATCGTTCTGTTATTCAGTTCTGCAGGTTTTTGTACTGTTCACACAGCAAAATCTTGAATGCGGTTTACAAATAAACATACGTTTATACCTATTCTGACCAGTGAGCCATGGAGAATACTGTACAACAGCAACATCTACATTTATATTTCAAAACAGCACCAGTGAACTTACTGGGAAAGATGCTGCAAACCCACACCAGCAAAATCATTTACAACAGATGCTTCCAGAGGCTGGTCATACTTTAATCATTCAAGTTAACATTTATACAAGTCAGCTATTCATTTTCTTTCTTCCATCTTTCTTTTTGAATGCTGTTGATAAAAAAAAAAGATTGCAGTATTCTGGCATGCTGTGCAAAGTGACACGAGGCAAAAGATAAAAATTTCAAGCAAAACAACAAAAGGGAGAAAGACTTTTTTTGTTTTCATTTTTGCCAAAAGAAAAAGAAAGCAAAACAAAACAAAAACGACCTTTTTCAGAACTGGAATGTCGCCGGGCAATGTTGGGTCCACAACAAGATACCACATAACAAGGGCAGGGGAAAGAGGCAAACAATGCTCACTGGCGTGAGTGGCTAATAAGGAAGAACAATCATTGCCTGGCAGTAGCGGCGAGAAGGATCGCAATGATTGGCCCACTGGTACAAAAAAAAAATAGATATATACGTCAACACAAACAACAAACACAAGCTATCTAAATAAAAGTGTCCACTGCAATGACGAGATAGAGAGTCGAGGGCTAAAACTTAAAACAGTCTAAGGCACACACACAAGAAAAAAGAAACACTGGTGCAGTGGCACATTGGACTAGTGGTCATGTCTTAAAAGGTCGTCTTGTTCGCATTGAAGCGGCCTCCTTCTTGAGCCACTGCCATCCTTTCGTATCATCCCTGTTCGTCCATTGTGCAGATATCACTTCGCCGGTTATGAGAATCTGACAGAGTGATCCGAGAATGCGCTTTTGTATTTACCCTGCGAGAGGCGGCTACATTCAGTAATGCACATCAGAAACGTCTGGAGAACTAGCAGGCACTACCGTTCGGGCAGTTGGCTCGTTGCCTCCTTTTTGGGCTGCGATCGTTGAACTGCCGACTGGTTTTTTTTTTCCGCCACATGTGTTGTTCTCAGAATCGACATTAAAAGCAGGCTCGTTCTTAAACTCTCACAAAAAAAAAAAAAAGACTGGCAGCGATGATATAAACAGAGTGAGACCTATTTTAAGCGCCTGTCTGGCCTGGCCGAATACTGGCACTCCACTCCTTGCTCCTTGTACGTTCTGCCGGTATATTCGGCAAACTGACCAGCTGCATCGCTTGTGCAGAATACCTCACGGGAAGCGGAAAAAATACGGTGGAGTTGATCGTGGAGCTTTGCTTCAAGCATTCTGTGCAGTGCGAGGGCTTTTGGAAAAGAAACGGATGAAGAGATCTCTGCTGAGCTTGTGACACAGGCCGGCGGAGGTGGAAGTGGAGGTCACACGACCAATTTGACCCTCACTGCAGGCAAGACTGAATCTTCTCGATCCACTCTTGTGCCGCCGAAGCATCTGCAGCCATAAAGTTGTACATCCGCTTGCTTGTTTTCACCTGCACGCGGAGCAAACAAAAGATTTTAGTGTATGCAAGAACAGCGAAACCCGTATATGTCCCGTTGTTCGACACATCCAAACTGTTGCAACATTCCCTTGGTGATCCCACCAATAAGCACCACAACTTACAATGCAAATATCAAAGTCTCATTCACCTCCATATTAGCAAATGCCAAACAACATGCCGTGCGCCTGCAAGTGATATATTCAGGTTTGACTGAATACGTAACTTGAAGGGTCTCTGAATTTACTCATGTGGCTAAGGCTGCAACTAGACGAAGTATAAAGCACCTTTTATCAAGGGAGCTATGGGCACTTGAGGCCACACTTCTCCCAAACTGTGTATTTGCTCAATTTCTTCACTGAGCAGGCACATCTATGCTGCACCTTCCGCGATACTCCACCCATACCGCAGATCGTGCCATATTTGGCCAGCTGATCTATGCGCCACCAGCTGCTGCCACAAACCCAGCCACCCACCCACATTTCATTGTATGGCAGGAACTCAAAAAAGCAAATCTCATCGCTCGCATGAGTGAAGTTCAGAAACCATGCCACATCCTGAAACAAGCATGGACCGCTGAAAACATTGTGGGGTGATGCACTGTGACATCTAGAGAAGTTAGTGTTTAAAGCCCCATAATTACATGCTTCACACAGATCCTTTAAATCAGTTTGTTAAAGACCTACGGTTAAAGCACCACGACATTGTAAAAAATCAGGCAAAACCATGTCCTTTAGGAAGTCCTGTACAGGCCCCATGAAACCAGACAACTATGGTTGAGCACACATTTCTTAGAGCTTGCCAATATAAACACCATAAAAGATATCGCTGCTTCATAATTATCGTCTTTAAACTAGTGCAAGCACTCTGCTCATAGGCATTATGACAGTGGTTACCGCAGCAAGCCACAATACTTGTAGTCATTAGAGGAAGCTGGCACAAACATGTACACTTAGCAATAATTGCATCGGGCTCAAAGAACACAAACCTAGCCCTCAGAGCCTACATTCAAAATTTTCAGATAGCACATAGTAAGTAACAACTCGATGAACTCGTTTTGAATCTGCTTGCTTGAACTGAGATTGAGTGCAGTTTTATATTATTTTTCCTTTTTAAAAGAGCACATGCTCCGTAAACTTTCGAGACTGACAGAAATTAGGGGTAAAGCAAGAGACAGTGATCGTAAACGAAGGATTAGGGCTTACATCAAAAAACGACTTCTCGTCAGCCCTTTTTGGCGCTCCTTGAATAAGCAGAGACGGGGTCACTGAGATCACCTCCGAAAGGTCAATCAACCCTTTGCAGTGTGAGTCTTCCACCGCATCGTAGTACCGCAGCTGAAACAGTAAAATACAAACCATGCATTGCAACAATGAAATACTGACAACCCAGTTATGCTGGCAACAGCCACACTTCTCAAACGTAGCATTAAACGAATAAGTGTATTTTTCACAGTTCTTTTTTTTTTTGACCTTTCAGTGAAGCTTTTATTCCAGATAACACTATTACCCTCCGAGACGTTTTGTACACACTTGTACACAACGAGTTGTTTTTGCTAGTCTAGTCGGTTAGTGGCCAAGAGCTAAATAGATTGAGGTTCAGATTAATTGAACCTCTCGCATAATAAATGTGCCTTCATTTAACTTCATTTTGTGGAGTACAGTAGCATATGATCACTTTTGTGCAGGCACTACAATGTTAAACGGCCACAACAAAAGTACAATTTTTCTTTGGCCAAAGTAAAAGTAACCGTAAACAAAGTTTGACTACATTTTTAGCCTGACATTTGATTCTATTTATAGAGCAACAGAACATAAGTGACATCAGGATAAATAGATATATAACTAGAATTTACTTAACATTACTTACTATAACACAAAGAAATCGTACTATGACATTATTTTTGTTCCAATAGATTGTCAAGTGCCTTGAAGTAATGTTGTGCACGTTTGACAGATTTATAGATCATTCTTCATAGGTCATGCCTGACAAGGTTCAACCAGCGAAAACGCCCCCCTGAGCACTAGTCTAGCAATGACACTCACCTGGTGCTTGGTAGAGTCGAGCACAAACCAGCGCTGCTTCCACCCTTTGAGCAAGGCTCCCCGTTTGAAAAGGTAGCCCTCGTGTGTCCGGTTCTCCGGGCAATTGGACGAGAACTGGTCGTAATACTGGCTGGTCGAGTGCATGCCTGCATTATGCGAAGCCATGAGCACGCAATGTGATACACGTTCAGGTTGGTGTCAACAATGACATTAGCTTGGTGAGTCACTCAAGGAAAATTGGAAAAGCTCAAGCTTACTGCATCTCATTGCCATAGACCGCGAGTTCTAAAGCATTCTTGCCTTGGGGAACCCCCAAGTGTCGCGGAACTCCGTATTTTTTTCAATTACCTTAAGGGGAGACGCTCCTCGAAAAAGTTTTTTTTTTATTTCTAGTAATAGAGACTTGAAAAGTTTGTTAATAGTATAGTTTACATGCAGATTTCAAATATGCAATCATTTTTTGTGTAGCTGCTATAATTATTGAGTTATGCCATAAACAATAGCAAAAAGTTACATTTTTTACGGGCACTCTTTTATGTACTAAACTTTCAGTAAAAGCACTGTGTCTGATCTTATTTGACTCTTGGTAGATTGAAAAGTGCAAATATCTATATAGATATGTCACAGAAATATTGGAACCAAGAAAAAAAAATTGTATTGAATGACTTAATATTTTCAATCTCCCTTGAAACAATAAGCTAATATTTTCACAACTAATGCTGGTAGGCATTGCAATTTAGAGTAGATATTTGCATTCTGCATGTGTTGAAGAATATGTGTGCCAAGTTTCGTTACTATACAATGAATATAAGTTTCTAAAAGGCTGCCCGGAAAACGTGAAACTGTCAGAAAAAATGAAAATGAGAAAAACAAGTTTGAAAGTTCGCAAAGTTGGCATTTATTAGGAAATCATTCTTTTTGCATCAAATTGGGGCACAATGAAAAGTACCTTGCCTTGAATGCACTGCAAGTATCTAGAAGTCCCCTGCACCATAGCTTGGTCCTTCACGGCTCTTGCGGTCAGTGTCCTCAACACGAGCTCTCTTCGCTGTGTTGCGACGGTGTGCCCTCGCTTCTGCAGTTTGCTTCAGGTTCATCTTCCTGATGCGCATGACGTCACAGTGGTCACCATGTGTGGCCAGATCTTGTGAGGGGAGAATTCCAATGCCTTCGAGCACTTCTTCAAAGCCCCTGTGGACTTTGTTGTACCAGAGTACAGCAAGAGCGGTGGCTGTCTCCACAGTTGTTCTGGAGGCGAACTTTGTTTTTGGACATAGCAGCCATATCTTGCTGTTCAGCGATTGGGCTGCATTCTGTGTCTTGCCATGAAGGCACCGAATAAGGAGTTTCTCCTCTGTAAGGCGCTTGTAGATAGGCATAATTGCCAATCCTTGAGCCTTCGTCAACAGTGGGGTGTGGCGTGGTGCAGGCTCCCCCAGTGCTTCCGCACGCTTGTGCTTGCACCACGAATTTGGTCCCGCGGGGCAAAAGTTGTGGCTACTGGCACCATCACTGGAGCAGCAATGAAAATACGATGCCCATATGGCAGTGTACATATTTCGGACACTGTCCTTGTTGCTCGTGATGGCGATCTTGTAATATGTTTGCAGTTTTATTATTGTCGCATCTTTCAGTTTTTCGCCTCGTAGCAGTGGCGTTGCCAATTTCCGTAGGGCAGTTCCCAAGCGCTTTGCAACGTGGTTCGTGCACTCTTCTTTGTCAATGGGGGTGTCACAGTATACATTTGCCTCGCAGACTGCAGTGTAGGCCTTGCTGTCACCATCACTTAGGAAGCTGGTGAATCGCAGTGGAGTTTCATAAGACAAGGTCCTCTGCCATATATTGACAGCTGCCGCAAGTTCCATTGCATGGGATGAGCAGTCAGTGTTTTTTTGGCAAACTGGAAGATGAAAAGCTCGCCATATCTCTTCATCCTCCCCAAGGTCCCTGTGTATACTGCAAGCATGGCAGTAGTTCGAAAGAACTTCAAAATCGAGGCAGAGCCCCGTGTCCAGGGACACGACTGTGCCCACTCCATTGTGGCTTTTATGACCTCTTTTCTGCCAGGTGCCATCAAACATGACTGGCACATCTCTGCCGCCGACTGCGTCCTTCGTGATGTTTCGTGCCTGGTGCAAGTTTTTGCTCACTGCCGTCATCGCCGCACCATGGAGCTTCTTGCAAATGCCGTTGAATGTCTTGTGATGCATCGGGCTCGGAAGACCGAGAATCGCACAAAATCGTGAAAGTTGGTCGTGGCCTGCGCCTATAGCGCGTGCTGCCAGAACTGCCTTCACGTTTACAGCAAAGCTGTCACGCGAGCTGCCGCTGTCAAAACGAGCGCTCGTTCTTTGGTCCCCGGCCGAAGCAGTACGTCTCGACGTGTGCGTGAACGAAAGTGCAGATTCAGGGCAATCAGAATTTTGACAGCACAGTTCGAGGAATGCCGAAAGTCCTTTGCGCTTTCCAGCTCTCGTTTTTTGTTTATTCTGCGTGAAGGCACGAGACTGGCTACTAGTGGATTATGAAGGATACGGCCTTCGCAGCATGCGTGCACGATTGCAAATGGCGGCCAACGCGTCGTTTTCGCGACAGGACGACGCGAACTTCGCCGTTTTTCGCGACTTTCGCGCATTTCTCGCGTCACCGCTGCCCACTTGGAAGCATTTTTTGATAATTTCTCGTGCGAATTTCAGCTTGATATTTTCAGAAGTAATAGATTATAGTCCAAGGATGCCAATACAGCCGGAAAAAAAAGAGAAAATTTTCCTGAAAACCGCGACTTTTCGACCCGCGTCTCCACTTAATGATGAGAAATATCAGGGAGGAGGAACAAGAACAGCGGGGAGGGGGAGGTAAGGAATGACGGCTCCTGATGCATGCGGCCTCACAGTATTAAAGCTGCCACATCACCCTGTTAAATATTGCTGAATATGTAAAACAAGAAAGAGAACAACGAAGTGTGGGACGAGAGAATAGCTCGTGCCTGGTGTGTTCCAAACGAACGCTTTGCCGGTCATGAACGCATTTGTTTTGTCTCCGACCTTTGTTTTTGCTCCACTATACTGGGGAAGACACCTTTCTTCTACATTTTATGGTACCGAAACCCGAGAGTGTGCCGCACAAGCATTTGCCGGTCATCTCTCAGAGACTTAAACCTTTGTTTTTGCTCCACTATACAGGCAAAGACACCTTTCATCTACATGCCCATTATCTTTAATCTTGAAGTCATCATTATCGTTGATGCAGCATTCGTGATAATACATCAACTAGTGTCAACTCCTCCCTAGCCCCTCTCCAAGTCGCATGTAGTACCTGCAGAGCATACATTGAATGCTTCAGTTCCGACACTGACTGCTATGAGCAAGATGTTCCCGAAAACGAAGCACCGTATGTACACGTCTTATTCTATTGCTGACAAAACAAAATTAAAGCTTGTGCTCGCCACACTACGCACTGGCAATGAACGGGCCAATCACAAGACCAACCCTGAATGCTCGTATAGCCCACAGGCAACATGAAGTGATGCATCTAGCACGTACCAAACTGCTCATAGCAGATTTTGGTGACAAAAGAGATGTAGGGCAGCGGAAATTCAGTGTGCATAAAAACTTTGCCATTTGAATGCTGGCACATCATAAGCCACGAAAAAATGTGGCCAGCTTGCTCAAATTTTAGCTGCGCCTGATTAACGTACAATCTTAGCACACAGTTGTTTTTAAGTGTTTCAGCCGAATGACTTGCTCATGGTGTGATAACATGAAGAGATTATTAAATTGGCCGATGGAGGTTCTGCAGGCTGCTAAAAAATGCTGCACACCGACCATGACAGTATGTTATTGCAGTCCTCACTGTGCAGTAAACCAGCGCTGTCAAAGCACCCTGTATAATCTCCTATATCTAGGCTTGCAGTATTACCAAAATGATCAATGCACACGAGTTGCAAACAGCACTCTCGTGCATGCATTTCAAGCACTTCGGAAACTCTCAATGCAGGTCCGCAAAATGCGACCTGCATTGCAGGTCGCATTTTGCTATTGCATAAAGCTATTCCACACCGCAGATGCGGTGTGGAATAGCTTTATTAAATACAAAATACAATGCAAATTTTCCTGTCTAAGTCAATAAATTAAGTACTGTTGAAAGTAAAACTGAAGTGGGTCACATTCATTATGACCACTGACGAAACCCTAAAAGGCCTTCATAAAACCGCTGGTTTCCACCATTAGTTTCAAGAACCCTTACAATAGACAGTTCGATGGCTCAAAAGATTGAAAAATGTATAAGCTACACTGACTTGGCTTTATGAAAGTATTTAAAAATTGCATGTTACGCTGCATAATTTTATCTCGTCAGCTGAACTACTCAAGGACAGAAGCTACTTTAAATGCCAATCATAATGTGCACTTAGTCAATTAACAATATTATTCTACTAATTACATTTGCAACTGCTTTTCGTCTCGGTTCTCACATGAAACATTTTAAGCACTAATATTATTTGCCTTTTAAGCATGAAAAATATCCTATGTGAGCTTTCTGTATGTTCACCTGCCTGCCCAACCATTTCGTTTCAGGTAATCTTTCCGGTTTCCTTTTAGGCTTTGGGCTATCCTTCAACTTACAGCAGTATCTTTTCCGTATCTCAATGAACTCAGCAAAGTAGAGGAACAATACAAGAAATATCTCATGGGAGGATAGCATGCGGGAAATTCGTAAAGGCAAAAGGCGAAGACAAGCCGTCAGTCTGTCCTCCCATCTATTTCCCTTATCTAGCCACCCAGACACTCACAGCAATCTGAAATTTCGCATGAAATTCCCCGTCATTCATGACTACTAGGAAACAAGGCAAACCATGTCATGCTCAGATCAGGTCGATATTTCAGCAAACACAACAACGCACCCTTAAAGAACAAGTAATGTGCACTATACTCGGCAACAACTTTTCTAGGCACTACTGCGGAAGCTATAGAACGCTTTCAAGCGCACATGCCAAGAAATGGTACCTATTTCTATTTTTTAACTATCAGAGTTACCTAGCTCGAATATATGAATATTTCTTCATTATACAAATAAAAGCATGGGAAGCTGTTTGGAGGAAAATTATAGCACACTTCAGTTTCTTTTTAGTTATTTATTTAAATCTATTTATTATTATTATTATTCATTAACAATTCTTTTTTCATTTATTTGACAGCACCAGATTTTTTGCACACCTCTTCTCGCAATGAATGAACATGGTGTCCTGAGTGCCAGCTGAACATTGAGCGGCCGCAAACTCACCATTTCATTCTCCGAGAAAGATGTGCTCAAACTGTAATAAAACAAAGTGGCTACAAAAACAAACGACGCAAGTTATCTGCGATGTCTGTGCCGGAGTAAGGTGCCATCAGCCCGAGAGTTTACGAATGCTGCGAGCAAGCAAAGCAGAAAGTGGAACTAAAATCGGCAGCAAGCTGCAAAACTACCTGCGTCATACCACAAATGCACGGATGCCCCCCCTCCATAGCCTTTGCTTACCCGCCGAGTTAAGTTGTTGCCAAGTACTAGTGATCAGCCGAACAAAAAAAAAACTTTGGTTACGAGTAAATGGCCAATGAGAGCACTGGAACACGTCAACAATGCATTTAAGAGTAACACAGCAAGCAGCGCTGCTACGGTGCCCACCGGAAGTGATGGAGGCACTTTCAGCACTAGGCCCCTTGTTGAGCGCAGTCGAGCCAGGGTCTGGAACCACACTCTTGTACTTGGTGCAGTTCTTGGGCACCTGCGGCAGGCACCGCTCGTGGCAGTTGTAACCGCAGTCCACGCAATGCATGCCTGCCGAGAAAGTGCCCGAGCACGATTTAGTTGATCCGCTACAGTGAGCCATTTCATGAGAGAGATTGGTAGCAAACACACGTAAAGGACCAGTCAACAAGCTCAGACTTTTTTTTAATATTCTCCAAGAAAGCTCGGCGATTCGTAGAGTAGACAGCAGCGACCAAATTTTTCCTAATATTACAGCCCTGCGTGCCACGCAGAGCCTCCATTTCGAAAAACAATGCCCGCTCTCCTTTCCTACGCCTGATCAGTCCTCTTTTCACGTGTAGTGACACAAAGTCACCAATCAGCAACTTGATGTAACACGCAGCTCGTCGATTGGTCTAAATCAGTCACGACGACAAGCTATGCCTTCCCCTGCCTGTGATGAAAAAGAGTGGCAAGGCCGCGTGAAATTTTGAAACCAGCTAAAACTGATGTTATAACCCCTGTAACTTCCTTAATATAGCATGCATTCGCAAAATTCTTCCGACAGCATGTTCACAAGGCAAAAGTGCACACATTTCTCTTTATAAAAATTTTCGGACTTTGGGGTTGTTTACTGGCCCTTTAAACAGGAGACTGGCAAGATTTCAGTATAGTTTATTACCCCTTAAAGCGTCGGTCATAAAAAAATCTTTAAAAAATATAAAGAAAGCTAAATTTCTGTATATTTAAAGTATGTGATACACACATGGAGTAAGAAAACGCACTAACCTCATTTTAATTAAATCAAATCTGACACCCAAGTGGCTTCGTTACATTTTAAAGTTCGCTTTAGACATGAAATCACAACAGTATATCATGGCAATAGTCATTTCATTTATTTCTTTATAACTCATATTTCATTATATCTATGTTCGTTATATAAAGTCTTGACTTTTCAATGAATTGTTTCATGACCTGTGACCGATAACAAGCATCTTCTTTGTCCCCCTATTCCCACTATACTTCACAACAGTATATCATGGCAATAGTCGTTTCATTTATTTCTTTATAACTCATATTTCATTATATCTATGTTCGTGATATAAAGTCTTGACTTTTCAATGAATTGTTTCATGACCTGTGACCGATAGCAAGCATCTTCTTTGTCCCCCTATTCCCACTATACTTCACAACAAATGATGCTTGCTGCCTGTCATTCTGTGTTGTCTGAAGACATCTGGCACAAGATTCAGTTCACAAAGTGAAAACATGGTCACAAAAAAAAGTTCTGCGAGTTTTTTTTTTATTATTGCCAGATATGACACTTGTTCTTAAGCCTTTACTGGCTGGTGTTGTGAATTCGCGACATACCGAAAGACTTCAGGTCACACAATGCGCGCCGCCTTTAATGCTGGCTGTCAAGTACTCGTGGGGAACGTAGCTTTCAGCACGAAAAATCTAGCGCTATCTCGTGCAATGTATTTTATGCCAGAAAAGCTTTTTCTGTAGCTAACGGTGGAGAGCGTGAAGCGCGTGCGAGAGTGCTCACTTCTTCGTTCTTTCTCACCTGGCTGACATAAGTTCTTAGACGTACTAAAGCATTACGTTTGACTGAGCAGGGATGTCGGGATTGCCGGTAAAACTTACAAGGACATTCAAGTTTTAGACTAAATGACACAAATATGCGTGTACAGCAAAAACAATTGCTATATAAAACTAAAGAAATGCTTGATATCACGAAAACAAGAAAGCGCTACTGGATGGAGCATTTATGCAAATTAACTGTGGGGAAGACAGTGATGGCTGTGGACAGAACTAATGATACTTTTTAAGGTTCAATTGACTACAGGGCTGAGAACCTCACCAGTTTTGACAAGTCCCCAAAGAATACTTGAGCACAGGTCGCAGTAGGTGGGCGTCGAGTAGCTGCAGCGGTCGAAGCGGTGAGGGTACGCCTGAGGGGGCACAGCTGGTGCGGCTCCGGGAGTGCCCCCTGTTGCCTCCAGGGCACCACCGGCCATCTTGCCTCGCACCAGGAACTCAATAGTGGAACGCTTGTGCAGTGCCCTCCCATGGGCACGCACAAACTCTGTGCTGAACGATGACTGGCGCTAAAATGTGCAAAGTGGTCGATATATGTTCAAATGTCTGTAAGCGGCACTCGTTACAATGCATACACCACAGTGGCATGCAGCCTTGGTGGCTCTTACACTTCGTTGCTTGACACCAGCACCACTTGACTAACTTCTGCTGAACGAGATCTTTTTGTTCTTATAAAGGGACTGAAATACGCGACATGAAGACTGGTGTGTGTTGCATGATTATGCTGCATGAAAAGCAAGGAAAGTACACCATTGTTGTAATCTCATTGTAATCTCAGTTTATGTCTCCCCCATTCACTGTAAAATGAATGCAGCACAAGCCTCAGCAACACAGCTGTGCTTATAGAGCTTTCAGAGTTGCATTTGAAGCGTCTCACCTAATTAAAATATAGTAACCCTGGTAGACACACAAGAGACCCAATATCGAATTTGGAACTTTTTTTCTTTATCATGCAGCTGATATAAGATACAGCACATCTACACAAGGCACATGCTCTTTGTTCGGAAAATACTGTAAAAAAAATAATAAGCAGTGCGGCCAATTACACTGCTGTTACAGTCAAATCTCGATATAACGAATTAAGTGGGACCGCCGCAACTCGTACGTTATTTTGAAATATCGTTGTAATGAAAAACTTCGATTGTAAGCAAGAGGTCAAACCTAGGAGCGAACATGACGTACCTTGGCAGTTGCCGTGTGCGCCGACAAGCAAACACACACACAAAAAAAAAATTACACACACTTCAAACATTCTTTATTTGAAGAAATCTGTGATTTTCTTCTGACGCGTGGAGCACAAACGGCTGATTAAGTACGCCTCAACACCTTCCACCTTACGTAGCACCTCATCGGGCACATCACTGCACCGACCAATGTAGGTGCGGACTTTGTTCATGTGCACTAAAACATCCGAGCGCGATATGGTCTCATCCTCTTCAGTGTTCGGTGATACAGAGTCCTCTTCCTTCGGGTCGTCGTCACTGGAGACGTCGCGAACGCTGTTGACAATCTCCTCGGTTGTCATGTCCACCGACGTTAGTGCTGCGCTGTCGCTCTCCACGTAGTCGTCGAAGGAAGAGACGTCGGGCAACAGTTCCTCAACCTCAGTCCACAGGTCTCCTGGGTTGCTGTGGTCCTCTTCCAGGTTGTCTTCAACTTGGGCAGGCGCCTTGATTAGGCCTGCTTTTCGCCAACAGTTACGGATTGTTGACGTCTTCACGTTCCACCAGGCTCCCGTCAGCATTTCCGCCGCTTGACGAACGTTGACTGATGTCGGCTGCTTTAAGCGGAGATTTATAATAAAACGCTGCACAAGGCGCTTGCGAAATTCCACCTTAACACTCTTTATGATGCCTTGATCTAGTGGTTGCATCAACGACGTGTTGTTCGGTGGCAGAAACTCCAGGCGAACGTGCGTCAAGCGAACATTTACAATGTGGGCTGAACAGTTGTCGACGATCAAAAGAATTTTTCTATTTTCTTTCCTCATTTGTTCGTCGAGTATGATGAGCCACTGCGAAAACAATTCTCTTGTCATCCAGGCACGCTTGTTCGCACAATAGTCGAACGGTAGGGATACGACGTTCTTCATGCAGCGAGGCTTTGCGGTATTTTCCAATGACAAGCAGCTTGATTTTCTTCGTGCCCGACGCATTGCAGCAGAGCAAGACCGTCGCGCGGAGATGCGACTTCTTGCCTCCTTTATACTGCTGACCTTTGAAGTGCATCGTCCGATCTGGCAATAGCTGGTAGAAGCACGCGGTCTCGTCCGCGTTGAAAATGTCGTCTTCGGAGTACGACTCTGCCACCTCTCGGAAACGATCGTTCCGCCAGGAATCTGCACCCTCTTTGCCCGCAGCCTTTTCTTCACCTGAGACTACCTGCCAGGTTATGCCGTTTCTCTGGCGAAAACGAAAAAGCCAACCCGCACTTGCATCAAACCCAGTTACTTCAAGTGCGTCGGCGAACTCGCGGGCTTTTTCTTGAAGCATTGGGCCAGACACTGGGATGTTTTGCAGCCGGGCATCTTTAAACCAG
This sequence comes from Rhipicephalus microplus, assembly GCF_043290135.1. Classification (NCBI taxonomy): domain Eukaryota; kingdom Metazoa; phylum Arthropoda; class Arachnida; order Ixodida; family Ixodidae; genus Rhipicephalus; species Rhipicephalus microplus. The sequence goes on along the minus strand of NC_134701.1, from coordinate 213,573,711 downwards.
GTCAGCACAGCTTGGTCGACATCTTGAAAATTTCCCAGGCGCAACCGTTTCCTCGTAGGTGCAAGTTGTGACTCTCGGTGAAGCTTCAGAATCTCTTCTCTGTCTTTCCAAATGGTCCCGACAGTCGGATGGATGAATGGATATGGCTGTACCCTTTAGATCGGGCGGTGGCTAGCGCCACCAAGCCGTAATATATAATGAACCAAAAACTATATTTATTTTTTTTCCTTAAAAAAGAGTTTGAGGATTCATACTTTGCAGTGAAGAGTTTAATTTTCACTCGCGCCTTGACTTTAGCCACCAATCAGACAACCTCCTTCTAGTGAAGTCTACCCGCTTAAAGTTTATTTTGCCCTCCCGGTCCCTAAACCACAGTGCTTTGAAAAACTCTGCACCATCATCCTGAACTATAGGGTGAAGCCCTTTACAGAACATTATCAAGTGTTCGGCAGTTTCTTCTTCCTCTCCACACGCACTGCATACTGTGTCTACCCCTTAGTATTTGGCCCGATATGTCTTGGTTCGCAGTACTCCCGTTCTGGCCTCAAACAGTAGAGAACTACCCCGAGTATTATCATAGATCCTTTCCTTAGCAATTTCCTGCTTAAACGTTCGATAGACCTCTAGTGCGGACTTCTTAATCATGCCCATTCTCCACATGTCAGTCTCCGTTTCCTTCACTTTCTTCTTAACCGATAGTTCTTTTTGGTTTGGCCACCTGCTGTTTTCTAAGTATTTACCAGTCAACTTCCTGGTTCGCTTCCTCCATTTTGTATCGACATTATTCATGTACAAGTAGCTGAAAACCTTCCTAGCCCAACGCTCTTCCCCCATTTCTCTCAATCGCTTCTCAAATTTTATCTTGCTGCTAGCTTCCCTGCCCTCAAATGATGTCCATCCCATATCACCTTGTACTCCCTGATTTGGTGTATTCTTGTGAGCTCCTAAAGCAAACCTACCTATTCCACGTTGCTTAATTTCTAATCTTGCTTGAACTTCTGATCTCATGCACAAGACCGCATTGCCGAACGTCAGCCCAGGAACCATGACCCCTTTCCATATTCCTCTCACAACATCATACCTATTGTAATTCCACAGTGCCCTATTTTTCATGACTGCTGCATTCCTGTTACCTTTAGTCGTCACGTATATTTCGTGTTCCCTCAGATACTCGGTCCCATTGCTTATCCATACGCCCAGATATTTGTATTTATCTGTTATCTCTAGCGTGACCTCCTGTATTCTAAGCTCACTACCTTCGTTGTCATAGAAAATCATGACTGCTGATTTTTCCTTACTGAAGCTGAAATCTAACCTATCTCCCTCATTACCGCAGATGTCCATCAATCTCTGCAAATCTTCCTTGTTGTTGGCCATTAGCACTATATCATCTGCGTACATTAATGCTGGTAGTGCCTGATCAATAAGTTTTCCTTGTTTGACTAAAAAGAGGTTGAAGCCCAGTCCACTTCCCTCTAATTTTGCCTCTAATCCTTGCAGGTACATCATGAATAATAAGGGTGACAGGGGGCACCCCTGCCTAAGCCCCCGTTTTACCTCTGCAGGCTTCGATACCTTTTTTGCCACTTTATAACTACCTTGTTACCTTTATAGATACCCTTTAAAAGATTAGTGACTACATGTTCCACGCCTAGTGTGTCCAGTATTCCCCACAATTCCTCTTGAACCACGCTATCGTACGCTCCCTTGATATCCAAAAATGCTAGCCACAGGGGCCTGTGTTCCTTTTCTGCCATTTCGATGCACTGCGTCAGTGAGAACAGATTGCCTTCCAACCTCCTGTGTTTCCGAAATCCATTCTGCAGTTCCCCCAGCACCCCCTCATCCTCTATCCACGCCTGCAGTCTTTCCTTTATAATCTGCATCGCCAGCCTGTAGACCACTGATGTCACTGTTATAGGACGGTAGTTGTTTATGTCAGCTTTGTCCCCCTTTCCTTTATAGATCATGCTCATCCTGCTAAGTTTGCATCCATCGGGAACTTCACCATTGATTATTATTGTGCTCACTGCCTCTCTCAAAGCCTGCTTAGACTTCGGACCTAATGTCTTTATCAGCTTAATTGGAATGCCATCTGGGCCTGTTGATGTACTACTAGGAACCCTTCTCTCAGCCCTTACCCACTCTTGTTGTGAAAATGGAGCCATTGCACCACTTCATTCGTCCTTGTCTATTGTGGTGCATAAAGTACTTCTTTGTCGAAATTTTTCTGTCACTTTTGTTCTTATATATTCAATAGCTTCGTCCCCTTCTAGCCTAGCACCTTGGGCTGTAGTTATAAATCTCTGCTCTAGGCTCGTCTCATTTTTTAGGGAGTTTAGATGGTTCCAAAATTTCGCAGCTGCCTTTCTATCTTTTTTATGTACTTCTGCCAGCCACTGAGCTCCCTTCCTTCTAATGTTTTCATTGATCAGAAGGGATGCATCTCCTCTACAGCTTAGAAAGGTTGCCCATTTTCTTTCAACATCATCTGTCGGTTCACCCCGCTGCTTAGCATGTCTGTGTTCCCTAGAGGCTTCCTGACGTTTTGCTATGGCTCTCTTAACTTCCTCATCCCACCAACTTTTGGGTTTGTGTCTTCTTTTCCGGGGTGACTTGTCACGCGTCTTAGCAAGCTCTAGCTCAAAGAGTCTAATTAGATTCGTGTATGTCCATACTGTCTTATTATCCTCCGTGATTACTTTCTCAATTTGTTTAGTGGCTATATCAATTTGCCTTTCCGGATAAAAATTTTCCTGTAGTTGCTCATCTTGTCTCCTTCCCACTTTCACTGCTCTTCCAAAACTTAGCTTGATACGTTTGTGATCGCTACCCAGACTTCTGGAGCCACCTTCATCTATGTGCATTCCCCTGAGCTTATCATACATCCTATGTGACATCAGTGCATAATCTATCGTCGACTGAAGCCTTCCTACCTCCCATGTTATTTGCCCTTCACACTTCTCGGTACTGTTGCAAATAATCAAATCGAGCCTTTCACACATATCCATGATCATTTTGCCTGTCGGGTCGGTATACCCATCTATATCTTCTATGTGCGCATTCATGTCTCCTAGTATAATTATCTCGCACTCTCTTCCTAACTCTTGAATGTCCTTTGATATACACTCTACCATTGTCTGGTTTTCCTCTCTGGCCTTTGCTCCCGTCCACAAGTACACGAAACCAAGGAGTGTCATTTGACCTGCCACTTTCCCTTTTAGCCATAAATGTCGACGGGGCAATGCCACGCTCCCTGCAGAGGTCGATTTGCTTTTTGCCCGAGTCAAGTTCCCTCAACAAATCCACCTTTTCTTGCAGGGAAAACTGCTTTCGCCTCTTCTTAGCGCTGTCACCTGGTGCATTCATCGTCGGGTCTCCAAACACTTTGCAGAAAGCTAAGAAAAAAAGAACGACAACAAAACGCAGCAGACTTCACACGTGCGTGGCACGAAGGACGCACGACGAAGGACGAGGCAACGAGGCTAGGCCTGCTAAGCTGCCACACATCAAACCATACCTGTGTGGTGGCGCTAGCAGTCGGCTCTCAACACGGTGATGATGATAGCTTCCGTGCATGGAAAAAAACAGCGGCTACTACGCTACGTGAGAGTTGCGGTGCTGCTACTTTTAACTAAATTCGTAATACTGATGTTCCTTGCGTATAGGCGAGCAAATAAATTATGCACGTTATTCTGAAATATACATTGTACTGAAATTCGTTGTTCTGAAATATTTTTACCTTGAAAATATATAGGCAATCTGGCGGGGATTTTCAAAATATTCGTAAATCTGAAAAAATCGTTAATTCGGTGTTCGTAGTAACGAGATTTGACTGTACAACCTACAATTGCACCATGTAAAACCCTGTAAGCAGCACCAGTTATCTATTGATTAATGTAAGCATGGCATTCTCTCTGTGGGATAACAGTACTTCATAGTGCTGAGTACCATATTTTGACAAAATGCTATCGCTTAAATGATGCACTAAATATATAAGCATGTAGAAACAGTATACTTTTGTCCTATAGCAATATTTATCATATGGCTTGCCTGCATTTCTTTTCTTAAAAATTTAGTGCTCACAACTTTTCTATCTGTAATGCTTTTTCATGCCGATAATGTGGACACCGTTCCCAACTTGGAAGTCCTTGGCAAGAAGAAATATTGTGAGCAAAAACGAGTGCGATACTGTATTTACTCGATTCTACCGCGCCCTCGATTGTAATGCGCACCCGATTTTCACGACGAAAAAAAAAAAAAAAAGACATCGATTGCAACGCGCACCCATTTTTCTCGCTGGCCCGCACGATCAAACCACTCGAAAAAACGACTCCTTTCGGGAGCGTCTTCCATTAAAATATGAGGTACGGGGGAAGCTTGTGCCCATCTGACGTTTAACAGAGCATTGCCGTCACTGTAGTTTTACCGTGGACCGATGTCAGCACGCGAACTTGCTTCGCCCCCTTCTGGACGGTTGCGGTGCCAGGCATGTCGAAGTAAAGAGGCGTCTGATTGGCATTCCCGATTTGCCCCAGCAGGTAGCCGTTGTTGTGCCGCAAGTTTAGGACGAACCTCTCAAAACTGTGAATCTTTTCATCGTACTCCTCCGCAAAACTTTTCGCATATGCCCGTTCGCCTTCGGAGGGAAAAGCCTTTCCTCTTCATAAAGTTAGTTAGCCAGCACCTGCTGCTCGCTTTAAACTGGCTCCGCATTAGACCTTTTTCTAAGGCTAATTGCATGGCCCGCACTTGGAGCAGTTTTGTCGTCATGGGCCGCTGTGCCGCTCGCTGCTCAAGCACATACTCGCCGAGCAGCTCTTCAATTTGCGGAAATCGACCCTGCTGCGGTCCACTGAAGCATTTGTGTGAAGCTTTGCTGTCGACAATCTTCTGCTTGTTTTTTTTTTTTTTCCCGCTTTTCCGGCAGTCCCGCGCGCACGTTTCGGGAACTCCGAACGACTGCGATGCGGCCCGATTTCCGTCCATTTCAGCACACGCGATGACGTTCCTTTTAAAAGCGGCATCGTGGTGCACTCGAGTTTTTGGAGTCAACCCTTCCATGCCGTCGATGATAATGCACTACAAGATGACGAACTCCTCAGCACACGTACGAAGTGCCGCACATGGGAAACACATAGGCAGAAATGGCCGACGCGCCGTACCGACGCACGTAGGGGGCGGCCTTTTGGAAATGCCGATGGCAATAGAATGATTGTATTCATTTTTTTTTTCTTTTTCGTACTCGATTCTAACGGGCATGCGATTTATGAACTCGCTTAACTGGAAAAAAGGTGCGCGTTAGATCCGAGTAGTTACGGTAAATTATGATTGTAGTAGAGCGAAAAAAAGCCGCCTATGTTACACGCTCTTCGTTTAAAGTGTAGAAAATTCCATGCATACTGAATTACAATAATGAATGAGAAGACAGTCAATAAAGACCATCAGCTTGTGACCATCACCTGTGAACAATCAACGATAAGGCACTACAACTACATGCACGAAACTTGTTTGCGAAACCACTGTTATTGTTATGAATAATGGTGATTCATTCAAATTTCCAATGTTGAGAATACTGCCCATTCAGACACATGCATCTGCCACAATACCACAACTGTTGCTCCGCATCATGCCACCACATGATGTACTACTAAGTGTACTACTAAGTGTACCACCAAGTGTACTACTAAGACAGAAAGTGCTAACCTTTCCCACCGAGAAAAAGTCATAGGACAAGATTCGCCCTTTCCTAAAAGCACTGCTACTCTGATGCTTTTTGTGGAAGCCTTATGTTTTTTTCACCATTTTGGGAAGCATCGCGTCGATTACTAGATAATGCCACAAGAAAATATACTTTGAAGCAGCTGCAATGTCAGAATTTTTCCCGCTAATCAGCTGATGGATGGTGTAGCAGAAGTTTCATGTGAGACTTCATGTCTTGTTGGTACTCTGCAAACACAGCAATGCAATAAGCTGGCAGTTCAATCCACTCCACGTTTAGCTCTGCCAATTTAAAATTGCCCAGCATCATGCATATGACATTTTATGTTAAGCATATTCCAACATCGTCTAACATGTGATGTCACATTAGACATCAACCAATTAATAACGTTTTACTTTTAATCAATAGTTTCATTTTCACAACTGAGAAAGCATGCTCTTTGCGGGAACCTAAGAAAATCTGTGACAGGTCCAACTAACATCTAATTGAGTTGATAGATCTAAAGACCCATATGAAATTTCAGCCTGCGATTTTACGAGGGATTTGAGAAGATTAAGCCTTCCTGTATGGTGTACATGCAGACGATATCGAGGCCTTGTCATGCATAAAAATATTTTCTACACAAGTGTAAGCATCTAACTAACCCCAGTAATCTCCATTACTATAACAAATGATAGCCCCAAACTACAGGCACAACTTGCCTGCTTGCAGCTTTCCAGGACCCTGTCAGGAACGAAACAAGCACTGAAAAACTTGTGTAGCACAAAAAGTTCTCAAGGCTAAGCAGGATGCCTATGCTGTAATACACCTAGCAATATGCGAGTTTAAATGAAGCGTAACCCAGGTCACCATGTCTAATAACCGTTATGTGTTGCGGTGACTTGCCGAAATGAGCCTGTATTTCAGTGTTACTCCAAGATGCAAATTTGCAACCTGTAAATGCCCCAATACTCTTAGTTTACAACATGAAAAAGAAAAGGAAAGGAACCTAAAATGGCTAGCTGAGTTATGATGTGAAGTCTAAGGCAGCAGTAAACCACAGTCAAGCAGCATGAAGGGCCTGGAGTATTGCTCTTTTCACGGAAACTGCCCTAAGTTTGCTGCTTTTGACATCAATTAGCAGCCTTTGCACACACCCTTTCACACCCTTGATGCCGCTCCTATAAAAGCAATTTAAAGAGAGCAGAAAACGAAATTTACATTAACAGGAGCCTTTTCATACTCAGCACTTTCCTAGCCTCAAGCGTGCGCTTCCAAAACGATGGTCACCAGTATATTACTTTTACCAACGGTCACAACAACCACCTGAACACAACAGAACTCCTTCTTCAGTACCACCTAAGTATGACTGAAGCTTTTCTAACCTGCCACGGTGGCCTCGTGACTAAGGCACAGGGCTGCTGACCCGCAGGTTGTGGGATCAAATCCCGGTCGCGACGGCTGCATTTTCGATGGAGGCAGAAATGCTGTAGGCCCGTGTGCTTAGATTTAGATGCAAGTTAAAGAACGGACGAAAGGTGGACGAAATTTCCGGACCCCTCCACTACCGTACCTTTCATTATCATACGGTGGTTTTAGAATATTAAACCCCAACAATTTTATTGTTATAACTGAAGTTTTTCTGGCATACCCTTCAAAAGTTGAGAACTACAAAAATTGCAATAAACTTTCACATGCTTTCATTTTTTTCTTTGTCAAAATTTGTTTTGTTTTTTGCACCTTTTTTCTAATCAGTAAAGCAACAATGAAGACGTTTATCTAATGCCAAGAAAGTAAGCTTTATTTAAAATTAGGATCCTATATTGTACCACATAATATAAAATACAATTGAACCCCCTTACAAGCAGGAACAAACCCCACCCAAATGCATGCATACGGTATACAACAAGCATCCCAGCACTAACCTCGCGAGCCACATACACACGACACGTTTCACACAGCTAGCCAGGAATAATCTTATCCCCGTGGCAGTACCGTGCTTCAATTAAACAGTATGTTCGCTACAAAGACTGTTTAATTCACTTGTACGCATGCAGTGGGCATCACTGCGTAACGTGAAAAAGCTCAACTTGTCACCGAAAACGCTGTTAAAATTTTTTAGTAAAAATGACAGCCCCGCCCCCCAAAATGGCAAGGACGTTAAGCACATATTTTCAAGGGTGGGTCTATATACAACGAGCTACTGATATAACAACCACATTTTTCGCAGCAGTTTCAAGTTCGTTATAAACAAGTTCAGTTGTGCTATTGCGGGTTGGTCCTCCCTGATTGGCATTGCGAAAATACATCAAGGCTCGCTGCATGGGCTCTGTTCCGACAATGCGAACCGTGATGACACGAAGCAAACAATAGTAATCGTATTCCGCAGTACGGTATGGCTACATAGCAGTCATTTGTTTGTGACCACATCTGAACTTGTTAAAAAAACCGAAAGAAGGGCTAAAACATGGACCACGCTTACCACTAGAGTGTCCACAACAGGCACATCCAGCTTGTTCCACAGTACGTGCCACTTCTGTGGGAGATGTCCAAGTGCAGCTTCCTGGTCATGCAGTGCCTGGACAGGGAAAAGGGCGCAACGTCAATACCAGCAGTACAGACAGCAGATGGCAGAACACAAGTGCAACACTACAGAATGACATCACAAACACTAGCCAGGAGGAAAATGCCACTCTTCTATTATCATCATGCGGATCATCAGGTTGCACAAGAAATAGACAAAAGCCAGAAACTGATCACACAGAAAAATGGAAGCATCACATGAAGAATGTACACCACACAGGTGTTCATTTTATGCACTATCCATATTACAATAAAACCAATAAATATGCCCATCTTGCGCATATTCAGCAAGCAAGGTTTAGGGATCATCAAACCCAAGCCATGCACCTCTGCCTGTCTGCATTATTAACCCTCATGCGACCTGGCCTGTTCATTCAAGCCTACAATTTCGTCAAATCGCACTAGAAGCAGCCAGTGACAAAATTGCTTAATGATGGCTCTTGTAAGTTTTAAGTACATTCACATATTTTCCCCATTAATTTCCTAAGTAGTTATCCAGCATAAAGCCTAACTTTAAGAGAGAACTTACTTGACTAGATGATCAAGCGCATCAGCTTAAGTTGACCTCATATTTAAGACTACAGCTGACCTGAATTAGTGGACTTTTTCTTCAGTTACCTTCAGCAATGGCACCTTTATCATCACGTTATAAATTTCAATACAATCAACAGCAGCGAATTATCATTGTGCAACATATTCCTGACAGACAATCAAAAAAGTGACAGGCAGAAGCCTGCCTACCTCAAGCAGCTGCGTGAAGACGTCAGCCTCCGCATCACCTGCATCATCATAGCAGGGGTACAATATGCGGCGAGAAGGCGCGTTGCTGGTGTTGCCGGAGGCACCAGGCCTTTGAGGTGCCATCGGCTCGGGAACAACCTTGGGCCCCCGCTCGAGGACAACTAGTTCAGGATCATAGATGGGGCCATGGCAGAGGGTTTCCTCCAAGTAGTAATCCCACACTTCCAGGTTGGACAGGTTTGAATAGGGGCGCAGAACCTGGCGAGCACCATAGCATTCAGGAATGAAGGAAAGGCATGTGTGTTGGTTGAAATAACTATTGTTGAAACAACTATTTATTCACACATATTCGAAAAATACTTTTATGGCACATTTCATGAAAACAGCATTATAAAGTTCATCAGAACCTACACATCTTTCATTTTAGAGCCATGGCTGTTATGAGAGCATCATCGTTGGTGCTACTGAATGCTCCAACAAAAAAGTCGGGGCGAAGTGATGTAAACAAAATATGAAGGGTTTAGACAAAGACAGTGGAAAGCTTACCTCGTCCTCCAGGTTGGCTGCATACCAGAAGTTGTAGAAGGCCGACGACTTGCACCACAGACGATCGGCGTACTCCCAAAAGGACGGAGCTGCAGATGCCCGTGCCGACGTTGAGGCGGCTGCGGCAGCCGACTCCTCATCCGAGCCACTCTCGGCCGAAGCCAGAGTCGCAGCCACATTGCGGCCACTGCGATGAAGGCTGCTCGCACCACTTGGGGAGGGAGTCCAGCCAAGCTCTATGCGCTCCAGCTCAGAGTCGAGCAGGAAGGTGCGGAAGCGGCATGACACATGGTGGTACGCCAAGAACCGTAGGAACAGGTCGTTGAACTCAAACGACATCGGAAATTGCCGTAGAAGCTGCCGAAACAGAATGCAAAGGGCTTGTAGCACCACATTTCCAGCAGTGGGGCTACAGTACTAAGTGCCATTGCTCTGATGGTTGAGCCCGATCCCTTGAATTGCTTCAGATAATGGAAGTAAACTTATCACGAATGGACGGATCTTGACCATGTCACTTCTATGATTATGAAAGCTTCCACAAGCTTGCCACAATAGCCAGTACTCTTAATATATAGTGCAAATAAATTGAATATAACATGTTTAAACAAATACTCCTTGCGGCGTACACTGGGTAGAAGTTTACGGGAAGATGAAAGCTAGAAGTGATGAAATAATCTTGAACATGGGGTATTGCTGAAGCCAACGTTTCGAGAAGCGGCCTTGTCTTTTATCCTTAAAGAAGACGAGATAATGTTAAAATACTGCCTCTAGCAATACACCATGTTAGAGAATTTTTCAGTTATCCATCGCACAAAGCACATGAAATTGCCGAATAATGATGGCGTTATAGGCAACACCCAAACCGCATTCTTGTAAACATTTGCAGGTTCCCTTTATTGCAACTAGTACTCATAAAATCACTGCATTTGCACTCTACGCCTTCTGAATAGTTCCTACCTGATGAACAACATCCAGAAACTGGAGGAACACTGGTGCAAAGCCACTGGCAGCTGCAGCAGCAGTCTGGTTGCCTCGATAGGAGAATCTGTGGCCAAATGCAAGCCATTCTTTTTCGATCAGCACCCGGAAACCCTCATAAGTTCGATAGTATGGGTCCAAGCAAAGCTGAGCAATAGACACCACCTGCAATGATTGAGGCAGAAACCAAGGAAAAATGGTTAGTTGTACCATAGAGGGACTGAACAAGACAAAAAGCCTGTGCAAGAGGACTGCAGTAAGCTTATTTATGCTTATCACTCCAGTTCTACCACAAAGATGAAAACATTATACAGTCGAACCTTGCTACAATAAACGCCGCTTCAACGAAATTTCCGCTACAACGAAAAATTCATGGTTCCCTGTCAGTAGTCCATAGGAGTCAATGCATAAATATTGTCACCACAACGATCAAATTTTCTTCTGCCTTTCCGCTTCAACGAAATTTCCCAATGCAATTTCGGGCTGAGATATATATTGCTATACAGTAAACCTAATCTTTAAAATTTTGATGCATTTTGAAAACCTGAAAATATGTCGACGAAGTCTACAACATGCATTGGCACCATCAGAAACCAACGCTGTTCAGCAAGCATGGGCGCCACCATTGCTCGATAGCGATAGCAATGAGACTGCCCTGCTTTTGCCATTGGCTTGCTTTTGAGCCGCAGACGATATGAAGCTGAAGCTCAGTCACTCAGTTCATGGTTTCCTTCATGCAGCTGCTGAATGCAACTGCGGAATGATGTCTTTTCTGATTACAATGCACATCATTTTATTCGCGCTTGGCCACAGTGGTACATAATCAGAGCGGTTGTTCGTCCGCATTATCAATAAAATCAGCTAGCCGCAAGTGATGGATGATAAGAATGGCATAGAATAAGGCAAGTCAACGCTCCACAATACCCAGCCTCCATCTCGGCCTTGTCAGATACACTTTGATGGCGCACAGCTGCTGGTGTTAACGTGTCAATGCAACTATTTGGTACATTCACGAAAGCGGTTGTAGGCATTGTTTCAGCGTGCTCTTCAACATGACTTCGCTATGTATGACTGAAAATCACATCGTGACACTGCTGGAAAAGGATTGAAAGCAGCGGACACTTTAATATTTAGAATAAACATTCCTTTGTTTTGCTAGCTCAGATGAGCTATACTTTTTCGATTTCACTACAACGAAATTTTCACTTCTACGAAACATTTCCCGCGCCCCGTGAGTTTCGTTGTAGCGGGCTTCGACTGTACCTGAAAGTTTACTAGTTCTACATAGCATGAAATAAAGCTATGTATTACAGTTGAACCCCTTTATGAGAGGCATGCTCCGGGCAGCAATTCTTGTCTCTTATATGAGATGTCTCTTATAAGCAGGGTAGCACATATGCATTTTCCTATCAACTTGTATTTTACTGTAGGCACACTGGTGTTGCTGATAACCATTTCTTTCTTATATCAGTGTCTCTAACAAAGGGGTTTTAACTATATATGCTTAATTGGTGAATGTTTACAAAATACGTAAGAGCTTGTATACAGTCAACTGCCAATTTTTCGTACCCTCTAGGGAGCGAAAAACCATCCGAAAATTTGGGCAGTCCGAAAAAATGAATGCAAGAAAAAAAAACGCATTATTTTACTGATAATTTTCAATACAAGCAAAAAAAAACGCACCATTTTGCTAATATTTCTCAATGCAAGCAAAAAACGCACCATTTCATTGATATTTCTCGGATCAAGAGTGTCCATCGTTAACCGACGGTACCGCTTTCTGCGCTTCGATGCCATCGGCGAGGACGACGAAGGCGGAGTGGGGGCCATTGCAGGCAAGCGAAATCCTCACGATGTGAACAAAGGAGTTTGCTGACGAGCGTCGAAGCACGTAGGCTTAGCGTTGCAGAGCACACTTCACACGATCGCACAACCACGCACTACGCTAGCCAAACACCATGTGGGCTGCTTAAACAAAACGGCGCGATGGCAGGCAACGGTGCCTCAGGTACTCTGGAGGTGGCGGTGGTAAACATTCAAGATAGCCAGCATGGTCAGACCAAATCGGTGTGTGACGGTTAGTTCTAGTTCGAAGTGGTGAAACACTTCGCGAAAGCGCTGCGCGGGAAGCCAGAGTGACACGCACGAGCACGAGCGCTAAAGCGAAAGGAACTTTATTGGCGCCAAAAAATTTCCGGGTGGATAGTTTCAATTGTCAGCGAAGCACCCTTGCACGATAAACACGGCCAGTGTTGGGAATCTCGGAGGTCGTGTGTGTTTCTCCGTTAACGATCAACGAGTCCAAGCAACAGACGCCGCCACAGTAGACCAGCGTGCTCATTTATGCGATCGTAATCGCGTGTGACGCAGTTGTGGTGGTTTCCACTGGAGGTCAGTGGTGGTTTCAGACTTTCCGTCGCGTCAAAAAGTCCGGAAAATTGGACTCCGGGGTGTTCGAGCGTCCGAAATTTCAGACTTTCTTATAAATTGATTCTATGGGGCTCGTGGCGGTGCTGCGAAGATGTCCGAATTATCGGGCATGTCCGAAAATTCGGGTGTCCGAAAATCGGCAATTGACTGTATATTAAATCTTTTGGAATGAAGGTTGCTACTTTTTTGTATTATTATTTGAAAGTCTTGAGCCCACATAACTTCAATGGAAAGGTTTGGTTCTAACAATGTAAACTATAAAAAGGCTGGTTGTACAAGGTAAGAAACCATTTCAGTGACATCAGAATACAAAAAGTGTGGAAATGCTTCAAACAGCAGTGGTCGTACAGGTTAAGTGCATGAGGATACAAATATTCGAAACATTCCTCAGAAAAGGACTTCCAACTCATTATGTCAGCTCCGTGTAGCCAGGTAATGAACTTAAGATGAGAAGGGACAAAATTAATATTTCAAAGAACCTGAACGTGCAGAGTCTTGAACAAGCAACATGAAAGTGAGGGTGTTGCATTGTGATCAGGAGGGATATTCCAGTGACAGAGAAGCCAGGAATGTCTACGAAGATTATGAGTAAACATTTGAACATGCTGCGCTACGCTCACCAGAGAAACAATCATTCAGACTAAAGACATATCGTTCCAAAAAGCGGCGACTCCATCTAACCTGGCAGGTGAAGTCCCAGCCATCCTCGAGGCACAACATCACTGAAGAGCCCTGGACATCGATCAAGTCCACGGCTGCGCCCGACAGCTGCAAGATGCACTGCAACTGGTGGGGGTAAAAACAGATGGTGGCAATCTTTCAGCAAAGCTTTTAGGCACAAGTCTGACTCAACTAACACTAATGCGTCTGCAACTCCACTATACTCAGTGTAAGCACTGCACTTTGACAAGTACACCACATGGTAACATTGAAAAGAGAAAAATAACGCAAGGTGACAGGTGTTCAATTTGTGAATTCTGCATCCAGTTCAACAGATTAGATATACTAAGTAGTCTTGGGTGAATATTCAAGCACTTTGAATATTCGGATTAATAATACAGTATTCGAATTCAAACTATGGAAAATTTTGAAGTACACTACAACCTCATTATAACGAATATTCATCTTACACCAAAAAAGTTCGTGATATCAAAAAATTCGTTATAAAAGTATATTCTTAACACTATGTCTGTTGCAAAAATATTTTTATTTACTTCATTATGGCGAATGTTTCGTTATATTTGGGTTCCTTACATCGAGGTTTGAGTGTATTATAAATGACTGAATAGGCATAGATGAGTCCTCATGTTACACCTTGCAAAGGTGGTTTCGCTGCAGTGAGGGGTGCTATGCCACCAATACATACATCCAAAAAAAAAATCTGCACTGCCGTGAAGCCCAACTTCAAGATTAAAAGAACATTACCCTTACATTAATTCATCATATTTTAGTTTTTTTACGCCTGTCTAACAAGCTTCTATACTCAACGTATAGTAAGTTTCAAAAAGTAACATATTTTACTGGTTACCACTATAATTATACCTAAAGTCAAATCCTGCTACTGCCCCGCCGCGGTGGTCTAGTGGCTAAGGTACTCGGCTGCCGACCCGCAGGTCGCGGGATCAAATCGCGGCTGTAACGGCTACATTTCCGATGGAGGTGGAAATGCTGTAGGCCTGTGTGCTCAGATTTGGGTGCACGTCAAAGAACCCCAGGTGATCGAAATCTCCGGAGCCCTCCACTACGAGGTCTCTCATAATCATATGGTGGTTTTGGGACGTTAAACTCCACATATCAAATCCTGCTACTATTCAAAGCTGCCTCCACTTCCCGTTGAACCAAAAAAAAAAAAAAATCACATCAGCACATCTCTTATGTCAACTTTAAAAACAATATAGAGCAGGTTAGTTAGGTTTTGACCAATATTCTAGTTTTTCTTTATATGTGATAATTCGATCCAACTTTGTTCAACAAAATCACTACTTCTTTCATATTTGCTTCAGACCTGAAGTTTACTATTCGCACAAGCCCAATACTATGAGCTGCAGAGACCAACTTTACCACATGCTTCCAGGGATTTCCAACAGCTTCAAACAGCCTGAGAACCTATATTTTTGACAGACCACAAATCTTACTGGAGCTGCATCGTATGTACCTCCTGAAAGCAATTTTCACCTTTTTTTTTCCTTAGTGTGGCTTCACAAGTTAACTGGTTTCTATGAAGCAAAACCTGGAGGCAAGTTTTGCATATGAAAAGCAACCGTTTTACGAAAGCTGTTCCTCTAACTCTTCATTTTCGGGGGATTGTGCTTGAGTTTCCAAAATACACATATGCACAAGAACTACCACTTCACGGTGCATATACGCAAAGAGACTCTGCAACGCTTTTCAACGTAATCATCGAACGACTTCACAGTCGGAGCTTATTGCCTGATGAATTGACTGCCCCAGAAATTTTTATAACCCCTAAAGCATAAGCAAAGTCACAGAGACTTGGCGCATGCTCTAAATGCATTCCCTCTCTATCCTTCCATTTCAGCAAGCCTGCACACCTCATGGCCTTGAACACTTTTTTTTATTTGTTACTTTAAGTGTCCTGCTCTCTTTCAGCAAGCCGACGAGTGTAAACTGTAAAGCTCGATGGTTGTGGTCACTATGCAGCTCACGTCTAAAATCAGCTAATGCCCAATGGTGGCATGCTCAAGTGCCTTTGGGTATAATGCAGTTCATTTTAGGTATATGGCAAGTTTAGTCATGTATTCATAGCAAATATAGCTCAATTGTAAGTGATATTAACTTGTCAACTCTATGCTGTTTGCGGTGCCATAATGTTTGGCTCGCATGTTCACAGGCGCCTCGACTACTGATCGAGAGCATTTTCTGGCCATGTTCAAAAAGTGTTTCGGAGACCCTTCCGACTTTCTGCGTCACGAGAATGGCCAACATGTCAGACTAGCTGCAAGAGAAGGAAACGCGGCTCAACCAGTCCACCGACCTGGTTTAGCCACTCTGAGCCCTCCACCATCTTGTAGAAACTCAGTTCAGGACTGGCTGGAGGAGCGCTGGGGCAGCAGGCACGTAGTAGCTTCTTGAAGCTGGCCTTGACCTGCCGCACTTCAGGATACTCCACGGGAATGAGGTCACAGTTGGCATAAGTCTCCGGCTTGATGCCCTGCCATCAGATCGTGGACACATTTATAGGTAAAATAAATATAAAGAGCACAGATTTAACGAGTCATCTCCTTACTGAATCTAACAAAACTTTTACGTATATTTGATATTGCTGGTGACCCGGTTAGACTTTAGAACTAAAGATAACAAAAATTTCATGACGGAGACGCAGTTGATCACCCCCTAGGTAAAAATTCATTGCATCGTGACCATACATGCTGAGCAATGTTATTTGAGCACATGCTTCCAGGCATGAGAAGTGGAAAAGTTCTAAGAAAGTGCAGTTCCTAGGTGAACGTGCATCTCACGGTAACTGAGATATCACATTCAATTAACAAGCTTTCTTATGCAAGTAACATGACAGACACGATGCATTAGGAACATGCTTTGATAGTGACTCAACACTACTAACACACCTTTATCTGCGATTTCTCGCCAAAAATGTAGAGTGCCACCTTGTGGAGGGTGTGCACGCCTTCCTGGGAGCCACCTTCAGCCATTCGCGAGGCTCGCAGGGCAAACTCCGGTGTCAGGCTGCCTGTAGAGCCATGTCGGCGATCTTTCAGGCTGCCCCAACGAGACTCTGCAAGGCCAGCAGGGCCAGGCTTAGTCAAAGTGCCCAGCAACACAGGCCTCTTCAAACAACCAAACTCGTCCAAATTTATCTCCAAATATGACTGAAGAAGTGGCAATCTTAATAGTAAGCTGACAAGAGACCAGACTTTCACATTAGCACTCTGTTCAAGGAATGAAACCACGAAACGCTGGCCGAGAGCTTTCCCATTCAAACTTTCTTCGTAGAGTGTTCCAGACTTCTGGCATATACCGTATTTACTCGCGTAATCCTTGCACTCGAGTAATTATCGCACCCCCAAAATTTGCAGCACTAATGTCATCTGCTCGTTCCAGCCACTGATGACGATAGCGTGTGCCATCTGGTGCCATCTACTAAGCATAGAGCATGCTATTATTGCACCATAATTCAATCCAATCCAATCCAAGCCAAAGTGGCAAGTGCGCATTGCGACGTGATTTGTATGTTGTGTCTGTAATCTTGTTACGTTATGGGGCGATACGGAAGCTACCGGGCTGCTTTCAAGTTGAAAGTAACTGATCATGCACTAAACAACAGCAACAGGGCCGCCGGTAGGCCCTTCAGAGTAGACGAGTTTTGTGTTTGCTACTGGTGACGGCAGCTGAAAGCCACCAAGACGTGTTGGGCCTTTCGTGTGCCTAAGACTGGGATTGATGGTAAACTTTATTTCTTCAGAAGGTAACTGCGGACGATTCTGTTAAATGGCCATCAGCCCAATACTGACGTCCTTCGCTTACCTTTTGCAGACTCCTGTTGAGCGACGAACGCTACTGCTACGCCCGCAACGCCCACAAGCTTTGTGTATGGTATTCTAATTCTCGACTATTTGATTGCGCTTTTTGTGTCTCAAATAAATGTTGCCTTGTGTTGAACCTGTGCTTTTATTGTTCTGGCGTGAGGATCCCGACTTGCGGCCACTTCATTTTCTTTTTTGCTGAGTACGTTTTCGTGGAATGTTTTCCTCGCGTAATTCTCGCAACCCCCAACTGTGCATCGGTTTTTCACCCAAAAAAGTGCGAGGATTATGGGAGTACATATGATAATTGCAGTCTTTTCAAAGATTCTATATATATATATATATATACATAGTGGAAATGACCACAACGAATAGTGTCTCTGAGGGCAATTTTAAAATAGAGTGTCAAACCAAAGGCAACTCACTCTGAGATGGTAACAGGCCTAGATTTAGGTTCATGAACCTTTGATTTCATTGCATTCCACTACATTATTTTTATCAGCTAGGGATGCAGCGTTCTTCGTTCTTACAGTGTAGTAATTTCTCCGGGTGCCTAATAGGTTGTGAGATTTCTTTTACAAAACATTTGAGGCGCAACTGGTACTAAATGGTGTGCTGCAAATCTTTCAAACGAAATGTAGGTGACCTCAAACAAATTCTGTCGTTAGCAATCGTATTATACCATTGCTACATTCGTTTTACATTCCATTAGTTCTCCTCCATTGAAACAGCGTTCAAAATGACTGTGCCACCATGCACAATCATGATTTGTGATTTATTGCCCAGTACTTTTGAGGGTGTGTGACCTCAATATCTGCGGCCCTTGGTTTCATTGTCCAATCTCAGAGGTCACAGTACTGGCACAGCGGTACCATCCTCCACCACCAAATGGCCGGATTGCCCCCTCAGAGATGAAGTCGTTGACTTTTGAATTTCCACCTTCTTGTATTATCACAATAATCCTATCAAATAGTTATCGTGGTTACTCCCATAAAAGCAAAAATGTACTAGGACTATTGAAAATATAGAAAAAACTGAGTAGCCTTTCGAGCATAAACGGCCATGTGTAATGTTTGTATTCATCCTTTCATTGTGCATATATTCATTATGACTTCACCCGAGAAACAATAGTCAGTTTGCTCTTGTCCTGTTTTTTTGTGCTTCTCGCGTCCTTTTCCTTTTTGTTTGAGCAGGTCGCTGCGAAGTTCAACTTTCAAGCAATGTTGTCGAATTAACATTTCGTTTGGGTGTTCACAAAAGTCCCTAACAATTACGCAAGTTCATTTAACATCCGTTAAGTGTGTGGGGATTCTTACTAGATTCCACTGACCAGTTCATGTACGGTACTTCCCTTTTAAACATGTCCACTTGAGTTCCAACTGGACACAAGCAAAGGCAATCTAGTCCACGAGACACGATATTTGTCAAATCTGCTAAGAAGTCCCAATATCATGAGCAGGAAGTGCACCATATCTATTTCCTGGAACTAAAGCACACTACACGTGCCATTTTTGCGGAAAACAAATTATGTGCGGACGACCTAGAAGGCTTGACGTAACGCTTCGTCATTACTTGGAACCATCATGAATTGATTGTTTCCGATCACGTGCACGGCCCTTAGCAGGTAACAAATGTACTCTAGAAAACTACATAACTAGGCAAAATAAAGAGGAAGATGTAATTAAATTTCAGTGCAAGTCCACCATGCTGTGGCAAAGTCAAAATATAAAAAACACAGATCAGAAGAAAAAAAAGCAAAGCTCCATGCAGTCTACAATTTTGCAATATACAAATGCAGTTATGAGTGCATTCAGAAAGACTACAGGCACCTCTTCAAGCACTTTTTTGTAGTATCTCATCAAATGGCATCACATAACCCTCTGAGCACTATACAATGCTTGTTCTGTGACTAACTTGGCATTCAGATACACTGACACTGAAAAAAAGTCCTATATCAAAACCTACACCACATGCAAATAGGAAAAAAATTGAGGCCTTACAAAGAGCATCCACGCAATACCGAGTCAGCATTTTAAAATAGAGTATCAAACCAAGGACAACTCACTCTGAGATGGTAACAGGCCTCGATTTAGGTTCATGAACATTTGGAAGGAATCGGTAATCTCTAGAAAACAAAACAAAACGGAAATGTGTGGGAATGGGAAAGGCACACAGAGCAGGAAACAAACAAAAAAAGGCATTGGGGCAAGAGAATAAGAGTGAAGTGTGCAGCAGAGATGACAGGAGGTGAGAGAGACAAGAAAAGGAATGTTTCGGTGTAATTCACAATTGAACGCAAGTAGACTGAAGCACATACCACCAACACAAGCAGAAAAATGCAACGTCAGAATACTATAATCGGATACAACTTCAGAAGTCCACTGCACTTCCTCCTTAAAGGTGAGTGCACAAAAGCCTACACTAACGAGCATGCACTCGAGAATGATGTCACAAGCAGGACCGCAGTGCACCCTGGCTTTGGAGAACATAGCCAAGTGCATAAGCGAGACCATTTCTTTAGTCACGACGCAATCAGCTGCCACACTTCATTCATCAGGGCAGGGTCTCTACCAACTTCTTGTTATGTTTAAGTTGTATCCGACTATAGCTACTTCTACTGCTCTGGAAAAGAACTGGCTGGCCACCTGGCGACTATTAATTGGCAATTCCATAAACAGTGCCGATTGTCTGACTAATACATCAGTATATTGCGAGGCCCTTTCAAACAGCCTATTGAGACTAGATTTTTCCATTAGTAGTGGTTTCCTTCCACAGCTTGTGTAAATCATTCAAGTATGCTTGAGAAGTCTTATTAAATTCGGACTCGATTGACTTGAAAGAGCCATGTGACACTGTACCATAAGTAACTGAGGCTGCCGCAATGGGGCACTTCATATTATATAACACAAATTCTGAGACTCAGAAACATTACAGTTCAAGATGCATCAAGCAGACTTACTACACTCAAACCTTATTATAACAAATGTGCACCTTACACGAAATGAAGTTCGTTATATACGAAAATTCACTATAAAGGCATATTCCTAACAATATATATTGCAAGACTATGTTTCATTCACTTTGTTAGGCACAATATTTCGCTGCATCCGGGTTCGTTATATCAAAGTTTGAGTGTTTGAGTGTACAGTCGAATCCCTTTATAAGAGGCACAGATATAAGAGAGCAATGGGTATAAGAAACACCAGTGTGCCTGCAGTAAAATACAAGTTGATAGGAAAATGCATACGTAGCACTCTGCTTATAAGTAACATCTCATATAAAAGACAAGAATTGCTGTCTGAAGCATGCCTCTTATAAGGGGGTTTAACTGTATATGGAGATTAGACATTGTGCCAAGAGGTGCAATAGCAACACACTAAATTAGCAAAAGCAACAGGAAACACATAGACAAGGTTCTACTGCAACAGTACAGGCGATCTTCCAAGCCAGATATACTGCACAACCACCGAGTGTTTACAATGTTCACTAATTCAACTGCAACTCAGGAGACGATTGCCAAACATGTTGTTGTGCAATGTTCTACAAGATCTTTCACTTAATCGCCAAGAAGACTTGAAGGGGAACATCTTAGTAGCACCAATGCATTCAAGCCACTAGGCCTGCCCACAGCATCTAACGTACATCCACTTTCCCTTAATCCCGTCAGCACATCATGTTCCTGCAACAACTGCCCGAGTATGCGTAACCACTTTTTTTCGTTTTTAAGCACAACGTGGCATTGACACCTTTGTGAAAATTTTCCAGTACACAATATCACGCTGCTGCCATGCGAGTAAACGTGCTGCTTGCACTACTGACACTATGACATGGTTGAGTGCCATGATTGACAAAGAACACCAAAATTTGAGCTTTTTGCCTTACGAGCCGCATAAAGCTTTCACCTCAACAGCATTGAGCCGAGAGAGCACGCTGTCTATTCTCCTATACTAGTGAGAATGTCAAAAGACAGTGTAAGGAGGCCCACTCACGTTTTCCGCTCTTGCCACCCGACGATCGTAGGCTGTTGACAGCCTTCTGGAAGGGGTTGTGTGAGCGGCGCGCAGTCTCGGGCGTCAGCGTGGGAAAATTATCGTGGGCCCCGTCAAGCACCAGGGAGCTGATGCTCAGAGAGGAGTCGTGCACACCGGGCGAGGCACGCGATGGCTGAGACAGGGGGCTGGCTCGTACCAGCGCCGCCACCAGCTTCTCTTGCTCGATGGAGGATGACGTCTCGCTCACGGTGCCTGGAACAGCAACAGGCAAGCATTAAGAACAATAAAATATTTGTTCTGTGCAACAGTGCATATTCG
The DNA here is from genome assembly GCF_043290135.1 of Rhipicephalus microplus. Classification (NCBI taxonomy): domain Eukaryota; kingdom Metazoa; phylum Arthropoda; class Arachnida; order Ixodida; family Ixodidae; genus Rhipicephalus; species Rhipicephalus microplus. The sequence goes on along the minus strand of NC_134701.1, from coordinate 213,551,920 downwards.
TTTTTGAAGGTACCATGTGGTGGTACCAGAGGCATATTTAGGCTTTGAAGTATGAACAAGCCAATCACCGAGCTTTCAAATATTTTCCGAAATGGTATGCTATTCAATATAATTCGCACTGATATTTCACTATTCGAACTTCTGGAAAGTAAATATAATCAAATCCTACTGCTTCTAATGCTGTGCATAAACCCAATTAACATCCTGAACCTTGGCCTATCCAAGGGTTAACAGCCATCCCCACAACCAGAAACTATTATAAACAAGGTAGCTATATCACTAATCGCAGACTAGAAAGTGTGCAGTGTGTACGTGCAAAGCACAGCATCTGCTTATGCCATACTTTATTGTATAAACTCATGCCCAGCTTTCCAGAGTTCTGAATAAAAAAACCTTTGCTTGTATAGTTACAAGACCTTTTAAAACCATGACCCCCCTCTATGTAGATAATCCCTTCCTTTAGTGAACCACTTTTACGAACTTCAGCCATGCTACAGTGTCCCTAATGGTTCTTTTGTCCTACCAAAACTGGCCCGACTAGATTCCATTTCGACCATAAGTCAACACCTCAACTTCGGATTTCAAATTTACACAAAATGGATCAGCCTAAAATCACGCAAATATGGTAACATGAAGTCACTTCTCGTCCAGAGAAGATCTTGTTTCAATTATCTGCTCCGTTCAGCTCAACGTTGTGGTGATTAGAGCTGCAGCATTGTGCACTGACCGACAAGTCGCCTGACAATGCGGAAGGGAGAGAGAAGGAGAGGAGAGGAGGGAGACCCACTGGAGGTGGTCGGGTGACCCTTGAGCATGCCCATCACGCCCTTGCCGTGAAAGCCACTGGCCCGAATCAGTAGTGCCTTGGTGCCCGGGTGACGCCAGCAAACCGATGGAAACCTGCATTGCAGACAGGAATGACGGCAAGTCCAAGAATTCAACTGCATGCTGAAGAAAACACAGCAAGTCATCTAGCCTTCATATGCATTCATAAACCAATCACCCGTCTTGTCAACAGCCCTGCAGGGCCAGCTGCTCAAACATGTGATCACTTCCCCAACACTATGGCCACATTTCAAACGCCTGTATATACTTATCTACAAGAACATGAGACCACCAAGTGATAAAATTATTATCATGTGTTCCACTACTGCTTGCCTCATAGCCATATATGAAACCTCAGAATTTTTCAGTTTCCTTTACAAATGCATCCCCATCCTCAATGTCATATTAAGCAGAAAGTTTTGTACATAAACCAGCCGCTTGATCAAACATTCATTTCGTCTATTCACTAATCTGGTTTAATATAACCTCGTTGATATGTTCGTGCTCAACACGATTTCCCGCCTCCTACGCTCGAAGTCGTGAAAGCTAACAATAACCCAACTCAGATCGTTTGATTCAGAAAATATATTTTCCTGGATCGTCCATTCATTTTTCACACTTTATTTTTTAACAAATCAAGGAAGTTCTACTGTATACTGTAATTAATCTAACCCGCACCTTTTTTCCTGTTAAGCGAGTTCATAAATCGCATGCGCGTTAAAATCGAGTACGAAAAAAAAAAAAACGAATACGGTCAATCTATTGCCATCGACATTTCTAAAATGGCCGCCCCTACGCGCGTCGGTATGGCGCCTCGGCCCATAGCCTATGGTTGGCCATTTCTGCCTATGTGTTTCCCATGTGCGGCACTTCGTACGTGCGCTGAGGAGTTCGTCATCTTGTTGTGCATTAGCATCGACGGCATGGAAGGGCATCGGGCCGCATCGCGGTCGTTCGGAGTTTCCGAAACGTGCGTGCAGAACCGGCGGAAACAAAAGGAGAAGATTGTCGACAGCAAAGCTTCACGCAAAGGCTTCAGTGGACCACAGCAGGGTCGGTTTCCGCAAATTGAAGAGCTGCTCGGCGAGTATGTGCTTGAGCAGCGAGCGGCACAGCGGCCCGTGAAGACAGAACTGCTCCAAGTGCGGGCTATGCAATCAGCCTTAGAAAAAGGTCTAATGCGGAGCCAGTTTAAAGCGAGCAGGTGCTGGCTAACTAACTTTATGAAGATGAAAGGCTTTTCCCTCCGAAGGGGAACGGGCATATGCGAAAAGTTTTGCGGAGGAGTACGATGAAAAGCGTCACAGTTTTCAGAGGTTCGTCTTAAACTTGCGGCACAACAACGGCTACTTGCTTGGGCAAATTTGGAATGCCGATCAGACGCCTCTTTACTTCGACATGCCTGGCACCACAACCGTCGAGAAGAAGGGGGCGAAGCAAGTTCGCGTGCTGACATCGGTCCACGGTAACACTACAGTGACTGCAATGCTCTGTTACACGTCAGATGGGCACAAGCTTCACCCGTACCCCATATTTAAATGAAAGACGCTCCCAAAAGGAGTCGTTTTTTCGAGTGGTGTGATCGTGCGGGCCAGCGAGAAAAATGGGTGCGCGTTGCAATCGATGTCTTACGTTTTTTTTTTTTTTTTTTGTCGTGGAAATTGGGTGCGCGTTACAATCGAGGGCGCGGTAGAATAGAGTAAATACGGTATTAAAGCTAGAGTGGGGCTATGAGAGGTGCCACAATGAAGGGCTCCAGGTTAACATATCGAGGTTTCTAAACGTTAACCTTCATTGCACTTTTCTGCCTTCACAGCCATGTTGCTGCAATTTGGAGTCAAGCTGTGACATTGTGTTCAGCACAATGCCAGGGTGACTGAGACACTGACTGCAGTGAGTTGGCTGCAGTAGTCAGTTTACAAACACGTCCTTTGTATAAGCAATCTTCGCACAATTTCAACACATTGAACTGGGCCTGATGATTTCCATGGGATGTAAAAGCAAACGTCATCAAGAATCAGATAATTTGAAAAAGCTCTGTGTGCATAACCTCTCCTCTACCTGACTACCAGGCGAGTTGAGTGGCTTCGAAGATGCATTGCAGTAAAACAACCAATTTAAAGGACACCTGGAAGCATTGGACACAATAGTACAGTGGAGCTGATAATCCAACAGCTGCTACTTGCAGAGTGTCAGAGCATAAGCCAATGCAACAGGTGAAAGAAATCCTAACCTTGCATGCCTGTAGCAGCGTGACAGCTTGCGGATGCTGTCATCAGGAACGCTTTGGGGAACCACCACAAGAGCCGGATAGCTGCACGGGAAAGATTCTTTTGTATTAGCACTGTGCAATGTTGCTTCAAGTTAACCTCATTAAATTTATCGAACAAAATTTCATGCAAAACCAAAAGTTGAAGATAACACTGAAATGTCGCTAAAACATTAGTGCACTTGGCACAAGCTCTTGCTTCAAAATCCCATTTGTATTAATTGAACTAGTATTCATGACTTAAATGAACACAAACATAAAATGTTACGTTAAACTGAATTGATAGCTGAAGCTGGTATAGTAACCAATTCACTTTACCATTGCTGGCATGAACAGAGCAGTTGTAGGTGAGAAACAACAAAATTCACAAAGAGGAGGAGTGCCCTCTGTCGTGTTTTGTTGGTACCTTAATAAATGACATCAGACCATCTAATTTGATTACCGAGCGGCTTTTACATGAAAAGTGAATTAAATAAATTTTGATAATAAGTTATGAAGTTGCAGTAAGCCACAGTCGTTCCTACATGTTACAGCCATGGAGCTCTCAGATGCCAGATGATTCACAAAAATCGGCAGCCAAGGTGGTGATGTCCAGTCTTCTACTCAGTGTGGGCAATTCATTTGGTATAACAGCATCAGCGATTTTCAGTGGTTGTTATTGCCAATAAAGAAAAAGAAAAAAATGTTTATTGGACCACAGAGCGCAGTGACATATGCTCCACCACAGGTAAAGAACCACCCTAACAAAACTTAAATATTTTCCTTCAGTGTCGGGTCCAGATACAGTCGAAACCCGCAATAACGAAACCCCGCGAGTACGAAATCCCCGCGGCGACGAAATATTTCCGGATCCCCGACGAACGTTCATAGAAGCCCATGTATTACGTATCTCGTGGCAACGAAATGTTTTTCGACAGCGATCCCGCATTAATGAATTTTCTACCATGGTGCTTCTCGATGGCAGGGTCGAGAGCCCGCTTCTTGGGCTCATCGGAAAGAGGATTTCTCCGTGTTTAACTTTCCCGCCTTAACTGGCTCCTCCCTTTAAAAACAAGCGCATAAAAAGCAAATGTTTGAAAGTCGTTTTGAGGTCCTTGATTGGCTGTGGCCACCATGTTGCCTCAGCTCGCCTCGCCATTGGCCCGATGCTCGCTCTGGGAGTCGTCGTCTACTGCTTGTGCGTCTCGAAAACACGGCTGCTCGAAAATTGCTACTTCGTGACGTGTTCACGGCTCGATGTTCAGTTAAGATATAATTACGCTTTAGTTAGGAGCAGGAGGAGGATGCGCGATCAGGTTACTACGAGCGCGGCGCGTCATCGGAGTCGTCTTTAGCCCTCACTTTGCCGACAGCGAGACTGAGGGCAGGAATAGCGCGCTAGTACGCTCATGGCGACGTGCTTCGTCGCAAGCAACGAAGTTGTAAGCCGCGGCACGGTCAGATTACTACGAGTGGCCACACCGGATGCACGATCAGATTACTACGAGCGGGCGCGCGGTCTACGAGCGCGGTGCGTCATCGAAGTCGGCCTTAGCCCTAATTTCGCTGACAGTGAGACTGCGGGCAGGAACGACGCGCTAGCGCATCCGAAACAACCCGTGGGTTGTTTTGGATATGCAGGACACCCTTCGCTCCTTCGGCGCACATGACGACGACGTAGCAATGGACAACTTTTTCCAGTGCGAAGGCAGAGCTTTGAAGTTGTTGCATAGCAAGGGTCGGCAAAGTAAGTTGACCGACTTCTGGCAATAAGTTTTCGTTTTGCTGGCCGTATCACTGTTTTTATGTCTCATACTCGCGGCAACGAAATTCTCGCGAAAACGAAATTTTTCGGTTTCCCCGGCGATTTCGTTATTGCGGGTTTTGACTGTAATTACAAACAGTCTGTGCAACACAACACGCAACAGACAGCGAGGATGCCTTAACCGTAAAATTTTTTCCTTGACGTCATCTCATAGCTACTTGCCTACGGCAGACGGTGTATCCCATGTTGACAGAACTGATTCGAAAGCCCTCAGGGCGACCTCGAGACATGGTCGAGTTGGCACCCAGTGCACCCAGGTGCAGCCTCTGCCAGTCGCGGCTGTACACAGTGTCACCCATTTTCTCCAGCGATCGATGGGGAAGATGTGGAACAGCCGGTAGTGGTGGAGGTGGCATGGATTCGGCATCATCTGCAAAGAAAACGTAGAAAGAAAGAAGATATGGAAGCTTTCGCAAGCCTCAACACATCCTAGCTAGCGTAGCTTTTTGTCAAATGCAGTAGACTCAATAATTTAAACTCAGGGAAGACTTCAAGATTTTATATGAATTATCAGAAGTTTGAATTATTGGAAGTTTTCACGAATACGACTCAGGGCAACATACCAACTGGTGTTGTGAAGTTTGCCGCTTCCCAGTTCCACAGCAACATCACAGACCACTCTGCATGACTGCCAGTAAAGTTTTTAGACATGAACAATCGCAACGCACGCACGTGAGGGTAAATAAGGGACGAAACTGTTGTGCCTGCGCCAGCTTGCAGCCCCTTTTCTTTCTTACGACGCCTTTTCGCATGACAAATGTACTGCAGCGAAAGTGACTTTGGGAAGCGATCGGCACACAATAGACCAAGGCCAGGCCAACCTTAGCCCCCTATTCTCTTCTTTTTTTCAGTGAAGTGATTGTTGGTGCGCGTGATTAGGCTACTTCAGTCATTTTGTAGGCAAGTAATCGGCTTTATTTGCGACTGTTAGAGAAATAAAAATGTGAATTTTCAGCTCGAAGCAACGAAGTCAGCAGACTTTTCCAGGCGTGAACAAGCAAGAATCTGAAATTAACCGAATTTCCGCAATGTGCTACCTTGAATTAAGTGGCTTTTAAGATACATCGCAAACAAAGCAGGCCAATTGAAAATTTAAAACTTCTTTCATTTCACCGAAAGTTTGAGTTATCACTGTTTGAATCCTGTAAAGAGGTGACTCAGTAGGATCTGTCGGCTTACACTGTGCGGCATTTTTCTAAGCCGAAGATTCTCATCTAAGGGCCTGTCTCCACATCCCACTACTGCCAAAGCTGAAGATGGCAAACGGAAGTGGAGAGTGTGCTTTCAAAGGCTACCGAAGATCTGCAATGGGGAGGGGGGGGGGGGGGGGTCAACATGATAGTGCTTCGTCGTAGAACACCCAATTTCAGGGCTAGGACTAAGAAAAAAGTTTATGCGAAAGAAACGTGAATTTTCGTACTCAACGCTCACTTGTCCACCTCTACGTTTGTTATGCTAACCATCCGCGATATGTAGTTATGAAAAATACTTGCCCTTCAAAAGAAGCTCTGCATTTCTTAAATAGAAAATTGATGACCACCTGCATGTGGTAGAAAGCTACAAAGAAATCCACAAGGATTTACCAGAAAAAGAAGCTTCTTAGTTGAAGAAAAATTAATCTCTTTCAGACATCAAACCTAGAACTGATGCCTTTCTAGTGCAGTCGCTCTACCAACTGAGCTAACCAGAATTACAGCAGTTGTGAGAGCGAGGGCGAATCAGTCAACTCTAAGCACGTGGATACCGAATATTGCAGATCAGTTCAGTGAGATCTCGCAAGGGGGCAGCAAGTTACAAAAAAAAAGAACAGAGTATCTGCTGTTCACAGCGAAAAGCCACAAGAAAATCTACACCGATTTCTCAGAAACAAAATTTTCTTAGCTGACCAAGGAGTTCAATTGGTTAAGCGATCAATTGCTCGATCCTTTAGAGAATCGTATTGGCTTGCCAAGTTTGTCTGACACAAGTTTTGTCAGCTCACCTGAGCCGTCGTCATCCTGAAGGAAGGTGAGGGGCCGGTCGGGAGCCTCGTGGTCGTAGGGCGGTCTTGCCCCCGCTGGGAGGGTCCTGGCAGCCATGGGCCCCTGCACCACATACTTCTGCTTGCGTGATGAAGGGCGCGGCTTGAATCCTGCCCGCATGGCCGTCTTCAGCAACTGCCGCTTCGCCTTGCCACTGTTCAACGACAGGAAGTGCTGTTCTGTTAATACGTCCATTAATCGTGCCACCAAGTCTCACGTTCGTGGCACCATACCTTGAAGTTAAACCAAAAAGCAATACTAAATCGGTCGAGACTGCCGGCAAAGCATTCTGCATGGTTTCGTTGACATACTTTTCTCCCAGGAGAGATTAACCTGGTGTAGCTAATGTGTGGATATACGAGAATTGTGTTTTACACAAAGTTGCACTTTATTTGCCTGTTGCGTCTAGTAGACAGACATCTTCCCATACCAAAAGTAGTTCACATTTACATTGACTATGTAAAGCTCACAAATAATGTCTCGCTCGTACTCTAGCAAAACACACATTTATGAGTGGAGCATAGACCTATATTAATCCAGCCTTTACAATGCTACAGCTGTGAACATTACAATAATGCTCCTTCACACTCTTACAAATACATTCAGTACATATTGCATAAGATAAACAATTCCTTACACAAGTGATAAATATTAAACTGAACATTAAACTGCGAACGGTTACAACTGATAAGGCAACGCAACAGATAAGGACTTGCTTGTCTTACCTGCCTTTCACACATGCGGCCTGCTGCCTACAGTGGAACTTCGATTATACGTCCCCCGGTCCTGCGACGACCCGCGTTTTACGACGAATTGGCTTGGTCCCGGCAAAAACACCATGGAACAAATGTATTGAAAACCTCAATTCTACGATGCAATCTTACGCCAGCCCCGCCCTTAGCTGGACTGTCTGAGAAAAAAAAAACCTATGATGACGTACGCAGGCTGCCACGCAAGCACACTGCGGCCGGATGAAAAAAAAAAGTCTGGAAACCGACGAACCGAGTTCATTCCTCCGCACGTTCTAGCACACTATCCGCGCTGCCACAACAGGGCCTCTTCGATTTTTCGACATGCTGTCGGCCATAGCTAGCCAAAGCCAACGTTGTCCAGAGCCAGCCCGAGCGCATTCGTTTTGCTTAGTCGCATTGCACTGCACACTTCCGTTGGGGCCTTTTTTTTTTGTTTTGTTTTCTGCCTTCTTTGGGGTGGCTTTGTAGTGACAGCTATGAGCAGGTAACATGGCAGATAATTTCGAGCTCGCTTTCTAGTATGTGATAACTTAAACTAGATTTGGCGTCGTTGTACCGGACGTGTTGAATGGCGATTGTTGAACCTGTCTACGTTTGGGACAGCCGCGGGAACCGGAACGAACCAGAGTTCGGCAACCTGGAGCTGCCTGGATCCTTCGGGGACTATGTTGGTGCCGACGATGACGTTGCAGTGTGCAGTGCAGTGTCACTGGATGACATTATCAAAACTGTGCGTCCTGACACTGCGGGAACTTCCAACGAGGAAGAGATGGATGAAACTGCAGAGGCTAGTGCGTCCGTTCCGACGTACGCGGACGTGTTGTGCTATGCCGACAACATTCGGCGGTTTGCTTGTGCACGCGACGAGATCGTCGACTTCCTGCCGGATGTCGCAGCTCTCGAAAGAAAGCTGATGCATCGTGGCTGGGCAAACTCACAGAAAAAAATCACAGATTTTTTTAAAAGGTGAGAATAAAGATTTGTTCACACCTCCGATAAAATGCGTGAATGTCATTTTTTCAAGTAATTTAATCTATCTTCATCGAAGCAGCGTAGATTTGTAATTGATTTGTGGGGTTTAACGTCCCAAAACCAGCATATGATTATGAGAGACGCCGTAGTGGAGGTCTCCGGAAATTTCGACCACCTGGGGTTCTTTAACGTGCACCCAAATCAGCGTAGATTTGTGCCGCGGACTTTCTTACTCATTATGTGACAACTGTTGTGGAGCAACAATGGCCATCAGTGCCTATACCATCAGTGCCTATATTCTTGGTTTTTCGATTATACGACGCCCGGATTATACGACGATTTTGCGTGGTCCCCTGAAAGTCGTATAATCGAAGTTCCACTGTATTTAGTTCAAGATGCAAAGTACTCATACACAACAGCAAACATTTTAAAAAGCTATGCAAGGAATTTGCTGGCAGAACAGACTGTCGGGCTAGCTGGCTATTCATGAACGCTGAAATAAGAACTAAAACTGACAACTACAAAAAGAACAGCCTACTTTTTTTCTTTTTTGTGCTCATCAGTTTTAGTACTTAATCTTTCAGTGTTCAGGCATATTTTTTTTAAGTGTCGAAAGGAGAAATACGGTACCAGTCTCAAAGGGTACAAAGCACTTTTTGCATGGAAGTTAGGATTGCGAATCTGCACTTGCACCACAGCAAAAGGGTGCGATGAACGTACGGACAAGTCAGCAAAAGCGTGCAGTTAAAGCTGGAAAACAAAAAGAGAGAAAGGGCTGTTGTAGTGCAACGCGCCTACAACTGCACGTCATGCGTAAAACATGTCTTTCACAACTATCCTCTACAGCTGTTCATGCTGCAGCACTGCAGTGTGTGAAACGGGCTCGAGAAAGATGGCCCACTCACGTAAGTGTGGCATGCTTTTCCTTCTTGTGCAGCGGTGTTGGAGGAGTGGCCATGTGACCACTGAAGGCGAACAGCAGGAACAACTGGGGTGGGCAGTGGGCACGGCCCAGGAGCTTGCGGAAGGCCTCGATACTCTCAGACGTCACTTCGTCTTCAAAAGCCACCTTCATCAGCTGCAGAAGGAGGCACGTGCCCAATCACGACTACGCACCACCACACCACAGATTATGCCAAAACACACTTTATTGGTTTGACTGTGACGCGTGGCACACACAAGGGACAGAATTGGAGGACACCAGCACCCACTCAACAAATTATGTTAGTGAAGCAACTCACTAAACTTGCAGTGTTTAATCCACTATATATTATTTATTATTTATTTCATTTCCAGCGTGGCCAGAAAGGCAATGTAGGTGAACTCAACATCGATAAAGCTCCCTAAGGTTGACCTTTGGGCTAGTTGGTGCAGTGTAATTCAAAGTTTTCACAATGCACAAAACATAGTAAGTTCATCGTGTTGCACATGTACGTTGTCAAGTTCAGTGCTGTGTGAGTTCTTGTTTGTTGTCCTTATTCCGTGCGCTGAGAAAACTTCAAAAACTTATAAAGCTACACTAATAAAGTGTCATCAATTACCTGGAAGGTGTTTGAGCGCAGTTGGAGACCCTCAGGCAGCACCTGCTCCAGATGTTGCAGATACTGGACTGCTATCTTCTTCTCCTTGGTCAGCGTCGATACCGGGAAGCTCCGCACCACAGTCTGTTCGCACGCTGTATCAAACACACAATGCATAACTCGGGACACGAGTCACACAACAAAAGGCAAAAAAACATACAAAAAGTGCACTAAACGGGTCATCACAAAATAATACTCATTAGCTCTATGTGGTATGTTTAACGTGAACCGCAGAGACTGTGCAAACAGAGAAATAAGTTATTGTAATCCTCTAGTCAGCAACATAAGGAAGGTGCTATAGTTAGCACGGTATTTTTCCATGCAGTCAATAGCAGCAGATATATTTTTCTTCCCTCATTTCCCTCTAGATAGATTGATCAAAACAAAGAGCGTGCAGATTTTGAAAGTAAACACAATTTCCCAAAGGTGCTCACTGCTACTTGCACTTCTGTCATCCAATCAGCCAAGTATTCAATATCGGATATGAAATATATCAAATATGAATGTGATATGAAATAAGAGGTACTACTGTGGCAAAAAGAAATGCAAACAGCACAGCCTCTATGCACACTGCAGTTTCACATTCCTTTTCAGACAGGTGTAGTATCAATGGTTATAAAAAGCCAGTAGAGTCTTCCACAGTACAATGAAGGACCACTCTAGCATCATTTTACTGCCGTCAACGTCAGAGCACGAAGGAAACAGTGCCCCGCTGTTCCCAAGTCTTTCCTCCCAACTCTGTACATTGTTCAATCCTGTCCTGCAAGCTCCCATAATATGTAGTTTTCGAGAGAAGCGCTGCCAAGATGAACAGCTCACCGTATGGGTCGAGAGGACTGCCCTTGAAAATGACACGGTAGTTTGTGAGAAATATGGCACCCTCCGCAGGTAACAGCGTAGGCCCACCCAGGGTTGGCGCTCCTGTGCCCTCTTCACGCCCATCCGGGATGAGGTAGCACCGCAGCCCCTCCATGGCCAACTCTTCGCCTTGCAGCAGGCACGGCACGAGCATTTTGGGCTAGTGAAAAGCAATAGCGGAACAACAGGTTGAAATAAAGGCTCTGCTACTGGCAAGAAACGTGAATTGCTTCATCTTGCACATGATATGTTATGTAGTATCGTAGTATGCTAGTACAGTAGACTCTCTACAGTAGTAGAGAGTCTCTACAGTAGACTCTACAGTAGTACAGTAAACCGAAATCTCTTAAACAGAACTACTGCTTAAACGGAACTATTGCCTCTGCAAAACTTGGTTTCGAGCTTGTATTTTGCACCCATGTTCACCTCTCAGTAAACAGAACTCCTGTTAAATGGAACATATTTTCTCGGTCCCTTCAGGTTCTGTTTACTGAAAGTCTATTGTATAAGCCTTGTGTGCAAACATGTCCTATATACCCATGCTGCCGTCTTTAATTGATCTCCTTTTTATAACCTGCTCGTAACAACCATGACAACGAGAAATGAATTGAAAAATCAACCTTCGCTTCGTCTAATGCTGAGCACTGTCCAAAATTTTCTTAATGATGCCATTAATAATGGTTACGCACAGGCAACAAATGTTCAGTACTATCTTCTACAGTTATCAGCAAAAATGTACAAATAGAGTTTGAACATGGAGAAACATGCTTGCTAGAACACGCTGGTCTGCTTTGCAAAATCTAGGCCCCTCGTGCTTTTATGGCTTCTACAATTTAAAAAATGGAAATATATATGGCTGCCCATAGCAATGGACTGATATTGGAGGCATCTGACTTACGGTGGAGATTCGTGCTCAAGTATTTCTTAATGAGCTAAATAAGCCTCAGGCCAAAATTTTGCGTACACCTTCTATATCAGATACAATTACTGTGCCAAGTGAGAAGATAAACATCTTGAACTTAGTCTATGCTCTTATGGCCAGAAACAGAGAAGAAGCCACACCACAGTCAAGGCCATGGGCTCACTTTGGGAATGGGTGGCAGGCGCTTGCTCTCCCGATGGACAGCCTCGAGCATTTCCTGCTGAATGGCCACTACACCAGGCACCATCTGGTGCAGGGCACGCACGTGCTCTTCCGTGACACCGCTCTCGTGGCACACCTTGTCGACGAAGCGGCCCACAAGCTTGGTTACCCCTGCACCAACTGCTTCCCATGCTTCCTCCTCTCCAAAGCCGCTCTCACCATCACAGGCGCTGTCCGTCTCTGCAACGCTGGAAGAGCAAAGATTGGCAGCAGGGAAATGAGTGCCCGAACAAAATGCACAGTGACAACAGTGTGATCGTACCTCTTCACACTTATCAGCGTGTGTGATATCGGCTCAATCAATTCAAAGACATCAATTTTAAAACTATGTCACATTTAGCAGCTAATTGTGCACAGATATCTGTGGGAATTGAGGCTAGCTCGCCCCCTTCGCGCGGACTTTGCCGCCTATTTACTCCCCTCCTGCGTGGTCTGTCGCGCTGGCGGAGCGAGGAGTGACGTTAAACCCCTCTCACCCGGTAGCAGATGTCGACTGTGGTGCCGCACACAATGTCTCTCGGGACGTTTTGCACGTGCACGTCGAGGAGCGAGAGAAATCTCCGGGACGACATGGGGTAAGACAAATTTCTTTTCCGTCCGTTGGCTCCCTTTGTTTGGGATTCGTTCAGACTTCGCCAATTCGTTCAGACTTACCTTTTGTCGCCCCCTTTTTCGAATGCTAGGCTGAAAGGTGGTGCGGTGACCTAGTGCGTGGTCAAACTACGCCGACCTGTACCTCTCAGAAGCCAACCCGAGTGGAGTTTTTGCCCTCGCTCGAGCAACTGGGCCCTTTTGTCCCGGTGTCCCCATGAATCACCTGTGCCCACGTAGACGAGCTAGCGGAACCCTGTGTAGTACTTCTCGCCTGGAGCGAAGATAAGCCTTTTTGCTTTCCCGCCACCCTTGTTGTAATGGGCTCTGTACTGCGTTTTTGGTGTTGCCGCAGGCAATAAAGTGTTGCGATCTCAAGCAGTACCGTGTTCTCGCCACGACAACGATTCACACCTGCCCTGCGGCTCGCTAAGACTGAACCCACGCTAGTGCTCGTACCCCTTCGGGATACGTGTACACTACACTGGCACCCAACGTGGGGCATTACATTGAGAAAAAAAAAGTGTGTGTGAAACTAAGCGAGAAAAAGTGAAAAAAAAAGCCAAGGTGGAAGGGGCAGCAGGGCTTCTCGGCGACGACCGAGAACAGGGCATAGCCGGACTGTCTGACATCAGTAGGCCAAGACCCCAAGCACCTATAAATGTCCACGTAGATGGGTCAAAACATCAACATGCACTTTCCCGGGCCCGCACAGAAGCGCCACGCACGTACACACACACATAAGCACACGCACACACACCCTCACCTCAGAGAGGCCCAGCTAGCTCAGTCGGTAGAGCATGAGACTCTTAATCTCGGGGTCGTGGGTTTTGGGCCCCACGTTGGGCGCCACTATGGGTCTCGATGTCGCGAGCTCCACGCTTTTAGAGTGAACGGACACAGTTGACATGGTCAAAACAAACCAAAACTCACGTTTATTTAGCTGCTTTTAAATCGATGATATCGTCAGCTGAATTATTATAACATCTGTAGGGGTGCTGACACCCCCTGTAAAGTTGTTTGTGCTGGGTGGCGCACGTGTCTCGCCTGAAAGCCACATTTCGGGTTACAACCATCGGGCGGTAGGTGGCGTTGTGTTTGCGTTGATCACCACTACTATCATCATCATGGTTGATAGAGTGCTAGCGCTAGCGGTGACTCCTGGTGGAAGGCAAGCCTTGGTGGCGAGCGAGAGCTGAGCGAGTCTCTTCTGCGCGTGGCAGTTGCCGCGAATGGTCGTCTCTAGCGTGGGTCCCCGGTGCGTAGCACCGTGAGTTGCGCGTCGGGGGCCGCCGCGGTAAGTCAAGCATTGGCGACGCCACCTTGGGTGTATTATTGTGTTTTTCATGTTATTGTGTGTTTTTCGTGCTATTGTGTTTCTCATGGAGTGTACGGTAATATTGTGTAAGGATGTCCTAGCATCTTGATAACGATTGATGTATCGATTCGGCGGACGATATCGCCGTTCTAAATTAGTTAAGTAAATCTGTGTTGTTGTTTGGTTTGTACCGACCGCGTCTACTGTGTCCTTTCACTCGAAGAGTGTGGCGTGGCTCGCTCGCCAAGTTCGAGACCCCACAAACCAATTGAGATCAAACATGCTAAAACAGCTTTACACATAATTACGCAACACTCAACAGCATAAACACAAGGCAGCAGCACCAACGCTTGACTCACCACAAGGGCCCTTGGCAGATGGCCTGCGGTGCCGTGCACCGGAGACCCACGGAGGCAACCGTTCGCGCCAAACGCCCCGTGCAAAAAAGACTCACTCAACTCTCTCGTGCCACCACCAAGGCTTGCCGCCAGGGGTCGCCACCAGCGCTACCAATCTAACCATGATGATGATAGTGGTGATCAACGCTTGCCAACACAACGCCACCTACCGCTCAATATATATGACCCCGAAATACTGCTTATGCGCGAGACACATGCGCCATGCGCCGCAAACAACTTTACAGGGTGTGTCAGCACACCCACATATTTTACAGGATTTTCAAAACACTCCGCTGTGTTTCCAACCATACAACTTTTGTAATGGCCTCACCTTACATGCTATACTGCCTCTGTTCATCAATGGTTTATAACACAATTGGTATTAAAGGCAACGTAACATGGCCTTCAGTACTTAGTATGTGTAAGTAGTTGCAAAAGAGGATTTAATGAAAACAAGAATTTATGACAAACACTATGCAGTTAATGAACTGATAAGGTGTCATTTGCATAAAAAATATTAGAGTTTTTATTTGTCCATACAACAACATACATACTACTATTTACATAACACGGTTGAAAAGAGCCCAGGACTTCACTAGCGAAGCCTATCCCGTCATCTCGTGACTGAGATTAAACAGCAGAATACAATTAGTCAAAAGATTAGCTCTATATCTTCTACAGCTTTAAATTATGAGCATGAGGAGAAAAACAAGAACTACCAACACTGACTCAAGTAGCTCTGGTAATTTTTATATTATTCAGAGTAACTGAATAGTATTTATTTATTTATTTAGTGTATTTAGTGTAATTTATTTTGGTGTATGCTTTTCTGCACTAATCTGTGCATTTTGCATATGTTATGTTTGTTTTCTCATGTTTATCAGTACATTTTGTAATACTGCGTACTATAGCGTTATATCTGTGATGTATGATATTATAGGAGGTCTTACTTGCGACTTCGAGACTTCCTTCTGTATCTGTACATGCATTGCACCACTTGTATTTTAATAAATCAAATTTTGAATTTCAGATCGATAGCTCTTTTAACTATGTTTACACAACGAATAAAAATACTAATGCACCTGCATTCTCACACTGCAATATAAATTCAAGTTATAATGATATCCCACCTGGCACAAAAGCCCCATCTTTATATTTAATTTCCCATACATTCAAATATTCATGGCATGCTAATACGGGTAAAAAACAACTTACATTTACTTCCATTGCATTAATTGCTTGTCACATCCACGTTTCCTACATCAGTTTGCATCACCATAGAGGCACAGCTTCAATCCCAGTCCCGGTAGTTGCATTTAGATGGAGGCAAATACTAGAGGTGCATATAATGTGCAACATCAATGCGTGTTAAAGAACCCCACAAGGCCAAACTTATCCTGCGTCCTCCACCACAGCGTCTTCTATAACCTCAGTCACTTTGGAATCTTACACCCAACAAGACAACCACTTCAAAGTTTGAGAATGCCTTAGGAATTAGTTTGTGAAATGTTTTGGCTTTGTCAAGTAGACATGCTCGACGTAGTGACAGGTTACCTGTTGGTGACAATGCTGTTAGAGTTTGAGCGCCCGTCAGCTGCGACGTCTGCAGGGGCGGCTCGCCGGGAGGCATCAAGCGGCACCCTTAGTGCAGCCATGCGGTTGGCATAGTGAATAGCCTGGCTGTACACCGTGGACTCCTCTCGGCTCGAAAGCTCCTCTGTCTCCTCCTTGCTCAGCTGCCCACTTTGCTGAAGGCGCATCTGCGAGACGAGGGAGGGAGCAAATAACTTACTTTAGTGCCTGTACAAGGCCAGGCTGAGTTCTCTAGCCTAGGAGCCAGCCGACAGACCATATCTCTCAGCAGCTTCCTTGACCTACTGTTTCCCTCTAAGTTGGTGGTCTGGACACCCCAGCTAAGAAGCACAACGCAACAACACTCTCGAAGGCCTTCGTTAGAGGCTGCATCCCCAATATTGGTAACCAGTGCTGGACACTCACAGAGAATATGAGCTAGAGTGGACATATAAGTACCGTGCTTGCATGAGTTGGTCATCAGGGTAAATGTGACGACAGAAAAAGCTCTTACGCACTGTGCTGCATCTAGTATGTATTTGAAACATGTAAAGATGAGAACAAAGCAAACCAACAATGCACGGCATGACCACTTCCACGAGATTAAATCGAATAGCATAGCATTATTGTGTCATTCAGTGTGAAAGCCTGCACCCTATGCTGCAATGTTCAAAACACCCTCGTGTGCTGCCTCAACCACAAGCAAGGCCCAAGTAGAGCGCAAAATCTGGTTTGCTTTGTACAGATGCACACCACTGTAGCACAGTGAGTTGAGAGATCAAAAGTGCTAAGCTTTGTAGCAAGAACTTAGCATAGTATTATGCTAAACCATTTTAGCAGCTGTTAACGCTGCTTATGATTAGAGCGAAAATCACTAACACACAACCTCTCAGTACTCGCCTTATTTTTTTTTTTTTTTCACACTATGCCTATACATACCATAAGTTATATGTGATAATACGCACTACATTTACATTACGCTCCATCCATCCACCCTTGTCCTGGAGGTAATCGAGGAAACTAGGCTAGTGCGAATAGTGAATTTTAGGCTCAAAAGGAATTTGAAGCGAATAGCGATTTTGGTCGAATAATTTCTAATCGAATTCGAATAGAATGTATATTGTGTAACAAACTAACCTGTACAATATATATAGTTATATTTTTTAACAAAGCCTCTATGCAAGAGCTTTATTTTTTTCCCCATTCAAAGAAAGTTGAAACAACTTTGAGAAGTAGCAGGATTTGAACTTCAGTAGGATTCAAGTGATAACCTGTAAAATACGCAATATTATTCATTACAGTTAGAGTGTATAAGCCGGCAAAACAAGCTTTAAAGATTGGAAAATGGTCAATAAAATTGCGGATAATATGTTTATTTAATGGAATCCTGCAACAGTTTTTCAAGTTGCCATGGAATGTATTCACCAAAAAAAAAAATTATTGCCTTATGAAATACCCGTAGCAAAAATTTTTCGAATGTGTCGAATATGAGCAAAGGCACAAAGATTTGCTACATGCTGCAATTGCATTCTCTCTTCTCGTCCCGACAAAAGTGCTTGAAGCAAAGCAACAAGGAATTGCATAGGGAAGAAAAATACGTCCCTTGCATGTCGTGACCCTGAGAACTCTTTCTCTCTCTCTTTTCTTTGAATTCGCGAATTTTCAGTGCGATCATGCATGTACGCGTGGACATGTCGCGGCCACATGCAGCGGCTCCTGTAACGACCAAGCGCCTCCATGCTCAAATCAGCCAACGGCTGGTACAATCGTTGTGACGAGCGATTTTTGACTTTGTGGCGTCATTTGCCGAGAGAATAGAGCAATTTTTATCCGACGTTGAGAATTTATTATGAACTTCAGGTACGTGCTGCACTATATTATTTAGCTCGCATGTTCTCGATAGCCTCGACTACCGATCAGCAGCATTTGCAGACCATGCTCAAAAAGTGTTGCAGGCCTTCTTTACATTTGAAATAAAACTTTGTGGCAGAGCAAATTTCTCCTGGAAAGATGCTTTCACGGCTTAGCACCACTATATTGCAGTGAAACCACCTTTACAGGCAGTTACATGCGGTTTAGTATAAATTTATTCGTTCATGTCGAATACTTCGAAGTATTCAATAATTTAATTTCGAATTGAACCGAATTCGAATACTCTACTATTGCTTCGAATATTCGCACAAGCCTAGAGGAAATGAATCCTACAGGAGCACTCCTGCAAGCGCTGGTTAGCCACGCCACTTCTGGAATTTTTAAGACGATCACAATGATCTACAAAATGCACTGCGACAACCTATTAAAACTATCTCCGCTTGAATCTGTAAGGGGTGCACTGCGAGTATGTTTAGCCGTCACAAACTTGCCTGAGAAAGAGTTCTTACTCTTCGAAATCAATGTCGATGCCTTTTTTTTTCGTGATTGTGCAGACTATTGCAACCACGTGACAATTCTGTTTAACAGTGTTCAGAGCAAGTAACATATGCGATCGTGTCATTATGTTCAAGCATTACGTTTAATGTATGATAACCTATTCATTGAGCCGATCACAGATGAAAGCAGTTCAAAATGTCACTACTGCTCTAACACAGCTGCCCGTTAAGCATTCCTGCTACAGGTGCAGTTTAAAATACGCCTTCCACCTCACAAATAAAGTTGCAAGGTTATGCGAGTAAAATGCTGGCAATTTACGAACCTGTTCTGCACAAATCTCCAGCGCATTTGGCTCCGGCGGCTTAATCAAGGTGGCCGAGCGGCGACTGGATGAATCGAAGTTGTTTCTCGCGTTCTCTTGTCTTGACCAGCTCATTGGGTAGTCCTTGTTCTGTAGTAAATAACCCAACACTGCCATCAGCCATGCTAAAAACAGACAGTGTTGTTTGAATCATAGCGTGAGTACTGAGAGGTATTACATATAACCTGTAAACTTAAATGGCATTACCAAGAGTCCATGCTTAACTCAAGGGGCAATTAAGTCCCTTTTTCTTTTTTTTAAGTGTCAAACCAAGTCAAAAGAACTCTTAAATATGAGTGAAGTTTTTTCGCATGTAATAAGTGGCCAAAAACAAAAAGCCCTAATATGTAACCTTGAAAGACTTTATAGCAATGTGCTGCTGGGGAGCAAACCTTTTTACTTCAATCATCGAAGAAGAAGATGCACATCACCATTTTTTGAAACGGTAAGCACCTATTTTTTTAGCCTTGATTTTAAAAAAAGAACATATTTTGTAAATGATAACACTAGGAGGTGACCACTCTTACAGTGAGTTCCTACAGTCGACACCCATTAAATATTACGAATAGCGCAACGTCATCTTCACTTGACATATGACATCACCACATTAGGCAAAGTTGGAATGCTGATGCATGTGAGGTTACCCAGTGGAATTGAGATATCATAATAGTGACAGGTACACTTTTGCCCCTCGATATAGATCTGTAAATTGCTATTGGTGAGCGTGCTTCCCGTTTAGTCTAATATGATTTCTTCATAACTAGATTAACAGTAATAAGTAGACACCTAGGTCCACATGGAGAACCCACAGCACCATCCAACTCGATACATGTATGCCATGTCAAAATTACACAACTCGTGAACACAAACAGTGAGTATACAATGATATAAAACAGCAATCAATATTTGAATAAAATAAGCGCGACAAAGTTTAGAGGTAGTTCAGCAGTGTGTTATCCAAAAATAGTCATTCCAGAACACAAAATTCTAGTGCAGTATTGGGCCACGAAACAAACCAGGAAAACATTTTGCAGGAGGACAGGCCAACACCAAATCCAGTGCCAAGTTTCAGGCGTAGCTAAGACGTGACGATTCGCATGCTGCTTTACTGACATGCAATGACCCAAGCCAACAAATACTTCCATGTGTGCCAGTGGAGTGGAGAACGCTAATTGCACATTGTTACTCGAAACACTATCATTAAACAGCACTCAATATACCGCTGTTAGTCACTGGCATTCAATGCCATCTGCCACGTGCTCGACCACAAAAAAAATCTCTAGGCGCATTTCTCGAGGATAGATGTAGTACCATCACTAATGTGCAATTAAAATCTCGCCTAACTTGCAATAATGAATACAATGTGACCGTGACTAATATTCATATGTGCCTACAGCAAGACACGCTACAAAATTCGTTTATAAAGATATAATGAGAACAGACAAAAAATCACATTGCGCGAGGCACTAACCTATAGGTGTGATTTAAATCAACAAATAAATCCGCATATTGCTGCAAAAGCTCACTATAGTTGGTCTAGAAATTTCAGCTCAACAACGTATTCTTGCCTCCCAACCAGAAGAAGAGAGCTGTTCAATTATCAATCACAGTAGACTTTGCAAAATATTTTGTTATAACTTCATATAGATAGTTACAAGCACATTTTGTCCCCATATTCCTGCAGGCAACCAGAAACTTATCGTCACACATGTTTGTCATCTCATACTCTTCGTAATTACCGTATTTTCTCGCATATAACCCGCACCAAAAATTGAAAAAAATCGCCTGAAAAGTGGGGGTGCGGGTTATCTGCGAATAATCCGGAAGCAGAGGTCGGCTTCACGGCAATGCATAGCCTGCCGTGCAGTCCGCATCCCCATCGGCATCGTCTGGTGCAAAGCCAATAAAAGCCAACATAGGCCATAGACAGATCCCGTCCGTAGCGTGTTTATTCACTTTTTGCGTGCTTTGTTTGATTTGGTCAACAGCGTCACAACAGCGATTTGACAGCGTCTGTCTCAGAGTCAGGTGTGGCCAGTTTGCACCGTTGGTCAGCTTTGTCTGGTGAGGCACCATGAGTGGGTCTCGGCGACAATCTTTCACCGCGAAAGAAAAACTCGCGATTATAGCTGCTGCGGAAGAAATCGGCAACAGAGCTGCTGCGAGGAGGCACGATGTCGACGAGTCCTGCATTCGCGACTGGCGAAAAAAAAAGGCCTCTCTCGAAAGTGCACACAAGCAGAAGCGAGCATTTCGCGGCCCGAAGACTGGTGCGTACCCCCTTCTTGAGACGCAGCTTGTCAAATTTATTGAGGAGCGGAGGAGTCGCGGCCACGCTGTGTCAACGGAGATGGCGCAGATGGAAGCGCTGAGGTTGGCCCGCGAGATGAACATCTCACGCGAGTTTCGTGCGAGCCGTGGATGGCTCCAGCGATTCATGGCCAGGCACGGATTTTCGATGCGGCGGCGAACGACTATGTGCCAGCGGCTTCCCAACGCCTACGAGGATAAGCTGTTGAGCTATCAACGTTACGTCATCGGGCTGCGGAAGGAGCACAACTACTTGCTCTCCCAGGTGGGAAATGCCGATCAAACGCCCGTGTACTTCGAGATGCCCATGGACACCACTCTGCAGAAAAAGGGCTCGAAATCTGTAAGCGTACTGACGGGCGGAAACACCAAACTACGCTGCACAGTAATGTTGTGCGCTTTGGCGGACGGTACCAAACTGCGCCCGTATGTAATCTTCAAGCGCAAAACGCTACCCAGCACTCCACTGCCACCAGGGATTGTTGTGCGAACCGAAGATAACGCGTGGATGAATGGTGACCTCGTCTGTGACTGGCTTCGCACGATCTGGGAGAAGAGGCCGGGCGCCATGTTGGCACGGCGGTCGGTGCTGGTGTTGGACTCGTTTCGAGGCCACTGCACTGACGCAGTGAAAGCGCGCCTCGCTGACCACCGCACCGACCTCGTGATCATACCCGGTGGCATGACTTCCATGCTACAGCCACTGGACGTGTGCCTCAATAAGCCGTTCAAGGCGCACGTGAAGCGGCTGTATGCCGAGTGGATGGCCGACGGCCTTTACGCCCTCACACCGACGGGGCGCGTGCGGAGGCCAGACATTGCGCTGCTGTGCCAGTGGATCGTGGATGCGTGGGGGGCGATTCCGGCCGACATGGTGCGCAAGAGTTTCAAAAAGTGCGCCATCAGCAATTGCTTGGATGGCACCGAAGATGATTGCGTCTTCGAGAGCGGCGACGAAGCCTCGGATGGCAGCAGCGACAGCGGCGAGTCGGGCGATGATTGAAGGAACGGGAATCGGCGCCGTCAACGTTGCGGCGATCGCTTCGAAATAAAGTTCTTTTGTAAACGAGATTGTGACTGTGACTTCCCAAAACAGTTTTTTTTAAGCTAAGCATGCGGGTTATACGCGAGGATTTTTTTTCTTTTTTCGGGGAGTTCAAAGTTAGGGGAGCGGGTTATATGCGAGGGCGGGTTATATGCGAGAAAATACGGTAATCTAGTTCTGTCGAAGTACATAACAATAAAAGGGTCGAAACACAGCACTTTTTGTTCGTACTCATGTCTCAAGCCCCTGGTGCGTTGAAAAGCTTATGGCATGTTTGGTCAACTGGTCAAAAGTTAACTACGGTAGAAATTCTACTCCCTTAAATGAAGATGAGAGTCAAAAAATGCAACTTTTTTCCAAAATTATATATTTTTTGTTTTTATTTGTTTTGATAAAGTATAGTTTGTTTACTTTGACAAAAAAAAACTGAAGATTGCAATTAAACTTGAAGTAGGTTAAAATCACTTTTTCAGAGCACGAAGTGGTGACTAAAAACTAAAAGGAGCTTATTGTCTAGAGTCCCTTAGAAATGATCACCTGGCTACTAGCCATTGCATCTTGCGTGAGTAGTAGGCCTGACTAAGAAATGAAGATGTTACAGAATGACAGTTAGTTTGCTTTCTGTCTACTAAAGTAGTCATAAAATCAAGCTTGCCGGCCTATCAGAGGTCCCCAATACATGAGCACATGTAGTTCACCAGCTCACCTCTGATACAGAGGATATTTTTTAACCAAATTCCACAACACAAAGAATATGAACACACAGAACCCTAATATATTAGGCCTTCTCGAGCACAATGCTCAAAACTTTGCGGGGGTGCTATCACCCCCTGTAAAGTTGTTTGTGCCTCGTCGTGCGCACATGTCTCACGAATAGGCCACATTTAGGTGTAACCACCGAGCGAGAGATGGCGTTGTGTTTGCATGGGCTAATGATCATCATAATTATGCTGAGCGCGGTAACGCCAGCAGTGTCGCCCTGCAATGAGGCTAGGTGGCCACACAGAGAAGATTTGAGACCTCCTTCGGCATTGAGGCAGCGATCGGGATGCACATCTCCTGCAGTGGGGTCCGCGAGAGACAACACCGCGGGTCGTCATCTGCGGCCCCTTGTGGCGAGTCGAACATCGGTGACGACACTTTCACGTCACCTTGTGGTTGTGTTGACTGAGTGTATTAAAATATTGTATAATGTTTTAGCGTGTCATTAGTGACGTATTGGATTTGGCTGGTGATATCGTCGTTTGTAAAAGTAGTTGAAATGTACATGATGTTTGGTTTGCATGACCGTGTCTACAGTCATCGCGTGTTCCAAAAGCAGCTTTCATTTCTAGACTGCACAGCTTCTAGATTGTAGTACTTCAGAAGTAAAAAGAAAGCTCAACAGTAATCAGATGCGAGACAAAGTGACAATACTAGTGAACAGTTTCCGACTATTCATGCACAATGCAGGTAAGAGGCAAAGTTACGTTAAGGCTGAGCTAAGACCAGGCAATTTCTTTTCTACCTCACTGAAAAATTATGTTTGCTGTTAACACTGTACAACTACACATACTCAAAGATGACTCCCTACTACGATCTCCAAAGTGAAAAACTGCTAGCACTCTATGCTTACCACTCCATGTTTCCCCCACTTACACTTGATTGATTGATATGTGCGGTTTAACATCCCAAAACCACCATATGAGTATGAGAGACGCCGTAGTGGAGGGCTCCAGAAATTTCGACCACCTGGGGTTCTTTAATGTGCATTCAAATCTGAGCACACGGGCCTACAACATTTCCACCTCCATCGGAAATGCAGCCGCCGCAGCCGGGATTCGAACCCACGACTTGCGGGTGAGCAGCCGAGTACCTTAGCCACTAGACCACCGCGGCGGGGTCCCCACTTACACTTGATTTGATGAATGATATGTGGGGTTTAACGTCCTTGATATGTGGGGTTTAACGTCCCAAAACCACTATATGATTATGAGAGACGCCGTAGTGGAGGGCTCCGGAAATTTTGACCACCTGGGGTTCTTTAACGTGCACCCAAATCTGAGCACACGGGCCTACAACATTTCCCCCTCCATCAGAAATGCAGCCGCCGCAGCCGGGATTTCATCCCACGACTTGCGGGTCAGCAGCCGAGTACCTTAACCCCTAGACCACCGCGGCGGGCGGTTTAATGTCCCAAAACCACCATTTGATTATGAGAGATGCCGTAGTGGAGGGCTCCGGAAATTTTGACCACCTAGGGTTCTTTAACCTGCACCCAAATCTGAGCACACGGGACTACAACATATCCGCCTCCATCAAAAATGCAGCCGCCACAGCCGGCATTTCATCCCGGCTGCGGCGGCTAATCGGCAAGATAGCAAATGTAGACTAGGATAGAGGAATTTCAATGTCAAGTGAAGTTCTAAGGTCGCTATCAGTGTAAAAATGTGAATAAAATAAGCAAGAGTGCTTGGCTACATTATGTAAATGCAGCAGACTCCAAGGTTCATTGATACTACTGATAAACTTCAGCGCAACAATATCTGGGTAACATTTCTTGACAGAGACATGCTGCCCAATGCACAATCGACTTGCATGTCAATACAGCGTTGCAAAGTGCATCTGTGGCATGCAACCTGCGCTGCTATGACGAGCTATCTTTGTGCTGTTGCCTGAACTTCACCAAGAGCTTGTGTCAGCATGCAAAGTTACCGAACAGAAGGCACATGTAGCATGCTCACTGTTGTATTTGCCCTCCAAGATAACACACGAGAATTGTAACTTTGTGTCAAGTTAAACAAGACACATTCTAACCTTTACCTTAAGAGAGAAATAGTGACACTGAAGTCAAATAAACTGTCTTAGACAAAAAAAATTTGATGTTTGTACTGAGTCATGCAAAGCTCGGCACAGTGAAGCACGGGCATGTCACCGCTCATACTCCTCTCGTCGGCCGACACGTCTAGCTTCAAGATACGTGGCTTCCTCTTTGGAAGAATTCGCTTCCTAAGGACCCCCAAATGACTGTTTAGACACGACTGGGCAAAGCCAGGTTATACGCTGTAGAGCGGAGAACGCAGGCGTTGTCTCCGTTGGTGTGTGTGGCTTGCTAGCCTCCCCCTTTCTTTCTATCGTTTTCTCTATCTCTCTGCATCTTTCTCTTCGAGGTTCTTTGTTTTTCTTTATCTTTCTGCAGTTTCGTCACTTTCTGTGCTGCACTTTACTCTCTCCCTCTCTCTTTACCATCACATCTCTCCTTCTCATGCTAACTTCCCTTTCCCCCCCCTTACTATCCTATACTACACAATGCTCTGCTTGGCTCCATTAATTTGATTCAATAGACAAGTTGTTTGAATGTTCGCTTGCAAATCAAGGTTATGCAGGTTCAAATCCCACCTCATAAAGGATATATATCTTTTTTTTTTTTTGTCAAGAACTTCCTATTTTTCTTTTATATCGTTCTTTTTGTCTATTTGTCTCGCTCTTTCTTTTTCTCTCTCTCTACTCATTATCAGGGTTATTTCAGGCCCCACCATAGTTCGATTTGCCCAAATTCTGTGGCACATGCCCGTTTATGATGATAATAGTGGCAGGACCAACAGTGTACAGCTGGATTAAACAACTTTGCTCTTAAAAATAAGAAATTATGTGATAATCCAAACGGTGGGAACTTTGTTCAGAGCTGCAATACTGAAAATGACATAGAAATCGACAATGGCTGGAAAATCAGGCATGATGAATTTGTTCCCAAAATGCTGCCACTGTTATGTTTGTGTTCTTACTGTGGTATGACAGCAATCTCTACTAGACTGCATCGACTTTCATGACAACACTTAACAAAAAGTACAGCTTCCTCCTCAAAGTTTTCCCTATACTCATCAACAGGCACAAAAGGTCCACGATACCACTCTTCACAAAGAAAGCTGGGGCATTCGAGAATGTGGAAACACAGCGCACCCTATGCAAATAATGCAAAGAAATCAAGCATCGACAACATGCCACAAA
Organism: Rhipicephalus microplus; assembly: GCF_043290135.1. NCBI lineage: Eukaryota > Metazoa > Arthropoda > Arachnida > Ixodida > Ixodidae > Rhipicephalus > Rhipicephalus microplus. Next base: position 213,525,743 of record NC_134701.1, on the reverse strand, counting down.
ACATTACAGACATGCACGCTAGCTTACAGGACACAGAACCTGGCATCTTGCAGTTAGTCCGTTAGTCTTGACACCACAAAGTCCAAGACAGCATTGGATTAAGCCAACAACCAATCAATAAGCAAGGGTGGAGGGGTGAAAGTAGCACTCTGCCAAAAGCCAAACAAAAGAGATAAGAAGAGAGAAGAAAAAACATGTGTTGAAAGAAACACAAAGAAAGAATAGATAGAAGGGGGACACAGCCTGATGACAACGCACAGCAGCAGCAGAAGCAGTGGCAGCAGCTGCAGCGACGAAAGGGTAGAAACGGTAAAATCTCGGCGCCGGGGCCTCTTTGCATTTCTGGAGGTGCTTCAGGTACCTCTGCGTGGGATCGAAACCGAAGCCATGGGGGTGAAAGGGGATGTGGGTATGGGGGGGGAGTGGTGGAGGGAAGATTTCCACCCCAGCGGGACACAAAAGGAGAGGGGGACAACAGAAATATAACGCGAAGAAATAACCAAACAAAATAAAGAACAACAAAGATATGGGTCAAGGGCACGAGAGGAAACAGGCATACCAACTAGAGTACACCGACACTCCGCGACACCCAACGACAAGGACACCCAACACGCCGTACCACCAACAACACCAAACACGTAACCCATGCAGACAACGAGATGGCCAAGCACCGAGAACACCTAAAGCAACAAGTGCACATTAAAGCTAGATGCCTTTGAAAGCAAAAAAAAAAATATCATTTGTAGCTACAAAAAAGTTTAGTGCGACTATTGAAACATGCAGGCAGAGTTATCATGTAGTGTTACTGTTTGGCTCTTCAGCTTTCTCACAGTCTATCAAGATTCATATAAATTATATGAGCGATCTTGGAAGAAAGATTACTTCTGAGATGTTACTAAAGCAGTCTCATATGCGTTGCTAAATCACCCCCTGAAACAAATTACTACACCCAATCCAAAGGCCGACTACACTCTTATACAAGAGGGCTATTTTCTTCAAAAATGCCTCCGAGCCTTCGAGCTTTCTGTACTCAGCTTTGGCATTTTACCTTTCATGGTGAATTTTTATGAATACAGACATTAAGTTTCATAATTAAGATTAAATATAGCATGTCCCCAACAATCACTTTTTATATAGTGAATTTATGCTATTTTATCATTCTAAATAGTAAGATGTTATCACCACTATAACAAGTTCTTGGAACAGTGACAGCATCATAAAACAATGAGGCACGTTTAGGACTGCCCCATCCACTTGTTCCATTTTTTGCTTTGGTCTTTTTCAAGCTGCAATTCAACTTGCAACTAAGGGCACCTCATAGGTGGCTGATGAAGCACCTTTTTCAGTCAGGGTATGCAGCACTTCAAGAGCTTTGTACTGAAAGCACAATGTATCATGCCAATGTGTTCAAAAGTGCTATCCCCACAATAAAGTTTACAGACCAGGAAATCACAAATATTTACAAACAGCATGTGGTAATTGATAACAATACTCTACAAGTGTGCTGTTGCACTTGCAGGTAGAGACTGAAAATCAAAATCAAGACAGTGAAAACAGTAAGCCTTTTTCTCGGATATTATGGTCTGTAAACATTGACACAGAGTCTAGACACTGCAATGACAGTGAGCAAGTAACTAAACTGAAAAGGCCATCCTTTACACATAATGCGCTCACTTCTATATAAACTATTCCTAAAGAGACACTAAAGTCAAATAACAATTTACGTCAGAGTGAAAGCTCAATGTATGACAACATCTAAAATGACAATATTATCAACAAGAGTACCCTACTTGGAGAAATTAAGATGAATGCGCAAGAACACAAGCGCCACAGTAGGAAATTTTCAAAATAATCCCGATAAAATCAGACGAACCGCCTACAATTATTCACTAGTAATCGATCTAACTGCACTAAATAAAGAACCTACTGTGCATCAAGAAACACAATAAAATGCTGCTTGTTCGTTTCTGTTTGATTCATGGGGAAAAAGAAACGCCGGATGTTACTATGCGAAATGGCGCAAGTGGTTTAAAAATTCAACTTTCGCGTGGTTACACGGGACAGGTGGTGCCATCTAGCGGGGCGCAGTTGAAACGGAAGTGTCGCCAATCTCGAAGCCAATGATGGGAAATTGATCAATGACCGTTGTTGCTGCTGTGGGTCCCGCTGCTTTAGGTCTGCTGCTTTAGGTCTGCTGCTACTAGCGCAGTAAAGCCGGGAAACCTTGTGCACGGCAACAGTGGCGTGAGTAAGTCCGATCGGTCCGCTTCTTGAGACTGGTAATTTGAAGTGCGCTAACCCGATGCGGACCACTAAAACGAGATTTTATTTCAAAATAGTCTCTTCCTTGACTCAGAAGTAACACTACGAGGTTTCTGGACCGCCATTTCAACAATCAACGTCGACTTAATAGTTGACTTTAGTGTCCCTTTAGCATCTCTTTTCCACAACTTTTTGTCAATGTTTGAATGCTGTGAAAGCAGTGAGAGTCTACAGCACTGCTAAAAAATGTTCAAAAACAATAAACTTCAAAAACAGTTGTAAAAGACCTGCTGCCCGTGTTGCAGTACCTCGCGAGGACTAAGCGGGGGAGATGCGTTCTTGTTAGGCTGCCCATTGGGCAGTGCACTGTTGCTGTGCTGGGGTGAAGAAGAGACAGGCAGGTAGAGGGCTCGGATGTCTCGTTGCACGTCCTGGTAGAAGGCAGCCTCCCAGAACTGCAGCTGGCCCCAGACGGCATGCTCTTGGATGCATGTGTAAGCGAACTGCATCACGCCTGTGCACAGCTTCTGCTCGAGAAATAAGAAGGGGAGAAGAAACGCAACCAGTATATCTAAGTTGCTATATCATTTCAATCATTTGACAGGTTCTTACATACAACTCATTACTAGGCAAACAATGAAAAAAAAAAGATTGAAAGCTCTAACAAGCAAGACCCTAATGATTTTGCATCAGTGATTCTGCCCACAAAACAGTTGTGAACCTACACATCCCAAGGCACAGTTTCCCAAGTAATTGCACTCTCATCTCTGCATTGACAGGATTGAGCCAATGAACTTGACTATGGCACTCTTGCATTACCATCAATTTTAGAAATGTTACTCACAGCAAACATGTGCCTTGTGCATGAGCATCGATGCATGCCATTGGCCAACATCATTCACTTCGTATTCTTACATAGCGTTTTGAAATTACTTGATTGGCCAGCATGTTTAATTCCTCTTGTGCATCATCGCTAGTTAACAAGCAAAGCCAAATCGTGTGTACCGTGTCCAAATCCAAATCGTGTGTACGTCCAAATCGTGTGTACTGTGTCACTGGCTACAAACAGCACTTCAGGACCCCACAGTTTTGACCTCAGTCATAACTTTTAGCAATGTCATAGGGTTCCCAAAGAAGACCATGCGAAGACGCATTTCTGGGTAACCTAACCATCACTTCAAACTTTGACTTACCCTGCAGAAAGCATGTGACAGTGGCAAAATCCCAGCAGCTACACCGTGTTCATCCAGTGCTGAATCATCCTGAGCAATAAGGAACACCAAAAGGTCAAAAGTGTGCCCAATCCCAGTTGCTCATGTCACATCACAATACTATAACCGAACTAATCCCTAAAGTAGCGATAGTATTGGTTATGCATGAAAGTCAAATAGAAAAAGACCCATTATACGATGAACTTTTAACCATCTGGTCATAAGATATAAGCAACATCAGAGAATGACTTGCCTGTAGGGCACAGTTGATCAACCGCACAACCAGGTCAAACTGTTGGTGCTCGAGCACTGCCTTGTTTCCCGTCACATGATGCTGCAGCTCCCTCGTCAGTGCCAGCCGCGCTGCCTTGTTCTTCAATGCGCGCAAGACTGCAGGCATAGCCTGTGCGCACAGCACAAATTCAGAAAAAAAAAAATTGCTCGATTAATCAGTGTGCGCTGACTGAAATTAGTGCACATTAGTGCTGCAATAATCAACAAAGTGTGTTTGGGGACAAAATGCATGACCGCTGTGTTGCCAGGTGCAGTCCAAATCTTACATCGCATATTTCAAAGCCAATTGTTAACCATAACTTTCTTATGCAATCTTAGCGCAACTCAGGCAGCATCTGAAAATACAAAAAATACAGCAGAAGTGCCTCCCTGTACAAGTAAAAATGACCTCTGCTGTACTACAAGATGCAGGAACAAGCGCCACAACCCTGCAAAATGGCGAGAATTTAAGAATGTGTCATCTCTTCACGAATGCAGTCATTCTTGAAAACTGGCTAGGCTTCTGCTGGTACATCCTTGCTTTACTAGATGTTTCTTATACCTAAGCTTTTGTTAGCACCTCGATTTTTGTTGGTTAATCATTTATTTATTCCAGCAACACAGACACCAGGCACCTATAGTCAATATACAGTGACTATTACAAGTGCATAGTACTCATGGATTGAAACGCGAAAATGTAAGGCTAAGTAATGCCCACAATTCTGTTTCCAGCATCTACAGGTAATGTCATATCGGTATTATTTTGGCTCAAACACTTATATAAATGTTGAAGTCTAAGTCGGTATCAAAACCAAACATTATCTTTCACAGCAAGATTTGAAGCAACATGAAGCAATTATCACAAGCTGATAATAGTTGCTCAACTAAAACAACGAAGTTGCCTTTCAATACATGACCACTGTACATACTTCCGCAACAACCAACTGAAACATTACAGTATGCCTTGTGCTATGTCTCAGTTGGTTTCTATGGTACCTCATTATGCGCCATAGTACATATTAATTTGTTGTAGTGAGGTTCAATAATAAAATGCATAAAACAATAAAGCCTGTAGATAAATCCCACCTATGCTTAAAGTACACACAGAAAACTGCACGAATGTGGCTACATTCTCGCACCCTCCTACTGTACCTTGCGTGCATCAGAGATCTTGTTGTCGAAGATGTAGTTTATACAGTTGCAGAGCACCTCAAGGCGGCGTGCGGAATTGTTGACCAGTGCTCGAGGATCCTGGGAACACACCTGACTCATCGGGGGCCCCGCAGGGACAATGCGGGGAAGCTGGGGTCTCAACGATGACAGCCTACAAGTTGACAAAGACTTGCATTAAGTGAAAGGTCTAGCAAAAAAAAAAAAACTGCATTGTAAAATGCATTGTACAATGCATTACTAACTAGCACGGCTTTCTGTAAAAAAAAAAAAACTATCCCGAAATGCACCAGGAAAAGGCTAACAACTCTCCTTCAGTGCATGATCTTCCTTGTTAGAACCCAACACATGTATGGCTGCCTAGAAAAGACAGCATCATGGCATCTAGTGGTCATGCCTATAACCAACAAGTCCCCTTTGACAACAAGTAATTTATTGTACTTCATGGTTAGCAGTGTCCTTCGAAAAGAACACTGCAAATATGGCAAAGTGGACTTACTTGGATCCCAAGTGGTTTCTGGAAAGGCCCGTCTCCATGATGGACTTCACGAGCTCCCTGTCAAGCGTCGGGAAAGGAGGCTGATGGATGCGAGTGAAAGCGCCTTCAGTCGGTTTCGGAATCTTTTCTACATATGGTTGTGGATTTGGATTCTCCTGAAAGAGAAGAAAAAGTCAGTGCAATATTCTGACACCAGTTCTAGTGCTGATAGGTGCATACGCACTATGCTACTGTTGTAACTTCCCCACAGTTTTCGACAGCCATCATTCCTTCGGGACAGGTTACGCAGTCACACCAATGATAATTTTCTTCGCAACTTAAGTCACACTGTAGAGGCTGGTTGCTTAAAGTGGCTCACGCTATGAAAGAGGCTGCAGTAAACAACTGCAGTAAAGGACTGCAGATACTTTCAGCCAATTGGGATTCTTTAATGTGCACTGACATCGCACGGTACACGTGCCTCTCTCATTTTGCCTCCATCAAATGGGACTGCTACAGTACCATATCCACTGAGCCACCACAGCAGGACATCATATTTTACAGTATGTTTCTGTTACAAGCTGCCATTCTAGCGTCACCAGCGCGCGAAGTCGGCGACGGGAATGACAGCAGGTTAGTTCGTTCCGTACGCAAGCAGAAACAGTGAAGAGATCAGAGACGTGAGAAAACAAAACAAACTTTACTCTAGTGATATTGCAGCACACGGGATCTAGTACAACAATTCAATACAACTAACAAAATACATCAACAGTTGATACAACTAAAAAATACATATAAAGAAACAATAAATCAGCTTACGAGAGAGAACTATTACAAACTACACAAACTAACAACAATAGAACTACGGAGTAGAAAGTTCGAAGATATAAACAGGTGAAGGCATACGTGTAATGACCGACAGCATTGCGTCCCCGACGATCGGATGCGAGAAGTCGAAGAGAGTTCTGGCACGACTGCGATGTCGGCGGTGTTGCAACGCTGGTGGCTCCGGGAGGCTAGTGCTTGCAGGTGACTTCAGGCAGGTTGAGCTAATTCGAGGCGAAGTCCCGATGTCTACGTTGCGGACGTTAATATCGCGTCACAACTAGACGAACGGCTAAGTTTAGGTGGCCAGCGATACAGAGCCACACTAAAAACTTCTAGAAGAGATACTTGTTGATCTGTTTCTAAACCATGTTGGTCAGCGACTAGCCTGCCTAGCAGGGCAAAATCCTGCGCTTAAATCCCCCTCGTGTCTCCTCGCTCTCTTTCTTGGGGACAAGAGACTTCTACATGGGTCCAATAACGCGCGTTCAATTGATGGAAACTTGGCCCCAAAAAATATATTGACCCCACCCCTTTTTAATTGGGAGAGGGCCCTCAACTAGCGAGAGTAACAACCTGTTGGGGTGTTGTCATACGACTTGGCCACCAGAGGTTTTCTCATGGTTTTCCCCGTGGGAACGGTCAGACTGTTTGGCTCTCAGCCGGTGCGTCCTGTAGTCTAATCCTTGTTCGGGGTATATCGTGGCCTTCCACGACCCTGCAGACGCCGCCGCAGTTACAAAAAGATCAAACGTCGGCGGCGACGTTCGAAGAAGGGCACCTCATTTTGCACTTCTCGGCTCTCTTTCATGCGCCCACCGTTCCCACGGTCAGTGGGGGAGTATGGCGCCCGTTAATTGCCGTGAAGCGGGGTCGCCAAAATTGGCTGTCCGTGACATCGCCCCCCACTTTCAGAATGTTATTCATAACATTTGCTCACACGGAGGGGAATTTTTCAACAACAAGGAACAAAACACCACCAACAAGGGAGACATGAGGACTGTCCCTCTCATACACAACATAAATAGGCAGAGTGCATCAGAGTAACAACAAAAACGAGCTTCAGTTACACGCAACAATATCAATGCGCCATACAAACAAGAAAAAGAAATAGCCGTGTACGGCAGCCATCAATACAGAATACACAGCACAAATGTATACTACGAAACAAAACGGAACAGGTGCGCTCCTCTACTGTAGCGAAATCCTTCAATGTGCATTACAACATGTAAAAACAACCAATGCACCAAGCAAAAAGAAAATAACTCAAAATGCACTTCTTGTACAATGAAATATGCATATACAAACAGAAAACAAACGACGAAAGGAAAAAAAAAATAACATGCTCATAGACCTCAAGAACTATATCCAACTCAAGTAATCGGCTCCCACGTTTTCGCTGCCCTTATTATCTGTAATGGTGAACTGGTACTCTTGGAGTAGTAAACTCCATCGAAGTACTCGAGCGTTCAGCTGTTTTGCCTGTTGGATGTAACTCAGAGGCTGGTGGTCTGTCTGGACACAAAAATGTACTCCATATAAGTACATAGAGAATTTCTGAATTCCCCATACCAACGCGAGACATTCGCGTTCGATGGTACTATAGGAAGTCTTCTGTGGAAGCAGCTTTCGGCTGGCATAAGCTGTGGGGTGGAGCTTGCCTTCGTGGGCCTGCATGAGCACGGCTCCGAGACTTGTGTCCGATGCGTCCGTTCGAAGTACGAATGGTTGGTACAAATTTGGTAGCCGTAGTATCGGCTCCGTAGAGACATGTTGTTTGAGACTACATGTTGTTTGAGACTTCAAAAAGCCTCCTCGTGGGCTGCTGTCCCTCTCCTCGTATCTTTTCAGTAAGTTGGCGTGGAAGATTTTTCTGCCGCCAGCCGTGTCTACGACGTAGTCAGCTTCACCTTTCTTTTCCCGGACATCAAAAGGGCCCTTCCATTGCAGCAGCAGCTTGTTCGTGTCGATGGGAAGTAAAATCAGTACCTTGTCTCCGGGGTTGAAACTCCGCTCCTTCGCCTTTTGATTGTACAGCTTCGTGTACCGTGCTCCGGTTTTTTCCAACTCCTCGTGTGCCAGGCGGCACGTTTCCTCCAAACGGTTCTGAAGGTCGAAAACATGCTGGTACGTTGTCTTAGCTTCTTCAGTCAAGTCGGCGTTCGTCCACAGCCCCTTCAGTATCGCCAAGGGTCCCCTCACATGGCGGCCGTAGAGCAGCTCGAAGGGTGAAAACCCCATACTGGCCTGCGGAACCTCCCTATAGGCAAAGAGGAGAGGTGCCAGGTAGCGGTCCCAATCTCTCGGTTTTTCGGCGCACATGCGCTTCAACATAAATTTTAAGGTGCCGTTGAATTTTTCCACCAAGCCATTCACCCTGGGGTGATATGGAGTGGTGTGGAGCTGGCGCACGGAAAGGAGCCGCGCTACTTCCTTCATCAGGTCCGATGTGAAGTTCGTGCCACGGTCGCTCAGTACCTCGCGGGGGACGCCAAATCTGGAGAACATCTCGACCAGGGCTTCAGCCACTCGCTCAGTTTCAATACTCGGGAGCGCCACTGCGTCTGGATACCGGGTGGCATAATCCATCAAAGTCAAAATGTATCGGTTCCCATGCTTTGAGGGCGGGTGAATCGGTCCCACTATATCGATCGCCACTCGCTTGAACGGGGTGTCGATTATGGGTGCCCTCCCCAGTGGAACATGTGGTACACGGCCCTTTGGTTCGGTGCGCTGAAAAATGTCACATGAGGCGACGAACCTTTTTACGTCAGCTGTGATGCCTGGCCGAAAGAACTCCGAGATCCGGTCCTTGGTTTTCTGCGTGCACAAGTGTCCTGCCATTATACCATCGTGTGCTGTTTTAAGCACAGCTTCTCGGTGGCAGTGCGGAACGACTAATTGGCGTACAAGCCGTCCGTTGGCCTCTGTGTACTGTCGGTACAGCAGTCCCTGTTCTTGTTTATACTCGACGCTTCCCTTCCCATTTCGGCATGTTTGCTTCCAGCCAATCTTCTCAAAACACTGAGTGTCGCATCTCCCCTCTGCTCGCAGCCATAGTTATCTCCCGGCAATCCCGCCGTGGTCCCAGGCGTACGAAGCTTGGCAAATTTTTCCGGCTGTGCATGTGCTTGGGAACGGGTGATAGCTGCTGCTACGGGCTCTTCCCTTAACTCCTTTGTCGAGACAGGTTTTTCAGTCTCCTTTCTGGGATCATTAGGAGGTCTTATGCCATCGATATTGCCCAGAATGAGGTCATACAGTGGATCTTGCAGGCATAGTGCTGTCAGACTGCCAGTAAAGTAGGGGGTGTCAACCTCAATCCGTGCTTCGGGCAGCATCCTCGCTGTTCCGTCAACCAAGTAGACAAGTCTGCGTGTACCTGTCAGCTCATCTTCCTTCACCAACTTCCTCCGCACGATTACTGTGTTGCACCCCGTATCCCGCAACACTGATATGTCTGTGCCTCGGAGGGTCTCTGTGGCCACTGGTAGGTTCCCGGCCAGATTTTTCGGTGGTGTCACCCTTACGGCGTTGACGACGGGGACTTTTTCACCAATCCTAAGCTCGATATACCCGTCGCATATGGGATCCTCACACATTTCCCTTGGTGCGTAGAGGCAGGACGCCTGGAGTGAGTTATTTGCTCCTGACCGGCAGTCCTTTGCCCTATGTCCTTTTTTTCCCACACTTGAAGCAGACGATGGCTACATTAGCGGCAGGTCTGTCGCGACACAAGTGCGGCGGGTGATTCCCACAATTGCAAATATAGCACTGTGGTAGTGGTGCGTGGCTGTTGCCTCCTTTCTCGTATTTCCCCTTCTCGTCCGTTATGGGACTATCTTTCTTTGTTTTCGCTAGGCCTGCTCCACCCTGAGCTTTTAAAAACTGGTCTGCCTGCTCAAGCATGTCTCCCAGGGATTCCACCCTCCTTTCTTTCAAATAGAATGCCAGGTTCGAACCACATCCATGCAAAAACCTCTCTCTAATCAACAATGCGCTGAGGGACTCGAATTCTGTCCGAGTTTTGGACAGCTCAACCCATCTATCGCAGTAATGTCTTAAGCGAGCCGCGTACTGTGTTGCTGTCACCCCCTACTGGCCTCTCCTTATTAAACTTGTCTCGGAACCCAGGAGGGTGGTTTTAACCTTGGTGCAGTCCGCTGCATCTGTAGGTGGTAGCCTGCCATAAACCCTTAGCGCCTCTCCTGTAAGACATGTCGAAAGCGCCGTTGCCCATTGGCTTTCAGGCCACTTTTGCCCTCTGGCGATGCTCTCAAACCGGCGTATAAACGCACCTAAGTCGTCCCTTCCTTCGTCAAAGGTGACGAACAGTCTACTTGTGTGTATTCTCAAACTTTGCTCCCCCCCGACATCGCCGTGCTCACTGCTGGATCGGCTCACCCTGCTACTCTCACCGAGGCGAATCTTTAATTGCAGTAACTGCACTTCCCGTTCTCCGGCTTCCCTTGCCGCTTCCCTTGCCGCTTCCCTTGCCGCTTCCCGTTCTTTCTCCCTTTCTTCGCGCTCTCTCTCTTTCTTCCCATTCTCTCTCCTTTTCTGTGCGTTCTCTCTCCCTTTCTTTTTCCTTTTCCTCCCAGGCCAGTGCCCGCTCTTCTCTGGCTAACGCCTGCGCCTGTTCCTGCTGCTCCTTAACCCATTGTCTCAGTTCGGCGCCCTCGAGGCCTAACTGTTTACCGTGCGCGATCCACTTATCAAAATCCATACACTCCATACTGCAAACTGTCCCTATAATGCCAATATAAAAACAGCGCAATCATATGCAGGATGCAACCACTTCAACTGTGCGGCTCTATCACCACGCTGTCCGCACGGTTCTCGTTCACCCCTCACTGTCTTATTCTTGTACGGAACTTCCCCGTCGCGGACGCCAGTTTTGTTACAAGCTTCCACTTTAGCGTCCCAAGCGCGAAGTCGGCGACGGGAATGACAGCAGGTTAGTTCGTTCCGTACGCAAGCAGAAACAGTGAAGAGATCAGAGACGTGAGAAAACAAAACAAACTTTACTCTAGTGATATTGCAGCACACGGGATCTAGTACAACAATTCAATACAACTAACAAAATACATCAACAGTTGATACAACTAAAAAATACATATAAAGAAACAATAAATCAGCTTACGAGAGAGAACTATTACAAACTACACAAACTAACAACAATAGAACTACGGAGTAGAAAGTTCGAAGATATAAACAGGTGAAGGCATACGTGTAATGACCGACAGCATTGCGTCCCCGACGATCGGATGCGAGAAGTCGAAGAGAGTTCTGGCACGACTGCGATGTCGGCGGTGTTGCAACGCTGGTGGCTCCGGGAGGCTAGTGCTTGCAGGTGACTTCAGGCAGGTTGAGCTAATTCGAGGCGAAGTCCCGATGTCTACGTTGCGGACGTTAATATCGCGTCACAACTAGATGAACGGCTAAGTTTAGGTGGCCAGCGATACAGAGCCACACTAAAAACTTCTAGAAGAGATACTTGTTGATCTGTTTCTAAACCATGTTGGTCAGTGACTAGCCTGCCTAGCAGGGCAAAATCCTGCGCTTAAATCCCCCTCGTGTCTCCTCGCTCTCTTTCTTGGGGACAAGAGACTTCTACATGGGTCCAATAACGCGCGTTTAATTGATTGAAATTGCGCCCCGAAAAATATATTGACCCCACCCCTTTTTAATTAGGAGAGGGCCCTCAACTGGCGAGAGTGGCAACCTGTTGGGCTGTTGTCATACGACTTGGCCACCAGAGGTTTTCTCACGGTTTTCCCCGTGGGAACGGTCAGACTGTTTGGCTCTAAGCCGGTGCGTCCCGTAGTCTAATCCTTGTTCGGGGTACATCGCGGCCTTCCACGACCCTGCAGACGCCGCCGCAGTTACAAAAAGATCAAACGTCGGCTGCGACGTTCGAAGAAGGGCACCTCATTTTGCACTTCTCGGCTCTCTTTCATGCGCCCGCCGTTCCCACGGTCAGTGGGGGAGTACGGCGCCCGTTAATTGCCGTGACGCGGGGTCGCCAAAATTGGCCGTCCGTGACAGTTTCATTACTCAGCACTTCCACTGAATCTGATAGCATAAATTTAATGGTGTGGGTATGATAAGCATGACTAAACATAGGATATAGTACTACAACACTGGAATAAGAAATAAGGTGGAAATGTACAGCCACAGAAAAACACAGAATACTAACGTTGAGGTAGAGCTGTTGAGCAAGCTGCCGGATGTGGTGCAAAGTCAGATCGGGATCTCGAGCTTCTGTCCTCAGAAGGTCATTCATGCTTGCATACAACTGCAACGTAGCAAACACCAAACAATAATAAACTTCTTTTGCTGCTTCTTGTATCTTACAGCTGTTTCCTCCTCTTAAGTTGTTCAGAGTAATCACCGTGACTTCAATACAAGTGACGATTTAGGACAATTGACACAATAACTTAATTACTACTAATATGGGACTAAATTAATCACCTAGCATTTTACAGGAACAGACAACCAGTGATCTGCCCTACTTATGTGTGACCTGTCATGTTCCACTTCTTCTTCTTAATCTCATTCATGGTATCTGACTGGTATTACTATGTAATTGACATCACTATAATCCCATGTCTTAGCATTACACTGATAGTTCTCAACAACATGGCTGCATACCCAACTCATAGCTTTTGTTAATGCACCTCCACTATTCGTCGAACTTTTGACTATTATGTAAGTGCAGTTGACTTTAGTATAAAGCTGAAGTCGAGCTGAGCTGAAGCCTGACACACTCTTGAAAGATTGGTGTACGCTCTTGAAAAATCGGTGTAATAAATATTATATGTACGTGTCACATTATGTCGATTCGTGGTGCTATCTAATCACATTAGAGTGTTTGTAGAAAAGTGTAAATTTGAGGGCTCGTTTTATATTGTTAGACACAATATTAATGAGAACTAACAGACAATAATGCCAAGGAAAGTATAGAAGGTGTTATTAGAAGCAACTGTATTGTAAACGTGAAGAAAGAAAAGTGCAGGAAAAGATAACTTGCCACCAGCAGGGACCAAACCTGTGACTTCCAAATAAGGCGTCCAATGCTCTACCACTGAGCTATCGTGGCGGTAATCCACCGTCCACTTTATAGGGTACATATGCGAGTTTATGTTTACATATATGTTAAAGTACTTCTAATAACAACCCCCATACTTTCGTCGGCATTGTCTGTTAGTTTTCATTACTAGTGTTTCTGTTACCTGTTAAGTGCCACAAGATGGAGCCACATCTTTTTCGTTGCATGCCTTTTTGAATTCATGTAGCCAATCAGGTGTGACCCCACATGTCACGTAACCCATGTCACACCCTTCTGTATTGGCCAATCACCCCCTTTTCCCTCTCCTTTAGGAACAATGCAATAAACGCCCTGGGTGGAACTACACTCTTTTCAGTGTCACCCAGATGCAGCAGCTCAAATGGGTAACTTAGCACGTCTTCCCGTCGCTAGGCCTCTCCACCGGCCAGCCTTGGGCACCCGCATAGCGATATAGTAGACTCCTGTTGGACGAAACCTGAAGTAACCAGGGAAACATGTTTCGTTTGACAAGAATTTCACTTATTGAGAGAAAAACAGCGGTACAGAATTCAAGTAAGTACGAAACCAATCATATTAGAGGCAGATGTTCCATCTAAACAACAATTTCATTTAAAAGAGTTTCGTGTAATGGGAGTCTGCTGTAACATTATGCAACAACAAAAAGATGGACAGATGGCACAAGTACTCGCACAAACATGCTTAAACTATTCAGAAATTTTCACTAAGCACTTCAGTTGTGAAAAATGCTACATTCATTCATGCACAGGCAGCTTCTATCTGCCTTCTATTTCCTCTAAAAAAAAGGGTACTGCATCACTTTTGCACTAGTGGGACCCATGAGGGACACTAGACGGCTTCATTTCTTCCTTTTTCTTTTTCTTTTTCACTCGTACCTCATCGAAAATGTCGCAGACACGGTATGGTGGTCCTCTCTCCGCCACAAAGGTGTTGAAGAACATGCAGTCCAGAAGCTTGGTGACAAACTCGCTCTCAATAAAGCCACGCTGTCCAAGAAAGGCCGCCTGCAAGTTTGGCATATAGCCACAATATCGAAAACTGAACCTTGCTGATTTGAAATATAAGGACAGTAACCTCCCATTATCTCATCAATCACTATTTGACAAGCATATTTTTCCAAGTTATAAAATGTGGAAAAGCATTTATACTGAATGTTCTACAGGTGCTCAAAGCTATCAAGCTGCCACTTCCTGAAGCTGTTCTAACAGTGACAAGGATAAATATGTGACAAAAGATACGCATGCAGAACAGGTTTTTGCAAACAGAGGTGGTCATTAGAAAAGGTGGCCGAATGTTTCATACAATTTAACATCACTGGCAACACTACAGCAACGAAAATGGAGCAATGAAGACTACAAATGCCAAGAAACCTCTTGAACTTTACTTTAAATAACAAATTTAACATCTGCCTCACACATGGTACATGTGAGGCCTTCTTGCTTAGATATGCTCCCCCATACATATTATTTCAATATTTGACTGCAACGAGCCATTAAGAATTATTTTGAATTATTTGACCCTTTATTTTACATTTATGAGGCTTCTAACATCCATGTTCAAAATGTTTTAATTGAAATGCCATGCAAAATAAATTAAGTATATCCCAAGTTTGAGTTGTGTTCCTAAAATACACTTAAAAGAAAGTTGACAGGGGTTGTTTAAATAGCATTTGTAAAGCCTTGCAGTGCTTGTTTCATGTCAGGAACATGCCGTTTGGAAGAATATCCTGTTTTAGTGGTTTGCATGCCGTCAGCCCAATTCCACCGCCGACCTCCAAGAAGAACCTTGCGACGTAGCATCTGCTATGCTCACCCTTTGCTGCCCTACAGCCACCAATGAAAACAGAACTCAGTGAAAGCAGAAATTTTGATCCAGCCATGTGGTTCTCAAAGATAACTTCAAGAAATTCTTTTTTCAATGAATTAAACAGAAAGGTGCAAGTTGCACCTTATTCAGTCTTATAATGCACTAAAATGTTCTTTTTTTAAATCAATAGTTGGAGCACGTAATGGTAATGAGGGCCTTCTACATGATGGAATGTAGAATTTTTCATTTCAGAATGTCCTACTGGTGGACCAAATCATGTCTTCCATTTATCTTACTTCCTAAATTACTAAGGCACTGCTGTACCCGATATTGACGTTTTAATATATTCCAAAGCATTGACCTTTCACTATGACATAAAATGCCATTTGCCTCTAGCATCACTTCAAGCAAGGGTCCACAACAAATGCACAATAGCTCAAGAGGAATGCCATGCTGGTCAACATCTTTGGTGTGTCCGAAAAAAGTACGAAATTGTCGCTGTTCTTTTAATAACTACACTCCTACACATTACAGTTCATTGCTTTGGTTTACTTCAGTGTCATGCTACAACAATGCACATACTTCATACTTATGGTAACGAAAAAATTATGTATGCATCAAACTAATATACAGTTTGATATCTTCAAAACTACTCTGAAGAACTGACATGGATCCACTATTACCTTGTGGAACGTGATGAATGGTCGCGGGTGAATGCGCACAACGGTCAGGCAGGACCTGTAACCCTGAAACAGCTGGGCAAAGATGCGCAGGAAAATGGCACGAATCTCTTTGTCAAGCATGGCTGCCTGCGATGGTGCCGGTGGCGGGGGTGGAAAAGCATCGTCTGCCGACATCAGCTCTGGCCGGAGCACCTGCATTGATCAGAGGAACATTGGAGCTCTGTGCACCTCTCCACCACGCCAGACCAATAAGAGATATACTGCATCATACTAGGACTAACGTAACCAAACGATTCTGTTCAGTTGATTCTATTCTTTGTTTGTCAACCACTCATGACCTGTATCTAACTACAATGATAACCTTGGGATGTGGGGCTAGTCAAGCTGCATTTGTATCGCAGCTTTTTTCCCTCAATACATACCACATATTATATCTTTGTTGTGACCACAAAAAAAAAAATCAATGTCAATATGTAATTGTGAGGTAAAAATAAACTTTTAACTTCAAACTTCACAGCACTCAAGCACAAAATTGAATGAGTGAAATTAGATCGTTATAGAATTGTGACACTCCCAGCCATGGTATATGATCACTAAAAGAGGTGAAAGTGGCAATATAGTTTTACGCTAGCATTTCATTGTTGCCTGTTGTCATATCTGAGATGTCTCTGTGATGCCTATATTTTACATTCTGATGATCAGCAACTAGCCCAATGCCCCGAATTCAAGTGTGCTTAAAAGAGACGCTTCCACGAAACAGGCATTACGAATGTGCTGAAACACGGTGTGCTGGTGAAGTATTGCATGCACAAGCTCACCATGCAGAGCTGCGTGTACAGCTGCGTGTGAAGGGGCTCAGGTAACGTGGACACGGTGACGCATTCGGGCACCAGCACCGAGCCGCCGTCCAGGTCCACCAGCAGAACATCTAGCTGTAGGGAAACGAAAAGAAAGAAGCATTGTGAGCCTTACGAAGTACGCAGCGTGCAGAACTCACAGTAATAGAGGAGCCATATTCAGAGAATGGCAGAGATTTCAAACATCAGTTCAATGCAGGCATGCGCTTCATACAAATAGTTTTCAAAGCAATAGTTCTGAAACCACTATTTACTGCTGTGTATGAATAATAGGTATGAAAGAACTGATACATCAGACTAAGCTCAAATATAAGCTTGAATATGCACGAGCACAACATGTTTCATATATATCATGCAGTATATTGTACACAAGTCCTTAAACACTACTGAAAAAATGCTCGACACATTTTGTCACCTTGCCTGTGTCCTCTGTTCAAGTAAATAACAATGTATGAAACATGCTTGATGAAAACGTTAACAATAATTTAACCTAGTCACAATGTTCCGTCACAAAAGGATATATAGTTGCAATAGGCAGCTT
This sequence comes from Rhipicephalus microplus, assembly GCF_043290135.1. Lineage (NCBI taxonomy): Eukaryota > Metazoa > Arthropoda > Arachnida > Ixodida > Ixodidae > Rhipicephalus > Rhipicephalus microplus. The sequence goes on along the minus strand of NC_134701.1, from coordinate 213,508,547 downwards.
CAAATTACCGTAATTACTTGAATCTAACGCGCACCTTTTTTCCGGTTAAGCGAGTTCATGAATCGCATGCGCCTTAGAATCGAGTGCGAAAAAAAAATGAATACGGTCATTCTATTGCCATCGGCGTTTCCAATATGGCCGCCCCCTACGTGCGTCGCCATGGCGCGTCGGCCATTTCTGCCTATGTGTTTCCCATGTGCGGCACTTCGTACGTGTGCTGAGGAGTTCGTCATCTTGTAGCGCATTAGCATCGACGGCATGGAAGGGCCGACTCCAAAAACTCGAGTGCACCGCGATGCCACTTTTAAAAGAAAAGTCATCGGGTGTGCAGAAACGGACGAAAATCGGGCCGCATCGCGGTCGTTCGGAGTTCCCGAAACGTGCGTGCGGGACTGGCGGAAACAAAAAGAGAAGACTGTCGACAGCAAAGCTTCACGCAAAGGCTTCAGTGGACCACAGCAGGGTCGGTTTCCGCAATTTCAAGAGCTGCTCGGCGAGTATGTGCTTGAGCAGCGAGCGGCACAGCGGCCCGTGACGACAGAACTGCTCCAAGTGCGGGCTATGCAATTAGCCTTAGAAAAAGGTCTAATGCGGAGCCAGTTTAAAGCGAGCAGGTGCTGGCTAACTAACTTTATGAAGAGGAAAGGCTGTTCCCTCCAAGGGGAATGAGCATATGTGAAAATTTTTGCGGAGGAGTACGATGAAAAGCTTCACAGTTTTCAGAGGTTCGTCCTAAACTTGCGGCACAACAACGGCTACCTGCTGGGGCAAATCAGGAGTGCCGATCAGACGCCTGCTTACTTCGACATGCCTGGCACCACAACTGTAGAGAAGAAGGGGGCGAAGCAAGTTCGCGTGCTGACATCGGTCCACGGTAAAACTACTGTGACGGCAATGCTCTGTTACATGTCAGATGGGCACAAGCTTCGCCCATACCTCATATTTAAATGGAAGACGCTCCCGAAAGGAGTCGTTTTTTAGAGTGGTGTGATCGTGCGGGCCATCGAGAAAAATGGGTGCGCGTTGCAATCGATGTCTTACGTTTTTTTTTTTTTTTTTTTTTTTTTGCCGTGGAAATCGGGTGCGCATTACAATCGAGGGCGCGGTAGAATCGAGTAAATACGGTAATTGCACTATCTTGTGATAAAACACCAATGATATTATTCCCCCTTATTCAAATTTGCTTACTAACATCATAAAATACATAAGCAAGCCAACATGCCGACATTATTGATTAATATATATTCACTCTAGTAATATCTGAAACGACTGAAAAAATGGTATGTGAAAGCACCAAAATGTATGATATAATACAATCATTGTTGGAGTTTAACATCCCAAAACCACCATATGATTGTGAAAGATGTCGTTGTGGAGGGCTCCGAAAATTTCGACCACCTGGGGTCTTTTAACATGCATCTAAAGCATCAACACCAAGAAGGACTTCAACCAATAGCTTAGATAGATCAATTCAAACAAGCATGACTCCATAACGCAAATTATACTGTGAAATTACCGATATTACATACAATACATTATGCTAATCAATAAGTTTTACAGTCCTTTAATATCTCACTAATAACTCTGCAGAAAATTTAAACATGAAAAGACAAGCACCTTTAGTAACCATGTATACAACGATAACAAATTGTCGCACACATGCAGGACTTACCAATTCTGCCACCTCGGACCGAAGAGAGGAATGAACACCCATAATGAATGGCGTAGGTGTGCTAAGGAACTCTATCAAGGTGGCTGGTAACAGGGGTATGTACACATGGCTGCAAAAAAAGTGCGTGTCGTACAGTTACACATGGCAGCGGCTTCTACAACAGTTGTGAAGAGTATATCGTTACGCTGGAAGCTTAAGCATGTTGGACCCAGTCAGTAGCATAACACCACAGCAAACACCACTACAGCAGACAGCCATAAATATAGTAACAAGAAGTGACGTCAGATTTAAACAAAGAAAGAAAGTTGGTGCCATGTATTAAGCGCCACCAGATACCAGCCAACTCTGCAACAACAAAAAATTGTCACAAAATCCTAACTACACCAAACTAACCTTTGCAAAAATGAATCGAGCAAAGCCTATCACAGGTAACAATTGTTATGCCGAAAAAGAGGTGGAATACATTTTTAAAAGCTATCAAGTGCATTTTTTTTTGTCATTAAACTAATGCTCTAACAGAAAACCCATAATAAATTTTCAGCACACTGAAAGGAACGGGGAAAGAGACGAGGCAGGATGAAGTACTGTTCCATGTTCCGAAGTTTCACTATGGATCTGTACCAACATGCCCAACCGCAAACATTCACAGAAAACGATTCAATATGGGATGTAACCGCATAGATAGCATAATGAACTAAATAATTAAAATTTATGCATAGGTGACACAATGAAACTTTTGCATAATTGTGAGGCCACAATTCTAGAGAAGCAGTTTAACAAGCTAATGGCTACATAATTTTTTCTTTCAATATGTGGGAGCGCAGCACGCTTCACTTGTAAAGTCGAAAGTTTAGACATAACTGTTGTGATGAAACCATGCACAAGAAATATGCCTCAGAACATATACATTAAATTTAAACCCTGACTGGTTTAAGGAAATCATTCACTTGGGCAAATGTGCAATGCAGAAAATTGCCCTTGTGAATTAGCAAAGGGGTCTTTCATGGGTAAACCATAGCCTTACCTATACTTGAAGGGGAACATGAGGCTGGTGAGTGCTGAGCAGGCATCGTTGAGGCGGCAGTAACTTCGCGAATAGAAGAGGATCTTCAGCTCCGTCATGGCAGCACAGAAGAGGGTGACAACATTGTGGATACCTGGGTAGCGACAGATGGCAAATCACATATTTAGCTTTGGCCAAGTGGGCCCTTAAGTTTAATATCACTTCGAACACCCTGAGCATTCCTTCAATGACAGTAGTGCCAGGACCTTAGATATGCAATTGAAACTACTTGACACAGTTCGCTCATGCATTGTGAACAAACACTACACAAACATTTTCATCAACCGAGGGAATAAAATTTAATGCATGACCTCTTAACTGAGTAACTGGTAGGTAAGCCTTTCAGAGCAGCTCAAGATGAGGTAACAGTCAATTGTTAAAGGAATGCTAAAAACAAATTCGTCTGAAAAAAGAAAAAAAAACATCGCTCTATCAGGAGAATCACTATGTTTATTTACAATAAACAAACTAATTATTAGGCTCGGAACACTAAAACCAGACCTTCAATTCATGAATTCAACACTGAAGAAGCAATGCTGATCTCAGATTTCACGATAATTCTCTCTTGCACTTTAGCATCCCGTGAGCAGAAGTAATAAAACTAGGCCAGATTGTTTGTTTGCTGGCATTGAATTTCATAAAACTGTCACACCTTTTTCTTAAACAACCAGACATGATACCGAAGTTAAATGATGGTCATAATAAACACATCAGTTACTCCCTGTCAGTGTCAGTTGTATAGCCTTTTGGCCAATCTAGGCTCCATTGACAGTTGGAGTAATGCATAAACTATAAATCTGGCTAATCTTTGTATTTCTGTTTCGCATCCTTCAAAACCTCTATCTCGCCATAAATGGCACGCCAGCTTTACCACAACTTGAAAACAGGTCAAAACCATTTACACACTTTACGAAAAAAAACTGGTTCAAACCACGCACACACAAAAGCATTAAATACCACACAACAGGTCGAACCACAGATGCTCGAGTGGCCAGTAACCAAGTGGTCATTATAGCAGCTTCTAGCCTCAGATGAAAAGCAACAAATCACTGACGGTGTCCTTTACAGCAACAGTGTGATGGCTTCACGATATTTGCATGATGCCATAATATCTAAGATTCACCCTTCAAAACAAGCTTGAAAATACAACGCAAAGCAAGAAAACAGGTGTGCTGTCCTATCAAAGGAATTTCTCAAAATGAACAAACACTCTGACAAGCACATTGACAAATATTGAATGAGACGTGTCTTCATCTGAGCAAAGTACGTGAAGCAGCCCGGGAACGAAGTGCGATAAACAAAGAAGGAGACCCGGACCCAAATGTCTGGCTACATCAAAGATCAACAGAACAACTACGCGAGCCAGCACCCGTGGCTGTCGGTCATGTCCGCCGCCCCTTCTCCCTCCTTTATTTGTAACAGAAGCAGCATATAGAAATACAATGGGACCCATACCAAGCTGCTGGAAGAGCTCGTACACAATGCAGGACGTTATCGGCAGCAGTGCGCTAAGTGGCGGCTGCAGTGCCTGCCGGTCACCCGCCCCAATGGAGAAGCGCACCTGAGGGCCCCCTGGGAAGGAAAGAAAATGGCCATGCCATAACGAAGCATTAAGTTCACTGATAAATTAAACAAAGTTTGTCTGTAGCATGAACATAATGTCTTTGATGGGCGCAAGGGTAGAATATTGGCCAATCACAGCATCATGTGGCAAAATAGTGATGACACCAGCCAAAAAGAGGCTGCTTTTACATAAGATAGTCAAGTGAACAAGTTCATTTTTGGCTGATGTCCAATCTCATTTCCACCATGCTGCACAATTTAACATAGTTAAAAGAAAGAGTTCGGAAATGAGGCGTAACAGTAATATTGCAGTGGAAAAAAGAATCTACATATAAATGATGCTTGTGTATTTTTTTCTTCAGCATTGTTGAAAAATCACATATTTGGTTAATATAGTGCCACTATACTAACCACTGAGCCAAGAGAGTGCAAGTACATATTGTAATGCAATATAGTATGCAAAAGTGAAGCCAAATTTCGTAGGGAATACAAGTAAAATCCATCTGCCCGGCAAACTCAAGAAATAACGTAAATAACACTATGCACCTAAATGTCTGTATTTTCTCAAATGGGCAAGACTGTAGTCACCATCTATTTCTTAAAACAGCCCCATCAGAGTGGTACATACACACAAACAAACTAAACAAAAAAATAGCAACTGTGCTCATGACAAGTACCTAAGAGGACTACTATTGTGCAAACATTTTACAAAGTTGCAGCTTAGATCAACAAAACTAACAAATCACAAACAAAGGCAGTGCAAAAAAAAATGCATCGAAAGAGAAAACAGAGGGAGAGAGAAAGTAACCAAGCTCAGAATAGTAGTTCCACTATTATGAAAAAAAAGTGAGATATAAGGCCACCACTTTTTAAAAATAGGAGAGAGAATGAGAGAAAAATGCAAGGCCAAAAAAGGGGGACGGTCACCTGGTGCTGGCACCTGGACACAACCGAGGATGTTGCCCACGAGGGTCTCAATCTGGACTGGCAGATTGTCTATGTACACAGTGTAGATGATGCCTAGGCAGTTCTGGTTGACCAGGACACAAAGGGACGGGGGGACAGGAAAGAGCCAACGAGAGAGGAATGGGAGAGGAGAAAAAAAAATCAGTCAGACTGTTGTGCTTTAGACTCTCCTTTCAGTCTTTCTCTCTCCCTCTATCCTTTTAAATTACTATCAAACAACAGTTGACCCCTCCAGCAGTCCTCCTGTAAGTCATTGTGTAAAAACTAAACTAAGTGTATCGCATTTGAAGGACGAAGTTTCAAAGGAAGCAGCATCCAATCTTCAACCCCAATAAATGCAGTGGAGAAATCAGACAACTGTTAAAACTTGAAAGAACGTAGAGTTCTGCAGTTTTGTGTACCATTCCTGCATTTAGAAGTGTGCACAAAATGGGCAGACGAGGTGTACTACGCATGGTTTAAGCAAATACAATTTACCCAGACATGCACGAGGAGTTCTAGAAAAAAAGGGAAATTATACAGCTTTCCAATCACTAAAAGAGGACTCTGGTAAAACCGAATCTTTTTAAGTGTGATGAAAGTACCTTCTGGACAAATACTTGGTGGAACTGCAAAGTTTTAAAAAAATTGTCACTAGTAGTGAACACAATATTTTTGAAGATCTCACCACTTAGCAAACACTCGCTGGCAAACTGATCTTATCAAAAGTGTCTGCAGCGTTGACTGCTATTACATTATTTTATGATACAAAGTATGTAGTACAAATATAATGACAAGAAGAAAGCACATGATATCATCAAGTTATATAAATTGATGCGGTGAGAGATACTAAGCACCTGCTATTGGGGACTGGAGTTTTCAGGACCCCTCACCTGCAAAAAGTTGACTCCTCAGTTTGACTGAGGAGTCAACACGGCCTTTACACAAAATTTCAGTCAGTGGTCACTTGCCGTGGAGCCTATCTTCCCGAGACTTTTGTTCGTGCATATGCTGTCTTGCTTCCTCGTTTGTTCATTTTGTTATCATAATATACATCAGTACGGTACACCTATTGCTGACTTACACTCAAAAATTTCGTACAGTTAATGCATAGAATTAGAATCAAAATTAAAGAGAAGCCTGCTCTTGTAGGAAATCCTAGATAAAACACAAACTTTCCCATGACTTTCCTGTGAGGTGCTAACAGCATATCACCATAGAACCGTGGCACTCAAAGTATTGTGATCCTGCTTGAAGAGCCTTAGAAAGCTCTCAGCTGTTTTGTTGTTTACTTTTTGCCAAAAACAGAGCCTAGATGCCAATGATGTTCATTTTACCAAAAGGCCCAAAATATATTTCAAGTTCCAGTGTCTTGTGAAAGACAAGACAGACAACAATGGGCACTCTTGATGGATTAGATTTATAGACTCTAACCAGCTTGTCCATTTCATAGATTCTAACTAGCTTCATGTTTATAAAGTGAATGCCAGTAGTCAACTTCCATGTTCTAAGCCATGTAGCCCACAAAATCCTCTTCTACTTTTCATAAATTACATTCTTATCCATAGAAAACTAGGCCCACCAACCGCTTTCGGCTTACGATAGATCCCCCTTGATACCAAAAGCTGCTCGTATATTACAGCCAGGCCAGCTTACCTTGAAGGCTGGCACACAGTCAAGCCGAGACACAAGCACCAGACACTTGGGGGCGTACATAAGTGAGTGGTGCTGCACTAGCGTCCCTGTACCCCCACCACTTAGGCCCGCAGCCGTGGCTGCCAGTTCATCTTGTTCATCGTCTTCGTCTTCTTCGTCGGGACGTCGACGCTGCAGTGCTGCAGGCGTCAACGCCACTGGCTCGTTGAAGGCAAGGCAGGCACAGTAGTGCCGCTGTGCATCGATGTCTGTGAGCACGGCGACGAAGAAGTTCGGCTGGCGGCGTGCCGTGACCAGGGCCCATCCTTGTGGCTGGCAGAAGGATTCAATGCCTTCTATGAATGGTGTGTCCTTCCAGTCTTCCTCAGGAAAGCGCTGCTCGATGCGCCCACAGCTCAGCCCACTCCCTGCAAAAGGCACAAGGACGAAAATGTAAGAAACTACAGAATTCCATTGGTGTTTTTATTAACATGCACAAGAAAGATGAACAGTACTCGTTCCATCAATATGCACAAGAAAGACAAACATTATTTGTTCATTGCCACTGAAGGTTGTTATCACCAAGTGCTGCACAGACGCTGCCGACCCCTTGCGATTCCTTGAGTATGTGACGACCACTGTGACTTACTGCAAGTACTATCAAGCTCCTCTTAACATTTTCCTGTGGACTCCATAATAGTATCCAACGTTTCTATGCCTCAGCAGCCTCACTTAATCTAAAGCTTTCTCACTAAATCTTTCTTATTTTAAAGTAATAAGAAAGCTTTAGTTTTCAAAACTAAAAGAGCTATTCAGAATAAAACAAAAGCTCTAATATGTTCTTTTGGCAACTAGTGATAGTTAAATCCCTTCAAACTGTTAATGACTTCAAATACAATGAAACTATCTTAATTTAATGCAGAAAAATGACAGCATCACTAGACATACTTAACTTAAAACATTCGGATAGACATGCACAGGTTACTCTGCCACATGTTGGTGGGCACTATTCTCGATTGCCAGTATCATGCAAAAGATGTAGCTAGCTGCTCGCAGGTATCGCCAGAACCTCACCTAGCTGTTAGGCAGCTGTTGAGCATGCCATTTGTAATCACAAATGTAATCATAATGCTGCACAGCACCATACGCATTAGTTCAGGAACTTAGCTATTTAGTATGTCAGTAATGAACAGGTGTTTTGTAGCGGAATCTCAACCTCGCCACCTCACCAGGAGCTTCTTAATCGTAAATGATATGGCGTTTCATTTACGGTGCTCTCGAAAACCTGTGCCCACGCAATCTGCAACAAGATAACCACTAGTCAAGAGTAGCACTTTGCAATTCTGACGTGAGCAGCAATATGTGTCTCCTTATCGAGACAGCGTCGCGTTCAGAAAAATCAGATGCAGTGGTCTAGTCTCTCGCCCACTAACAACGCCAGCAGAAACTGGGTTGCGATTCTGCAAGGCCGGTCAAGTGGGCCAAGTTCTGTTCATTTTCTCTCTCCCTATTTCTGCCTTGCTCCATCTTCGACCTATTCTACGTAATAGTGGGAGCAGCCGCAAACGACCGGCACACTGAGCCGGAACCGCCATATCCTCTCCCAGCACGCGATACAACGCGACAGAAGCCATAAAGAAAGAGGTGGAAAGAGAACACGTAACAAGAAAGCGAAGCCCGAAAGCTAGAAAATAAATAGCTGCGGAGGCCAGCATGTCGAATTTGGGCAAGCGTAAAGATCGAGTGACTGCCCTGGGGAAACTGACCGTGCGTGTCCGATCGTAAAACGAAGGACGTGGCAAGAAGAAAGAAAAGAAAAAGCTAAAGGAAAGGAAACAAGGCAAGGAGAAAGATGGGGAGGAGTGCATCGAAAAGTGAAATAAAAAGAAAATAAGCGAACAAGGCAGAACCTCGATCCTTCCAAGAAGTAGGGAACGAAGACAGCGAGAGACGATGGGCTTATGATGGGTACTAAACCTTTGTAAGACAGCATACAAAGGGTTGGTACAGAGCAAAAATAGGGGGGTGTATGTGCGCGTGAGTGGGGAGGGGGGGACACACTCAGGAACAGAAACTCACAAAATGGGTGTAGCGTCCCCATCACATCCACAGTCCTGATTGATATGTGGTGTTTAAAGTCCCAAAACCACCATATGATTATGAGAGACGCCGTAGTGGAGGACTCCGGAAATTTCGACCTCTGGTGTTCTGTAACGTGCACCCAAATCTGAGCACACGGACGGACGGACGGACGGACGGACGGACGGACGGACGGACGGACGGACGGACGGACGGACGGATGGATGGATGGATGGATGGATGGATGGATGGATGGATGGATGGATGGATGGATGGATGTGGATGGATGGATGGATGGATGGATGGATGGATGGATGGATGGATGGATGGATGTGGCTATACCCTTTAGATCGAGCGGCGGCTAACGCCACCTAGCCGTAATACTTAGCGAACCAACCACTAGATTTATCTTTTTTTTCCTTTAAATAGTAAAGTTGGACGGGTACTTTGCAGTGAAGGGTTTAATTTTCACTCGTGCCTTGACTTTAGCCACCAATCAGATAACCTCCTTCTAGTTAAGTCTACCCGCTTAATGTCTATTTTGCCCTCCCTGTCCCTAAACCCCAGTGCTTTGAAAAACTGTGCGCCATCATCCTGGACTATAGGGTGAAGCCCTTTACAGAACATTATCAAGTGTTCGGCAGTTTCTTCTTCCTCTCCACACGCACTGCATACTGTATTTTCGCATTTGGCCCGATATGTCTTGGTTCGCAATACTCCCGTCCTGGCCTCAAACAGTAGAGAACTACCCCGAGTATTATCATAGATCCTTTCTTTGGCAATTTCCTGCTTAAAAGTTCGATAGATCTCTAGTGCAGACTTCTTAATCATGCCAATTCTCCACATGTCAGTCTCCGTTTCCTTCACTTTCTTCTTAACCGATAGTTCTTTTTGGTTTGGCCACCTGCTGTTTTCCAAGTACTTACCAGTCGATTTTCTGGTTCGCTTCCTCCATTTTGTATCGACATTCTTCATGTACAAGTAGCTGAAAACCTTCCTAGCCCAACGCTCCTCCCCCATTTCTCTCAATCGCTTCTCAAATTTTATCTTGCTGCTAGCTTCCCTGCCCTCAAATGATGTCCATCCCATATCACCTTGTACTCCCTGACTTCGGGTATTCCCGTGAGCTCCTAAAGCAAGCCTACTTATTCCACGTTGCTTAATTTTTAATCTTGCTTGAACTTCTCACCTCATGCACAAGACCGCATAGCCGAACGTCAGTCCAGGAACCATGACCCCTTTCCATATTCCTCTCACAACATCATACCAATTGTAATTCCACAGTGCCCTATTTTTCATCACTGCTGCATTCCTGTTACCTTTAGTCGCCACGTATATTTCGTGTTCCCTTAGGTACTCGGTCCCATTGCTTATCCATACGCCCAGATATTTGTATTTATCTGTTATCTCTAGCGTGACTTCCTGTATTTTAAGCTCACTACTTTTGTTATTAAAAATCATGACTGCTGATTTTTCCTTACTGAATCTAAAATCTACACCTATCTCCCTCATTACCGCAGATGTCCATCAATCTCTGCAAATCTTCCTTGTTGTCGGCCATTAGCACTGTATCATCTGCGTATATCATCTGCGGACACGGGCCTACAACAACATTTGCGCCTCCATCGGAAATGTAGCCACCGCAGCCGGGATTCGATCTCGCGACATGCGGGTGAGCAGCCGAGTAGCTTGGCCACTAAGGCCACCGCTGCGGGGGTCACATCCACAGTCTTCAAGCCAGCCGGCGTGTGCAGACGGGGGAGCGGCGGCGGTCCTGCTTCGCGAAGCCGCGATGACCCGCCAGCAGAAACACGGCGAGCGAGAGCGAAGACAAGGGAAACAAAGCGGCGTGCACACCCAGAGAGCCAAGGTCGGTCGCTCCCCCGCCACCTTGACAGGCGGGCGCGAACAAACACGGACACGCGCGCCGCGCACACCTTCAACGAAACAAGAACTACACGGCGCCGGACGTCTCGTAGACTTCGTATTCGTTTCTCCAACAGTTTTGCTGGCGTACGTCGCCTCTTTGTCGGTCACGGTGCATTTCCTGATGAGGAGGCCTCCCAGATACATGGCCGTACCTGCCGTTGGCGCCGAGAGCGGGGTACAAGTCAATTGTGACAGACAGTGATGGCAAGACATAGGCGTAACCAGAAGAAATTGTTCGATCTAAAACGCACAAGCGCACACACAATAAAGAAATCTCCTAACAGCGAAATAAGATTCTAATAATATCTGGCGTTTTACGTCCCAAAACCACGATATGATTACGAGAGACGCCGTATAGTGGAGGGCTCCGGAAATTTTGACCATCTGGTGTCGCTCTTAAACGTGCGCGCACATCGCACCACACACGGGCCTTTACCGCTTCGCCTCCATCGAGAAGCGGCCCGTGAACTTCAGGTCAGCAGACGAGCCACTGCTCCACCACGGCGGACAAAATTCCAACTACGCCCCTGCTGTAGCCACTAGACCACCGCGGCGGGGCCCGTTCAAAAACATTTTAATTACTATTTCGAAGATTTTTCCCAGCAAACATTGACGAAACGCCCAGCATATTTCTCTGCACAGCAGTACTAATTTCCAACCCGTCCACGCACACACGTACTATAATTACACGTATCTGACGTACAGGCGATGTTTTAAATCATGACTACCCCTTCCACTGCCACCCATCAAAAGCATGACTTTATTAATTGATATACTGTTAGTACATTGCACAGTGTAGGCTTCAAGTCTAACACCAGTAGTGAGCTAGAAATCGCCACGCGTAAATATCAGAAACAAATCTTAAGGGCTATGCTTGCGTGGTACATGCGCCAAAACCGATTACAGCAGATGAAGGCGCCCTGTGACGCTAATTATCGGTCGCCATAGGAGAATTTAACCATTCCTGAAATTCCCTGCAATATCTCGAAGATTTCCCTCTGGCTAAAAATGTCAAGCGAAAACTCTCTGAAAAATGGAAAATTTCCTGCAATATCTTGAAGATTTCCCTCGGGCTAAAAATGTCAAGCGAAAACTCTCTGAAAAATGGAAAATTCCCTGCACGGGATACCACTGCACCAAACGCGAGAACAGGCCGTCCTTGACAGCGGCGTCAACACGAGTAATGCGAGGGATCACCACGTGACCACATCATCAAGGCGTCATAGATCGACAAAATTCGTGGCGCCGTTATGACGTCGCTTTCGTGGTCAAAGGTGCACTGATTGCAAAGGCAGTGTAGAGACACGTTAGGCGCAGAGACTTCCCGGGTGGGGAAAGGTAGGATCAGTACATCGAAGGAAAATAAGAACAATTTCGCCATAGAATCGTGTTAGACGAATGCAAAAATGATTCTGCCAATTTTGATTATCTCGCCTTTTATTCTGCAGCGCAAAAATCTAGAACGAGGACGTCTCCGCGATTGTGTTTTTGTTTTTTGTCCGCCGTCAGCGGCGTCTACAGGCAGATGTAGCGCAGGTGCATGTGAACAAACCGAAACATCTTTGAACAACAAAAAGGTTATCAAAAAGGCTGTTAACCAGAACGCAAAAAAAATAAAAAGGCACAACGCCGTAAAAACATCGACATTTGACCACCCATCCGTCAAAGCATATGGCAATAAAAGATTAACAAGAACAAAAATAAAAAAAGGCTGTTAATCAGAGCAAAATAGAAGGTCATAGTTCATGATCCGATGCACACTGGTCCGCCCATCATCAACATTGCATTCAATTTGTGGATATGCGTGGATTTATCGGCAGGAGGTGCTATGCGAGCTCTGCAGCGGCTGCATTTCAGATGGAGGCGGAAATGTTGTAGGCCCGTATGCTCAGATTTGGGTGCACGTTAAAGAAGCCCAGGTGGTCGAAATTTCCGGAGCCCTCCACTACGGCGTCTTGTATAATCATATGGTGGTTTTGGGACGTTGAACCCCACATATCAATCAATCAATCAATCAAATCGATCAGCTATGCGAGCCGCCACTCAAGTGTGAGGCCCACGGGACCACTTCATGCTCTCCCAAGTAGAGTGCCTGGTACTTTAAATCGTTACCCCCTTTTTTCTAAACACACACACAGAGACACGCAATATTGCAATATTTACCATAGAAACGTGACAATTAAGTATTTCACTTTTGCCGGTTAAGACCGAATTCAGTCTTAACAGCATAAAACACGTGTTCGGAATTGCATCAGCGCTCCGCGTCACTAGCATCTTATTTTTTTCTTCACTCGCGTCTCACCATTAGCTCGACACGTACACACCCGGGCGCGCTCGCTTCGCGGGGAAACGCAAATTCGAGCTCCACGTGCAGCTCTCAAAGTCCGCAGTGAATTGCTTGCGCAACTGCCGTGTGCAAAACCGCGAAGGTCCATTTCGATTCCATCTCTGCGATGGAGTGTAACGTTAAGCAATACCTGTCGCAGTCAGATGCACAGCGTGGTTTAGCAGAGTACGGCACAGTAGGGAAAAAAAAGAACACAAAAGAAAAGTGGCGATGTACCCGTCCTGCTGGGCAAACTCGTTTACCACATCCGGCTAGTGGTTCCGAACAGACTTCTCGCGCAGAGTAAAAAAAACGAGAAGATCAAGATAAAAAAAATGAGCAGGTGGGGAGGGGATAAAATAGACGTAACGCACGTGCAATAAACCAAGCGAAGGTTACAAAATTAAATTTTGAAATATAAGCAAGAAATGCGCACACCGTCCGACAGCTTTCGCGAATCTGCACAGCTGCACGCAGCGCGCGAGAGAGGGTCCCGTTTCGTCTCTCGCTCGACTAGCTGCGAATTGAATCACAATGAGCCGCCACCAGCTGCGGATTGCACGCATCCGCGAGGTAAAAAAAAAAAAAAAAAACTGGCGTGACTTCGCTCCCCCCCAACCTCGTGCGAGCAGCGACGCAATGCGCGTGTGTCATACGGGCGAGCCTTCAGCGCAAGGACTGGAACCGAGCCTATCTATAAATCGATGCACGGTTTTCCTCGCATATGCACAGAGATTGTGAAACATTGAGGACTGCAACTGTGTAGAACCTCGTAGGCAGTGTACGGTTACTTATCAAAGCTTTGAAAATGGAAGGGCTCACAGCGAAGCTGAAAAAATAAAAAAATCGAGTTAGGCTTCGGACGAGTTGGTAACGCTCCTCGTGACATTTCAACTTCGTCCTACTGACAAACACATGCACCAAACGATAAAAGTCATGGCCCAGCTTTTCTGAAGGCTGGGTATTGCGGAATTAAGCAGCGGTTAACTATATAGTCACTGAAGGGTTTTATTTGTTTTTTATTATAGATAAACCTCGTTCTCCGCCTCACACAGCTGAAGCAGATAGAAACGATGCGAAATGGTAACCGAGCGGAAACGCTAATGAGAACAACTTGCGCAAGCTCACAATGACGTCATAGATCTTGAGGGCGTCTTCCAGCTCGGGCAGAGCAGTTATTTACACAACGTCAATTGATGAACACAAACGAAACACACACAGAGAATGCTCAAAAAAGCTTAAAAAGCAAAGAAAGCAAGGTAGTGTTGATCCATCTGTGAAAGAGATCGCTAATTGTTGATCAGGAGGGGGGGGGGGGTTTGTTTTGCAGAGGGCGTGAATACGATGTTTTGTGATTATCATGATGACGACAATTGAGAAAGTTAACGGGGAGATAAACGCGGATGTCGCCTGGACCCTCTGCAGCCGGTACCAGAGCTCTGGCGTCAAAAGCTATGGGTGGAACCACTACCCCGTAATATGAACCCCGACCTCCATCCTGGCCGTAGACGAGCACGCGCCGCGGCCCTTCATACGCGACACTCCGATCGTCCTGGTGTTTTCTACGTGGACGTCTCGGGTCCCTCCCCCTCGGGTCACTTCACGGCTGCCGTGATTACAGAGGGCAAACACGTAGATGGCCTCTCCTTTCGAGCAGACACAGTAACGCACGCTGAAGAGGTTGCCATAGCTTTGGCCGCCTCTCACCCTGCCTCACGCACCATCCTGACGGACTCGCGCTCGGCCTGTTCTCAGTACCTTCAGGGTTCCATTGCTCCGCTGGCGGCTAGCCTACTACAGGCAGCCTCTTGGCGCTTTAACCCTCATCCCATTCGTATAGTGTGGACCCCAGGCCACTCGGGCCTGCCCGGCAACGAGGCGACAAATGCCGCTGCCCGCGCTTCTCCTCTCCGGGCCGTTGCCCCTCCATGTCCCGAGACGGAATCTGGCAATACCAACCTGACGCGCTTTCGCGAAATTTTGGCTTATTACCGGGCTTCACGCCGCCTCTACCCGGACCCCGCACGTGGTTTGGAGAAAGCGGACGAACGACTGCTACGCCGCCTGCAGACTAACACCTTTATCAGTCCGGCGGTCGCCAGGCACTTTTTGCCGGAAATCAATGGCACCTGCTCGACCTGTCATGTCCTCGCCGACACATATCACGTCGTAGCATCGTGCCCAGTTAATCCCGTCCCTTTCTCACCCCCTTTTCCTATCCCAACTAGAGAGGCTTGGGAGGAGCACCTGCTCGGCTGCTCTACCTTGGCTGCGCAACGCTCCTTGGTGGAGCGCGCGCGGGAAGCTTCCGGCTCCACTGGCGTCCCGGAATAGGGTCTGGCCACTCTAGCACGGCGATGGGCCACGTCGGCACTCTCTAGTAGACTTTTTCTGAAATAAATGTTTTTTACCACCTACCACCTTGGATCCTATCTGCGGAAAAAAAAAAAAGCACCTTCGTCCATCTCCTTCCATCTCGACTCGTCAACAAGGGTTAATTTTAACTGTACGCTTTCTCTGAATTCATCCAGCGCTTGCTTCGCGCGGCTGCAGCCTCCTGGACCGTCTTTCACGACGTCTGATAGCACTGCGCACACGAGGGCCGCCTTCGAAGGGGGCGCCAGTCCAATACGCCGAGGAGGACGCGGGCAGGCGCGCGCCGCGAATCTCCGAAGCTATACTACAGCACAAAGGAGTGCGTGCCGCCGGCGCACGTGTGCGCAGCCATCACAGCGTTCGTCAGAGCGTGGCCCCGTTCACACAAGCGCTTCTTCGTCCGTCACGTCACGGCGCAGGCTTCCGTCAGGGGAGAGAAGAACGCTTTTCTTCGTGACGGGCAAACGCCGAAAACCGGGCGCCTATAGAGGCGGAGGTTTCGTCCGCGGTCTTGCCTTTCTCAATTGCACTCGCGCATTTCAAGATTGCGATAGCAACAGCCAATATGGTTGATTGGGCGAGCTGGTAATACATGATTGTTTTGAAATGAGAGAGCACTACTTAGTAACAGCCAAGCGCCGTGCCCCAAGAAAATTCAGGCCACTTCATTTGTCAGTCTCAAACACCTAAGCGGAAAGCGTGGGTTACGTCGTGTCACAGTGAGGAAAGCCTCTTGCTAAGCTTTCAGATAAAAAAAGGTGTTGTTGCCCCGAGCTTATAATATCACCTACTGGTTTTAGAACGTTAAACCCCAACGATTATTATAGAATGTCACTTATTTGAAATATTTGGAGAAATACGGCGATGTAAGTGCTGGAAACTTGTGGGCAGCTCGCTAAGGCTGTTATTATGCACCAGCACCGTCGGTAGACAAAACCGGAAGCTGTCTAGGCCCTGTAGCCACCAAATTCCCACGCTAAACTTACAAAATATACACTCTGCTCCATGTATGTAACGTTTAAACATAATGATATACCACGACAGCTGGCTAAAAAGAAAGTTACTCACTTAATGCATACATGTAACCACAGCTCCGTTCTCCAGAATCGTAACAGTAGGCATCAATAATAATAATAATAATAATAATAATAATAATAATAATAATAATAATAATAACATCTGAGGTATTACGTCCCAAAGCCACGATATGCTTATGAAGGACACCGTGGTGGAAGACTCCGCAAATTTCGACCGTTTGGTGTTCTTTACCGTGCAACGACACCGTTCCGTACACGGGCGTCTACCATTCCGCCTCCGCCGAAATGCGACCCCCCGCGGCAGGGATTGAACCCGTGACCTTTGGGTCGACAGCCGAGCAACTTAGCCACTGGTCCACACATGGTGGACTCGCTATAGGCATCATTGAAAAAACGTCGTTACTACGAGTAAAAATAATTCGCACTCCCTATAGCTAACGCTAGTTAGGGAAAGCACAGGCGTAAAGGTCTGCAATCACGGGACTAAAATTCACGTCATCAGACATTGCATCGGTCGGCCCACGTCCCCTGCCAGGGGCGTGACCAAAAATTGTAATTGGGGGAAGGGACGTGCAACCATACTTTATGTATAGTCGTGGGTACGTTTGTATGTGTGCGTGTATATATGCAAACACATAATTTTTCGGAAAACAATTTTGGGGGGTTTGGAAGCGCTGCCACCGGCGCAAGGCCGGGGTTGTGTGTGTAAGGGGGGAGGGGGGCACGAAACGCAAGAGTCACGCTCGAGATTACAAAGAAGCGACGCGCGTTTTTCATTACTACTGTTTTTTTTTTTGTTTTTTTCAAACATGAATTTACACCAACTGTCCCTATCAGTTCAGCAAACATGGTATGCGCATGAGCTTCCTTTTCTCTATCTCTTTCCCTTCCTCTCTTTCCAAATTCCCTAAACATTCTCTAAACAAATGTAATCGACTGCGACGACATCAAAACACGCGCGCGAGCACCCAGAAATATTGAAGTAGCGTTAAGACGCGACTTCCATTCGGACAAGACGAGAAGCGGGCCCGCAACAACGCCCGTTCCGGTTCACGACCGCGACGACGGCTTCGCCCCCGTAAGACGGTCCGCCCAGCTCGAGAAAAGAATAGGTAAACAAATAAAAAGCCACGCACACAGACCCAGGAGTATATATGATGGGCGCGTACACGAGTTTCCTCGACAAGCAAAGTATGCCCAACGGCGCGGTCGTCATCGTCGCACGCTCCATTGAAGATCCAGAAGCGAACGCGCCCTGCACGCCCGCAAACACGTAAACTGCGGCTGCGACACAGCGCATTCTTGGACCGTGACGGCGACAACGAGGGTCTTGCGGCAAAGCCCACCGCCTGCTTTGGTGGATCCGACAGCGACAGTGGGGAAGCTTGGTCTCTACACGCTCAGCAAGACCATGCGGTTATGTTGCGTTAGATCTACACTTGTATATTGCACAAAGCACCATCATGCGTTTCATTAAGGCGCTTCCCTGTATTCTACATAGAGCCGACAGTTTTAAGCCTAAGATTGGGGGGGGGGGGGGTGAGCGACGGTAAATATTCTACGCCCCTATTTGCAGTAATCCAATAAATGGGGAGTGTTTAAACACAGGACAGCTCATTTCCAGGGGGAGAGAGCGTCGAGATGACTGCTCACAAGCCGCGCACCTTCAAAGGTTGCGCTGCGTGGTTCACCCGACCAGCTTTGTAACGTACACGGGTGTCCCTAAACGCGAACAGATCAGGGTGGGTCATTTTGAACTACTGACTCGATCTTCAGACTCGATCCGGCTGAGTCGTGCTCCGTAAACGAAGCCGTGGCGCTGGTTCAGCTCGACACAATCGCGCCGAGTTCGTGCGTACGATGTCTTGTAGTACCTAATAAACACTCCACATGGTCATTAATTCAGTACTAATGCATTGTAGCAATACTAATCGGAAAACAATACAATGTTATATCCTTGTTTTTAGGTGCGTGCCGAGTTCACAGTATATACATCGTGGAAATACGCGAGCGTTCAATACTAGCTTGTCAGTAGGTCATAGGGGCGAAGCTCCTTATAGCGGCACCCGTTCGTCCCTCGTAGCCGTTGTAGTATGTAACAAGTATAACATTTTGACCTCCAAGGTGGTGCCGGTGAGAGACTTCTTCTGTGCGTTCTTGAACAATAAAAAATAGTGCTCAATGTACATGTCAATGGCTGCTAATGGGGAATGAGAGACAGGAGCATTCGGCTTTTAGTTAACGCGCACGCTGCGATCCCCATTAGCAGCCATTCGCATGTACATTGAGCACTATCTGACAAGAAAGGGTTGCTACGTTATACTCGCTAGGTGTAACCTCCTTAGCTTTAGAAAGGTTTAGCGAGCGTTGAGCCGCAGTGCCATGAATACAGTGAACTAGTATATACCATGAACTCGAGGTGGTTAAAGGTGAGAAGTAGACCCGAAGCGCAAGCCGTAAGAAAGTGTGCGTGTGCCACCTCTCGTTTAGTCCTTGAAATGTCCGCTGGATGGCGGTGCTTTTATATGGGGAATATATGATGAAAAGATGCGAGACGGTGGTACTTGGAGTGTTGAATAGATAGATGGACGAACGGACACACAGGCAGATGCATGGATGGGCGCATGAACGGACGCAGGGGCGGATGCATGGACGAACGCAGGGACGGACACACGAACGGACGCACGCACGGACGGGCGGATGGACGCATGGACGGACGGAAGCAAGAACGAATGGACGGACGAATGCTTCGCCCCACTCTCCATCATTCACTCCGTGGATATGCTGCCTTTTTTTTGTTGTTGTTTTAAAGCCTCTGTGCGAAACTATAGTAGATGGTTGACACCCATGGGTGTGATGACCTATTTTCCGTTAACGTGTTCAACAACGTGTCCAAAAAAAAACGTGTTCTTAAAAAATTGTTTGACACACCAAGAGATACCTTTGTGGACAAATGCGGGTGAAAAAGCCACGAGGTCTCGTACTTTCTTTTGTTGTTGCTACTTTCCTATTACGAATTTTTGTACTCAGAATTCGCCATTACAATTCACCCATTGTGTCTCTGCGCGCGATGTGAACATTCTTGCTTCCGAAAATGTTAGCCAGCCCCATTCACAGCCATGGCAGCATACTTTCTATCCGCAGGCCTCACAGGGGTTCATATACGTGGTTGTAATCGGCAAGAACGAATGGAGAATAGTAATGACGAAAATTGGGGGGGGGGGGGGGTCGTGGCAGATAGTCATGCGAAGACAGAGGAGGCAGCGGAGCTGGTGGCCTCACCATCCACCTCAGGGCTGCTTTCCTTCCTCATAGTTACTGTACCATATTATTGATTGATTGATAGTGGGATTTAACGTCCCAAAACCACAACATGATTATAAGCCAAACCTCATAACCGCGAAAAAGCTCACGACGGAAACGAGCAACGCGACGTAGATTGCCTTTGCGCGAACAGTAGCTAGCGCAAGCAAACCTCATTCACGCGACGGCTTCGGCGAGCGAACTTCACCGTTGCTTGCATGAGGCCGTCTACTCGTACCCAAACAAACCGCGTAGTGAGCGGTATGATATTTAAAAATAAGACATATTGTTGTGCAATGGAACGGAAAGTGTTTATTATTGCATTGCAGCACTTTTTTTATGTGCACGTGCATAAACATTACGATATTTCTTCGTTGTGCACGCGTGACTCGGGCGGAGAGGTGAGTGAGAGGAGGAGATGGCGACTTCGCCGCACATTAAAAGAACCGGCAGTACGTCATTTATGTACATCTCGTTCCGGTGCTTTGAGCACAGCACTTCCGGGCGAGGGGCGACGGTTTCCAAATTTGGAGAACCGAGCTAGGGCTAGAACCTAACCGAGCGATCGCGCGAAAACTACCACGTGACACGTCGCGCGAACGCCCCGTTTCGTCGCTCATAGCATATCGCTCGTCGCTGTCGCGTGCATTTTCGCGTTTATGAGGTTTGGCCTTATAAGAGACGCCGTAGTGGAGGGCTCCTGAAATTTCGACCACCTGGGGTTCTTTGACGTGCACCCAAATCTGAGCACACGGGCCTACGACATTTCCGCCTCCATCGGAAATGCAGCCGCCGCAGCCGGGATTCGATGCCGCGACCTGCGGGTCAGCAGCCGAGTACCTTAGCCCCCAGACCACTGCGGCGGGGCGTACCATATTATGCAAGACTGTATGAATCCTTTACGCTCGCCCTCATTTCTCTCTTTCCCACCTCACAAGAGTTAATCTCCCTTCCCTTTCCCCCCTCCTTGCTGTACTATACTACGCACGGCTGCGTGATGCTACACCCTCTTCCTCCTCTTTCCAACCTCACTCCCCACACTCACATTCCTTTCTTACTCCCTTGCTGTACTATATACTATACACGGCTGTGGTATCCTTCAACCTCTTCCCCTCTCTCTTCAACCTCACTCCTCCCTACACTCGCATCCCTTTCCTACCCCCTTGCTGTACTATACTATACATGGATGTGTTATGCTTCACCCTCTCCTCTTCAACTTCACTCCTGCTCACACTCGCATTCCTTTCCTAACCTCTAGCTGTACATATTATACACGGCTGTGTTATGCTTCACCATCTCCACCTCTCCCCCTTCAACCTCACTCCTGCCCACACTAGCATCCATTTCCTACTCCCTTGCTGCACTATACTCACCCGGCTGTGTTATGCTTCACCATCTCCTCCTATCTCCTCTTCAACGCATCCTCCCCACAATCGCATCCCTTTCCTACCACCTTGTTGTACTATACATAGCATGACTATGCTATGCCAGAAGCTGTTTGTTCCATATACGCTTCAGAGGAACACACCCCACCGAGTTTCTGCGAACACCAAGGGACCAAGCTAAAGCTTCAGCAGCTGGGCTGTTAAAATATATATTGGGCGAGAGCAACGTGTTTTAATTCAACGCGCGTTATATATATAGCACACGGCGCATCGTGCAAGCGGCGCGGTACATGCATCGCAAAGACACGTGCGAGCACACCTTTCCTCGGCGCACCATCGCATTTTCACTGTTGCCGAATCGTCCGGCGGCCCGAGAAAGGACGCAGGTTCCCGTTTTAAGGCCGGAAGAGATTAGCCGGGCGTAATGGCGAAGCGAGAGTCGTGACCAGTACGCTACAGCGCAACAGGGCTGCGCACGGTCACGGCGAGAGAAAGGCGACGCACGCGCGCTCTTGCTCCAGTACCCCGGGAGTGGGTCACCGCCCCCCGCGTGGCCCAGCCCGCGCCGTCGGCGGTTAGGTGCATCTCGTTGGAAGGAATGAGATGAAGAGAATAACGTTGGGAAGAGAAGGAGATGAAAAGCCGGACTACACACGTTCAGAGAGAGTGGGGCCAGGGAAGAGGGCGAAACCAACGATGCGGAACGGAAAACCGCCGCCCCGCCGGACTATTTCATTTTGTGCGCCGTCTTAGCACGGCTTTGTTTTGGAGCCGCACGGCGTGCGCCCAGCGAGACCATCGCCACGAGCTTGCACAGGTGGTTTTCTTTATTGCGGCGGTGGCCGAGGACGAGTTCGCGAAGTGCACCGTACTGGAGGGAAGACGGGAAGAGATGGTGTGCAACGCCAAAGAAAAGTGTGGCAGCTTGGGCTAGTTGGTATGACATGACGGTAGTTATAGCGCGAGAACAAAACGACGACACAGGGCGTCTTTCGTGTCCTTCTTGTCCCTGTGTCATCGTTTTGTTCTCGCGCTATAACTACCGTCATGCCAAAGAAAACAATGGCACAGTATTGAAAAGTGCTATACAAGCACCGTCTGGTATACATATTTGTACGTTGCAAACGCGGGAAGTACAGAGTCGATAGTCAGCGCTCGTGTCGTCTTCTTTCTTCCTCGTACTGCAACGTTATGTTCACCATCGTGACTCACCACTTTGGCCGACATGCTTCACTTTACCGTTTGGTACATTACACAAACTACGAAAACGTCAAGGTGTCCCTATAATAAATAGTATGGAGCAAATAGGGATGCGCTATACATGAGCGGACAAGGCATAAAATAAAAAACAAGAGAGGAAGGATGCGATTGGCCCCAACTGCAGCTGTTCTGGACAATAAGCTTCGGCGATATAGCGATCTCGTACACGTGTACAACCCACGAAGTCATGATGCACGCTTTCTCAAAAAGTGGTTGACCATTCCTTGGAAAATCTGGGCCAGCCCGCCGGCACTGGCACAACAGTGATGATTGACAGAGGAGTATGACGATTCCCCTCCAGCTATATACGCGTCTTGGGCGTCTGGTCCTCGTAACCACCCCGTTAATTTAACAATATTAGTCAGCTGAAAGTCTACCCGACTTTCTCACTTGTACACTTTACTCGTTGCCCCGCCGCGGTGGTCTAGTGGCTAAGGTACTCGGCTGCTGACTCACAGGTCGCGGGATCGAATCCCGGCTGCGGCGGCTGCACTTCCGATGAAGGCGGAAGTGTTGTAGGGCCGTGTGCTCAAATTTGGGTGCACGTTAAAGAACCCCAGGTGGTTGAAATTTCCGGAGCCCTCCGTTACGGCGTCTCTCATAATCATATGGTGGTTTTGGGACGCTAAACCCCACATATCGATCGTCAATCAAATATCAATCACTTTACTCGTTGGTAAATAAACTGACTCACGCGCGAGGTTACCTTGACGTATCTATCATTATTTGGTTATTTATTTGACAAAATCCTATACAATAGAGCATTACAAAAAACGTTGGAAAAATCGCTAGCACGGGTTCTGGTTGGACGAAAGATGGTCGCGTCATAGAATGAGCGCTGCAGATTCCATGTACCTTTCTAGGAAGAAGAAGGTAAGAGGAGGAGCATATATTCATGTTAAACCCTTCATCCGATAACGTTGCCGCTTCAGCGCCGAATTATCATTACCCCCTAAAAACGTAAAGGCTCTGGTACCATGCAAAAACATTCCTACATAAGACATTGCCAGAATAGATGATTACGGTGTCATTGTCACACAGTTCATTATCGACATGCGCAGTTGTGTACCACCATTGCATACGGCGGCGACTGAGCTGTACGACATTCCCCACCGAAAGTTTCACAGCGAAGATGTACATATACAGACACATAAACGAGCACACTTAAGGAGATCGTCTTCAAATGCACTCGCCATATACGGTCAGGAAAATCTTTGGAATCTTTGGCGTCGCTTATCACGAGCCTCACGACATCGGCGCGGACATTAACGTAAAAAAAAGAATAAGAAAGCAAAATCAAGCAAACGATAAACTAGAGGACGCACGTCGCCTTGCCGACCGTCACCGCGGAATTCCACATGCAAGCAGCAATGCCGACGGAAACGGCACTTCGAATGGGTTTTAGAAGGGACACAGGCTGAAAAATGAACATCCGCTGCCAGTAGATGAAGAAACGCGGAGCAGTCGGAGCTCGTACACGATGAGACCATTCGCGGGAAGAAAGAAATGGGGGCGAACAAGGGCGCCACCACGATATATAATGGCCGAGGAGGCATCGACAAAAGAAACCCGCGTGGCCTGCGGACATGGCGAATGCACAGCCGACGAGATGGAATAGAAGTTCGGGAATTCCAAGAATGACGTCTCACGTTAACGATGCCCACGCGGAATTCGCTGCCATTATACGCATTCAGAATAAACGGGCACGGTTTCGTTTCGAGAATATTATACGCCAGTGTACGCGCTTTCAAGCACCTCAAACCTCATTACGCAAGCGACGCCGTTTAGTAACGCAAAGAATGCGCGAATCCCCCCGCACGAACGCCTTTTGGGGCTCAATCCACCTATGCAAGCTATCGTGGGTGTAAAAGTGATTCCTATACCGTGGCACGTTGCTGAAGCTATTTAATCTATAGGATGCCACGGAGATTGTGGCATTCTCTATGGAACGCTGCTTTCGAACGACATCGGCGTGGCGTTCTTTTTTTTTTTTCCGAGCGTTTGTCAGGGCCCAATGGTTCGCTCTGCGGTCCAGCATCGCCTTCCCGTTCGTTACCGCCCTACGACCTGCAGCTTTTCATTCCACATTATATGGTAACATTCACAAATAGGCGACGTGGCGTCTCTCGCACGTTAGAAGCGAGGGCGGAGTGTTTAACGAAGTTTGTTAGAGAAACTAGTGGACAAGATAACCGCAAAGCGGTGTAGAATATCCATTATTGACCAGTTCAAACCAGTTTACGCAACGAATTACTGACGACATGGGCGTTTTCACGGGCGATTGTCGGTGACAGCGCGGTATATAATCATGTGTGCCAGCCATCTTCAAGTATAACGTTGTCTGCAATATGTAATAAATAAAACAAAAAATGGCAGCATATCCACGGAGTGAATGATGGAGAGTGGGGCGAAGCATTCGTCCGTCCATGCGTCCGTCTGTGTGGCCGTCCATGCGTCTGTTTGTGCGCCCGTCCCTGCGTTCTTTCATGCATCCGCCCCTGCGTCCGTTCATGCGTCCATCCATGCATCTGTTTGTGTGTCCGTTCATTCATCTATTCAACACTCC
The DNA here is from genome assembly GCF_043290135.1 of Rhipicephalus microplus. Lineage (NCBI taxonomy): Eukaryota > Metazoa > Arthropoda > Arachnida > Ixodida > Ixodidae > Rhipicephalus > Rhipicephalus microplus. The sequence continues at coordinate 213,483,408 of NC_134701.1, read as the reverse complement.
AAGTCCCACCATCTCACATCTTTTTATCATATATTCCCCATATAGAAGCACCGCCATCCAGCGGACATTCCAAGGACTAAACGAGAGGTGGCACACGCACACTTTCTTACGGCCTGCGCTTTGGGTCCACTTTCCACCTTTAACCACCTCGAGTTCATGGTATATTCTAGTTCACTGTATTCATGGCACTACGACCAAACGCTCGCCAAACCTTTCGAAAACCAAGGAGGTTACGCCCAGCGAGTATAACGTAGCAACTTTTCCCTGTCAGATAGGGCTCAATTTACATGCCAATGGCTGCTAATGAGAAATGAGAGACAGGAGAATTCGGCTTTTACTTTCTTACGGCTTGCGCTTCGTATCTACTTCTCATTTTTAACCACCTTGAGTTCATTCATGGTATATACAAGTTCATTGTATTCATGGCACTGCGGCTCAACGCTCGCTAAACCTTTCTAAAGCTAAGGAGGTTACACCCAGCGAGTATGATGTAGCAACCCTTTCTTGTTCGATAGTGCTCAATGTACATGCCAATGGCTGCTAATGGGGATCGCAGTGTGCGCATTGACTAAAAGCCGAATGCTGCTGTCTCATTCCCCATTAGCAGCCATTGGCATGTACATTGAGCACTATTTTTTATTGTTAAACAACGCACAGAAGAAATCTCTCACTGGCACCACCTTGGAGGTCAAGTGTTATACCTATTTCGGGTATGTACCACTGGTGGTTACATACGAGGGACGCCCAAGCCACGCCATAAGGAGCTTCGCCCCTAAAACGTTTAACGTAGGCCGCTACCATGCACATCATGTGCGGCATATGCGCCACTCGTCTTAAAATGTGTAAAATATGTACTAACACGTTTCGTAGACTCCATCCATCGGCTCCGTAACTTCAGTATTTCAAAAGACGACTCTACAGCGTTACGTGAACGTTTCGCATTGCATATTCCGTGGTTGTTGCCATTTAACAGGGATTGCTTCATCATCGTACACACGCACCACGAGAATATACTGCGCGTAACTTCGTTTGTGGTTCCATTGTATAGCTGTAAACAGCAATACCATCGCTTCTAGAAATGCATTCCGGCCTACACATGCAGGGTGAATGGGAACACGAAAACAGTCAAGGCGTTTCAAGTGCCACGCGCGCCGCAGCGGCGCTGTTGCAAGCTAAACAAAGGAGCAATCCCAAAGCGAGGAACAGCAGGACAATGCAAATGGCACCCGAGTCACTACGGCCGTCCGAGGTACTGCAGACAGAGGGGAGAGGCCTTTCCAATAAGGAGGCCGTTCCGCAGAATGGACAATGACACGTCCGCCGAACACCGCGCGACAACTCAAAAGCCTTCGGGTGTCTGTAGCGTGTTCAGACGCCAACACTCCTCCGCCGCGGTCGCCGCCCGTCGTCAAGGCCTCGCGTCGCGAAAGGGAACAAAGCATTTGGCTCCGGTAGCTCCCGCAGCCGAGTCGCATATCATTTTCCCCGCTGTGGAAAGGTGGGAGTAGACGCGGCGCCGAGGTTATTCTTTCGAGAGACGAACCCCGTCTGCGGTGAAGTCCGCACGACGCAACGAAGCTAGACCAACTATCCAGATCCTATCCAGATGGGATAGCGCGGATGGTTTCACACTGCCTCCGTGACTGACCCAACCCTTATAAGCAAACGAATATGTCATGCGGTGACGTCATCAAATTGTACTACTGTGACGCTATGTTAATTGGCGCCATATGATGACGTCATCACGCAATTTTTTATTTCTTTTTTATAATTCTTGTTGACGCAGACAATCAATTTGCGCGTTTTAATAAGCACCTAAAGCTTTCGCCTCGTAATTTGCGGATCGTCATTCCAAAGGCTTAGCCGCTCGCGCGTCGCTCTCTCAGCTACGCAGAGTAACACAATCAGCGCGTCACCAGTTGCACGTGCGTTAACACTGCAAAAGCTGCCACTTTGCACCGGCGTTTTGTATTGTAGCTGCGAAAAGGGACGTCTCCAACGCAAGCCTTCCGCGAGAAACAGCGACGGCCAGCCAGCCATCTTGCGCTTTTCTCTCATTTTCCAAGCGGCGACAGCAGGTAGAGGGCCGGCGGGGAAAGTTCGAGTCAACGCGCTCCAACGTCCTCCAAAGCAGGACAGGTGGCAGCGATACAGTTGTGAGGGGGTCAGTCAGTGCAAACCCTGCTACAGTGGTTTGCGTGCGCGCGCGGTGGTCCCCCAGGGTGCACCCATGCCGCCGATGACTCACGCAGGCCAGCTCGAGCGAGGTCACAGGCGAACACTCTCTCGGGAGCGGGCAACTATCGTCCGCTTGGCTCAACAGGTAGGGGCAGGCAGCAAAGAGAAAGGGGGTTGCCAAACGATCGCTTGCTGAGCCACGGTTTACCTCGTCGTCACGGAGCAAAACAAAAAAAGAAAAAAAGAAAGAGGGACCCGAAAGCCGGAAACGGAGGAAGAAAAAAAGTTTAGCAGCAACAGGTATAATAACCATGCGCGAACAACAATGGAGGGGGGGGGGGGGATCGGGCGGACAGGTTGGCTGGCCTGATACCGCGGCGGATTCGCGAAAAAGAAGAAGAAAAACTTTTTTACGCGAGCGGAGAAGAATACGAAGAAGGCGAGAAGCCCTCTCGCGGTCGGAAGGAAGGCAATCTGGGATGGCGTCCGCTGCGCGCGCCTTGGCCGACAATTCTCGTATCAAAAGGACGGCCTCGCCTCCAGCGGCACGCAGGTGGTGTTGGCACAGAGCCACGCGACACGTCAACGCGCCCCTTGCGTACGGCTGACAAGACTGGCCGGATTTCACAAAGAGGTTTCCGTAAGACGTATACGCGCCACAATAGAATGATATAACACAGCTTCTTTATACGAAACTGTCCAGCTGTATTTCGTTACGTATACGGCTTCCACCGCACAGAGGGCGCTCGCGATCGAAAACACGAGAAAAAGGCAGACGGTAGTTGTTCTTTAAGCATTTGAGCACCACAATGTTTGAGGCCTCCCGAGTCCACGAAGAATAAAATCCCCCGTCAAGAGGGACAATCAAACGCTACAATCATTCGTCACACAACGAGACGTATTGACCCGCCTCTGCCGCTGCGGCAACAGTGCATCTCATCACATTGTCAGCCGAACCACTGTACTTAAGCCCCTCCATCAGCGTGGTGGATCGCGGTGGAAACCGCGAAGCAAGCCTCGAGTGCTCCATAAACCTGTCAGTCAAAAGTCGGCCGGGAGACGCACCATGCGCGCGCTCAGTGTGGGCGCACAGTGTACGAATATCTACCGCAGGAAAGCCAACTAGTTGGACCACTCAAGAAGCAGGCAAGGTGGGCTGTTTCACGTACAAGTGAAGCTACGACTGCGAGGCACCATGTGCTGGAATAAAGTGGTGCGGGGTAACAAAAAGCGGTGCAGCCAGTATAGCTTCTTCACCGCAAATCGTTTCCACCGAGGTCATGCGCAAGTATTCGTAAGCGCTAACATGTATAATACTGTAAGCCACGGTGTCTCCAGTGCAATGAATGAATGAATGAATGAATGAATGAATGAATGAATGAATGAATGCTTCATGTAAGACTCCTTTGTGATACCCCACAAAATGTACGAAGACTGAAACGCAGACAGTTGGAGACGCGAGGGCGCTCGAACATTGTCGCTGAAACAGTCGTAAATAGTTTCCTTCCACACGGATTGAGCCCACCGCACACATGGTGGCACTTGCGTACAACGTACACCTATCACACTCCTGCACACGGTGAACGTATCGCATATGGGTACTGATAATGACAGTTGCACCTGATAAGGGCATATTTTTGTTCCACAGACATAATTGTCGTCCATCCCGCGTACACCTTTTCTTTTAACGCCGCGCGCCCGGTATACCTTCCAAGTCAGTGCGAGGTGGCACTTCTGATATAAAAGCGCGCAATTTTCGAGAAATCGAACAGAAGTATAGCCAGACAATGTTTATTACGGGATAAAATGGCCTTCACAAAGGGTGTAATTTTTCTCTCTTTTTTTAATGCGTATTTGAAAGAACCAAATTAAATTCACACGTATACGACGAACGCCAAAACTTTCTCAAAGGATGCTTTCACGATGATCGGGCGAATTCCGCTGCCAAGAGTTCACGCCACTTACTCTCAAGGTAGACTCGACGTTTGCACGGCGCTACGCTATTCAATCGTCTCAGAAGTGCGTCTACCGCCGCCAACTACTAGCCACACGGATTTCCAAGAAAGAAAGGAGAGAGGACAGCAGAGCCTACGCAAAATAGCCAACGACAGCCCCCCCCCCCCCCAAAGCCATTGAGAACGACGCAGCAATAAGACCGGTGACACCGCCGTCCTATTTTTTGCGGCGATTGCGGGGTGAAGACCAGATAAAGTCGTATAATTAACGAAACGGGCGGGGTTCTACTTCAGTGGCGCTGGGCGCGTGGGAACCCCGCGGCACACTGCGAGCGCTTCGACGACACATGCGTGGGTATACACTCTGTAGATGACATGTAGGCCAGAAGAACGGAAAACATCGTCACTAATCGACCTCCGCGAAACGAATTAAACGCTGCCCACGGGAACACGAGCGCTAAACGAAGAAACCCGCGCACGCAAGGGTCTGCAGATTTCGTGTCCCCGTCTCGATAAACGTATATAGATGAGACGGCGACTGCGTTAGATGTATTCGCCCGATTACTTAAAGGTTAATTTGGTTGTCTAAAGGGCGCTTTACAGTCGCAAAGCGAGCCATGCTACGGGAGAGCGCTTCGCGGGCCTTCAAGTATTTCACCTCCATCGAAATGAGAGCACCACAGCCGGGATCGAAAGCGTCACCTTCAGAGCAAATGTCTTCACTGTAACGTAGTGATGTTAGTCGTGAAATATAGATGTGCCGAAGTGTATGTGCCCTGTTACTGGAATGGTATGAAGCCTTTGTGTTCTGTACATGCTGTAAATAAACTTTTTCTAAACAGAAGCGTGACCATGTCACTATATATAACTTAAGGCTGCAGATGCTAATAGCACCTCAAGTATAAGAAATGATCCGATGATGAAGTTTAGCAATGCTAGACAATTAGATCATTGTCCTGAAATCGAATGAAAGTAATGCAGCTGCTATAACTGCCGAAATCAAACACTGTGACATATCACTCATAGCTGGTACGGTATATGCTATACAGAAAATGTGGTAGTTGTATGCGGTAAGCAGTATCCATCGAGCGCCGTCACAGCAGTTCTACAGCCCGAGTGGTGAAAGCTCAAAACAGTGAAACATAATATTTTGCAATTTCCAAACAATTCTCCCAGCGGTCCGGAAAACAGTGAGCCATATATACGTGGTAAAGAGGCAAAACAGAAGACCGTATATGTTCACGAACGATTTCAATTCAGGAAAGCAAGGCATGACGTTTTCTGACCGAATTCAACTATATCCCATGCACTTACTGGCGAACCACCAGCAGTAGGTAATTTTAGTTATGCCGACTATAACCATGTCTATGGCTAATGTGGACTGCTTTTATTGAGATCACCCAATATTCGCTAATCGATGTTATAACAGCAAAATCGACTGAATTCGATCGAAATCCAGTGAAAGCTTCTCTATCCAGCAGCCTACACTATCTCTCTCTCTCTCTGCATAGTCAGCTGATGTGACAAACGACCGGAAGTCCCTTGGCGTTGCAGGCCAACGGGGGTCACACTGCTGCCGAGCCTAGGAGCCCACTTGGGGCGCACACTCCGACGGCTTCATTCACGGCCAATGCACGCGGTCGTATGTACAACGCGCGCCCTTTCCTCGTCAACGAAGAGGACCTTGGCGCCGCTACGACCGACGCCCGTGGGTGCTGTCAAGCTCGTTGGACACCCGGCTAGATAGACGGAACCCCAAGGAGAAGTCTACACACACCCGCGAGAACGCAATCTAAGCGACAAACGCCCTCGGTGGATTCGGGCAGTGGGCTGTGCACACATAGTGACCTACACATTGGGTTCCTATATAACCAGAGGGCCGATGGCATATGCGAAAAACTGGAAAAGGAAACTAATGAAAACACTGGAGGGGGGGGGGATATCATGTATTGGAAAGAAAGTCATCGACGACAGCCTTGTGGTTGAAGAGTTTCCTACAAACGGGGCTATAATAGTTCAAGACACTGTCTGGCAAGTGTCCTTTTATCTGTTAATGAGCCTTCCACTGCGGCCAAATGTCTATCGTGGTTAGACTTTCGGAGGGTGCAACACCTAAAAATATAACCTCTATACTCCACCCCCTTCTGCGAAAAACAAACAAACAAAAAAGCAGAGAAATAGTAGAACGTCCGATCACGAGGCCTATGGATACACGGTATGTCCTCTTGCAAAACCAACACGATTCACTGCGCACTAATTACCCGCAACCCTTCTTTCGTAGGTGCATGCAATGGACGCCCGATAATCTGTTCCCCAATGGACCAAGCTAAACTGCGAGTATTGAAGAAACAAGTATATAATTAGGATGACTGTTACTTGGGCGTGTTGGTAAAGGTTCATGATGAGACAAGCGCTAAAAATACACACACTCTGAGAGGACACAGACAAACGGTTACTAGCAACTGAAAATTTTATTTCGAAGCGAACACTAATAAATACATCGCACGCATGTACGTCATTCCCAACTTGCGATGTATTTATTAGTGTTCGCTTCAAAATAAAATTTTTCAGTTGCTAGTAAGCGCTTGTATGTGTCCTCTCTGTGTGTAGCGCTTGTTTCATCATGAAGTATATAATTCGTAACGTGTTCTCGCGCCATGGCTATCGTGATTCATACCAACTAGCCCAAACTGCCACACTTCTAAGTGTAACATACACGTGATGTCAACTTTAAACACTCACTTATTGCAAACACCAATCTTGTTTGTCTGCACTGTTTCATTTGTATCAGAAAGCTCTAAAAAATATAAAAAATACATAGTGAAATCCGCTCGACTACTAACTACCGCGAAAGATATGAAGAGACGGCACGCACGAGTAGGGACGCTTTACGGAGGAAGTTTACATTATACGGACACAGGGAGCTAGCGTACCTACAGGCAAACCGCATATATATACATGCACACACAGAAAAGGGAGAGAAAGAAGAAAACAAGTGAACATCAACGCGCTCGAACAATAACCAGACCGCGACTCGGCGGGCTCGAAGCAAAGAGAAAGCGCGCCGGCCGCTGCCAATGCTGGCAGCAGCAAACAAACGAGATCGGACGGACGGTCGCCGACTTCACGAATATAGGCAGCAGCAGAGCGGGAGCACTCGCCTTCGGCGGACGCTATAAAAGGGAGGTTGGGGAGAGCCGATCTATCTTTCGGTCTCGAGGAAGAGGAGGAGGAGGGTCGAGAAAGAGCATTTCGGCGGGCAACCCCTAAATAGGTCAACACCGCCGAGCAACGAACGAGGCAGTAGCCGCAACCCCAGCAGACCGCGCCGGCGAATGACCGACCGCGCGATGCGCCATCACTGCGCAACACAGAAGCTCCGCGTAGAAAATCATCCGCAGGGCCCCCTAAAAAAAAGAAAAAAAAAACACCTGTACAACCATTTGGTGGTATTCCCTACCGCCTCCGGTCATCCGCCAGCCTCGGTCGACTCCTCTCTCGTGCCATTTTTTCGTGGTCTTCATTACGCCTAGAAAATCGCCTGCTCGCGCTGGTGGCGGTCGTGTGTGCGCGCGACAGCCCTGCAGCCCGCGGCAGCGAGGTAAACACACAGTCTACAAAGCTCTCTAACGGTGTCCCCAACGATCCTTTTTTTTCTTATGGAGAGAGTATCTCCAGAAGCGGCGTATATTAAGTATATGCACACACACGCACATTAGGATCACCGAAAAGTGTGCCGGCAGGCGGCTCCTTTCGGCCAGCGTGCATACTACACGCGAAACGGCGTGCGAACGCTCCAGTTTTCGCGCAGAAGCGGCCGGCGACACGGTCGTGTCGCGCGCTCGTGTAGCGACGAGACGAGAAAGATGACGCGCGGTGTGAACGCGCGCTTCGTGAGAAGCATATATGTGCATGGAAGGTCGAGGCATATTCCGAGTGAAGGCCCGACCTCACGTATCCGTCACAGCGCGTCGGCGCGTGTCTTTTTGACGCATAGCCAAGCCCTCTATCATTAGAGAGAGAGAGAGAAAGCTTCGCGTAGCCACGCGCCCTTTCTCTTCTAGGGGAGAGGGCACGGCAGCGCGTCAAAAAAGCACGTGCTGACGCGCTGCAACGGATACGTGGGGTCAGGCCACAATGTTTTCTCCCTCACTTGCAAGGGGCTGGTGATCAAAATCCGTCCGGGAGTACACGAGTCACCGACGAACGAACGAACGCGGACATGGGAGCGTTGTACAGCACTGCCTATGCAGATGGGTTGAGCATCGTGTACGCGCGACACCATACACGCAGATACGCTATAGCACCCGGTATGCATACGGATGCTCGCGGCATTCTTCTTTTACATTACCACACAAAAAAACAATATAAAACAAAAATCACCGTGGTAATAAATTGTCGTAACACCAGCCAGCACAGCTATATCTTAGTAATTGCGGTCGTTGAACTGAGCTAGAATTTTATTGCGAACATCGTGCGTATCAGTATGTGGGTGGGAAAGGTCCAAGCACGGCGTCATTATATATATAGAAGCACGGTACGCATACACTTCGAATAGGTTTTTCCAGCCACGAACAAGCTCATATACCGCTTCTACGTATAAGAAAAAAGTGACATACAACAGCGAATAAATAAATATTTTCGCTAATCCACGCAGCAATCTTCTCCAAAGGCAAGGTCAACGACAGTCCGGCTCATGACGTCAGTGCACAGTGCGTGGCTATTGGTGCAGTCTTGTGTGCATCCGCACTTGAGGAAGTGCCGCGGACTTCTATATAAAGTTGGATCCGAAAATACAGTCTTCAGCAACGAGACAGTAAACACGCACGACGCACAGTCTAACACGTGAACATGCATGGCAAGTGAACATGCAGCCAGTCCATTTAGCCTCATTGCACGCGTCTTATAAACGCAGGGCCGTGTAGGCGCGTTCAGCTGCACCGGACGACCTCGCGCGCAAGGAATATCGCTCGATGGTACAGATATGAATACCAGTACTGCTTCCCATAATAGCGGGTCAGATCGAACACATACACCGTCGTTGAAGCGCTGACGTCACTCCCGCGAGAAATTCCAACTGCGGCGACGGCAACGCACCCTCGACCCCAACCCACCCTTCCACCTCGCATACAGGCCGCCGAAATTCTATTCACCGGCGCTGAATGGCTCGCTATCGCCGAGGTTTGGGTCGAAGGCAGAGGAGACGAAGGAGAAAGAAAGAAAGAAAGAAAGAAAGAAAGAAAGAAAGAAAGAAAGAAAGAAAGAAAGAAAGAAAGAAAGAAAGAAAGAAAGAAAGAAAGAAAGAAAGGAAGGAAGGAAGGAAATTGTCAGCAGCGATCCACACAGGAGTAGAACGAGTAAAAAATAAAGGAGGAGATCGGGAGGACCGCAGGAGGACCGCGCGGAAAAAGAGCAGCAGGAGCAGACAGCAGAGGAGGCACTGGTGCAGAGAGACCCGGGCTGCGAGCGCGGCGAGCGACAGCATCTATAGGGACAGCGGCGCCCCTGGGTTCAACGGCCTCTCGGAGAACCGCACGGTGCTCGAACACCGGCGCGGCCTCTCTCCCCCCTCCCCTCACACACTTCGGAGAGGGATGCTCCGTTCTAAGCGGAGTTGCACCTTCCACATGCATAGCTAGGCGCAACCCTTCCGCTATGACAACACCCACCGATCCCTTCTAGGGCACGTAGGAGAGGTTAAATTCGGAAGCATCAATATACACTAGAGTTGGTTCATAAGACCACAGAAATTAGTAAAACGACAAAACGAATAAGTAGAGTGCGGAAGGCCTCTCACTGCGGCTCTAACGGTACAAAATAGATCAGACACCGTTTTCAAGAGCGGTGTTTTTTTAATATTATAAAATGCGGTGGTTGTGCACCATTATCGAAATTGTTTCAGATCAGTACAGGGTGCAAGTTTAATTTATTAGGCAATATGAACGAGCGTCAAAAACAAAACAAAACTAATTGGTGATTTAGCGTTAATGCGAGGGAAATGCATTTACCAGCTTACCACATTTAATTAACGGTAGCGACAATAAATTACATTTATGTCCAACGCCGGCCAACAACGCTAGTAATACGTTAAGCCAGCCACCAGCGGCGTAGGCAGAAATATTTGCGTGGGGGTGGGCAGGCGCGTAGCCATAATTTTTTCCGGGGGGGGGGGGGCACTTTCTTATTTTTCGAGGAGGGCACCCCGTTTAAATGGTCATTTCTGGCTCTCTATGCCATAGCGAAAAAATTTGGGGGGGGGGGGCACGGGCCCAGTGCGCCACCCACGGCTAGGGCCCTGAGGGAAGGAGTTGACCACCTTCAATACCTGTTCCTGTGTGCGTTTATAAGTGTGCTGGTATACAGACAAGCAAAAATTGAAAATATTCAGGAGAGGAGGGGGTGAGCGGAGCGAACCGGCCAACCTCCCCCCCCCCCCCCTTACAGACGTCGGTGAAATACATTCCAGAGTTTCCTTAAAACTTCGTCCGCTCGAAATTTACACTGTTCAACACAACACCGGAAGTTTGTTATTGCGACAGCAATTATATGGACACTCTCCATCGGCTGGATTCTGTTGCCGACGTCGACGTACGCGTCACCATCACTCACCGTATATGTATACGTATCTATATTTATGGAAACGCAAGAAAGAAAAATAATGCAGAAAAAAACTCCGGCAGGCGGAGTCAAACGTGAGACCTCTGAATTGTGAGCCGGAGGCGTTAGCCACTGAGCCATGAAGGACCACCTCCTTGAATTCTCAAATGGCAAGCTATTTATCTACCACTTACCGCTGGTGACGGGCATCTCGGGGCGAGCTATCGTGTTTTCAAGATTGCCAGCAAAATGGCGCAATGAGCGCGTGTCGCCACATCGTCACGACGCGGCGGCGCGCGCGCGCTCTCATCTACCACGCGTACTTTGCCCTGCGGAAAGGGGGCAGGGTGGACCTCACGCGTGCACTTATCTCGCAATGGGGACAATCGTACGTCTTGGCTGGCCTTGGGCTTTCACTGGAACCATTCTGTTGTAGTTACCGAGCGCACAAACATCACTGCAATCATTGTACAGCGTCCGTTAGCGAAAAGGGCGCGCTTTTCAAACACAGCGAAGTTACAACTGAGACGCTCATTCGCGTTTATCAGTACTTGTGAGCACGTATTGGGCTTCGTTTGTGCGTGAGAAACGCGTTTCGATCTGCTTTCCATTCTGCGCGTGACCTTTCAATTTGTTGCTATCGCGTTCATTGCTTCGCCTTTGCAGCAAAGCTGTGACCTTTTTTTTTTTTCATTCATAGACGAGTACGGGAACGCATAATTTACACATCAAAAAAGGGACACGCGAGAAACAGAAAGAAAAATGGGGGTGGAGGAGAGGGGGCTCTCGCGTGGCCACGCCTATACGTTTCGTTTCGAAACAGTGTATCAGCGACGGCCGCAGTTCATCGCCTTTCGACGCACGGAAGCAATACGTGTGTTATACCACGCACATCTCGAAACGTGCACCAACACGCCTCAGGCGCGAACGCTATCAAACACCGCAACAGCTGCATTCTTTATTACGGCAACGTGAACCTGCAATGGAGCAGTATAGCGGCGGCGTGCAAATAGAACGAATGCATTGTGCAAGACAAGCCGCCTCGATTAAACACCAAGCGCTTTCAGGAACTCACCGCTTTCGAAAGGCCACGCGCTGAAGGTGACCCTATAAACGTGCACCTGTACGGTCTTTGTGTCGAGATTCGCATACAACGAATTTCACGTTCACCACGACGTAATAGTGTAAAACGCGCCAGGCCATGGGTGATATCATTTCACATTTTCCTGCTTGCCATTTCTTCAAACACCCAAAAGGCCATAAACATCCGTGCACGATGTGAACGACACGAAACAAAGCGGGAGTGGAGGAGCAGGCACCAAAAGAAAGCGAGTTCAAAGTAGAGCCCGAGCGAGGGAGAGTACACACAATGACAGTGAACAAAACTAAGATGCCTAGTGGAAAATAATTTAGTAAGGTAAAAATGTATTTTTGAACACTCTGAGCCAGGCACATTTTATAACGATATATTACGCGTAATAGGAAGACAATTTATTTTATTATCTCTCCTGACAATAGAAGCCACACCGCCCCCTTATCAGTCAATCGTAATGACCTCCCCGCCTCCCCCGGAAGCTTTGTGCGCCTAACGTGGCTATGCACTGCCTTCAAAATCACAACCATATATTGCAGCTTTCTGCTCCTCGCGTGGCATTGCAGCTGTGCCTCGCAGATCAGCCCACGCTTAGCCAAGCGACCATCGTGAACGATGACATCGTCATCTGTCACCCGCGCCATATGATTTCGCTAGTGACGTCACAAATTTGGTCGACCGCCAGCGTTATTCTAATGTCATATGCTGACTTTTTGTACGTCTCCGTGTTCACGCCGAACGCCGACGGTCAATTTTCGTGTTCGATGGGGGCATTTAAGGCTTTCACCTCAATATTTAGCCGCGGCCCCGAACATACATACAGCTGAGAGAGAAAGAGGTGCCCCTGGGCCTTCCTTCCCAGCGTTCAACGACTTGTTCCCAGGCCCGTCTTTTTGCGTCGCATCGCGTAATCAAACATACAGTAACATTCGCCCACACGCCGTCGGAAGGGCACTGACACGCGCATACCACGTCGTCAACGATGGCAGTGACACGGAGACAGCAGGCCAAGGCGGACGACAAATCGGTGTCTGCTCTCTCTCTCTTCGCGAACAAGTGAAGGCAAAGCAAAGCACCCGCACTCGCAAGAAGCCACCAAATGGAGGGCGGGGGCGGGCGCGAAGCTTGCGAACGTCATCCGGCAAAGCAAAAAAGTTCGCCCTGTATCCACACAAACGGAGGAGGGGGAAGAACGCGGTTCCACGCGGAAGCCAAGACAAGCACCACCCGAACAGAAAAACACCACCGAACAGCGCTAGAAACCGCGGCGTTTTAGGACGAGAAACAGCAGCTGCTAGCAGTAAGCGGTCAGGACGGCGCGAATACGCGTACACGCCTGCAGTCATATAGACGCTCTTCGCAGAGCCAGGGCCTCAACAGGCCTTCACGGCGAAGTGTGTATCGACCAACGTCTCGCACGCAGTCTGGAACGCATGTTGTGGCCGCCGCATTCAACGCGGCCTCTTTTCGCTCCGAAGATCGAAGAAACGAGTGCTTGCGCAAGCATCTTTTTTTTCTCTCTTCTGAAGCGCGTGACGCATGTCATAGCGAGGTGCAGAAGGGAAGTCGCTAGGAACATTGACGTGTAGATTAAAACGACAAAATTAGTGGAAAAGAAGGGGGAGGTGTAGTGTGCGTAAAAGAGAGGGGGGTATCGACAGGCACCTCTCTAAAAAGACCTCTCCGAACGTGAACATCAGCTTCTAAAGACGCGATTGCAATCGAACCCATCGTATAGCAAGACGGAAGAATCGGCACCCATTAGCATGAACCGATACTATTGATAGAGTGAAATTCGATGAAATGATACAAGCGACAGGGGGTGGGGGGAAATCACCCCACTTACAACCGACACAAGGGCGGCAAGAAAACAAGCGCCCACCCGCGGCGGAAGCAGCAGCTCCAATACTAATCCAAGGCCGTATGCACCGATAAAGTGAGCGGCTCCAATCGCTGACAAAGCAACACGCTGCTCTTGTAACGGCACCCGCCAGAACAGCAGAGCGCGTGCGCACACATTCAACGAAGGGCGCGCTGCTAAACACACTTCACTGCGGCCGCGCGCGGTCGTCGACGTTAAATGCTTGCGGGCGTCCTCTTCCAGAGCGCCGAACCGGTTTCCAACGGCAGCTTGGCGGAATCGTTCCGCTAATACGCACACCTCGCGTGGTTTGCGCGCACACAGAGACAATAGCACGTACGACGGCGCTAATGGCACAATCGCGCGTCGGCAGACCCATCGGGCGCATTTTCCGAACAAGGTCTCGATTGGAAGTCAAAGAGCACGAAGCCCAGATGCGTAGACAGGTGTTTTTTTTCTTTTTTTTTCTGGGAAGCAGGTCCAATTGTTGAAGGCCTTGAACACCTAGTATGGTCATGGTAAAACGCCCCCTCCAACCGAGTTTCAGAGGCGAAGAAAGGGGGGCTAAGCCCCCCCCCCCCTTGCTACAGGCCGGACACAGTCTATATGTCAAGTAGAAGAAGACACCAAATGGGTTAACGGTATATGCGCATATACCATTAACAGTGTCCTATATATAGCATCTGGTCATAGCGTTCAACCTTTATGGTGAGTAATTGCTATCCAAAACGTTCGACGTGAAAGAGACGTACAGCATAAAGGAAACGTCGCTATTTGGTTTCCATCTACATGTACTCGGAGTCACGGCATGGAAGTTTCCGTTCTGTGGGGCTGTACATGTACCCCGCCCGCCTGGACGACCGGAGAGCGAATTGACCATCTTGGATTGACCATCGCGAGATGGTCAATTCGCTCTCCGATCGCTCAGGCGTGCGGGGTAATGTACAGCCCCACAGAACGGAAACTTCCATGTCGCGACGCCGAGTGCTTGTAAATAGAAACTCCGAGATGGTGTGGTACTGATCTGGTAGCGGTTTTTCAGTTGGATCACGAGTTCAAGGTGCACTCTCGGGGGCACTAAACATTTGTATGCCAATTTAGAAGGTATTAGATGCAAGATGCATACAATTTTTTATTATCTTTCGTGAATAATATTTCAAGTCCACGTTCAGGTGAAAGTACGGGCATTTTAGCGGACTCCTTAAGCGTATACGTCATTTCCGCGCATTAAGCTAGACACGCGATTGTGCGAAACACAAATCCCCTCGTACGCTACAAAACAGCAAACTCGTTCAGGCATTGCGAAGTCCCCAAACGATTCCCTTTTCGTCAAAGGGGACGCGAGGTTTTGCATGCTGACAGTCCGCCGTGACAAAAACGTGCATTGCGTATATAGTTTACGGGAACAAACTGCTAGCGAAGCCCTGCTTCTTCCTTGTCGACGCGCATCTGGATCGCAAGTTCAGCCCTGGTCGCGCCGTCCCGGATGACGGGCCGACGATATCGGTCCCGAGCGGAGACGCCGAAGTGGCGCCGAAGGTGACCGCTACACACGCGGTGCTTCAATCGCCCCACACAGCCCGACACGGCCTCCACCCAACAGCTGCAGGCGCCGCGGTAGTCTGTCGCCCGCCCGTCGGCCGGCCTTGGAGTCAAGAGGCGAGCACGCGACGCCTTCTTCGCCACGTTGCGGAGGGTAGCCAGTCAGTCAGCGTGTCCCGCATTTAGAGAGCGTCCTAGACAATGTCAGCGAGCACGCAGGTATAAGAGAGTGAAACACCTGTCGGATCACCCGCCATCACCACGCGGAAAGGGCGTGCAGCAAAGGCAGAAAGGCGTCGTCGTCAGCGGTATAGTAGGAGGAGTGGTAGCCAAAAGGCACGGAAGTGCGGGCACGGTTATACGCAACTCGTACACATTACGAGTGCCGATTGCGTAAACGTCGCTCTCTGCCGCCAGAGATAGCGAAGAGACGGGTAGCTGCTGCTGCCGCGTGCGGACTCTCTGATGCGAGACAACGGCGGAAGGAAGAGAGCGCCTTTGTTAGTGCACGCTCGAGCGCGCGACGCCGGAAACCCCGAAAATAAGCTGCATCGGAAACTAGAGAGAGTTCGAGCCGCTTTTCTATACGCCAGCATAAAAGAAAAAAGATGGGGGAGGGAAAGCTCGACGACCTGCCATGTTTAGGCTAATGCGATATGCCAAAAGTGCACGTATGTACCAACCACGTCGTCGCCAAGAGTTTCCAGGTCAGAGCGGCGGGAACACGCAAGCAGCAGCGTGCTAGAGTTACTGTATATGCTACGTTAAGGTAGCTATACAGTAACTCTACAACGCGCTGGCGCGTTGCGCCCCCTTGCGAACTGATATAACGTGATTCCCGGCAGAGGCGCATTGAGAGGCCCATGTACAATGATAGGTTCAGGTTCAACGAACTACGCCCTTCCTGTCTGGCCACTTCATAATGAGAATTCCAATACGTGGCCCGGAGATCGCTGCTACTGGGACACGTTCAACGAGTACACGCCGTTATCGGTGAAGAGCAAACGAAAGAAGCGGGGTTATTCACGTCCGTTCCTAGCTGTGGCCCATTGTACGTTTCGTACAATACTCTGTGTCACACTGAGCAATGACGGCTATTGGGCTGCTTACTGTGATGTACCGTAACATCGAAGAATATGAAAAGACAAACATCAATGAGAAAAACGATGCTATACCGGCATGTAGTGTTATTAACGACACGGCTATTCCAACCGTAATCGATGTTCTAAAGAGCGACGTAAAACAATTACGATGTCGGGGTGACTGAACGCTCAAGCTCTGTATATGATTTCGTCATATCGTGCGATTTTGTCCTGACGAGAAATGCTGTTCCATCAGCTCACAGTGATAACAATACATTTTTCGCAGATAGTGATTATTAATTATTCAGGAGAATGATCATGTAAAAAATAATCTCAGGGTTTTACTTAAGCCGCGTGCGACCAAGTCAAGTGCGTCACGCATTCCAACGTTCATCATTCTTTTTTCGCGCTATATGAACTCTGCAAAGCGGCTTAAATTTCCGAATTGGCACTAAATATAATCTAACGTAGTCTATCTTTAGCGAGAAATTTTCCCGAGAAGTTAATCTCATTTCCCCTAGCTGCCTGAAATTAAGCGTTAATTGATTCACCACCCGAGCAAACTCCGCCAAGGTCCACGAAGTCACAGCGACATGGTGCGGAAGTATACGCAGGCGACGTCGCCACCCGTTCTTCTATTTCGTGCGCGTTGGCTTACGAAGTTCCATCTTTCGATGTTGCAGAGGGTTTATATATATATATATATATATATATATATATATATATATATATATATACCGCTGCTAACATAAGTTCTTTGCTTCAGCGTCCCGTCAACAAGTGCCAACCAGCTATCGCCATGTAAACGGTCACTGTATAATTATCGACTCCAGAGACCTGCACCGCGAGGAGCTCACAAACGCCGCAAACAGCCACCGATTCGAAAGCCCGGCGGCGCGCTGTCAGATACGCTGCGGATTAAGTGATGGCGAAAAGGGCATGCATGCGCGCACGTCCAGGAGGAAATGCGAGCGCGGCGCGGCACGTGCACGAAGAACGTGTACACACGGAGCGCCGAGAAAAGACCGCGGCATTTCCCTCTCGCAAGTCCAAAAGCCCGGAGAGCGTCAGCCCACGCGTCTCTCCAGACCGCAAGCTGCGCCGTGCTCCCGACGGGGCTGCAGAATTTAGGTGCCTTTCTCCTCTTCTAACCACAACCACCACCAAGCTTTCGTCCGCTGCCCGAAAGTGCGCCGTTGAGGGCAGCAAATCAGTGCTCCCTTCGATGGTGGACTCGGCGGTGCAGAGTTTCAGTCGAACCTCACACCGCACCCCAGGTCCAGTAGTAAAACGGCCATCAGTGGCACATTTGAGAACATGCAGCCGCAAGAAAGTGGCCCCCGCACACGAATCTTCGCAGCATTACAGAAATGGGCGCATCGCGTCGACGGAGCTATTCCACACTCGCGAGAGCACAACGTGCGGACGTCACTTCCCGCAAGAAGGAGCTGCCCAAGGAAGTGTTCAACACATTGCGCGGCTGCAAATGGGGGAAGAATCGCGCAATCCGCGTGCAGATCACGTAACCTGTATAAGCGTCTTCACGCAGGCGCTGACGGAATCCCCTCAATATGAGCAGAAAGTTGATCCTCCGGAAAGGCTTCGAGCGAAGAAGGTTATTTGAGACGAGGAAACAGCCTTATTGAAAGATGTGTTATATGGAAGAGTGTGGAAACGTAATGAGATTAGCCTTATTTTTGTATGCAGGGATTTGCCCACTTTTCTTCCGCGACAGGAAAAGCTTCCCTTTAAGCGGATCAAGCGAGGCAAAAGCGCACGCATCCGGAGAAACGCAGGCCGTGGCGGTTGTTCCCCAACACCCGAACGATCTATCTTGCTATTATTATTATTATTATTATTATTATTATTATTATTATTATTATTATTATTATTATTCACACAGAAAAACGTCAATAAACTAGAAAGAATCCAAAGGAAAGCTGTAAGGTATATATACTCTAAGTTTCGTCACACTGATTCACCTTCTGAGTTAATTAGAGCTAATGGCATTGAACTCCTTGAGTTACGACGGAAGACATTTAGGCTTGATTTTCTTTCCCAACTTCTTCAAAGACAAACAGCACTAGACCCTACACAGTACCTGACACCCATATCGACAAGGCATACGAGACACCATCACCCCGGAACCCTAACACCTTATTTTGCACGGACAGATGCATTTAAATTTTCTTTTTTTCCACGAACAGTGGAAGAATGGAACCTTCTAAAAGACTCTGTATAAAGATCCACTTTGGTTGATTTACTGCGTGTATACTATGTGTTGGGTGTGTAAATCTGTATTTGTATGTTGAATTCTTTCCTTTTTCCTTTTCTACGTGACTTGAGTGCCTAACATGTACTTGCTACTTGTACCGTGCCCACCTGCTTGAACCTGTATAGGTCTACAGTATGCATTAAATAATAAATAATAAAATTACAAAGCACTTTCTAACACGGCAAGAATGCATACATACTTATAAAACTAAGCATATAATATTCCTTACATAGTAATTTTGCAATCTTTTGTGTGTGTGTGTGTGTGTGTGTGTGTGTGTGTGTGTGTGTGTGTGTGTGTGTGTGTGTGTGTGTGTGTGTGTGTGTGTGTGTGTGTGTGTGTGTGTGTGTGTGTGTGTGTGTGTGTGTGTGTGTGTGTGTGTGTGTGTGTGTGTGTGTGTGTGTGTGTGTGTGTGTGTGTGTGTGTGTGTGTGTGTGTGTGTGTGTGTGTGTGTGTGTGTGTGTGTGTGTGTGTGTGTGTGTGTGTGTGTGTGTGTGTGTGTGTGTGTGTGTGTGTGTGTGTGTGTGTGTGTGTGTGTGTGTGTGTGTGTGTGTCGGGGCCTTTCGCCACTGCGCCATCAACAGACCGACCTTGCCGGCTGCAAACAAGCGCACCAACAAACGTACCACAAAGCTTGGAGAAAAATCGCAAAAACACGGCGGCGACCCGCCAACAAGTTTCGTGGAAAAGACCAAAATGCCGGTGTGCGTTGCTGGTCGCGGTGCCTATACGTAATAAGGGCGCTGCCTCGCGAAAACAATCAGGGTGAAAGCGGCGCGTTTTAGACAAGAGAGAGAGAGAGAGAGGAAAGCGCGGGCGACCAGCTGTGACGCATGTGCGTCCGAGCACGCATGCCTGGGCAGCGCTCGAGCGGTCATTACACGCACACCGCGCTGCACAATGCGACAGGCGCCGAGGGAGGCAAGCGTTTGTTTCTGCGGGCACACGCCACTCGCAGAGGTGGAGTGGCCGTTTTCGGCGCGTCAGGCCGGATACCCTTATTCCATCGGAGTCCTGTACACCTTGCTTCTGTATACACTATATAAAAAGTATTGAGGAGGAACTGCGTAGTTACCCCCGAAAAGGGATTTTAGCTCCTCCTAAAGACAGACGCCTTGTCGCTGCGTCGTCGTTCTGTTCTCGCGCTGTAACTATCGTCATGTCATACCAACTAGCCCAAGCTGCCACACTTCTAAGTTGCGCGCACAAGACTGCACACGGCACGGCAAGGAGGGGCACTTTCCTCCTTTAGAAGTAAAACGCCCGTTTTTTGGAGTAACTGCTGCAAGAATGTTCGCGCCGTGTGCAAACTACCCATCGGTGCCTACACAAGCCCGTTTCCTTTCAGATGGTGCCGTAGTGTGGTGTGGTTAGTGCAGGCGCACGCTCACCTAGGGGTCGCGAGGTCAAATCCCGTGTGTTTGCTGCAAATTTTCTGAAATTGATTTCTGAATGTGATGCGTGCACATTGATTGTACGTACATACAATCAAATGCCGGCACGCACATTGAAAGGCTCGTTAAGCCAACGAAAAAAAATTTTTTTTGCTCACTGTTGCTCCTTTGAGGAGTAACCGAGAGCGTGGTTATTCTTTCGCAGTTACTCCCAAAATGGTGCAATAGGTGTGGCAAGTTAGTTACACCTCTAAAAGAGCAATCTCGACACCCCTTTTCCTCCTTTACTTTTTAGAGAGTATATATTACAGATGAGTACGCATAGGATCGGACAAACAAACAAAATTAAAACAAAGATTTCGAACTGCGCGAAGCCGACAGCTTTGTTTGTGGCTATTCCACCGAATTACTCTAGTAGTGGTAGTAGTAGTTGTAGTAGTAATCTTATGAGGCGCCCTGTATAGAGGAGGGTTCCTGAAATTTCGACCATTCGGTTCTTCTAACCTGCATCGACAGTAGACGGGTATCCAGCATTTCCCCTCCATCGAAATGCCACGGACGGGATCGAACCCTCGACGTTCGGTTCAGCGGACCGAGCAACGCAACCGTTATACGACCGCGGCGGACTATATATATATATGCCATACTGTTGGCTGTAAGCCCCGCCACGGTGGTCTAGTGGCTAAGGTACTCGGCTGCTGACCCGCAGGTCGCGGGTTCGATTCCCGGCTGCGGCGGCTGCATTTCCGATGGAGGCGGAAATGTTGTAGGCCCGTGTACTCAGATTTGGGTGCACGTTAAAGAACTCCAGGTGGTCAAAATTTCCGGAGCCCTCCACTACGGCGTCTCTCATAATCATATGGTGGTTTTGGGACGTTAAACCCCACGAATCAATCAATCAATCTGTTGGCTGTAACGTTAATTTGAGGTAATCAGAAGTAATGCTAACAAATTTGTGCCGCAGTCATCGCAGTATTGCTTGCTTATTTATTTATTTATTTATTTATTTATTTATTTATTTATAAGGTAAATACGGAGAATGGGCGGATCCCACCCATAGGCCGAAATGCAAACGGTACACATACTTCCATATGGTGGGTGCACACAGTATAAGATGTCGACGCGTACAATCACACGATAACAACGCCGCCGTACGCTGAATGAAGAATGAATGTTGAAAAGTGCACGTTTCATTTACGACACGGCTGTTTGCCAGTTTGTCTCTTCAATAGTGCGCATTCGTTTATAAGTAGATGCGCCACTTCCCGATAACTAACAGGCTACCGCGCATTATAAATCATGTCTCCTGCCATATCTCATGCTCGGGGGCGGGGGGGGCTTCCTTTTTTCCTTCTTTCCTTGTTTTCCTTGTGCTATACAAGCTGATCTCCGTGCACGCAACTTTCGATACACGCCAAGAGCGCTCTCCGAAGCGCCAATCCTCTCGCCACAAGAGAGCGAAGACAGAGCGCTGCGGAAAATGGCGCGCACGCACGCACGTATAACGAATCGAGGCACGCGCAGCTCGATTGTCTCGCCTATTAAAGGCAACAGCGGGCGCGCACGAAGGTCACTGCACGGCACCACCCAATGCGAGGGCACGTATACACCCGCAGTCGGACTCCTACTTTCATCCATTACCTAATGGACATAGGCAGAAAGGACGAGCGAAGTGAACAAATGTGCCACGGCCTCCGTTCCTTATACAATGAACGCGGGGATGCATCGACAGATTTTTCTCACGGCCGTTTCTATTTGCTTCATTTATAGTCGCCTGCTTCAGTATAAGCTGAAAAAAGTGCGCGCAATTGATGCGTTCTCGGTATGAGAAAAAGAAATGCGAAAAAGCAAACGCTTTATATGCAGCGTTATAGCTTTTTTTTTTGCGCAGCGTATATAGGCTCACTCACATCCGCGACTATAAGGTCACACGACCATTAAGAGACTGCGGCGACCAAAAAGCGACCGACGTTCACACCTGCGATAGCGACCTATATGTACCCGTTACCTGATCGAATTCGCGGCTATACTCGCAATGCCACGGAGCAGCCTTTCTGTCCGTGCGCACGTGATTGGTCCGGAGGTTCGCAACCGCGGCCTCGCAAGGGAAAAACTGAGCCGAGAGCGACGCCCACCAAAGCAGTTGCTTTGCGAACAAAGTGCGGCCATTTGCGACCATCTGTAATAGGACGCTTGTAGTCTGGTCGCATGACAATAGCAGATGCGATCGAGCCTTCGAGAATATATATCATATTCCGATCCCCTTTGTTGAGCCGCCCGCACGCCTAACATATTTCAAGAGCGCGACAGCGCTTTAGCCCTTGTCTGCCTCGTCATTTTGTGTTCGAGTCATCGTTGGCGCTAATTTGAGTCTGTTAACAACGCGAACGAAATCCGTCTAACGAGCCAGAAAAGATACCACCCTACCTTGTTAAAGTCCCGATAACTGCTTTACGTATATATGGACCATTTAGTCACGAAACAAGTTCTGATGAGTGAGAAGTAATGACCCCGTACTCATTGGTGCACTTGGCATTGAATAACTTCTACGTACCGGAAGCATCACCCCCCCCCCCCTTCGCGCCCAGAGCACAATTCAAAGTCGTAGCCAATTAAAAGCACAAACAATGCAAACGATAACGTAAAGTTAGTTTGCAAGTCGTTTGATCCGTATATATGGTCCGTTTGGACCACGCACCATGATCCATATATATATATATATATATATATATATATATATATATATATATATATATATATATACACATTCCGTGGCATTATTGTTTGTTAGGTCTCATTAATATTGTGCCAAAACACGGAAAAACGAGCCCTTAGGTATAAACTTCTTTCCCTTACAATATATATACATATAGTCACAGGCGTGGCGCGGCTGCACCACGAGTCCACTCAGTTATAACGACGCTCCTGGTAGTGGCTAATAAAACAAACCGCAAGGAGGATTCGACGGAACGATGCAAAGATAAGTCCGAAGGCTGGCTACAAATGGGAAATAAAGCTAGACACTATAGTATGAGTGAGAACGGTCCCACAGGCGACAAGCAATATCAGACGGCGACATCGCGCAATTCGCTCCACGCATATAAAAAAATTACAAAAGGAAAGAAAAAAAAAAGGAGCGGCGTCGCGCCATGCAATCGTCGCCCAAGATCTCCGAGGGCGCGCCTTCTCTTCGACAATCGAGCAACGGCCGTCCTCGCTCGCTGCTCGCGCCGTCGAAGCCGTCCTGCAGCGGCGATTCCCGCGACTATACCGCGCGGCGTTGGCCAAGAGAGACCGCGTGCCCCTGCGGATCCCCCGGCACGAACGGCGCCTCCCCCGAAGCGCCCTCCCGTTACGTAACGCCGCGGTGCGAAACAAAAAAACTTTCGAAGCACGCCTGTGTGAACCCAGTTTCGACGCTGTATGTGTCTGCACGCGAGACACAACTTCCTCCCGGCGGATAAAGGCCACCCGCAAATGCGTTCCGTGCATCTCGAAACCTGCGCACGCGTAACTTACACGGACCGACGACGACGTGTGCCAACGGAAAGTTCCACGTATACGTGCTCGAGAGCATTGAAAAAAAAAAGAATGAAAGTCTAAAATAACCTTTAAGAGGTCATAGGCTGTATGTACTTGGCAAGCCCAAATGTATTCGTTACATTAACCGTTTGTGCACAATAGTGTCCTCCCGAGATCCAAAAGACAAATCGGAGACATGACTGCTTTTCAAACACATGAAAGACCAAATTCTCAATGCGCTTGGGAAATGCAACTGTTCCACATGTGTACACCTTGGAGCTACACCTTATCTATGGGTGACACTGCCGAACACTACCAGAGACTGCACGCACTGAAACACCCAACGCGAAACGGAAGAGGAACACCCTTCCGCGGTAAATAGTATATTGAACGCGTGAAGGGTGATCTTTTTATCACTTTGGTTTATTTCAATGTACGTCACAATTATCGCACTAAGAATGAACATAGCAACTAACGAACCCTAAACATTTCTCGCCCAATCGTCAGTTGGATACATTCGGTTGGGTCCGCAAATAAATACGTCGCATTCGTATTCACACGTCACTAATAATCGTTGCTTGAGAATATGGTGTTTCATTTCGTATCGCTGACGAGTGTGCGTTATTCCTTGCACTGCAATTGCATCATCTTAGCAGTGATGCGCTCCAATCGAAGAAGTGCCGAAGTTCCAAACAGCGGTGGAGACAGAGACAGAGAGAGAGAGAGAGAGAGAGAGAAGGAGGTGCATGCGTTGAGCTAGGGCCCGTCCGGGCGACAATCCAGACCACGTCGCGCACGCTGCATGCAAATTTAAAACAAACGAGTTGAAGAGGCTGCGGGAGAACTGTTACATGGGCAAAGAGATATCGCACCGGGCAGACATTGTGATAAAAAAAAAACCTGTTGGGGAAGTGCGATACCTCAATGCACTGTATACACGATGCGTTGACTATTGCACAGTGGCTTGCATTCAGGAGCTGTACCGAAAGCGCTTATTACAGAAAACTTGGCCTGATCCTGATGTTTGTAGTACAGCTTACGGGAACTTGCACCGCAGACATGTATATATATATATATATATATATATATATATATATATATATATATATATATATATATATATATATATATATATATATATATATATATATATATATATATATGTGTGTGTGTGTGTGTGTGTGTGTGTGTGTGTGTGTGTGTGTGTGTGTGTGTGTGTGTGTGTGTGTGTGAAACAAAACAATAAAACGTTTAATCCTAGTTTGAAGACCCCAAAAAGAAAAAAAACAGAAAAGAAACAACGAGACAAATGGGCGAACGAGGCAAGCAACAGACAACAAGAAGAAGAAGAGCAAGAAGAAAGGAGCGACGGAGAGCCGCCGGAAGCGGGCGGGTAATCCTTGCATTGTTAATAGGGATAGATAAGACGCGCCGCCAGCGAAGGCGACCAAGGAAGAGGGAAAAAGTGAAACATATTGCCGCTTACTCGCATCCAACACATGGATCGAGTTAAAGTTTACGTGATTCAGTGGCTGGCCCGCGGCATCGGGCCACACACACACAAGAAACATACGATCCGCTCCAGCTTTAGGGAAATATTTGCCACGATGCAAAGTTAACGTGCCTGCCCTCTCCCCCCCTGCCCCATCTGCCCTTTCTTGCAGAAAAGTGTACAACCAGGCATACTCTAAATAAATGAATGAATATTCTTTAAAGGATGAACAAAAGCGTAAAGAAAAAATAATAAAAAGTACTTAAGATAAAAATAAAATACAATACTAACACGCACCTGTTGATGCGCGTAGCATCGAATTCGTTTATTTTCACGCGCTATATTGATCATCCTATGTGTGCGACTTCACGTATGTATAAATAAATTAAGTCACTTTCTGTGCTTCCGTGTGTCCGGTTTCCGTGTGACACATGGAAACCGCGTTCCGTTTGCGTTTCAACAACCACAGTCCACACGTAAAGGGCCTCCCCAATTTGCCGTTCTCCAAACATATCAACCTTCCTTTTTTTCACTTTTTCCAAACATATCAACCTTCCTTTTTTCACTCTTTCGAACGCCTAACACTCCTTACAGTACGGCTTCCAGAACCCACGGGAGCGCGAACAGCGGGAGCCATACATACTTCATAAAGAAATTCAGATCACTTACCCACGGAATCAACGAGAGCCCTGGGCGACTGACGTGCCTCCGCGAAGTTTCGTGAAACGCAGAAAGTGAATTACTCAATTAATTTATTTATACATACGTGAAGTCGCACACATAGGATGATCAATATAGCGCGTGAAAATAAACGAATTGGATCTACGTGCATCAATCGGCGCGTGTTAGTATGATTTTATTTTTATTTTAAGTACTTTATTATTATTTTTTCTTTACGCTTTTGTTTGTTCATCCTTTAAAGAATATCCATTCATTTATTTAGAGTATGCCTGGTTGCCCCGCCGCGGTGGTCCAGTGGCTAAGGTACTCGGCTGCTGACCCGCGGGTCGCGGGACCGAATCCCGACTGCGGCGGCTGCATTTCCGATGGAGGCGGAAATGTTGTAGGCCCGTGTGCTCCGATTTGGGTGCACGTTAAAGAACCCCAGGTGGTCGAAATTCCCGGAGCCCTCCACTACGGCGTCTCTCATAATCATATGGTGGTTTTGGGACGTTAAACCCCACATATCTATCAATCGAATGCCTGGTTGTACACTTTTCTGCAAGAGAGGGCAGATGGGGCAGGGGGGAGAGGGCACATTAGCTTTGCATCGTGGCAAATATTTTCCTAAAGCTGGAGCGGGTCGTATGTTTCTTGTGTGTGTGTGTGTGTGTGTGTGTGTGTGTGTGTGTGTGTGTGTGTGTGTGTGTGTGTGTGTGTGTGTGTGTGTGTGTGTGTGTGTGTGTGTGTGTGTGTGTGTGTGTGTGTGTGTGTGTGTGTGTGTGTGTGTGTGTGTGTGTGTGTGTGTGTGTGTGTGTGTGTGTGTGTGTGTGTGTGTGTGTGTGTGTGTGTGTGTGTGTGTGTGTGTGTGTGTGTGTGTGTGTGTGTGTGTGTGTGTGTGTGTGTGTGTGTGTGTGTGTGTGTGTGTGTGTGTGTGTGTGTGTGTGTGTGTGTGTGTGTGTGGCCCGATGCCGCGGGCCAGCCGCCGAATCACGTGAACTTTAACTCGATCCATGTGTGGGATCCGAGAAAGCGGCAATATGTTTAACTTTTTCCCTTTTCCTTGGTCGCCTTCGCTGGCGGCGCGTCTTATCTATCCCCAGTAACAATGCAAGGATTACCCGCCCGCTTCCGGCAGCTCCCCGTCGCTCCTTTCTTCTTCTTCTTCTTGTATGTTGCTTGCCTCGTTCGCCCATTTGTCTCGTTTTTTTCTTTTGTTTTTTTTTCGTTTTTTTTTGGGGGGGGGGGGGGTCTTCAAACTGTGAGGGTGACCCTCTGCTACGGGAACTTGTATATCATTTCGGTTAGATCCTTTTCGCTTAGGCTGGTCCACCAGCCGAAACTCTTAGGATTAAATAAATATTTTATTGTTTTGTTTACTATACTACACTATTCTCGAAGTTTATAATTTTTATTACGGTAGCCAGAAGAAACCTTGATCATCTATTTCAAATATATATATATATATATATATATATATATATATATACTTTACCGGCCCAAAATACATCCTCCACACACCAGTGCAGCTCTCAATTAGTGACGCCGCTAAGGGCTCTTTTGCTAGAGCCTGGACAGAAAATACCACATGCCTACATGCGACGGATGGCGCAGTGAATTGCTTCTGACAGCGCTCCCTCGGCAATATCCCATCCGCGACTTCCACATTTTTAAGGCGTTCTCAGCGTATTCAGACAGTCGCGGCGGTCAAGCGATATGTTACACGGAAAGATATAGCTCCGCGGTATACGGCTAATTATAATATATAATTGAAGTAAATTTACGTCCCAGAACCACGATTTGATTATGCGAGCCGTGCGCGTATAGTGCGGGGCACCGGAAATTTCGACCACAAGGCGTTCTTCAAACGTCCTGTATAACTTCTCCTCGACGCGCCCGAGTTTATGCTTTTGGCTAAAAACACGATGTGATCGTGAGGGAAGCCGTTGTGGGGGGCTCCCGATAACTTCGGCCATCACGTGTTCTTTAACGTACACCGACATCGCATAGTGCACGGGGCCTCCAGCATGTCCGCCGAAATGCGGCCGGGATCTAACTCGCTACCTTCGGGCATGTATAGCGTTTAAAAGCTGGCGTCCGGATCATAAGCAACCGAACTTGTTGCCCAGTCACTCCCGTTCTAACTCTCCCGGCGACCGCAGTGGTGTCAGTGAACGGCCCGTGGATAGAGTGTCCGCTCTTCCAGCCGATATACGGCACCGGGGGTACTGCCCTGGCGTGGCATCCGAAGCATCGGCCGCCCCCGCGAGGGCCGCCAGGAAGTGGGCCAAAACAGCCTCTCCTCGCTGCAGTCCGTCTCCCTCCTCCCCTCTGCGGAAAAAGCAGGAGAGCGCGGGCAAGGTCGCGCGACCCTTTCGACGCAGCAACGCGAGAAGACGCGCCTATCTGTGTGCCCCTCGACACCAGCGGCACGGGATGTCGCCGCCGTGCGAAAACACGCGGATGCGCCCGTCGCTTCTCCTTGGGCGATCTTATTACTCGAGCGACGGATGAGCCCGATGCCAGAACGGCACCCACGTACACGTATCCGTGTTTATCACAATGAACGCGCAATTTAAATGCTAATTAGCACTGGTATAGAAGTACATACGGTAGCTGACTGATCCGATGAATGCCTCTATGAAATATTTACAATCCTGCTGAACCTGTTAGGGTGGGAGGCGAGAGTGGGAGTTCCCTTACGTATACACGGCCCAATGGCAGTACTGCGAAACGTATTATTTGGATGCTCTTATCCTCGGTAGAAAAATTTAAGAAAAAACATATTGCCGGTAAAAGCAGCTCAAAACGGTAGCGACGCAAAAAGAATCAATTAAGCTAGCCTCTTTTACGAAAGTTATAGCGCGAGAACAGAACGACGACACAGAGAAAGAAGGACACGAATTCTTGTATCTGTGTCATCGTTCTGTTCTCGCGCTATAACTACCGGCAAGTAATACCAACTAGCCCAAGCTGCCACACTTCTTTTACGAACCTAGGTTCTGCGATACGCAAGGGTACACCAAAATCTACGTTTCCAGTCTATGAAATGAACATAAAGGCCACCAAAGCTAGTTATTACACGAAAAATAGAAGTGCTATACGCGTCGCCTCGCCGGTGTCACAATCGTCAAAATCGATTCAAAAGTCCGTTTTCTTCCTGTGTACCACGCACGAGTGCGCTGAGCGCAGTATGGCATTGTCCCAGCGCCAAGCAATAGTATCATAATGAGGTGTGGCACTGAGACAGAGCCATTGCGTTCACCACTATGTGTACTACGCCAGCTCCTTCCCTACTTCATCCCGCCACCTTTATGGCCTGAATCAGCTGGCCTGCATCAGCGTTCAGAGGACATGAATCATCGTGAGAGAAGTCAATACAGCTCACCCGTCCCTTATTGACAGCGCCGAAGCCAAATCTGCGAAAGCATGGCCCGACGGAGAGAGTCGCAGAAATAGACAACACACAAAACGGTCCCGGTCTTTCTTGCCGCAAACGCTTGCTAAATAAATGTACACACGCACCGACTCGACTCGCATACAAGATGCTTGCACTTCTCGAGGTGAATCTATTCGTGCCTCCCCACTTGAAAGGTACCGTCGAAGAAAGTTACGACGGAAGCCACACGCTCGTTATTGCTGCTTATACCTACACAATGAGAAAAGTTCGCTGTCGCACGCGGTATCTCAAGAGATGGCAACAACGAAGACGCGCGCCTTAGCGGACCGTGACGTCAGCGCCACTTCCGCGTTCCGTTCGCGTATACTAATAGAGAAGGGTGTTGGTATATATCCTCTTCGCAACATCAGCCGGGTAACGCGGGAAAAAAAAAAAAGGGGGGGGGGGGGGGGAGACGTCATGGGCGCTCGCGTTTCCACGGTATGTCATTCACCACTCGCGCGCGTGTAAAAAAAAAACAATGCGCATCGGTGACTCACACGCTCGGCCGGCTGATGACCCCTCGTTTCCGCGGCGTCAGCGATTCTCCGCTGATGCGGACGCGCGTCGTCGCACGCCGCTCCTGGAAATCGCACCCGCTACCGCACCGTATCCTCCGGTGGAGGGGGGGCTTGACAGCAGACACGCAACAGAACACTATACGTAGACTATACGTAGATAAGCGCGTACATCGCCTGTGGGCAGTATTGCGTCACGCCCCCATATCACCCATTCTGCGCATTTTCCCAAACCAATTCGCTGACGCCACCGCACTCGATTAGGTGGCGTTCACATTTTTACATTCCACCCTCGCCCAAAACTGCCGTCGCCGCAGTCAAGAACCTAACCCGCGTATTGATGCTTATCAGAAGGCTGCGTCCGCGCGAACCGCAAAATGAATGAATGAATTCCGGCTTCGCCATGCAGAATACCATACGATTAAAGTACGATTACTAGACACCGCGAAGAGCGATCAATATGGTCCCCTGAGGATCTTTAGTATTCATTTTGTTTACATGGTATTCATATATTACATGAGTGAAATACGCTTATTCGAAGTTTCAGTCAGAGCCCGGTATTAATCATCACCGATTAAGACCAAAGTGCGGTCGGAACGTCGAGTAAGCCTTTGCTCCTCTATTACTGGTACCGAGTGCATCCTATACTCACACCTGCCTCTACTACGCCTTCGGTCCCTTCAGCACCATGAAAGCAATGGAATACCATAGCCACCAACTCATCGCGACAGGTAATCAGTGCGGGTGTCTTTAGCGAATCGTTACACTCGATTGTATGTATATATTCTTATCATCCACTACGGACGGCCGCCTCATCCCGTTGATAACGAGGCGGAGCATCGCTCTCACCAGTAATTAAGCACGACACCCCCCCCCCCCCCTCTTTACAGAAACAAAAAGGTATCGCTATCAACATGCGGGCCCCGAGTCTCTGCTGGGCATCTGCTCCAGGTTACGGGGAACAGATGGAATGTGTCGCATGAACTTGACATTCGTTGATTGATTTGTGGGGTTTAACGTCCCAAAACCACCGTATGATTATGAGAGACACCGTAGTGGAGGGCTCCGGAAATTTCGACCACCTGGGGTTCTTTAACGTGCACCCAAATCTGAGCACACGGGCCTACAACATTTCCGCCTCCATCGGAAATGCAGCCGCCGCAGCCGGGAATCGAACCCGCGACCTGCGGGTCAGCAGCCGAGTGCCTTAGCCACTAGACCACCGCGGCGGGGCACTTGACATTCGTCCAGTTCACACATGCAGTACCTCTCGATGTCGCCCGCACCGTACAAATGAGACAGAGCAAGGTCAGCCCGAATGCTCCGACCGGAACCCAATTTCAGAGTCCTGACTCACG
Source organism: Rhipicephalus microplus (assembly GCF_043290135.1). Lineage (NCBI taxonomy): Eukaryota > Metazoa > Arthropoda > Arachnida > Ixodida > Ixodidae > Rhipicephalus > Rhipicephalus microplus. The sequence goes on along the minus strand of NC_134701.1, from coordinate 213,452,442 downwards.
CGTGGCAATAGCGAAACCAGACAGCGGGTCAGACAGCCGGGAGAGACACCGCTCTCCCCTTCCGCCTCCTCTTTTGGCGCGCGCACACACCGAGACCTCGTCGTGTTTGTACCGGCGCCGCTGTAGCCGCGTATAGAGACAGCCAACACGCGAGGCGGAAAACACGGCGGGTCTGATCCAAATCGACAATGCGTCGTCGCCCGATCGACCGACCCCTGCACGCAGACGCGACGGATAGCGAGCGCGGAGGGGCGCGAACGTTGGACATTCATCAGAGAGACACCAATGTGCGATCCAATTAAAGTAATGTTTGGAGCGATATAATCACGTCATGGCCGAAAACGAACCAAGGACAGACTATAACTAGCTATGCAGCATATACACAAACCACTCTCGAGGCGGGATTTTACACCACTTCACCCAAAATTAGACAAGAAGAAGAAGAAGACAGGCGACAAGCTGGCGCAAATTTCAAATGAACTCTAATTCCAGCCCCGCCCAGCTACACAAGATTTTCCCAGAACTCAATACTGACTCAATATGTAAAATATCTAAACTTTGTATATATAGATGAGGCATCAAGTCATATGCTAGGGGGCGTCCCAATCAGCAGAGAGATAAAGCCTCTTGATCTTTACAGACAGACTCCCGAGCACCTTTCCAATGTCGATGGCGGAACATGCCGCTCAGCTCCGACCTACACGACAAAACCTGAGCAGTCAAGCCGGCCACGGAGGCGCCCTCGGTCTTAGCGGTCTGGCCGGGAACCGCGACTAGCCACATCTCGAAATAATGTCTTCGTCGTTCATTCGCAAATCATTTTTCAAGACATTTCACCGCTATAACTTCGCCATCACGAGTAGAAGGGAAAGTGAATGTCGAGGCCCAAATGTTGAATTTTGAGCGATAACTTTATACGCCTCTATGCCGGCTTGACGACACGAATTTCGAATCTTTTCTCCTAGGACCCCGCAAGGTTACACAGGCTCAACAAAATTTCTGAAACTTACAATGTCTGGCGCCTTCAGAACGGTATGCCCTGGCAGATGCCGTCAAATGACGTAACGGCGAGTTGGTGAGGTAACTTCAGAAGCGTCGTCACCCGTATGTTTTTTTTTTGTTGTTGTTTTTTTTTTTTTGGGGGGGGGGGGGGAGGCCTTACACTCTGACCGGCGTCTTCTCGAGATAAATGCGGCGCTTTCAGTATTCTCAAAGTGTAATTTCCAAAGGCGAGATAAGTCATTTCTTTCGCTTGTGCCACACTACACTGTATTTCAATTCGAACATGCAACAAACCTTCCGATTCAATAGTCGCTTTTCGTTTTTTTTTTTTTTTCGGATGTTGCGGAAACCGGACGGACGCATCCACCGATGTGGTAGGATGATAACAATACCGGGATGATTTGGCTCTTGGTTCATCAGTCTGTCGTCACCAGCATTCTATCTCTTACAGGCTGCGATAATGCCCCTGATCAAACAGAAGCGGCTGCAGGCAGCTGGATTTTAAAGCACGTATAATTAAATTGAACCTCAAAGTTATGAACGCGTCGCTACGTTACGAGATTACAATTTCTTCATCTCTCTGACCTCGATAAGCACTCTTTCCAAAACGGCAATAATACTAATAATGAAGTCGGGCAGCGCCGACGTGACAATCGGACCTGACATTAGTGGTTGCGTAGTAACGGCATTGCATAACTGCTTCTAAAAAAAAAGCAATGACACAAGTGTCGACATAGCTAATCACATGTACGCACGGATGCAATTGCGTTTCAGTGGCCTACTTTCGTTTTACTTTGCCGACTCGTACATGGGCATTATATAGTTCGGTGCATCGCTGTTCCGTTCTGCGGTGCCTTTAGCGCTGTGTCTGCAGCTACGCTCGCCACTATACAGTATAGTGCTCTTATCTTTAGGCAACGCACTGGCCGCAATACACGTCCTTCGTTGGAGCACACTCCATATACATTGCCGGCGATGCATGCACGGCGGAGAGCCGGTGCCGTACAGGCGCGCTCCTTTCGTACATCTACATCGCCTCCATTATTCCGAGCTAGCTGTGCAGATATGGGAACACGTGTGCGGAGCGCCACCAAGGCGCCATATAGAGGTGACGTAACGCGATGTGTAACAGCGATACACCTATACAAGCGCTGTGTCCGCATTGACCGCGTATGTTTGCGCATAGCGCGCTGGCAGACACGGACGCGGTAAATGGAACACACACACACACATATACATACAGAGATAGATAGATAGATAGATAGATAGACAGATAGATAGATAGATAGATAGATAGATAGATAGATAGATAGATAGATAGATAGATAGATAGATAGATAGATAGATAGATAGATAGATAGATAGATAGATAGATAGATAATTGCTGGCCAGGCTAAGCAAATTATCCCAGTGGATTGGACACACAGATCGATCTGTTTCAGAACTTTCGGAACATGGCTGCTTTCATAAACAAAAAAACTGCGCCATGCTTCAGTGTTCTGGCTTCTTCAGCCAATGAAAAATTCTCTACGAGCGAATCAATCTAAAACGGCGGGAAGCTGAGCTGGCTCGTAAGGGCAGGTGCCTGGCCTGGTTTTATGCGAGTGATCAGTAAATAAATTGATTCGAGTTATACTGACAAACGCACGATATAATTACGGGAAACTCCGGATAAAGTTTGAAAAACTTAAGTACACAATCGATCGATAATTTCTCGTTGCACCTCCGTCGAAATGTGAACTCCTCGGCCGCGGTCGAGTCGACATCCTCGAACTCAGCAGCACCACGGCCGCTCGATGACTACGCGCCGCAATCAAGCGGCCGTGGCAGCACACTGCCACTGTATACGTGTAGCTGCTGCCTCGGCGAGTACGCGAGCCACTTGATCGAGTCAATTTGAACTGACGAGATAAAAATCGTAGCAATGTGGCCTAAAAAAAAAACGATGGTGGGAATTAAGGGAAACTCAACTATACTAAGTGACGCCATTCGCCGAGGTCAAGCAGCTACCGATTTCGAAAAAGAAAAACAAAAAGCTACGCGATTGCAGGAGCAGATAAACGTGCATTAGAACGTTAAATAAGCACTAGGGCGATTAAAACGACATAAACCGAAGAAAAAACACGGTCCTTCCAGGAAAAAAAAAAAAGGACGTACACATAGTTGGATTTGTCCAGCAAGTTCAACGATTGCTCTCAAGTCATTGTTATTAAGTGCGAAGCATTTCTTAGCGAACTTCGGCGACCTCGAACGTATCTATCTATCTATCTATCTATCTATCTATCTATCTATCTGTCTGTCTGTCTGTCTGTCTGTCTGTCTGTATCTATCTATCTATCTATCTATCTATCTATCTATCTATCTATCTATCTATGTATCCACCGAAGACTTTCAGCTCTCCATGCCGATTCAATGGTCTCAATACCAAACTTTGTATGACATAACATGACTGTATGGAGAACATGTTTGACTAGTCATAACATGAAAATCATGATATGTTTGTCATTAATGTCATGATTTACATTTCATGGTCCTGCATTCGTTCACATGGCACGCTGCAAAGCTGGTATGATATGACATGATTTAATGGCGAAAACAAGCGACAGACCCTAACATGAAAATCATGACATACGTGTCATGTAACAACATGACTACATGCCACACTTATGATGCGCTCATGGCCGTTTTGCTAGCTTCGCATATACCAAATTTGGTACTACGGGATGTGAAATGATGACGATGGTATGTGGCTGGTGCAAACATAATAATCATGAGATGCGTGTCATGTAACAGCACGACTACATGCTACGCTCATGATGCGCTCGCGACGTTTCGCTAGTTTTACATGTACCAAATTTGGTATTACGTGCGGCGAACAGACGACATAGATAAAAATACCGTCCAAACATGATAATCTTGACATGCGTGTCATGTAACAACATGACTACATGCGACACTGATTATACGCTCGCAGCCGTCTCGCTAGCTTCACATATGCCAAATTTGATATTAAAACGTTACGTGAATGGGTGACGAAGGTATGTGACAGGTGTAAGCATGATAATCATGAGATGCACGTCATGTAAGACTACATGCCACACTCAAGGCGCCAATACACTTCGACAAATGTTCCGGCGCATTCGCTTCACCGCGTCACGCCGGGCGCCTATCTGCCCGCGCCACGTTTTGACGCATGCGCGCTTGAGCGCACCCGGCGTCCCTCCATCACGAAGAAAGGCAGGCGCAGTGCTGTCTGGGTAGAGCTGGGTACCGTCATGGGCGCGAAATGCAGCATACCCGGTTGCCGCCGGGCCGCGCCTGGACTCGCGTTGTGCTAGCGTAGCTGCGCCCAGCGTGCGCGCACGTCACCCTAACGTCGGAGTATACTGGGCCCTTCATGATGCACTCGCGGCCGTTTCGCTAGCTTCACGTATACCAAATTTAGTGTTACGTGACGTCGATGGGTGACGAAGGTATATGACTGGTGCAATCATGATAATCATGGCATGCGTATCATGTCAAACTTGACTACATGCTACGCTCATAGCACGCTCGCGGCAGTTTCGCTAGCTACACATATACTAAATTTGGTATCATGTGACGTGAATAGATGACGAAGGTAAACGACACATCCAAACATGATAATCATGACACGGAAGTCATGTACAGCATCATTCACCTTCCACCTCGTAATGCAGTGCTGATTTTAAAGTGACATATCAACCTTTCTCATTCGTGCTTCGCATATCATCGATTCTTACTGTACGCGGGATCAGCCAATTTTTTATTCGATGCGACACATTGATTATTATCATCGCAATTAAACCTACGTAGCTATCACACTATCATTAACAGCTTCAAATTATGACGAACCTAACACTTCGGAAGTTCCCAAGGTGCAAGATGCGCAAAACGGCAAAACTGTCAACTAATTGTTCGTATACAGCGCCAACGCATACGAAGTCAAGGCGACCGCCACGGCAAGGCCCTTATCCCGGGTTCAAATCTCTTACCTTGCAGGGCAAGTTTTTTTTTTTTTTTTTTTCAGACGGTATTGGCTTTCTTTCCCCAAAAAAGTATATTTTTCTTATTTGTAGTTTTATGTCACAGCCAAGCGGGCTGAGAACGAGATTTCCTTTTCCACGTCGGTATACGCATGTCGTGCAGCCAGTGTTTGTAAATTATCCTGGCAGGGACTTTGTCAAGCGCTAACCCAACTAATACATTTCCATGCTTACAGTACCTACAAGGAAATCGCACCCGTTCTACGGAACACCAACATCGATACTTTGACAGCGAAAGATGCAACGATGGACTGGGCCGACCTCGCACGAAGACACAGCCATGACTCGGACCAGTGATTTATCCGCAAGCTCCTTTGTGGCGCGAAATAAATCCCTGTATCCCAGTGCGAGCGCCGCAGATAAACGTTTACCTAAAGGCTTGGCCACACATACGCGATGCAGCGCGTACTACGTGTGGTCCGGCCTTTAGCGGACGTCCTCATGGTCATGAAATGAGAATATATTGTTCGAGAGAGCGTCCACGACACGTATAACGCAAAGTAATACAACCCGCGAGGCATGTACAACAATGCGCAAGGCTGCAAGCACTGTTTCCAAAACGTACGGTATGCACGTCAACGCCGTTACGAAGATCACAATCCGCTCGAGTAACACAGTAGAACCCACGTATATCGAAGACAAATATGACGAATAATTGTATATAGACAACCAACTAGGCATTGACTGAACAATTGTACCCGCCCCGGTAGGCCTACTGCTATACGGTGAGGCTCGAGTGCTGAGCCGTAGGTCGCGGGATCGAATACCAGCCGCGGTGTTCACATTTCATTGGAGACCACATGGTAGAGGCCCCTGTACTGTGCGATGTCGGCGCACGCTAATGGTGCATTCAGACGACGGACCGAATCCGGATTTGTCGTGGACGCGGACAGCTAATCCGCGGATGGTCCGCCTGCAGGCGCATCCACACGGCGGACGGTGTCCTGGGGGAAAACAGCCGGATTACCCTCGACAGCAGATTCGGCGCTCACCTGCGCCGGCTGGCAGCAGACCGGTTTGAGAGTATTCAACATGGATGCCCGCAAGAAGCGAAGCTTGGCTGCGATGTCTGTCGTGTTGTGACAAATGAACGAGTAGTGTTATTCTTTCAGGAGAAAAGGGAGTTGCTAGCAGGATATTCTTTCAACTACATTATTCCCCACTTGTAGAACTTCTAAACGTGTCTCCCGCCTTTTTTTTTTTTTTTAGAAGCGGCACGTTGCCGGTTGCAGAAGTTGGAATATTTCACCACCATGACGGCTAAGAATCTCGCGTGTTAAGCGACGGCGGCGACATTTCCCGAACCACCAAAAGTGATTTCTGCATATTTAATCACCTGAGAACAAAGTCTCCGGAAACTAAGCAAACAATGCTCAAGCGTAGATGATGCCGATCAGTCATGCAGCTGTCCGCGAGCCATGGAGGACATGCCGCGAGCAGACGAAAAGTGTACTGGTTGCCACCGACCCCAAGCTATTCCGCTGAAGTACCGGCTCTCCCCCGCCAGAATCCCGATGTGAGAAACAGGTTGGGTTCATCCGTCCGCGAGCCGCGCGGACGAGTCGCGGACGAGGGGAATCGCTGATGTGAGGTCACGTGACGCGTAATGGTGCATTCAGACGACGGACCGAATCCCGATGTGGCGGGACGGACGGCGCGTCACGTGACCTCACATCAGCGATTCCCCTCGTCCGCGCGGCTCGCGGACGGATGAACCCAACCTGTTTCTCACATCGGGATTCTGGCGGGGGAAAGCCGGTACTTCAGCGGATTAGCTCGGGGTCGGTGGCAACCAGTACACTTTTCGTCTGCTCGCGGCATGTCTCCCATGGCTCGCGGACAGCTGCATGACTGGTCGGCATCATCTACGCTTGAGCATTGTTTACTTAGTTTCCGGAGACTTTGTTCTCAGGTAATTAAATATGCAGAAATCACTTTTGGTGGTTCGGGAAATGTCGCCGCTGTCGCTCAACACGCGAGATCAATCTTAGCCGTCATGGTGGTGAAATATTCCAACTTTTGCAACCGGCGACGTGCCGCTTCTAAAAAAAGGCGGGAGACACGTTTAGAAGTTCTACAAGTGGGGAATAATGTAGTTGAAAGAATATCCTGCTAGCAACTCCCTTTTCTCCTGAAAGAATAACACTACTCGTTCATTTGTCACAACACGACAGACATCGCAGCCAAGTTTCGCTTCTTGCGGGCATCCATGTTGAATACTCTCAAACCGGTCTGCTGCCAGCGGGCGCAGGTGAGCGCCGAATCTGCTGTCGAGGGTAATCCGGCTGTTTTCCCCTAGGACACCGTCCGTCGTGTGGATGCGCCTGCAGGCGGACCATCCGCGGATTAGCTGTCCGCGTCCACGACAAATCCGGATCCGGTCCGTCGTCTGGTCAAAATTTCCTGAGCACGTTACAACGGCGTCCCACAGTCGTACCCTGGTTCGGAGACGCAAATCCATAACTATTTATTATTATTATTATTATTATTATTATTAGTAGTAGTAGTAGTAGTAGTAGTAGTAGTAGTAGTAGTAGTACTAGTATTCCCTCGGATATGCTTTCGATACATGTATGTAGAACTGCCTTGAGATCCCCTTCGGATTCGACATAACCGGCTTCGACTGCACTTTCACGGCCGCTCGATCTTCCCAGTGCGAGGGGGGGTCTCGAGCCGCCACGGCACTGCATCATGAGCAATGGCGCATCGCCTGACGGTGGTATGTCCGATATCGCGTCTCGTAGAACACACGTGTAGCCACAAATTAATGGATGCGAGACAAAAATGAAGCTTCACGTCGCAAGCGATGAAGCAGGTGCGGCAGAACTGTCAAAACACTTCGCATCGCTCGTACAAAGAAAAGCTGGATTAAAAACAAAGAGAAAAAGAAATATTCCGTGCAGTGTATTAGGATATCCGTGCCTTACGAGCACCTGTCGCAACGTGCGGTCTTATTACGTAGAAACCCACGATACCGCATCGGTTCGACCCCTTTTACAGATGCGAGTATAATTTATTTCCTAGCTTTTGTGGCTTGACCATTAAAGATATGCTGTTGCGAAGATAACATCCTTCAGTATAAACGCAGCGGAAAAAGAACAAGAGCGAAACCTCCCTGAACTGGATCGAACTGCCCGCTATATGCGTATACCGGGCGCTCCCCTGCACAGAACCACGAATCAAAAAACAAAAAAAAAAGGGTTTACCGCAACTGAATTGAACTGCCACGTTGTGCCCGTTAGGGTATTTCTATACTGCACTTAATAGTTTATTCACAACGATAACTATGCAACACTATGCTACGTGCGTTTCGCTCATTCTGAAACGACCAACTCAATGTTTTGAGGCAACGTACAGTGCGGTCCTTTGTTAAAGGGAATACCCGAACGAGCATTTTTTTTTATTTTCTTATTGTCGGCCTCCTAACGGCGAGTCGATGTGTGAAGGTTGTTCGCGGACGGCACGAGTCTGTCAAAAAGCAGTCAGAACAATCAACCACCGGTAGTCGTACGCAAATATAAGAGCCCCTGCGCTTATGTAAGAGAGCGAAATCCGGACATACCCAATATACACGCACGTGTTCCCTTTAACAATGGACCCGCCTGTACATGCCGAGAGGTGATTTTTGCCGGCATTTAAAGAAAGCCCGCCAGATATGAAATAAAACTACGTTACTTGGCTCATACGCTGTCATGTTGCAGCACTCTAAACAATGCTTCGAACGAAAGAACCGAGCGCGCGGGCACTGGCGAAATGTGCGGCGCGCCGGCTGTAAATAGGCACATTGTTCTATCGCAGTGCTCAAAACTCTGCGCAACGAGTGAGTAATTTAACCTGCCCACCCAATTAAAAGGGCTCAGTCATCGTTTATTAATCCTCATCATCATCCGCCAAAGTAACAGCTAAGTGTGAAGCCATGTAGGTGAACATATCTAATATCCCTCGAATCCTCGGAGACGCGAAGTGGGTGATTTGCTACTTCAAGGCGTGATTTATGGCGTTGTGGCCACCTCCATCCTTGCAACTGTATTTGCTTGCAGCAGGCGCCCTTAAGAGAGTTTACAACGGAAAAGCCACCCCTCCAAGTTACGTTGTGATTTTGCGCGTGTATGTATGTATGTATGTATGTATGTATGTATGTATGTATGTATGTATGTATGCATGCATGTATGTATGTATGTATGTATGTATGTATGTTTCGAACTTTCCCAGCGGTCGAGACAACCTAACCACTAAAAATAAACTACTTCGAAATCAGCGGCATCAAGCTAACGCGCCTCCTTCGGCCAAAGGCTTTGGCGCGAATTTTAAATATACAAGCAGAAGAAAAGGAGGAAGCTTGGCCTTCAATTTCTCACGTTGGAGACAGAGCTTGTCTTGCCTAACGAATGAAAAACAACACTAAAAGAAAGCATTACCAAGTTTAAGCAAGAATAAGAAGACTAGGCAGTTATCATAAACCGCATATGGCGCACAGGTTCTTGCTTAGGGCTAGCTATAAATGGCTCCACATGTGGTTACGTATTCGTAACAAAAAATAAATAAATAAAAACAAGAAAAAAGGAAAAAATAAAGACTTCAAATCGCGGCGCCACCTGCTTATTATCTACAATAATACTCTGCCTTAGTCCCCGTCAACCCTTTCGTGCTACTTAGACATTCTCCGGAGTTTCATCATTGCAAAGTGACTGCGAACTGTATGGAGGAGCGAAGGTAAAAAAATAAAAGGTATAGAGATGATAAAGTGCATGCATTAACCAGATCAATTCAAATGACTGCGTAATAGCGCGCGTTAAAGAATGCACTCGCTCCGGTGACGAGAAAATTCGGTGCGTCTGCAAGACACAGATGTCGACACTGCTTTACATATAGAGCGAAGTAGCATAAATTAGAGCTCGCTTGCCGAACCGCGTACTTCACCCCGTTTTTGATCTTCAGGTGCGCCGATGACAGTTCGTGCAATTGGGTATCCACGCTTCCATTAAACAAGTCCGTTAGACCAGACTTAAGGCACGATTAAAGCGTCACACGTTATTAGGCAATGCACTGTGAACCTTTTTATGCAGCTTATTTTCGCATTTAAAAGAAAGAAAACAGTTGTTATTGTTTGAAAAGCATTCAAACCAGCTAACGGTCAACTTACTTCGCATCACCTGCGATTGCCAAAGAAAAAAAAGAAACGCTAGACGTTTATTGCGCGCTTCAAGTATTTTGCTTACGTTGATTATTAATTATCTACGTCGTGAGATTTTAACGAAAGGAATCCCACAAATAGTCAGTAAGGGTAGCATAGTGACATGCTCCAGATTAATCCCAACCTGGTAATATTCAACGCGCGCTCAGTGTGGCCTCATGGTTTGAACATAACTGACATCTAACACACGTACGGCTGCTATATATAAAAAAAAAAAAAACTGGGGAAAGTGAGCGCACAGAGGTGTCCAATGTCGCGCCAGCACTAGCACTGAGGACGCAATCCAAGTAACCAATTTTCAAGAAGTAAATGCTGATAACAGCTCCCCACAACTTTAAGCATGGAAACAATCAGCAAACACGACCAGACCGAAAACTCAGAAGCCATGCTTATCTACTTCAAACGGACCACATGACCAAGGGTGTGAGCTGAATGGGACTTTGACCCACAAATTCACAAACTGTTGCTATCTCGAAGCAACCAGAAACGGCCCGAAGAGACGAATGTTTCTTTTAAACGTCTCTTTGCGAGACAGTCAGCTGGCGACCGCTAGACGGACGTAGTGCAGCCCGACACGACACATCGCCCAACTTGTTCGCGGGTGTCATACGCGAAACAGATGTGGCATCGCGGACACTTGCCAGAAGCCTTCCATCAGCACAGACCGCTTGACCCGAAACAATGCCGTGAAGCAAATGCAAGCAAAAGAGGCGCACGGCAACAGCAGATCCGGGACAGTGGGCCACTAGGACCGATCTAAGCCCATCGAAGAAATGATGACGCGAGCGAGCTCACATGTGCGAGAAGATGAGGGAATGAATAAAGACTTGGTCGGTCAACGAGGCAACCCCAAAAAAAGCCTGAAACTTTCCAGCGAGCGGTCCTGTCTGGGACTGCCTCTGCATCAGGAAAATCGCGGCAAAACTCGCTAGCGAAGCGCGCTTAGAACAATGGTCTAAAAATGCAAAGACCGCGAGGTTACCGCCGTTACACTAGCGCATGAACGAGTTTCAGGAGAGCGAATCGACGACGCTCGAATATTGAAAACGACCTCCTCTCTCCGACACGTCCGGATCGGGAATTGCGATAGACCGCACCTCCCCGTGAAGGTCGCTCGAAAAGTAACGATACCGGATGATTGCTTGTGCTTTTCAGACCCATACTACACCGGCAAAGCACCGGTAGCGGTGAACCACGCCGGGTTCACACCGAAGAGCACCCGTACCGCGAGCCCGCGTCGATACAACAAGGTGTGGCGGAGTCCAGCCCCACGATTTTCGAGTCGCTCCCGGTCAGGAGCGGATATTTTGAGGGCGCACGCTGAAAAACACGAGCCAGACCACCTTTCTGTCGACACGCCCTTCCCAAAACGCGCGGTGTTTGGAACGTTGCGTGCACCCCCCGATATGCGCTCACAACGGGCAAGCCCACCGCTGTTTAGAGCGAGCCTTCCCGCGAAAGCCGCGCAAGAAACGCACATGCCGCGGTATCTCGGGAAATTTCACAAATTTCTCAGTGCCGTGTTTATCGGAGAAGGTTTTCGAGCTTGTGCGATACGGAGAGAAGACCCCGCTAGTCGGCAGCGTCGGTGCATACGAAACGAAAGTGCAGCGAGCCAACGGAGCAGCCGCCGCATAGCTCGCTACGAGCAAAGCAGGCCGCTCGCTTGAATCATCGCACGCCGCGCTTAGCTCGCTGTCAAATGAATGGTTGTCAAATGGGTACTCACGCTCCTTTTCATGATCGAATCCGACTACCACAAAATAGTCCGCCAGCCGGGACATCCTACGTTCAGGTAGAATCCGAAATCCATCGGGCTGACAATGACAACCAACACACGGGCTCCATCTTCCCACCGCGACCACTGGCGAAAATTACGGCGCATGCGCTGCGACCGCGTGCAGGAAGTTGTGAAACGCGTCTGGGCTACTTCATTTCCTGTCTCAAGTTGACGTCATAACAACTTGTTTTAAAGTTTTAATGTTCAAAAGTTACTTACATGTTTTATAAACTTATTGGGGATATTAATAAATATATTTAAATTGTTTTGTTACGAAGCAAACACAACAACAGGTAGCGCTGCAAAACAAAACATTTGTGTTATGAAAACAAATTATTAATTATAAAGTTGTTAGTAATTAGCAATATTGTATTATAAAAATTGTTATGGTTGTTAATTTAAAACGAAAACTTTTTTATAATAGACGTTTGTTCAAATATTAGCTTGACAGCGCCGCGACAAGAAGTGGGCAGTTAGACGTGACAAGTCTTAGCGGCTCGTTGGGTCCTTTCTCTTTCTCTGTTCATGTCGACCAGTCGGGCGCCAAAGCCACGTGTTCCTTTTATAACCCGTGTGCTGATTACCCTGCTTGCCAAGTGAGACCACAAGTATTTCTTGTGTCTTAACATCCCAGGGAAACCATGGGGTTTGTCAAAGTTGTAAAGAACAAGGCCTACTTTAAGAGGTTTCAAGTGAAGTTCAAGCGCAGGCGAGAGGGTAAGACCGACTACTACGCCCGTCGTAGACTGGTTGTACAGGACAAGAACAAGTACAACTCCCCTAAGTACCGCATGATCGTCCGGATCACCAACCGCGACATCATCTGCCAGGTTGCGTATGCTCGCATCGAGGGTGACGCGATCGTGTGCGCCGCTTACGCTCACGAGCTGCCACAGTACGGCGTCAAGTTAGGCCTAACCAATTATGCCGCCGCTTATTGCACGGGTCTCCTGCTGGCACGGCGCATGCTTCAGAAGTTCAACCTGGACGAGATTTACAAGGGCTGCGAGGAGGCCACCGGCGAGGACTACTGCGTCGAGAGCGAGGATGGGCAGCCCGGCGCCTTCCGCTGTTTCCTCGACGTCGGCCTGGCCCGCACTACGACGGGAGCGCGCATCTTCGGCTGCCTGAAGGGAGCAGTCGACGGCGGCATGGACATTCCGCACAACAACAAGCGCTTCCCGGGCTACGACAACGAGACCAAGGAGTTCAACGCCGAAGTGCACCGACGTCACATCTACGGGCAGCACGTCGCTGAATACATGAAGGTTCTGCTCGAGGAGGACGAGGAAGCCTACAAGCGCCAGTTCTCGCGCTACAACAAGCTCGGAGTGACGGCCGACGAGATCGAGGAGATCTACAAGAAGGCCCACGCTGCCATCCGCGCCGACCCGACACACAAGCCCAAGGTCCCGCGCCCGAACGTCAACAAGAGGAGATGGAACCGTGGCAAGATGACGCTGTCGGAACGCCGCAACAGGGTCGAGCAAAAGAAGGCCTCCTACATCAAAAAGCTCGAGGCTGGAGACGCCGACTGAAGGGCCTGCGGCACGCCATGGGCGGAATAAAAGCGGTACTCGTTACCACTCCAGTACATGTTTGCGTTTCCTGTCATTTGTCCATTAGCGCTTGCACTTAAGCCTAATGTCTGCGAGTTCGGAAGTGCTATCTGACGGGACAAGTATCATAGCGATACATTAATGACCGGTGCTACATTGTTTTGCACTGATTACAGTAAGTTTAATGTCAACTTCTGCGGGACATGATTGTTTGCAGTGCTCTAGTTCTCTTGACGATATTTAGGTAAGTGTCGCGTATCTTGCTCCGCTCGCATTTCGTGTGCACTGCATAAAACAGCACTCACTCAGTGATGCATAGAATGGCATGAAGATTGGTTTAACTAAATACATTCACTCGCATCATGAGACCTGCGGAGTAAAGGCATAGCTTGTGCACTAGTCTTAGTGAAGCAGGTTGCGAATGCTCAGCTCAAACTACTTCCGTGTAAGTTTCTTTTGTTCTTGTAACTGGTCATCAGTAAGTCTTGCACAGCATGATGCATATTTTCTGTTGACAACACTCTTGCAGGCTTAGTGCGACATCAGCAGCGAATTCACTGTTTCTTGCCTGACAGTCTGGAGGTACCCCGCGCAGATAGCTGGAGCATGGCAGCCATCCGACTCCACGATCAAAGAAATGGTTCCCCTAATTTAGTCTTGAATGTTCTTAAGCGGCACGGCCACTGGCTGTCTAGCTTATAACGTAGACTTAAAGTTTTACCAAGCCGTAGTCAATGCAAACATAGTGGATGTTTCGAAACTTTAATGCTTACCCTACAAACAGCTTTTTGGATATTCTGTTGACAGGACTTCTTGTAAAAAAGGAGGCTAAACCAAGCGTCGGCAGTGGAACCCATTGCATCTTCTCTTTCTGCATTGGACAAGATAAAAATGTGTCGACTTTGAAACATTCGCACTGGATGCATGAGCCCAGGCAGGGTAATTTTGCTTGGATATTTTGCTTTTTCTGTTATGGGGTAACAGCTTAAGTCAGGGCCAGCAACAAATTTTCTAAAGCAGGCTGGTAGAAGGGGGAGTTTCCGCTTATAGGAGCACCTGATAGGTCCCTATCTTGAAGTGGTGTAGATAGGAAAATTAAAGGGGTGGAAGCAAGACATTTGGACCTCTGGATCTGTCGGTGTTTGAAGCATCATACACCTGCTGACTGCGGCATTGCACAGCTCATGTATGAAGCCAGCCTGCATTATTACTTGGTACTTGGTGGCCACGTTTTTGTTGAACACTACCAAGCAACAAGTATCAGAAAAAGTTCTTTTGTCATCATCAGTTCAATATTTTCAAAGCTCTGAACAAGTTCTTGCGTGAGACAGAACTCGAAAAAGTGACTAAATAACTATTGGGCATTCGAAGTTTCGATCCATCACCACCATCTCCTCCCCTTTGCTAACACTGAGTAGCAGGTCGGAAAAATTTATTCATGCTGACCTCCCAGCTTTTCTCTCATGCTCGACTGCTGACCCAAAAATGGTGGGATCAAATCCCGACTGTGGCAGCCACATTTCGATAAAGGCGAAACGCTGGAAGCACGTTTACTCAGATCTATGTACACTAAAGTTAATTAAACCCAGGTAATCGGAGTTTCCAGAGCCCTCCTCTAAAACGTCCTTCACGATCAGATTGTGACTTTGGGATGCAAATCATTTAGCACAATTACCACCTTGCTGTAAAAAGCCATATTTCCCTTCATCATAAATTTTACCTCTCCCGTTTAGGGGATTGGTTTTTCACCATGTAAGACAGTGCTCATTTTCAATGTTGAGTTTATCTTCCTCCTGCTTGAACACGCAAGTGCCCATCGCCATGCACCCTCCAAATATCACGAGACTTTGTGCCTCTTGTAGCATTAGCCTTGTAGCATTAGATACGGCATCAACTTAAAATTGTCATTTTAAGTTGATGCCATATCTGGTGACACAGGAGGAGGGAAGGAAGGTCAACCAGGAGCACTTGCAGTTTTCTATCCTATGCTGGGAGAAGAGGCAGAAAGGGCTCTAAACCACTTAAATTGTGGATGATGCAGCAATCGAAAGAAATATAAAAGTGTAGCATAAGAGACGAGCTCGGAGAAGAAATGGACATGGGCCGGCCATATAGCGTGTAGGCGAGATAGCCGCTGGTCATTAAGGGTAACTGATTAGATTCTAAGAAGAGTCAAATGCACAAGGCAGGGACAGAAAGTTAGGTGGGCAGATGAGATTAGGAAGCTTGTGGGTATAGTGTGGCAGTACCAAGTACAGGACCTGGTTGATTGGCAGAACATAGTAGAGGCCTTTGCGCTGCAGTGGGTGTAGTCTGGCTGATGATGAAATTACTGTCAGTACAAAGAGAAGCGATTTTTTTGCAGTCTTCACTACTTTTCTTACAGTTGCTATCTCCTCCAAAATGCTTTGCTGACGAAGTTTGTTCATAGTCTGAAATAGATATGAGCCCAGCCGCAACAGGCGCAATCGCCCGTTCTGTCGTCTTGTCTCCCGTGTCCAGTGTTTTTTCACTCAAATCTGTTCCGAACTATCTCCTTCTCATTGCATATTTATAAAATGTGGACAGTCTCAGCACTTATCATTGAGCCTACCAAGATTCCATGCTTTTTGGCCAGATGTTATCAATGCTTGCAGTGTGCAGAATGCACAAAATGGAGTGAATTGAGCTGACCACATGCAATGGTCATGCGAGACAAGGGTGTGGTTTCATAGCATAGCAGGGTAGGCATGCAAGTAGTATCTCTCGCATGTGGATTAATCGAGAGCTTATTTCCTTATAACATCATGGAAACAGGCAGCTAGCATCACGGATTGTGGCAAAAAGGCTGGAAACTCGAAGTGAGAATAGTGCGCTCAATCTTCGTATTTTCAGAACTTGTTTAAGGGGAGCACGACTGTTAATAATGTCGGCTATCTTGGTTCCATCCTTGCAAAACCTGAAACTAAAAAATTTCTTGTTGAAAGCATTATGGGTGGTTTTTGTACTCATGAAAACTTTTATGGGGTTATGGTGAAACCCAGCACCTCAATTTTTTTAACATGAGGGTGTTAAAGAGCTTGTTTAGCAGAAATTCTGGAATCGACGTCCATGGTTGTGAGCGAAAAATCGTCTTGTGCATGACGAAAAAATACGAGATAGATGCAAATAAGATGAATAATAAGAAAATTCTGGGCCACAGTGAGGATCGAACCCAGGTCGTTAGCGTGGCAAGCGGGTGTTCTACCACACAGTTTTTTTTTTCTTTAATGAATGAAATTCTCACCAGTAAAGTACACACAGCATACTTCATCAGAAGTCAGGCAAACACACACAAGCGTCAAGAACGGGAAGCCACTCCGGAACGGGGTTAAAAGTCTCAACAACACTGCGCACTTGAGCAGCTGCTTCTCGGAAGACAGATCTCGTCGACCGTGGTGGCTCGCCGTGTCTATCAATCATGCGACTTTTCCATAGTGAATAAAGTCCCAACAACATAAACAGGTCATAAGGAGTATTATCAGTCAGACTCTTTTTGAATTAGAGGAACCTAATACTATGAGCTGTGATTGGAAGTTCTTTTCTTAATGTTTTTTTTAGAATGTCCCAAAAGTAAAAAGCATCACGACAATGAATAAAACAATGCTCTATAGTCTCAGGTTGGTTACAGAGTCTACAATTCACTGTTCAGGGTACGTATATTGATTTTTCATTCAGCCATGTTTTCACTGGCAGCGTAGAAGTGTGCAGTTTAAAGAAAAATATTTTCGCTGAAGGACATATCCACATTCTACATACACGAAATAATACATCGTGACCAAGCAAAAGCGAATATGGCTTTCGATAAACAGGTTCTGAAAAAAGGTTATTCACAAGTGCAGCGGTTAAATTTGTTTTGTGAATAGTATACAAATACTCTAAGCTAAACCTGGCTTTCAAAAAATTGACAGTATCAACAATTTCTTTTAGGAATCCCCGCAATGGCAATTCCTTGGCAACGCTTGTTGTGACATAAATAAAAGGAAGGTGGTAATAGACGGCTACGAAGAACCGCTAAAAGAAAGAGGTGACACACATCCTTTAGGTAAAAAAATCGCAACACCAACTGTCGCACGAACAAATGCACAAGGCCAAGGCCACTTTTTTCAAGCGGAATAAAAAGATTGTCTGTTCTCATGGGTTCCCAAGAAGAGCTCCAAATAAAGCAGGCAAATATCCCATGAAAGGCTTGATTGAATGTGTACACAAGAGCAGTGCAACACCTGCAGAATATAAATAAGCTTTGATGCAAGGAATATATTGCACGCTTTCGCTCTGGCGAAAATGGAAAACTCCCGTCCTTGCCATGTTGCCACCTTCCGGCGGATCGTAGTTATCGCAGCGGTCCAGTGTGGGCCGCTGTTACGATAGTCATCAAGAGGCACACCAAGGTATTTCATAGGAGTAGGATTCCAATCAATATTTGCGAAGACCGAAGGAGTTTGGGCCCACATGCCTAGCCAGAATCCACTACTTTTATCAAAATTTATCCTTGCGCCAGCGACTTCACAGAAACGTAGCGTAGTGTTGACTGCTTCTTGAACGCTGGGTTTATCAGCGCAAAAGAAGGCAATGTCAACTGCATATGCTAGAACTTTAACTTCCTCAGCATCATATCGGTAGCCTTTGATGCTAGACTTTAGAAGCACACTTAAACATAATGGTTCCAGATAAATTGCAAAAAGCAAAGGCGAGAGTGGACATCCCTGACGTACAGATGAATTTAACTTTATTATATTTGAAAGTGTGCGATTTACAATTAGCCTAGTTGTGCACTTCTTATAACAGAGTGAAATACCATTGTACAGTACATCACCCAACTGCAGGTGTCAGGAGCCGGAACAAAAAAGGATGCTGTACCTTATCGAATGCTTTTGCAAGGTCTATTTGAAGGAGGGCTACTTGGTCCATGCTACCATCAATGCACTCAAGAACTGAACGTTCAATATGAATAGAGCGACCGCGAATTCCACATGTTTGGTGGTCACCTATACATTTAGTAATCACTGTCTGTAGCCGATTTGTCAATAATTTAGCAAATATTTTGCCGTCAACATTACATAACGATATAGGCCTATATTCGTTAACTCTCTTTAATGTGTCAGGATCAGCACTTTTGGGAATTAATGTTGTATATAGAAAGAAGGAGGAAGTTCACCACGGTCATAAGCCTCTTTAAAAAGTTGCTCAAGGAAATGTATCAGAAGTTCCTGAAAAGCTAAGTAAAATTCGCCACTAAGGCCATCTGGGTCAGGAGTTTTGTTTTTCTGCAACGTTGTTATTGCAAATCTAATTTCCTCTCTAGTTATGGGCCCATCTACAGTGAGTCTATCATCATCTTATAACTGAGGCACTAGGGCAATGAAGGGGTCAGCTTCTTCCTCAAAATTCTCCTGAAGCTCAGTCGCGGTGAACAAATTTTTGTAATAATCTTCAAATGCGGCTCTTATTTCACATGTCTCTGTGCAAAGGGAACCCCGCGACTCAATTTGCAGTATCTGTTTAGAAAGTGCATATCTCTTTTCATCCCCAAGGGATTTTTTAGTGGGTTCCTCTTCAGTGAAATGGGTAACACGGGAACGAATCTTTGCTCTTCTGTATAAATATGTATCATGTTTTTGTATCTGTGCTCGAATCACATTTATCTTGTCGACGTACAATCCCGGCTGTTGACTTTGAAAACTATGGAGCTTAATAAGTAAATCATAAAGATAGCGTTTTCAGCTTTTTTTCTTTGTGGCATTTGTCACACCTGTCCCGTTATTAGGGAGGCGATCGCCGGGCTAATTCCAAGAGCCGAAGTATCGGCCCCCCGAACCGCACCACGAAAGCGTGGACAATTTAGAAGTGGTCCTTATTGGTGCGCCAGCGGACGCCGGCTGTGGCCCAAAGAACAAGACAGAGCCGAGAGTTGATAAACAAACAAAATTATATTCTCATTAACGGCAGATCAAAACACAATACACACGTATGCACACTCCACAATAGTTACATACAATACGTCACCAAACAAACAATGTACTACACAGTACAATCAACCACACTTGAAACAACGGACACAGACAACAATACGCACCACAATGCAGTCGCATGCATTGAACAACCAAGACTCTTAAAGACCAAAGAGATATAAAACCTATTCAGTCCAAAGTCCTTGGAACAAAAGTCTGAATGATACTCTTCCGAGAATCACTCACTCAAAGTCCAGCGTTGTTGTCGTTCCGCAGCTCTCGAAGTTCTCTTCCAGGAAACCTCCCGTCTTCAATTGGCCACTCTTCCAACTTCAACTTCTTCGCCGGAACACGTCGGCTTCACACTCGCAGCGGTTGCCACGGGTCTTCACTCAATAGCGGTAAACACACACTCTTGCCTGTAGCTCGAGCCGTCCCTACGGACCACAAACTTCGCCGACTACACGGCGGACTCTCTACGCACTCTGGCGCTCACTTCCGTCTCCTCCTGTTCTGTCACTACGGGCAGAACCTTCGCCGACTACACGGCGGAATTCCTACGCGCTCTGGCGTTAACTTCCGTCACCTCCTGATTTCTCGTCTCGGCTGCTCGGTTAAATACCTTGCGCGCGACTTTCCAGAAATTTCTGGTCATTTCGCCGGCGCGATACGCGGCGAAAGCTGGGAAGAGGGCGAGACAGTTGGAATGCCCTCTCCGGCCGGTGAGTCAACTCGGTATGGCCCCGCCCACTTCTTTCTGGAAAAATCGCGGGCTTGCTGGGCCGCCGATGTGGGGTGAGGAGGTTCGTCTGCGAAGCCGTGCTTCTGCGGGGAGAGCGCGCGCCCGGGAGCCCTGGATGTTTGCTTTCTTTTTTTTTCTTTTTACCTCGCGGCGTTTCTGCCGCCCGTTGTCGCAAGTATTTGGCGGCGCGCTCTTGTGTAGCGCTCGTTCTGTGACACTGCCCCCCACTTTAAGAATATTATCTCATAATATTCAAAACCACACAAACGAGCGCGAACAGTCACCACACATTCTCACAGACTGTAACACAATCCGTCGCTCATGACACTTCACATTCACAATATATCACTCAACACAATCGTACATTGTAGTTCAATTCCACAACACATGAAATATAGCCACAGGTACATGTCTACAACACTTCATCACACATTCTAAACAATACAACCGTACAAAGTTCTGTCTATCCAACAATTATACAACACTATACATCACACCATCGCACAGAACACTGACTCACTCGACATACACTTGAGACACAGGATAACAAGGACCTTAACCCAACATATGTCACTCAGCCCTGCCGAACACATTCTGATTCCACCTCAGCACCTATCTTGAGTACTTCGAACAGCGCTTGCGCCCCCTTTTGCGGTGCTCGCTCGATCTCTTCTTGTGCTTCCACGTTCCTTTTCGGCGAGCCCTTTCCAACGACGATATCTGAGGCGTCGTCTCAGCCATCGTTGTCTCTTCCGACCCCGTTAACGCGTCATTCCATTCGACGGGTCCTGTCTGTTTATTTACCCGCTTGATCATACTTCTACATTTTTCCCGACTGGCCAACTCCGTCTCCTTCACACTGTCGGTCGGTTGAGGTCGTGCCGACTTAAGTCCGGTTGCTCGACCCGTGAACTTATTCGACACGATCGTCTTCTCCTTCGCTGTCTCTTGCGCCGCGGCTTCGCCTTGGGCTCTAGTGAGGTCCGTCACGGGATGCTCCTCCACTGTATCTCGCGGCCGCTGTGTTGGCGAGGGCTCTATCTTCGGGTCTTCTCCCAAACATTCTGGATCACTTGGCCCTCGCGCCCCGTCGATGTTTCCGATGACAAGGTCATACAGGGGGGTCGTCATGCATAACGCAGTAACCTTCCCGCTGAAGTACGGGGTTTCAACCTCAATTTCTGCTTCGGGAAGCATCCGGACCGTACGGTCAATTAGGCAAACCGGTTTCGCTCTGCCTGTCAACTCTCTTTCCCGTACCAAATTTTTCCTCACGATAACCGTGGAGCTACCGGTGTCTCTTAGAACCGTAATCTTCTTGCCTGCAATCTTTCCAGGAAGCGTTGGCATTCCCTTCGTAACACCGGTTGGCTGTTTTGACATTACAGCACCCACAATAGGAATTTTCTCCCCATTCTTCAACTCTACGAATCCATCAGTGACGGCATTATTATCAGATTTCGGTGCCGCTTGCACACAAGATACCTGGTGAGTTTGACTCACTCCGTTCCGACAAGCGTCTGCTTTGTGCCCAGTCTGACCACACTTAAAACATTTTACAACCGTAGGGCTCGTAAAGATCGTTCGACAGTTTTTCGCGCGATGACCCACTCGGTTGCACAAAAAACATCGCGGAATGCTCTCTGGTGCACGCTTCTTTTCTTCGGGAGCCAATTTCTTCGAATCGTCGGGGCACTCCTTCTTTACCTTGGCCAAATTAGTGCCACCTTGCGCTTCCAAGAATTGATCAGCCAATTCAAGCATTCCTTCAAATGACTCTGCCTTCCTCTCTTTCAAATACAGCGACAGGCTTGGGTGGCAACTAGTAAGAAATTGTTCTCTAATTAGGAGCTCTCTAAGCTCATCGTACTCCTGTGCTGTCCCTGAAAGTTCAATCCATCTGTCGAAATAATGGCAAAGTCGGGCAGCATACTGCGTAGCTGTCTCACCATCAGCTGGCTTTCCTGTCCGAAATCTGTCCCGGAATCCTTCCACGGTAAATCTAAATCGCTTCAACAAAGCAGCTTTCACCTTTGCGTAGTTGGCTGCATCGGTCGGCGTCAGCCTACCGTACACACTGAGCGCTTCACCACTCAAGCAAGTACTCAAAGCAGTCGCCCATTGATGTTCCGGCCAATTCTGGCTCTTCGCAATCGTCTCAAATCGGTGAAGGTACGCGTCAAGGTCGTCCTTCCTTTCATCAAACGCTACGAGCAGCTTGCTTGGGTTCAAGCGGAAGCCGTGATCCTCTCGTTCGCTGCTTTCAACTCTAGCTTGGACGGGAGTTTCGTTTCGCTGTTGCAAACGGAGCCGCTCGAGTTCAATTTCGTGCTGCCGCTGCCGTTCCCTTTCAGCCATCTCCGCTTCTCTTTCTTCTCTCGCCCTTTCGGCTGCCAACTTCTCTCTCTCCAGCTCCAACTTCAATTGCTGCTCTCTTTCTTCCTTCAGCTGTCGCTCTTTTGCCTCTCTTTCTTCTTTCAGCTGTCGCTCCTTTGCTTCTCTTTCTTCTCTCGCCCTTTCAGCGGCCAGCCTTTCTCTCTCCAACTCAGCTGCCTTTTCTTCCTTGGCCCTCTCTGCCGCCAACCTCTCTCTCTCCAACTCAGCTTCTTTTTCCGCTTTGGCTCTTTCGACCGCCAACCTCTCTCGTTCCAACTCAGCTGTTTTTTCTTCCTTGGCTTTCTCAGCTGCCAACCTTTCTCTCTCCACCGCCTCTTTCTCCTTCTGGCTTACCCATTTCCGTAGTTCGGCGCCGGAAAGACCCATCTTCTCACCAAGCGCAACTAACTTTTCGAGATCCATTGTGTCTCGCAACTCGCAAATGAAACCTTGCCGCGTGCAAAAAGTATCTGCCTAAATCAGTCTATCGGAACACTCCCCTGCACTCGTTAACGAGAACACTGAACAACACACAAAATCGTTCCGATAGCACTATCAACAACTCGAGGCTCTTTCTCACTACTTTGGACACACTGTGCACCAAAAGGTCCTGTCGCGGACGCCAGATTAATTGTCACACCTGTCCCGTTATTAGGGAGGCGATCGCCGGGCTAATTCCAAGAGCCGAAGTATCGGCCCCCCGAACCGCACCACGAAAGCGTGGACAATTTAGAAGTGGTCCTTATTGGTGCGCCAGCGGACGCCGGCTGTGGCCCAAAGAACAAGACAGAGCCGAGAGTTGATAAACAAACAAAATTATATTCTCATTAACGGCAGATCAAAACACAATACACACGTATGCACACTCCACAATAGTTACATACAATACGTCACCAAACAAACAATGTACTACACAGTACAATCAACCACACTTGAAACAACGGACACAGACAACAATACGCACCACAATGCAGTCGCATGCATTGAACAACCAAGACTCTTAAAGACCAAAGAGATATAAAACCTATTCAGTCCAAAGTCCTTGGAACAAAAGTCTGAATGATACTCTTCCGAGAATCACTCACTCAAAGTCCAGCGTTGTTGTCGTTCCGCAGCTCTCGAAGTTCTCTTCCAGGAAACCTCCCGTCTTCAATTGGCCACTCTTCCAACTTCAACTTCTTCGCCGGAACACGTCGGCTTCACACTCGCAGCGGTTGCCACGGGTCTTCACTCAATAGCGGTAAACACACACTCTTGCCTGTAGCTCGAGCCGTCCCTACGGACCACAAACTTCGCCGACTACACGGCGGACTCTCTACGCACTCTGGCGCTCACTTCCGTCTCCTCCTGTTCTGTCACTACGGGCAGAACCTTCGCCGACTACACGGCGGAATTCCTACGCGCTCTGGCGTTAACTTCCGTCACCTCCTGATTTCTCGTCTCGGCTGCTCGGTTAAATACCTTGCGCGCGACTTTCCAGAAATTTCTGGTCATTTCGCCGGCGCGATACGCGGCGAAAGCTGGGAAGAGGGCGAGACAGTTGGAATGCCCTCTCCGGCCGGTGAGTCAACTCGGTATGGCCCCGCCCACTTCTTTCTGGAAAAATCGCGGGCTTGCTGGGCCGCCGATGTGGGGTGAGGAGGTTCGTCTGCGAAGCCGTGCTTCTGCGGGGAGAGCGCGCGCCCGGGAGCCCTGGATGTTTGCTTTCTTTTTTTTTCTTTTTACCTCGCGGCGTTTCTGCCGCCCGTTGTCGCAAGTATTTGGCGGCGCGCTCTTGTGTAGCGCTCGTTCTGTGACAGCATTTCACATGAAGTACTAACTGCCTGATACTTGACCCTTTCTTTGAACCTTTCCCATTGAGAGAAAATTGACAGCTGTCGACACTGTGTTACTTCTTGTACCGATTCTTTTACTATTTTAACAAAACAATCTTCACGCAACAACTGTACGTTAAGCTTCCATAGGTTTCAATTTAGAGGGGTTTTACGAAAATTTTCAGGACCCCAAGAAACAGTGACCAAGCAATGGTCTGTAAAAAATATGAACTTTACAGCATAATTATGAATGTGAGACCATAAGCTTAGAGATACATATACACGGTCAAGCCAAGCATGATAGATGCCTTGAAAGTGCGTGAACCTCGCCGTGGAAGGTGCATGTGCTCCCACATCTATTAAATTGTGGTCATTCAATAATTTCTGCAGTAAGGTTGCACTTGCATCATAACGATTTGTTATATATGTATGATATCTCGCATCACAAACACAATAAAGTCTCCAAAAACTGTCAAAGTTCTGTCAGTGCTTAGCAGTGAAGTTAAAGAGAGGAAAAAAGCATTCCAGTCATTCGCTTTAAAGGGAGCATAGACACAGATAAACCTCCAATTATGGGAATGAAAAGATAAGTCGCAACAAATGAGGCATCCTTCCCCATCAGCATGTAGTGACGTCAAAGTATGATTCAAGTGCTTTCTAATTAATAAAAAGCATCCAGCGAATGCACCACATGCTAGGCTGATGTATAAATTGTAATCTCCGAAAACTTCCAGTGCAATATCGGTGTCACGAGCAGCTGAAATCTTAGTCTCTTGCACTGCAAGTACATTAATGTTGTACTGCTCAAGCACGTGGCGCAACTGCCATTGACGCCTTACATTCCTCAAGCCACATACGTTGAGTGTCGCTACACACAAGGGAAATGTTAGCGCGGTAGCCATTTTGCTATCCTAAAGCTTTTGTAGGTCACCTTTAGCCACAGGGCAACCTGTGGCTTTACCTCCTTTGCACTTTTTAGGAGCAGTTTCCTGAGGACGCTGGCATATGCGGCGTGTCCCTCGGTCCCCAAAGAAGGTGACACCTGGACCACATGAAGACACTTGCTTTGTCGT
This sequence comes from Rhipicephalus microplus, assembly GCF_043290135.1. Classification (NCBI taxonomy): domain Eukaryota; kingdom Metazoa; phylum Arthropoda; class Arachnida; order Ixodida; family Ixodidae; genus Rhipicephalus; species Rhipicephalus microplus. Next base: position 213,426,869 of record NC_134701.1, on the reverse strand, counting down.
ATCTGGCGCACTCGTTGTTGCTTCATTGGTGACCGGTGCCTGACGCTTCCTTGTCTGACCGCTATCCATTCCTTCTTGTTCCTCATTGTCAGGAGGCTTGTCTTTAAGGTCTTCCAAGTGGTGTTCTTCTGCAACATTGCATTCGTTTATGCTTTCACTGGCGTCGTTAGCGATGTTATTTTGCGTGCTGAGGGTATCAATGGACAAGTGTTCAGCTTCCTTTAAGGCACCTTCTGCTCCTCCCGCTGCTTCCCCTGTCGCATCAACTACCTCAGTGACATCCATAAGATGATCCAGATGTTGCTCTTCTGTGCCTTAGCCAGAACGGAGTTTGTTGGCATAAGTCGACACACAGGCATCGAACGAGTGACCAAATCGCTGGCACTGCATTCACCTCGGTGTTTTGCACTGTCGACGTACATGCCCCACTCGCTTGCAGCGAAGACACAGTGGAGGCCTACCGGGAAAAAGTACGAGGCATTGGTGGCCATAGATTGACATAAGGTGTGGTATTCAGCTCACAGTGATGGTGTCCTTGAGCTCCAAGGCAACGTCCCTATTTGTTGTCATCCATTGTTCCATTCCAGCACATCTCCATGCCTCTCTCTCAGTGGAGTTCACAACACAGCCACGCATCAGCTTGTGAATAATACAGTAAAACTAACTTCCTCTGCTTGGAAATGCAGTGAAGGTAACTTTCATGCTTTACAAACACTGTGTCCTGTATACATGCTCCACAATGCAATATGAAATATTGCAGTAATAATGTGTGGTACAAGCACACATTGTCATTGCGCGTCAAAACATGTAGTCATCATAATGATTTTGTAGGTTAAATTCGGCCTCCCCACTACAAAAACGTTACGCCTATTCCCTTGAGAGGCCACGTAGTGGGTGCATAGTTAGTTCAAAAAGATTTCATGCACTGCTTGTTTGAAGTACAAATAAGGACAGGATATTGCTATCGCGTTGAACTCTTAAAGGTAAAGCTGAGGGCTCCCCCAGTTTTTTGTTCAGTAACTCGACACTGGATATAAGGCATAGTTCACTGTGTGAAACTGTCCATGTCCCTTGGAAGCAACACACAGAACCAGTGCTGCACAACATGTACTATGTGGAACTCCCAATCACCTGTGTATTGAATATTGCTACACATGCTATTCATATTCTATGTGGTTGCTAGGACAATTCATGGAGGTGCCTGACAAAGAATATATGCACAGGCATCTGTTGAAGATGTACTGACTTCACTCAGGCTGTGAGCTGAACTGGTCAGCACTGCAACCGTTATTGTAAATGTATCGTGTGAATAGTCGCCTACAACAGCCTCGTCATTTGCTCGATAGTGGATTCGAACACTGTCATGCGGTGCCTCTGCAAGTGCATTTATTCTAAATGGCCCACAAGAAACGGTCCGCAAAAATATTGGTGCCAACTTAACGGCACAGTTATGGCAGATGCTGTCAAACTGACAATTGAATACGAAGGGTAGTGTGAGCCACGAAGTGAATATGAGCAAGGTGCATGTCTTAAAACACAAATGGTGCATGTAGTAGGTGTAGAAAGAGGAAGATAAAGGAGAAGACGACGAAGAATTGGAAGAGAAAGAAGACGTATCATCATCATATTGTTCACATTCAAATCATGAAAAATAAACGGTTCTAACCGTCATGGCTCCTCCGTCTGTTCGTTCACAACAGTGGGGCTTTCATTTGAGCTCTGTGATAATGAACTTGTTTTGACATGATTCATTGCAATGCAGTTGTGTAATGCAGTGAGGTGTATTAATAGGGGGGAGAACTTATCCCCATTTGGTGAAGGGTAACTACCTGAGGCAGTTCATTGTTAGGGAAAAGACTGCCATGCCGCTTCAAGAAAGCCAGAGGCCGCCCTGTTTCAGAACACGCATCACGCAAGAAAACGCGGGTGAAAAATTAGTAACTTTGACTCTGCCTTGCAGCAATCGCTTCAAAGGAATTCCCGCTTCTCGTGAGGTCTTCAAGTCTAGTCATTAAGCAAGTTACAGGAACACAGTATGGAAATATAGCAAAGTGTTACCATAGTGCTCCTTATTTCTCACTTGTTGTGCTTAAGCTGGCCGCAGTTTCAGTGACAGTGAGTCCCCTGAACGATAAGTTCCTTGTTAACAATGCATGGACTGCAAACGTAACGACCCCACACAGACCTATAGCACCAAGATCTCCCTGCATGTCTCGCTAAGAAATTAGTGCAGGTTTGAAGTCTTCGTGTAGTTCAACACAATTTACAAATGAGCCAACATTTCCGGCTAAACAGGTCCTCGGAAATTCAATTTAAATACTAATGGGAAGGTGGTCGCTGTTTGTAGCACAATCTAAGATATTCCACGAGGATATATTCAAAGAGTAGCTGGAAAATGTTAAATCTATAGTCAATTTGAAATTACCTCTAACAAATGTAGCAGCATGTGTGTTCAAGCAGGAAAAGTTATCGAGCGTCCATTCCCACAAACATCTTCTACATACATCAGATCTGAATCCCCAAGACACATGGTTGATTGATTGATTGATTTGTGGGGTTTAACGTCCCAAAACCACTATATGATTATGAGAGACGCCGTAGTGGAGGGCTCCGGAAATTTAGACCACCTGGGGTTCTTTAACGTGCACCCAAATCTGAGCACACGGGCCTACAACATTTCCGCTTCCATCGGAAATGCAGCCGCCTCAGCCGGGATTTGAGCCCGCGACCTGCGGGTCAGCAGCCGAGTACCTTAGCCACTAGACCACCACGGCGGGGTCCCAAGACACATGGTGTGAATTGAAGTCACAAGACCATAATATATTTTTTTCTGCATGAAGATAACATGATATCAAGGCATCTTGTGTCCCGAACTCCTGTCGGAAAGTATACATTTGCAAAAAAAAGGGCAGACAGTCTGGTAGTTTAATGTATAACACCAGAATTTCGCAATCCATATCCATACACTGGTACCTTGGCTCTGTGAATAAACTTTTTTGATATTACGAAAGCCATACCGGCACCTCTACTCAGCCGATCCAGCCGGATTAATAAATAATTTTTTAGGTAAAAAGTTTTACCATTTGCTAGCCTGGTTTCTTGTATAGCAATTATGTCTGGAGAAATCTGCGAAGAAACATATTGTAAATCTGTAGTTGCCAACCACATAGACCGGCGATACCACTGCAGAATTTTTAGTGACTTTATTTTGATCCTAGAACAGCAGTTGAAACTGCCTGATTCAGAATATCGTTTTTCAAGAAATTATTTTTTGACAGGTTCTTAAAAAAGTCCTTCTTTGACAGGGTTTTTTTTTTTTTCGAGTTCTGAAGGGACACTTTTGAAGGGGGAAATCTGTTATGCTTCGAAGCCTTTTGAGAGTCTGTGTTCATATCTTTAAAGTCTCCTGAATCATCAGTTATGGTTTCCGACTCAGCCTGAACTATATTTTTTGAAGGTCCTGCTTTTTGAGTGACAGATCTACAACTAAGTGTCAGATTTTTTTCTTCTGTATTTCTTGAAATCACCCGAACCCGAAAATTCTGATCTTGTACAGAAACTGTGCCAGTGATTTGACTCAGCTGTTGTGATAATGTGTTAGCCAAGGCTTCAAAAATAGTGGATGCCAAACACTCCATTGCCTTTTCAGTAGACTCTTCAAAGGCCTCAGCTATCGACTTTGCGAGTGATGCATCCATGGCAGCTGTGTGCCGGGACTTTATGCCTGCGTAATCTTTCGATCTTTCATGCAGTTCTGTGACTGCCTCCTTCCTAAAGCAACGCCTGCATTCTATGATGTCTAGAACACCCAGGAGTCTCTCTTTTGCAGCACATTCAACAGTCGTGCATTCAATTACACAAACAGCGCTTCTGTTCTTCAGAGTTACAGTCTCAGCTGCCCCGCGCTATCATGGATGTCGTCTGTGTGGCTCTCTCTGCACAGACGACATTTAGCGATTGATCTGTATCCTTTTATGCTGTGGTCAAATCGCCAACATTTCAAGCACTGCAATGGTTTTGGGGAAAGTGGCTCTACTTTGTAGATTAGTGGCACTGCCTTTATTTCTGTCGGTCTGACTCTTGCTGCAAAAGTTACTATGACCGATTCGGTAGGCGATTTCCTGTTACCAAATCGTTCAGGTGCACCTGTAGACTGAAACTGCCCTAGCTACAGCAAATAAGTCTAGCATTTTTTTTTAGGTGCCAGACTCATATCCACCCCGCGGACTATGCCTTTCATACATGCAAGATGAGCTGGAATAATCGGGCTCGCTGGCTGTGCAGCCAATGAGTGCACAGCTAACAGACTTCGCAACTGCACAGCCAGCGGTGACTGCTCAACTGGCGGACCTCAGTGAAAGAAGTATGACGAGGCCTTGCGAAGCTCCAGTTGAATCGCCTTCGGATTCTTCATTGGAATGAAACCCCCCTTCGTAGGAACCAGAGCCACGGGAACGTAGTTGTCTCCACTGCGTAGCAAGGCATCAAGACCAGCAAGAGGCTAGCCAAGAAGAGTGCCCTTGTCCAGGTGTTGAGAAAGACATCAGAATAGTCTGACTTGCCTGTCCTCCAAAGGACCACATCAATGTACCAGTTAAAAGAAACTAGCAAGCAACACGAGGAGCCAAAAAGCAAATTCTTAGCTAACAGAGATCCTGCCGCTCGACATCTGACCCTCTTCCTTGGGGAACCAAGCGACGCAGTAGGAAGCTGATTGAGTCGCCATGTTTTCTAAAGAAGCAATGAAACATCTTTCGATTGAATGTGACGATATCCACCCAGGTATACGTGTGGGTACAAACCTACATGAGGCTTTGGGTTTTAGGGACAATCACGGAAAGGTGAACATGTCCGAAATAGAAGCAAGTAAGAGACTATTAGAGTATTGGTAGCAGAAAAGTGGAGATAAAAGACAGAAATAGCGGGAAAATAAAATCATTCTGCCTGAAGAGGCAGATATGGACAATGAATTTATATTTTTCTTTGTTATAAGATCGATTTAATCGGAGTAGATAGCATTAGGCTAACATAAAAAGAAAGTTTTCGTTTTTTTTTTCTTGCAATCTTGGTGGCACACGACACCGTCATTGTTACAAAGGGGACGCTCATAGCTTCGATCTACCAGTGCAGCTTGTGCGTATGTGTGTTGCTGGTTTTGCCTCTGCGGCATTGTCAATTCTCCGTGCCTTGTGTTGTCAGAAGCTGTATTAGTGACGTGTGCATTGTCTTTAACGTGTTCGTGCTGTTCTTTATGTCACTGAGAAGCACAAAGACTTATGATGCAATAGGAGAGGCATAAGAGCAGGCCCAAAATGTGCTTTGTGCCAGTGTGCTGAAGTGACTATCGCTCAAACTCTGAGAAGGTGTCTATGATTGCTGTGCCGCCGGGCGCTGTGCAACTTGTGGAGTGGGAGCGATTCAAGCTGACCCAGACATGTCTTGTGAGGACATCTATTTAGAAAAAACCTTTGAAGTTACAGTGGGTGGCGTCCTCAATGAGATCTCTGGGGAGAGACCACGGCTTAAGCCCGACGCACTACCAACGGTATTTGACAACTACCTTAAGCACCTTCCACCTAAAAAGGAACCAAAAACAAAAGTGCGAAAAATTTGAGACCAGACCATTGCTAAACGGCAAAAGTGCAGGGCCGTTACAGATGTCAGCATCAAGCACACACTGATGAGCTGCCAGCGGCAGAGCAGCCACACGATGACCCATGCACACCGCAGCAGCAGCCATGGCGTTAAGTTTACCGTGCTTCAAGCTGAACACCCATTCTGCAAGATTTCAATACCTGAGACATGGACTATGTTGACCGATGCACGAGCTAGCTCTATTGCTTGCACGCGTTATCGTGCAGAGAACAACAACTTTGCTGCACCTTTTTTACTGAAATAATGGCCACGTTTGGAGCTGTGATGCCCGAACGTGATTCAGTACTGGCTACTACATATTTCCGTGGAAAGGAAAGTGGCAAGCACGTGCTTAGGATAACAATTGAAGCTGAATAATTAAGGAATTCACATAGCAGATTTTCTGTGGCAAATGTGGCCTCAAACCTCATTCAAGAAAGTTCGTTGCTGAATTCAGGGGACTGCATATTTCCGAGAAGTGTCAGCTTAGTGTTCATACTAAAGGGGATCGCTGCGAGCAGTGCAAATATCTGCGAAGGCCCGCGCAAAGCAGACTGTGCAGGAAAAAGCGCACAGCGTGCTGCCAGTCTGCCATATGCTCTAAACAATCAAGCAATCCCCTGAATATGAGCAATGTATCTCGTGCGCTGAAAAGAGCGAAAAGAAAGCTGGGCACTGTGCTGCAGCAAGGGGCTCAGCTCATATGAAAGTCAAGAAGGAGGCACTGAATGAATCAGCAATGCAAGAAATAAAAGCAACCCTCCATCAAATGCAGCAACCTGCTGTGAAGACTTGCTTCCTTGTTGCCCAATGACAATCTGTGAAAGGCATGCCGTACCTGAGAACTGGATAGTCAAATGCATTTTTATGCGAATGTGCAGCCCAAGATTTTATGAGCACCATGCAAGGAAGAGATATTTGTTTTGCCGGGGCAAACTTGCTTGCAAAATTACCAGCAGCGGTTTAAAGGCAGTTTTAGACTTAATCCAAATATATTGTCTGCCTTGAAAGAGAAAACCAAGGATATATATATATATATATATATATATATATTCTAAGAATTCATTGGACTTCATCTTCCTCATCTGTCAATAACCACCATCAGTCTTCGTTTCGTTCTTCTTCATCATCGGCGCCATCTTGCTGTTGCTTGAAATAATGCTTTAGCTGAACCGTGGTATTTCAATATATATATATATATATATATATATATATATATATATATATATATATATATATATATATACCTATTCATTCTTTCAGCTGCCACGGGGGCTTTCTCAATGACCAGCTCCGGGCAAAATATCTGTTCGCGATTGATATTTATTGTATCCATATAACCATCTAATCAGGCTACCTTGGTGCATGGAGTATACCCTTAGCATGATGCTGCATCATACTGAGTGTGATATGCCGCTAATAAAATAAAATATCACAACTAAGCGGTCTCAATGTCAGTTAACTATATCAAGGTCAACTAAAATCATTGGTTTAAAAACAACACAATAAGGCCGATACAAAAAAAACACAAGCGCTGTTGTTCAGTTCCATGTGGTGCGGTTTTTAATACAGTAATATGTACCAAGTGGCAGCCAGCTGCGATGACACCCTTAATCGAGAAAATTTGACTTTGAACGTTCTCGTGTAGCTGCAAAAAAGCGGTGTTTTATTGTTCGCAATCGAAATGGCCGTGAACTAATCTTAAGACATGGTTTCTCATCGCATCTAATATGTCAGACTTAGCTTATTATTTACAAATGGCTGTTTGGATAAGCCGTAGTACATTCTTGTATTGGCCTCGGTCATTATAAGCATGGAATCACGACAACAAGCAGGCGACATTAGCAGTAATGGAAGTGACATTTTGCTTTTTGGAGCAGATTTTGGAGTCGAAAAAATGGTGCTTCGGAGCAGCCTGAAGTGTCTTCAGAGCAGAAAAAAATGCTATAGCTTAAGGTTGCTATAGGTGTTTTCGAAGCAGCAGATGCATGTTCCTAACTTTTCCTGAAGTTTAAAAGACCACTTAAGCATGTAATAAATACTTATATTTAGTATTAAACACACCGTACGCTAGTGTGCGGCTATCATACAAGCAGTGCAGTTGTCGTAAATCATGGCCTTGTGGGGGGGGAGGGGGGTCAAGAGAGTCCGGACTTTTCTGGTGTTCAGGCAGGGGAGCACAGTTTTGCAAGTGTCCCACTTGAGATTCAGCACACCATTTGGCACATAATATAATTGGGTTAACAGTTAAGTACAGTGCAATAAACTTTTTAAAAGTCTTTTTATTACCTGCATTAAATGCCCCTCAGCTGTGTGAGCTGTGGCAATAAAAAAAAGGTGAAAAAAGAAGAAGCTGAATAGAACAATGCAATTGCTCAAGCTCTGACCCCATGCTCCTTTTTTTTTCAATTTTATTTGAAAGCGTGACTTATTTTTGATATAAATAAAAATACAGCCCAGATTAAAAATACAAATTGGACACCATGGCCTGATATGTGTCCCCGCTTGAGATTTTTCTGGATTTATGCCACTGAGTAGCATACTAAGAGGATTGTGTTTACAGCTTGCTTTTGGTTTCGCTTAGGCTCACGGGATGGTCCCATGGTTCAACTTCATTCTTTTTAGTTTTCCAACATCCTTTCGGAGTCTGCCTACATTCGTCTAGTCAAATAGCAATGAGGAAGACTGGATTTGCAGCAAAGTGCTGTGTCGCGCTGCTCATAGTGCAGGAGCCGCCGACATGCGGTGAACCTTAGTAGAGTAACTCGATGCCCGTGGGCATCGAGGCACCCTAGACCTTAGTGTGTGGCAGCACCACCATGCTGTCACAGTGGGAAGGCATTAGCGCGGCGGCCACGGGAGAGCGTGCACTCAGCACCCTAGCCAGTATATTCTAGGCACTAGTCGCAGCCACAAAGTTTCCTAAATATACCCTAGAGGGAACTCTGGTGCTAGTGCCTATGGGAGCTGCAACGCACGGCGCTTCAGCGAGCATGGGAATTATGGGTAGCACACGGATTTGCCTAGCCTTCGTACTTTAAGTTCCTTATGGCTTCGTGTGGCTTGGAAGCTGCTTTGTCACAAAACAACAATCGGCAAATGTTCACCAGTTACGCTCCATCACCTTGATCTTTTAGGTTTACCATTTAAAAATGTGTCACGAAGTTCAGAAGGGTTAGTTATTTTCTTCGAAACAAAACCTAAACTAGCAGTAAACGAAGCTGCAAGTGCAATTCACCACCCCCAAGTTCCAAGACTAGGCAAATTCGTGTACTACCTATCATTCCAATGGTCGCTGAATGATCGCAGAACCACAGTCCCCCCTAGTTAATTTTAGGAAACTATGGTCGCAGCTTCCGATCTCAATTTATATTTTGTGTGTGTGTGTGTTAGTAGTGCAAGTGTCAAACGTGTGGCGATCATCGTATACGTGCTCACGCCAGGGGAGTAGGCAGAAATTTTTTAGAGGGGGGGGGGGGGCACTTCCCTAAATAAGTAGGGGAACCCTTAAGCTTCGCCTTTAAGAGTTGAACGCGATAGCGAAATCCAGACCCTAGTGCACCCTTCACCCACCAAGTGCATACCTATTAATATGTTTTGTTAAACACAAAAACGTGCGCAAGTGCGACGTATCTATAGTAATGCAGTGACTGTGCACTGTGGCCATTTCCCTCTGCTAGAACGACCCTCTGCTGTAGTCTAGACACATTTTTCACCATGTCTCACAGATAGCACACAGACACACACACACACGTGCGAATTGTACATACAGGTATTTTATCTAAAGCAAGAGTCGCATGGCCTCCAAGATACACGCCGCACGCTCGCCATCTCGTAGGCCATAGTCTGACAATGCCTCACAGATGGCAACACATTATCTAGCGTTTGCTGTTTGCTTGATCAATGCCTCTGGAAATGCGTGATATAGACAAATTCCACCGGACTTGCGAAGATTCCACGAAAATGCGGTGGCGCTGTCTTGGCAGGCAAAACACGCTCTGCCTACCGCAGTTTCTGCTGCGTTTTCAATGGTGCATGCGGTGTTCTCAGTCGAGCAACGAGAAAAAAAAACGGTATGCCGACGAACTGCTTCACGGTTGGATGTGAGTCGCGCCTCACAACTTAGTTTTGTTTGTTGGCGCACATCGCAGCCCTCAGCGCTTATGGCTTTCACAACGCTTATGGCGTCTCACAACGTCGTTTTGCTGGCACGCATCGCAGCCCGCAGCGCTTATGGCAGAAGTTACGTGCGGACATCACTATAACTTTAGCCATAATGTCGAAACTGGCCTACCTGTATTTACAAACATGGAATAAGTCTATATTGTCCGCTAGATAGACATAGTTGTCTATTTTTAGAGCTGTTTGAAAGTTCTACGTGTTTTTAGCGGTGGTGACTGCACTATCCCGGCCTTTTTCGACGTAGTTTGATGGTTTCCTAACGGCGCCTACAAATCACCGAATGGGCTCGTTTTTCGTCGTGACACCGGTCGAACAAAATGCATTAAGGAGACTCCTTCCACTACATGGCATTTCTGTAGTTTTTTTTTTTCCGAAGCAGCTGCAAGTAACATGGTGGCTTCATGGTAGGAAACCTGCTTGCCGCGCGAACGGCTTGGGTTCGATCCTCAATGGTACTGAAATATTTATTCTTTATTTTATTTGCTTCTTTCTCGATTTTTCGCTCACGGACGATTTTGCGCTCGCAACTGACGGAGCCGATGGCGGAATTTCTGCGACGCAAGCTCTTTAATGCTATAGCGTTAAAATGGTCATTGTTAGCTCTGTATGCCACAGTAAAAAAAACGTTGGGGGAGGGGTGGGGGCATGGGCCTGTGTGCCACCCCCCTGGCCATGCCACTGGTTCCCGCCAAGCCTCATAATGCTGTAGAAGCAGTGCCGACAATGTGCTCTAAGGTGCGCCACGTGGAGTTACCCTGAGGCAACAGCAACCCGGCAATGCCCCCAACCAAGATAGGTGGATCTTATAAGTCATCTTTTTTCTGCGAAAGTCATAAAAAGTTAAAAGTGCATCTTATACACCAGAAAATACAGTACTCTTTGCAGCAACCACTATAACTGCCACTCCCTTACTTTCTCTTTATGCACAATGCTGAGATCAGCAGTGACGAGTGTGGAGGCGGGGCGGTAGAGGTGATTCCCACCCCACCAAAGCCTGTGTCATCCCCTCCCCCCTCCTGTTTTTCCAGCGCTCTCGTCGTTCACCTCCTATCACCAACTAGAACAATTGAGTGGGATCACCGTGAGCACACAACAACAGTATTTATACTATGGTAGGGTTTTCAAGCTAACTAAAAACATTCTCAAAAGTCAGGACCCTTTCCCCTCCAGTGTTACTTCAAGCTACCCCCCCCCCCCCCCCCCCTAAAGTGAGTCTCTTGATCCGCTCCTGGAGATGAGCTACTTATGCTTGATCGATTAATATGTGGGATTTAACGTCCCAAAACCACCATATGATTATGAGAGACGCTGTAGTGGAGGGCTCCGGAAATTTCGACCACCTGGGGTTCTTTAGCGTGCACCCAAATCTAAGCACACAGGTCTACAACATTTCCGCCTCCATCGGAAATGCAGCCGCCGCAGCCAGGATTTGATCCCGCGACCTGCGGGTCAGCAGCCGAGTACCTTAGCCACTAGACCACCACGGCGGGGCACTTATGCTTGCAATGGCTCCCTAAGAAGCACAAGGATGCAAATTAGACAAGACTGCAAGGCGTTTGGTTTAACAAGACTTTTTATATTTATGTGTGTGTATATATATATATATATATGCATGTAGATTGGTCTAGACCCTGAAGAGAAATGCAAGGACATCACACACCAGACAAAACAAACAATGTGCAAGGGGGAGAACAACTTAAAACGCTGACGACACACAATCTTTTCACCGACTTGCTTTGCAGTTACGAGAAACAATAAATAGGCTCAGTTCGTTGAATGGTGGGAAGCACAACAGTTGCGGAACATGATGTCCAGATCGAGAGTCAAAGAAAGCGGCATGCTGGGGCTTCACTAGGAGCTTGCATGGAAGCCTTGCAAAGGTCATGTCTTCAGCTTCTGTACATTATCTGCAACAGATAAAAACAGAGAATGTCTCTCTGAGAAAAGATGAAAAGAACACTTGTTTTGCATTAAAAGGAAAGTTTTGAAATTGACAAAAAACTGAACATGAAAAAAGTCACACTTAAGGATTGCAAAAATGCTGCAACTTTCAAATATACCTACAGCTGGACACATACCAGCTCAGTGCATAGTGAAGGAACAGTGCTTCGCGCAGTGACACGAGCAAACATTTTCGTTTTCTTTTCCTTTCCTCTGTTCTTTGACTTATCAACCCTTCAATAGGTGGCGCCACCGTTCGAGTGGGGCCACGTAAACGCTAACCCACTAAACTACATGACACTGTCCGCAACGAACATTTGCTGCATGATAACGCCATTCCCTTAACATCGCTATCATGCTAACAGTAAACTATAGCTGTCTAATATATAAGCATTCCGCATGGATCGCACTGTCTTCGCAGCTCTTTTGGAAGAAACTTATGTTACCATGCCCTTTCGCAGCAAAAATGCAGTTCTGATGCTTCTGTGAAGCGATGTGCACCTTTATTTCGGTTGTGCCGTCATGTAAAACATTTGCATTACAGGCGCACATGGTACAGAATCCGTACTTGTCACCTTTTCGTGAAGTCACAAGCATGTAAACTCCGCTGTGTACGGGTCCAGAAACACTGGCAACGACTTTCTTTTGACACTACCATCGGCCTTCCGAACGAGCAGCCACCACAACCACGTAATACACAACTGACGCCTGGGTAAGCGACGTAGGCCTAGCTTGTGAAATGCAGGGGCCAATGCAGACACACAAAAGCTGAGTGCAGTCGGCCAAAACTATAGCTATTGTGCGCAGTGGCCACTTTTTTGTCAGTCAGCACCATGTTATGGAACGAAGTTACAAAATTGACATGTGTTTATCGTGCATACACTTCTCCTTAATTCAACTGAAACTTAATTCAGTCATATAGCAAAGATACACAGAAAAAACTGCCACTCATGCACAATAGCTAAATATTTGGCCGACGGTACCTATTCCCTTCGGTAAGATGGCGTGCGTGTCTCACAGTTTTCGACGAGATGTGCAGTACTACATAGTGCTTAGAATATACTTAGCTGTACTCTACAGTATGGTTACAAATTACAATGAACTATGGGAGTGTAGCGCAGAGTGCTCTTCCACAGCTGTCACAGGTGGTAAGGCTGACGTACACACACAAGCTATGGCAGCCACTTTTCAAGAGATTGGAGATAGCATTCGTACAATCGGAAAATTAGGCCGAAATTCGGAAGACTCCAGGATAACTCGGGAGAGTTGGCGGATATGCATAACTATTCGCCATGAGATGGGTTTGTGCCCCTGCAAAGCACTCAGTGGAAAGGCCATTAAGCGAAGCTCCGAAGGTGCCACACTCGAGTGCATTCGAAGTTTGTAGTTCACTAACTTAACGCATTAACACGACCAGTGAGATGAAGAAAATATGCCAGCTATTGAATTTGGAAATGAATACGACTGTGCGTGGCTTCTGACATACGCGCATGCCACAAGTTGTCAAATATCTGCTAGAAAGGGTGACTTTAGCTCGTTTTATTGAAATCTCAACGTATATTCTGGTCGACAGGTAGATAGACTGTGCAAGACACCTTGTCCTCAATTTACCGTATTTGGTGTATATGCTTCAGCTCTCTGGCGTTGAGGTAGTGTACTGAAAGTGACATATCATGCATCACTCTCCTTTGCACAAACACGGCGACTGCAAAACTAGCCCAGGACTGAAATCTTGCAAACTGAACAAACTTCAGAGCTAGTACTTCCTAAATCACTGTACTACCTTCCGGTTACAATTGGTGCTGCCAGTAACCGTGACTAGAGGAATGAGCTACAACAGGCCGTTGCTGAGAAACGTGCTATTCTAATAAGGATGCCATGGAATATCCCCGAGCTCAGCTGATGACTTTCAATGCTTTTCTCGCAATGCTTTCCTTTTGATGCCTGCAGCCCACAAACTTCTGTCCCAAAGTGCACCAAATTTTGATCCATAAAGAAGGCATGCAATGGCTCACCAGGATAGAACCACTGCCGACTCGGGAGGTGAGGAAGATGTGGAGGATGTGCGGGCCCTCTTGCGCCTCTCGGGGTCTGACTCGTAGCCTGGCTGCGGGTCAGGTTGGGCATCTTTTAGTTCAGCGTAGTGCTCGGGCAAAAACTGCTGGACCAGGGCATCAAAGTCCCGCTCCAGGGTTCGTGCCTGTTGACACACCTGAGACTCTTTCTGCGAGAAGAGAGAGGGAACGCTCGTGAGCATTCATGGACATCTGAGAACAAGTACAGCGAGCAAACAAAGGAGCAGGTGCTTCCAAACGCCAGGAATCCAAATATTGCAAGCAATACGCAAAGACTGTGTAAACACAGAGAGACCACTACAAGGCGCAATTGTAGTGGTCTCCTTCTGCCAAATGTTCCTTGCCGCTTACTTGCAGTCTCGAACAGGGCCGAATTTTTCCTATTGGCGCACGTGTTGCAGCACCCTCTGTAATGTATTTTTTGCACTTGGCTTGAAGAGTGTCACACAGACGGAGGCAGAATTTATGATCTTTTCAACTTAAATAGATGACAAACTGAAATTTTTGCCATGTCTGACACTATTTACATAACTTTAGCATGTGCAGAATTTTTTACATCCCCTTTAATATGATCACTGCTTGCATCTTACCCATTTTCCTATTCATTTCTAAATATTTAAAGGGTTTTATGCAACACCTTTCCAAGTAACAATAACATGGATTCATTAAGAGAGTTTGTTGCCTCCAGAGTCCACTGCCACAAAAAAAATTTTATAATCTGTCAGGTACGAGCTAAGTTAGAGATTTTTCCCATACTGCAATGGGCCTTTTCCGGGTAGGTAGTCTGCACACACACGCCGGCCTCGAGGAAGCATGCATTATAATTTTTGGTGGCCAAAACGCGACGACAGGTGCTGATCAAGTGACAATCGCTGTCAAAAACATCCTAATGTTTCCACAAAAAGGGGCGGGAATGCAGGCATCTATTTGCCTACTAAGCATGGGGCGGACAATTTCGAAGTCCTGGGGCCACCAGTTTTGATTTTGGCAATCTCCACCTAAGGTGCTCTTTGAACTAGGAAAAGGCCCATTGCTTTCTTTCTTGTCTCATCCCTATGAATGTGCTGGAAGCTAAGCATGTAGGAATGGCATGTGGGAAAGAAGCAATGTCACATGCCCTTTGAGCACTTTTCCTTTATTCCACCCTTTGAACGTGTGGCTTACTTTCAATGCGACTACAAGTGCGCGCGTGGGAGCACATGGCCGCCTCTCACAGCACCCACATCAACTATGTAGCCGTGATGCTCGTATCAGTCAATGGCTGTGAATTCGAATGTATAGGACGGTCGTTAAACTTTGAAAACTGATTGTAAGTTGTGGGCCACGTGCTGCGGTGCTATGTTTGGATCGTGTGTTCACAGGAGCTTGTACTACTGCAGCGTTTTCTGACCACGCTTAGACAATATTAAAGGGCCCTTAATGTATGTGCCTCATATGCGCGAGTGTGTGTGTACAGGAGCACGCACGTGTACATAATCAGGGCTAATTGCGTAAAAGCTGATCTACTTTTGTCGGAACTTGTGAGCCCAGACAATCTTAAAATTGTCCTTTGAGAAATAGATCTGGAAATCGGTAAAAGCTTAAGAGGTGATGCAGAGTTGCGTTAAAGGGAGCCATATATAACTGATATTCTTTGCCCTCACTCCATTTTCTGATATAGTCCTTTACCTATCAATCAATAATATACATACACTGTGTACCAATTCTGGCAAAATGATACATAAAGGTAAGTGTTGATGAACTGGTGAAAAGCCCATCACAACATTTCATCACAGTCTTCTATTTCGTAGTACACACCGTTTACACTGCTCACGCAGTTTCCGTCACGTGCAAGAGCTAGATAAGCACGAATTAAACAATCTACACTTATTAGCTTGAAAGCGCGAAAACCAAGTAAAACAATTGAAAACAAATTAAGTGTGATAGCAATGGACATTACTAGAGAGCAACCTCCGAAGTTTCGAGCTATATTGCTCCAACAAGTAATTGCGTCTTTTTGGAAACTTCAGTAAAACTCACGCCTATGAACTTTCAAGGCCTTTTCAATAAAACACTTGGCTTTTTTAATATCGCTGAAACCAAAAAATATTGAAACCAGTATTTTTTAAATATGTAACTAGATAATTTTGTATTATTCCATAATATTTTACTTGCATGCATCTTTTAAAATCCAGTCACAGAGTAATTTTATTCAAAGTCTAGTTTTTTACCTATTAATTGATAATGCCTACCCATGATGCAATAATACCAACTTATATAAGCAATAATAAATCAAGAACCAAATTGAAATTGTTGCCAACTTTATTTTGGGGATTACATCTTTCATTTCTGTTTGGCTGAGGCATAGGTTGTTCTAGCTGCGACTACAAAACAGAAAGTTCATAGCATTTCTATATAAAACAAAGTATGCGAAAATTTATTAAACCGTCAACAACTTCAGCAATCAAACAGGCTTTCTTATTTTTCATCCAAATTTAGTACTTTTAAAGATTTGATAAAGTACATACGCATGAATTTTCAAGGTTGGTAAACTTACCATTAGATG
This sequence comes from Rhipicephalus microplus, assembly GCF_043290135.1. Classification (NCBI taxonomy): domain Eukaryota; kingdom Metazoa; phylum Arthropoda; class Arachnida; order Ixodida; family Ixodidae; genus Rhipicephalus; species Rhipicephalus microplus. The sequence continues at coordinate 213,410,492 of NC_134701.1, read as the reverse complement.
AGTGACTTACCATTAGATGAAGTCAACCAAATACTTTAATTAAGTTGGTGTTCTCGCTAGCATGAACCATGAATACTGTGGCAGCTATGACCTTACAGTTTTTCAGAGTTCATGTGAACAAAACATGCTGCATATATGTGCAGGTGAGGGTGATTTCTTGATAATTTAAGTTTAATTTCCTCACAGCGAGGCACCATAGCAAACAAGGGAAAAAATAACTGGTTGCAAGTTTCACACTACGGTGTGTGCTGGCTTCATTAATTATCACGAAATTCCACACATCTAAAGCCAAATGCTCGGATATACATTCAAAAACTAAAGTGTGAAAGTAGTACATAAAAACGGACATAGCTGTCGAACTGGCTTTTGTTCGATTTCCCGAGAACCAACACGTTTTATTATTATTACACATGTCTTGCATGTAACTATGCTCGTTTTGCATGAACCAACTACATTTTACTAAATCAGCTAAATAAATTAGCAGCCCACAAGCTGACTGCTGTACGAAGAACGTGACCTGCGTAATTCAACTCCAAGTAACTTCGCTCATGAAGGCCTACACCGTTTCACTCTCTAATTGACATCGTTGCATCTTCATCTTGTTCATGCAAATATCATCATTAATTTTATTATTCACTTTGCAGTCTCAATTATTAACAAATTTCATTCGTTATTTTCCACGCTTCTGGAGCTTAAGATCTCAAGAGACTAACTCATGTTGCCGAGAAAGTGCGATATGAATAAGTGATAGCTAAAATATGTGAATGAAAATGAAGGGGCACTGGTTTCCAATTTGGATTAAAAAAAAAACAGCAATAAACGAGGCATTCAATTCAAGCATTACTTGCTCATACATGTTTGTAATTGAACTTTTCATACAAACGAGACTTTACAAGCTACCTAATCCAGATGCAGGCAGTGAATTTAGCTTAATGATGACAGCGATATACTGATCAAAAACTTTGCGATGTATATGTGACTACTGAATGGTAACAACTTTTGCATAAAATGCATACCTGCATCAAATTGCACAAAGCTGTCTTTAGTGCTGTTCCTGTTTCTAATCCACAGGATCAATAACACCACAAATAATAGGTAACATAATGCACTCTTGCAGTACACTTTAGTGTTTCCTTTCTATGCAAGCACAAATAAAATTGTGAAATATAGTATGCTGTTTGGTAGCAGACATAACTTGCAAGCAGGAAGAAGCTATGCATGGTGAGGAAGACAAGTGATGTTACTTTCTAATGCAAGATGACATTTTTGCTGAATACCTTTCATAAGGCATCTAATTTCACAACGCATCCAAGCATTGATTGCCTGCTTCATGCAATGAACATTTATTTTTATTTTTGTACCTTGGGTAATTCTGCTAAATTAAAAGTTCAGGCAGTAGGTTGGAGCATGATGCACCAATTATATCTTGACAATTCTTCCGAGCTATAAAGCATATTCATGAAGGTCACTGGAAGTAAATACTTGAATGGGTGTTCCCAAAACACGAGTGCATATGTAGCCACGCTATCTCAGTATATATCCAAGAACATCGCTTGAATAAAACCTGTATGAGAGCCTTTGGCTTGTATTGCATGTAGAGCATGCAATACTATTGCATGCCCTACATGCAACAGTATTGAAACTTGAGCTAGTTCAAATGGTAGCATGTTTAGGCAAAGCGCAAAAATGATAAAATGACAAAGATGAAGTAGAACATCAGGGACATGGATCAGTGCTACCATTCGTGCCCCTTCTGCTGTACTCAGTTTTGTCATGTTCGCCATGCACCTAAACATGTTTGCTACATGCTCTTTACATATTCATAATGTCAGAATAAGAGATGCCTTAGTTAATTTTACATGGGATTGACAGCAAACTTATGCCTGTATGCACAGCTATGAGATTACTACTTGATTTTCAGCATCTCTGCTAGCTACACGATAGATGTGTGCCTGTAGATAGAAAAAGTGTATGACTTTTTAGCGGAAAAAATGTACGTGAACCATAAAAAGACAGACTAGTTTTGTATGCCTTTTTACAATTCCAGCATAGTTTTCGCGCTGGAAATTCAACATGCCTATATTTTCATTCATAATGGTTTACCTTCACCAGACCCGCCAAGCTTTTTCAAACTGTTTTACTTACTGTGAATGCCTTGTAGATATTGCCTTTATTCCATACTTTATAACCATCAATAGCCTTCTGCATTTGTTATGAGACCAGAGACGTGGCAAGAAAAAGAAAGGAATATGTTCAAGGTAACTTATTAAACTAGCTCAAAACAACACAAGCAATGTTGTGTACAAGATTCAGCCATCATGTAAATGCAAACCATAAGTTATATGGTTTAGCCTTCCTACAATGACCATGGTGGCAGTGAGAGCGTGGTTAAAGCGTATTAAGACATTGTGACTTTGTGAAACTGAATGAAGCCACATTGTCGCAGATTGGATGAACATGTGCTAACACAAAATGTCATTACATAAAAAGCACATCCACAACTCATTTGGAGGGGACACATTGATTCACACCAGCCTATACAACTTACACGTACACTCATTTTTACACCACTGGTATCGCCACTAACAGCATTCACTGCTAATGGATGACTGCTCATGCAGTAACCACCCTTGGCTCACTGTCACAAACGACTCCAATTTTTGGAGCATACGCGGGCCCCACCTTCCAAGGAAGGGCGCTTTTGTGTTGGGGGACGAGATCCGGCGACTATAACGACCCAGCGTGGCGCCGGCTCGTCTTCCCTGCACCAGTACCGGAAGGGGCACCGACGATCTAAACAAGAAAAATTACTCCCAGATGAGACGGGAGCACGTGTACGCCCCTGAGCAGGTTTGAACTGCATCGGAAGGCCAGTTGACGTACAGCCAGCAACAAGTGCGGTCGTCGGTGTCGCGAGTCTCGCGTAGGCGACGAGCATGGAGTGACCCGTGCAACGTATTGAGACGGCTGCAATTTCGGGCACCCTCGTCGTCTGCCAAGCCGGCGAGACCTTCAGCAGCACCCGTCAACTCCCCTACGTGCACCAAGAGCTGGCCTGGTCCGTATGGAACTTTTTATTGTGACTTTTTTTAAACTGTTAAATTGTTTTAACCAGCCTTTTTTTAAATATTTGTAGGGTGCGCTGCGTCGCACGTTGAAATTCAAAAGCGCCACCATGAGCATTCTGTAATTATTGCCTTGTATCTCCTTTGATTCATGTCATTAGTTTAACTTTCCGCATATTTGTCTTTAGCCTGTATCTGTTGTAGTGTTTTTAGCACATTTTGTTATATAGCTGTTGTTTCTATCGCGCGTATCAGTTTTTCCTTTGTTATTTTTGTGATCTCCTGCCTTTGCCCCTGTTTCAATTAAATGCTTGTTTGTGTGTAATCAAACTCCGTGTCTGCTCTATGAGTGCATCGGTCAGGCCCACACATCCCCACACGTGCAACCCCGCACGGGTCGACCAACCCGCAAATAAATTCAAAATGTGCCACTTCGAGGCTTTTCAGGCGTCGCAGGCCGAAGCGTAAAGTGGAAGCCTGTGAGTCTGCCGCACGTCGGTGTTGGATCGGCGGGGCCTCACCCGAAGTGCGCGACACTCACGCTAATATGGTGTAATGCTACAAGAATGGCTGTTTCCCCTACTAGAGCTTGTGGGTTTTTAAATATTAAATTTCTATGCTGTGCACGCAAGTTATAGATCCAGAAATTATTATGTCATGCTGCCACAGTGTTTGAGTGATAAATACCTTAAAACTAAAAAAAACTGCTTTTTTTGGGGGTCCACATAAAGGCAACAGACAAAGCAGATAAGAAAAGTGGATTGGACTTGCGACTTCAAGATCAACATGGCACAATTCTAGGGAAGGCCTTTAATTAAATAGAACCTAAGCTTACACAATCTTGAAAAACACTTTAGAAAATTTCAATTAAAGTTGGAAAGAAGATGAGAACTACGTTGCCCTACACATTTGCTTCACCTATGTCTGTTGATGAACACATCCACATCCTTCTATGTGGACGGTCCTTCTGACTGATGTTATAGCAAGAAGAGTCTCGACTGTCGCTTCTTTGAGTTGCCATACAAGGCTTTAATGGTCAGTTTCTTGCTTCTTAATTCATCAACACACTATGTGGCGTCTGCATCAGTAAGGACTTTTCACACTTACAGCCAATAATCATGGGCAATGCTGGACAAGCTTTAAAATTTGGCCTAACATTCTAAAACATTCAGTAGAACTGACAGTTAAGCGAGTTGGTGTGAGTTCACAGTTGAAAACAGCGCAAAAGAAAATAAGGGACATAAAATTATGAGAACACAAGGACGGGCGCCGGTCCTTGCGTTCTCATAATTTTGCGCCGGTCTTTGTGTTCCCATGATTTTGTCTTGCTCCTTGCGTTGCTCTTAAATATGCTAATAAAACATGACCGTCTTTTCAAACACATACTTCAGTGCTTATCAGCAACTGCTAGTACCGCCGATTGATTGATATGTGGAGTTTAACGTTCCAAAACTACTATATGATTATGAGAGATGCCGTAGTGGAGGGCTCCGGAAATTTCGACCACCTGGGGTTCTTTAATGTGCATCCAAATCTGAGCACGCGAGCCTACAACATTTCCGCCTCCATCGGAAATGCAGCCGCCGCAGCCGGAATTTGATCCTGCGACCTGCGGGTCAGCAGCCGTGTACGTTAGCCACTAGACCACTGTGGTGGGGCACTGGTGGTACCGCTTGATATTCAACCTTATAGTTGGGCAATATGCACATACATGCACAAAACAACAGAAAAACAAAGCTGCAAACAATGCATTCAATAGAAAGTGTGATAAGATGCTTCATAAAAGAGAATTACTGCACAGAAGGCTGATTTGACAGCAACAGAAATAAAAGAGAAAAGGACAGTTTGGGAAGAACTGGAAGTGAGAGCTCAGAGATGCCAGGTGGAGGAGGTTTTCACTAGAGCTGTGTGAACAGAGTGACCGCGACACGAAAGCCCAACATGGGTGCCAAGAAGCATATCATGAAATAATATTACTTAGCAAAAATTTTTTGGACTTGAGAAAAATTCAAGACGCACTATTGCCACAGCAATGCCAAGATCGCATCCTCCCGCCACCTCAGCTTGAACCGCAAATATTTTGTTGGGCCATCAGTCTTGTGGAGGCCCGCGTTGATTATCTCGTTCCAAGAAGCACAGACAAATGAACCGAATGCTGAACACGATCTTCTCACCATGTGACTTGATGAAATGAATACAGAAAATTTGTCTCGAATTTGTGTTCTGAACATTCACACAGCTCTAGTATTTGGAATAGCCACAACCAGGCCGAGCTGATTAAAGGCTGCCATAAAGCAGTGCCATTCTGCTAATATTTGCATCACAAAGGCCCACAAGGCAAAGAATCATTACATTCATCCTTAAGTACAGACCACCAAGCTACCTACTTGTAATATGTATGCAAAATGTTCAATCGTGAACCAATAGAATGATTGCATTGGCACAGCTATTTTTAGCGTGCTAGGTATTGTGCACAGTGCTAGAAAAATGTGTGCCAGTGTTCGTATTAAACGAAGTCCAAAACTGAGTTTTGGAAAGTAGTAGTTATTGCATGGCCCCACTACACAACTTGAGAATTTCAGTCATTGGTTTGTGGAACGAGCTACAACTCATTTATTTGTTTTTATGTGCAGCGACAGCGACTTGACTACAAGACACGTGGTTGGCGGCACCGGATATAGTTGTTACCACTAAAGGTTTCTCAGTGCGCAGCTAAATTTAAGTACCTATGTGCTCGTGAATCTTATGACCATCTTAATAAAGCGCCCGCAGTCAAAATCAAACCTGCAACCATGGGCATAGTGGTGTAATGATGCAGTGACCGAGCTACAGTGGTGGGTTCAGGCTGGCTACTTCAGTGAAAGCCTTGTCACAATTACCGCATTACCTAATAATGCTTCTGGAGGGGCACTTGCAACACCCGATACCTCACCACAACTGCTCATTACGTAAGGCCTCAATTTTGAGGTTCCTAAGCCTAACGACAAGAGTTGACAGGGACACCACAAGTGTGGTTCTTGTGTTATTATAGTTTTCACATCAACAGCCGCTCTTTGGATGGTTCAGAATTGCAAAATGAATTCTTGGCGCTAGTTTATGACATAAAACCCCCAATTCCCTGGCAGTTGCAGAGCTAAACTGCATGCAAGGGTTCCGTGTTGCCTGTGCGTAAATAGGATGAGAGTGGCAGGCGGCAATAATTAGTAATGTCATTGCTATGTGGCTTTGCTAATGTGCTAATGTATTACTGCACTGAATCGAAAAAGTGCAAGTTTGTACACTCCTAGAAAACTGTACCACAAAGAAAAATATTAGTTGTGGTATGTTTTTGACTGCTTACGTTTTTCTGTGCTATTTATTGTGGAACCTTTTATGATTGCAAATTTCGGCATAATGGCCAGAAAAGAATGCCCCATTCCAGTGCCAAGAGCTGTCTAGAGTACGACTAAGACGAATTAAAAAAATGTATAAAGGCACGCCGTCGACTGGCACTGCAAGGAGCCAGCCTCCGTCTCACCCGCTCTCAACACCAGAGTTAAGGGAAGAAGGATGCTCACCCCAGACTTGACCTTGGGAGAAAGGGAAGAAAAAAAAAAGGTGGGGGGCACAAGAATACCCCTTGAACACAAAAACAAAGAAAACTTACAGGTGCATGCACGTGCGATGGGCTATGATGCACGCACACACGGTGGTACAACACTGCTAAAGCGATGCAAAAAATCAAGCACAGCACAGACACGAACACAAAGAAAGAAAGACGTGCAACTCCTTTCTCCGCCTTCCATCTAGCTAAGCTTGTGCAAATAGTGAATTTTAGGTTCAAAGAGAATTTCGAGAGAATAGTTATTTCGATCAAATTATTTCGAATTAAAGACATAACATATAAAGAAAAGTGAACAGCATTCTCATGACCTAACTAACCAGCACAATTATTTTTAAAAAATTGAAAAAAGGCCTGTACACGTGCATTTTTTTTGTTTAAAGGAAGTGGAAATAACATTGAATCGTATGAGGATTTGACTTGGATTAGAACGCCAGTGATAACATGTAAAATAGGTTATGTGTTAAAGTCTAATATTCTTAGGGTATATAAAATGGAATGACAAGCTTTTAAACTTAAAAAAATGATGAATTGATTTGAGGATAATATGTTCATTTATCCTTGATGTGGCAGAGCATATTTCCCATAGATAAATGTTTTCATGGGTAAGCACTTCTTGAGTGCAGCGAGATCACCTTGAAAGAGGGTTACATGTGCCATAATATACATTTAGGTAGATGCTTTCACGGCTTAGCACAGTCCCACTGCAGTGGAACTACCTTTACAAGAGGTTAGCCGTGCACTAATATTCACCTCGTCGTTCATTTCGAGTACTTGGAAATTTTCACTAATTTACATTCCAATCAAAGCAAATCTGAGTGCTATAATATTCGTTCAAATACTCGAAGCATTCAAATATTTGCACAAGGCTACATCTAACAAACTGGGCTCATAGGGGGGTCAGAACTTAGTCAATGGGATAATTGCTTTCATTCTCACCCCTCAATCAACTGTGTATCTGTGGAAATAAACCATTATTATTAATATTATTATTATTATTATTATTATTTTTACAGGTGCCTAGGTTTCCACCATTGTACAACAAAATTTTTCAGTGTGGGATGCCTCCAAGCATGCAATGCAGCAAGTGAACCGTGCTGGTGTCTCAAGAATATAATTAAACAAAAAATTTTCTGCCCTTTATGTCAGACATGGCCTCTGCTTTCCTGGCGAAATTCGAAGTTGCGGTGACAATCAGGCACTAGCATACACACCAGCACAGTGCAGTTGACATGTTCAAAGTGTTCTATTTTCCACAATTATTGCAAGGTTGTGCACAATCCTTTCAAACTGATGCACTGTTCATGCTAAGGCGTGATAAACAATAAAATGCAAGGAGGGGTAAAACTAATAATGTATCACATGGCAACAGTACAACTGTAAAGTGTGGGCACAGTAACTGAACATCACTAATGCATGTAAACTTAATGCTGATGGTGCAACCAGATAATATTTCAAAATTTATACTATGTAGTTTTCTGTTCTTATCACCTGTTTATGCTAAGTATTTGTTAATGGAAATGATCACCTAAAATGTGTAATCAGCTTCTTTAGCCTAGAAGTGCAAATTTACAATTTAATTATATAGTTAAACCTATTTGTAATAAACCTGCATGTAACAAATTCCTTGCTATAATGAAATTTTTCAATTCCCCACCATTACTTGCGCACTTTTACTCCCTCGTAAAAGTTACGATGCGCAGGGCTTTATTCTCAATCAGGACTTGTTACGGAACATGGAAGCGACGACGAAAACTGGCGAGAGTGTCCACATAATTGCTATCGCAATATTAACGCAGTTTTTTACTGCTAAATAAGCGTTTTGGCTAAGCTCTGCCTTCGGTACTCCTTTTGTTTAATTTGCGCGTTTATCTTTCAAATTTTCATGCCCAACCTGCATATAACGAAATACTCTTTATAACAAAATTTTTCAGAAATTATTTTGTTATATCCAGGTTAAACTGTAATCAACAAACTTCCAAATCACTTTCAGTGACTTCCAATCGCTCCCATCTTTCTTGTTTATAAACAAATGAAAATCATAACTGAAGGACGCTGTTTAGGCACAAAATACTTGAGACCAAGTGCTGTTGGCGCATAAACGTAAATGCATTCTATGCATGTGACACTGTACAGTACTTACAGAAATTTCAGTACAAGGTATCAGGTACAGCATACTGCAAACAAATTTCACACACTAGACCTCAGCTATGAAAGCTGAACTTAGAGCTTCTGGCTTCTGTACATTCATACACAGTTCAAAATAATGAAAGAGACATCAATTATCATGCCTACTTGTCTGCCTACCTGTTTACATACCTTGCTATGCAAAGTACCGCTTTGATAACATGAAAAGTGCATCAGGGCAAAAAGTCAATGTTTCACAACTACAATGCTTGGGTGTTGACACTTCTCTCTAGTTTTCTAATGCACACAACCTTGCATCGACAAATGCATGGTTCAGGGCAAGTAAAGAAAATGCATTCTCATTACACCAAAAGCTAACAAAGCCGAATCAGCATGCATTTCAGTACAAGCAAGTAAAGCAGCGGGTTAGCCAAGTATTGTTAGAGCATCGCAGCTTCATTCAGCAGGATAGATTTGTATAACGAGACACTTTCGATGCTTCAGCAGGTCTGTTTAAATACTACCACTCATAAAACGACACATAAGGGGGGGGGGGGGTGCAGCTGAATCATAGGTTCCTTATTCCTTATTGGTACCATGGACATCAGCTTAGTAAAATGCAACTGAGTCAATGATGACGATTCTTTTTATGAAGGACCACAATGCTTTGAGAAAAGAAAATTAACATTATGCCTAGCTTTTTAGCCACTTTTCCCACTGCAATAAGACATTTACTATAGGCCTAAAACTGCACATTATTCAGATGTGATAACAAACACTGTATAACCCAAAACTCAATTATTTCCATTACAACCAAAATTCGTAAAGTATACCCAGAAATTATCAATCTACAAGGCACAATAAATTCAATTCATACTTGTCAGAAGTCCTTTTTCACCAAAATTTTTCGAAATACTAGTAGACAATATTACTTTTAATTTGTGAGTGCTATCTTGTTATGTACTTACATAAATAATTTCACACATTGCGACATAAAATATGCAAGGTCATGGAACACTGAATGTGTCGTTTTCACACAGGCCTAATGTATTAATATCACACATGCCATCCTTAAAAACAACTATTAAGACAGTGGTTAAAGATAAGGAATCCCAAATTTCGGCTGGTCAATCAAGATTCCACTTCATTTCAGAACTGCTTAATCTGGCCAAGGCTTTCATCAAACCTGCTTAATTCAAAACTTTAGAAGAGAGTGACAGACAAAAATTTATTTAGAAGAGGGGAGAATGATAAGAAAAAAATGGTAGAAGTGTTTGTGTGCGATAGTTGTACATTTGCGACACCCAGATGTGCATGCATGAGCCCCCTTTCTCTTCCTTCAAGGAATCATCGGGTTAATTGCACACAATTTCGTGTAATGAATAATGAAATTGCTTTGCATCCATATTTTTGCACACAATAACTCGCAGCTCTATGTAGGGCAAGGCTACTCATGCTGGCACATATTAACTTCGATAGGGTAAGGCTACTCATGTTGACACATATTAACTTCGATGACGATTGTATGAGCAATTGAGTCGGAGTAACAAGAAATTTATGCGGCCATAAAAGAAGGCTACTTCTATCTGCGTTACCTCTGTCAACAGGACTGTTTCAGACAGAAACGAAGAAAGTTGGAAATTCCTGCCAGTAACCGAGCAAGCACATTTGATTAAGGAGAAAATTTCAGCGCAAACCAGAACACATCACAAAGAATATATGAGACAAGCACTGGTGCAGGCCCGCCCTGGCTCACGGCAAAGTTTCAATTAATGCTATGTACCAACTAGGCCCAACAGAAGTTTCATTACTCCTTATTCTAAAAATACAGCCCAGTCAATAAAGCACCTATCCAAAGAAGAGAAACGATGTCATTTTATCACTGTGTTACTCGAAGTGTCTTAATACTAAGGAACAGAACATGTGAAGATAATTGCACCTTCAAATCAGCATACATGCATTACTGCCGTGATAGATAGTACGGTGAGAATGAGCCAATATAAGTGCATTGTAGAAGTTGCCTTTCATGCTAGAATACCCAACAATGTTAACATCTCCCAACAAAATTTTACTTCAGCAAAGTTGACTGTGATTGGCCAGTTCGTTTATGACATACTACTTCAGTGATATTGCAGTTGTAGGGGCCATAAAAGTCATGCCTATGCCAGCAATGCATGCGTCTTGTATTTAAGAAATGTGCGACTAACCCGAGCCTGTACCGACAAGTTCACAGGTTCTCCGTAAACTATGCACCAACTAACTAAACGCAGCACTCTGTCAAGGACAGAAGACAAGCTGAACTCATGGAGCGTATATTTACAAAGAAAGACTGATAACAAGATCAACTCGTCCAGTGTGTGTGTGTGTGCCTTTATTTTTCTCCCCTCTCCACGCATATGCCTGGAGATGACCTGAATGTTTGTGATGGTCTGCACTTCTTCTAAGCAGCGTACATATACCTTATGAGTGTTCATTAATAACATCGGACATTGCAATGAACTGAAGATGAAGAGTAAAGTTGAGAGCATAGACTTTTTAAAAAATGTGGCAGTTGCAAAGCCTCATCATCACTGAGTGATTTTTGAACTGGCAAGTGCAACAATGGTACGCAGTCAAGCCATTCTTCAGTTCAGCATGAAAAAGTTCTACTAGCAAACTGCCTTTCAACATGAAGGTGTTTTATGCCGGAGTTTGCCATGTCTTCACTGATATATTCCCGTCACGTATATGAATATATAGCAACCCAAAATTCTGTCGTGGGGCGTCGAACCAGCAACCTCACAATCTGGAGCATGCAGTGCTATCCGCTAGGCCACTAGGTGTCAGCTGTCAAACATGCTAACGGCAAACCATTTACATACACCATATACCATTTGGCAGTCCTCAGAGCTCAAACTTTAGCGCATTTTCATCAGCAGTGGCGAGATGGCGCGAGCGGCTTGCGTTTGGCATAGTGTTTGGCACACTCTAACGGTCGTCACCTCTCGCGTTTCAATACCGTAATTACTCGAATCTAATGCGCACCTTTTTTCCGGTTAAGCGAGTTCATAAATCGCATGCGCGTTAAAATCGAGTGCGAAAAAAAAAAAAAAATGAATACGGTCATTCTATTGCCATCGGCATTTCCAAAATGGCCGCCCCCGACGTGCTTCTGCATGGCGCGTCGGCCATTTCTGCCTATGTGTTTCCCTTGTGCGGCACTTCGTACGTGTGCTGAGGAGTTCGTCATCTTGTAGTTCATTAGCATCGATGACATGGAAGGGCCGACTCCAAAAACTCGTCGGGTGCACCACGATGCCGCTATTAAAACAAAATTCATCGCGTATGCCGAAACAGACGGAAATCGGGCCGCATCGCGGTGGTTCGGAGTTCCCGAAACGTGCGTGCAGGACTGGCGGTAACAAAAGCCGAAGATTGTCGACAGCAAAGATTCACGCAAAGGCTTCAGTGGACCACAGCAGGGTTGGTTTCCGCAAATTGAAGAGCTGCTCGCTGAGTATGTGCTTGAGCAGCGAGCGGCACAGCGGCCCGTGACGACAGAACTGCTTTCAGTGCGGGCTATGCAGTTAGCTTAAGAAAAAGGGCTAACGTGAAGCCAGTTTAAAGCGAGCAGGTGCTGGCTAACTAACTGTCTGAAGAGGAAAGGCTTTTCCCTCCGAAAGCGAACGGGCATGGGCCAAAACTTGCCGGAGGAGTACGAAGAAAAGCTTCACAGTTTTCAGAGGTTCGTCCTAAATTTGCGGCACAACAACGGCTACCTGCCTGGGCAAATCGGGAATGCCGATCAGACGCATCTTTACTTCGACATGCCTGGCACCACAACCGTCGAGAAGAAGAGGGCGAAGCAAGTTCGCATGCTGACATCGGGCCATGGTAAAACAAGAGTGACGGCAATGCTCCATTGTACGTCAGATAGGCACAAGCTTCTCCCGTACCTCATATTTAAACGAAAGACGCTCCCGAAAGGAGTCATTTTCCCAAGTAGTGTGATCGTGCGGGCCAACAAGAAAAATGGGTGCGCGTTGCAATCGATGTCTTACTTTTTTTTTTTTTTGTCATGGAAACCGAGTGCGCGTTACAATCGAGGGTGCGGTAGAATCGAGTAAATACGGCAAGTGCCGCCTTCATGAAGTGTGGTCTCTCCTGCGCGCACGCTAATCAGACTCTTCATTTAGAAGAGCACAAAGGTCACTTTGCTTGCTGCCACGGCCGTGTTTAGGAAAGGAGCCAATGCTCATACAGTTGTTCGCACTAGTCCTGTGCATACTTGTGCGCTCGTTTCGTGCATCTTTCTGTTTGAGCAGCGTGCTTTAAGTGTCGAGCTGTGACGGTCGTAGTCCGCACTCGTTCTATGTATGCTCATTTCGTGCATGCTTTCTTCTTGAGGTGTGCGTTGCAAGTTTGGAGCTACTTGGTGTCCTTTGCGTGACTTTGCAATTTGTTGCTGTAGCATTTATTCCTTCGCACTTGTGGTGAAACAATGCACAATAAACGCTTAACTACCTCTGTAAAAACAAGTTTTACTTTCGTGTTATACCGCTTCCTAGAAAGAGGGATCAGCGATGTTTTTTTAAGAAATCTTTCACATATCGCTTTATATTGTCACAAGAATATTCTGTACACATTAAATATTTCCGTTTATTTGCAACTTTTACCATTCTTTTACCATTCTGAACAAGCTCATGGATATTTGCACTAAAGTTCAGGCATGAAGCTGCTCGTATCCTCAAGCCTTGCAGAAAATCATACTCTTGTCAAATAGTTGAGCCAATCCGCACCCACTCTTGAATGTCTCGTGTCTTCAGGTGTGTCGTCATGCTACCACAATGAAGTTAACAAAAAATTTGACTACCTCATAGTCTTCATTACAATTGTGTTAGATCTAGCTGCTAAGTAAGCAGCTAGATCTAACAGATTGCAAAAAAGAGGTGAGGCTTGTAAAACTAGACAGCGAAGCTGTGAGACAAGTGATGGGGAAGAGAGGCTTGAATGAAGACAGAATGACACATGCCGATGACAATATTGAAGTGACAATGGCAGATTGATAATGACAATGAAAGCATGTCAACAAAGAAATGACCATAAGATGGTGGCAGCTTAGCGATGATGGCATGACGATGATGGGAGTGTGAAGATGATTGCATGACAATGACAAAATTATTGTTTAAGAAACAAAAAGAAATTACAAGATGGGCAAGAAAGAATGATTACAGCGACGTGAAGACAACTGCTTATACATGCTAGAGATCATGACTGTGTTTACATAGATCGCTGGCCGCTCAGTGTTGCCTCACTTAGCTGGTTTGCACGACACCCAGGATTGAGCAATCATGCACGACATTAGCAGCTAGCAAAACACAAGAAGTGAGGGGAAGAGGTATACAAGTGTCCAGATTTAAGACAAAATTTCGAGAAAGTGTCACCATTACGTATAAACTTTTCAACAAATGTATTTGAGGGTGCGATTTGGGTAGATTGTGTCCTGGAACGCCCCACTGGTATTATACCACCTTGCTCTAGGAGTTTTGATGATCACATCAATTCTGCCCAAGTGAGCTTCTTCAACACACATCTACAATTTTAGGCCTGGGATATGAAAATCTTCACTTCTCAAATTGTGGAATCAGAACATAATTATAGCCACAGGTACTTTATCCTGAACTTTCTTGTACAACAGCAGTTCGCTGTGCACCACAAGCTGTCGAGGCCAGGCAGTCAATGGTGAGGTAAACTTATGCAGCCACACCAATAGCGAAGGACAGCCCAACCACCAAGATGGCGAAGCGTAGAATGAGTTACAAGAGAAAGCACAGAAGAAAGGGAAAAAATGTGTTAAAACAAACAGCATTTTTGTCTAATTATACCAGACAGAACTCTGGCACTGTCGTAGTGCGAATACTATGGGAGATATAGGATATCATAGTAGATGTTTGTGGACATTGCATCTGTGACTTCAAGCCATTATTTTATGATGTTTTATTAGCCTGTATCCTCCTATAAACCAAAGAAATAATGTATCTTCTATTTCTCTTAGAACTCACTCCCCCTGAATAAAACAAAAAAAAAACAAAAAAAAAAGAATTTGCACCCAACTGGAATTAGCTGAGCTAACACTAACTGCTGCATCTTCAACAATTATATATATATATATATATATATATATATATATATATATATATATATATATATATATATATATATATATATATATATATATAAATTCTGCAAGTCACAAAGATGTCCTTTAGGCAAATCCACACAGCACTCGTCCATCCCCTGCTGGTGGAGCCATTTTGCTCGAAGAGTCCGCAACCCCCAGCACCAGAGTTCCCTCTAGCTGTCTAGTAGAAAACTTGGACAAAAGACACAGCAATAAAACGAAACGCAACTCACATGATTGAAGGTGTAGCAGTTCTTGAAGATGAGCTTGACATCGGCAAGGAACTCGGGCACATCCTCGTAGTGATTGAAGTGTGATGGCGAGAGCTTCTGCTTTATTGTCGTCAGATCCATGGGCTTAGTGATCACCTTGTAGTAGTTGGGCACCTGGAACACGTCCATTATCAGATGCCGTACGATTCAGTGTTTTAGTTATCGTAGAGGAAATGAGCAGAATGACACAGCTCCTATAGCGAGTAGCTTGACCATGTGGTTGTACTCTTTCTTAATGATGCTATGGAAAGTTGGCGGAATAAGAACATACCTAGTATGTAAAGAGTACACTACAAAGATGGATGAAGTTTTCTCAGTAGAGTACTGTGAGGTTGTGAGTCGTGTTTAAGTTAACCAAGGAATGTTTGCAAAATAACACAAAGTCTATAGAAACGTGCAAGCGTGGAGCTGACAAAAAAGAGAAAAAAAGAAGAGGGGAGGAAGAAAAATTGCATTACAAAACAACACTAAATGCATTAAGAGGAATATAGCACTTTCAGAGGTAAGAGTGGGACAAGGATGAAGAGGAAAAATAAAACGAGCATTTTGAGCGAGCTGGTATTCATTTACAACACGTTCAAGATGCCTAATCAAGTCCATTCATGTAAGTGCTCCAGTTGTGATTACCACAAATAAAAGGAAGCTTTTGCTGAAGGCTAGCTACATTTAGGCAACTAGTAATTCTGTCTGGTTGAACTTCTTAAATAACTAATAAGGAAAGCCAGGCAGGTTAAATCATAGAGTCTGAAGTTCCTTAAAAAAGCACCCCATCGGTGTCTTCAGCGATGGCACCAAGTGTAAGCAAGCCTGTCGCATCCTCGACTGCAAAAGCACGGCCACCCACACCCTCACGTGGTTGCACATGAACGAGCTGGCCCACTCCAAGGTGCGAGGTCTCGATTTCCGCGAGCATGCAAAACTCATTCTCCACCAGCCCACAGCGGTAGAGAACAGAGATAAACTGACCACATATAATGAAATTACCCATCATATTTATCTAGGTAGAAAGGAGACACTTTTCTCTTCCTCACTAAAGGTCACACAGAGTGCAGGCTCCCAGATGATTAGCTCCCAGATGATTGCAGACAAATTCATATTCCAGCCCGTCTTTATTGCAAAAGATTTATCCCGATACACGTCCCGGTAGCTTTTGGAGGCACTGCAACGACTTCGCTAGCCCGGACCATATGCTCTTGGATTGCCCTTCATTATGAGGCATCCAACTGAATGGGGGCCAGTGGCTATCTGCTATCAAAAGCCCCAATGCCGGGGCTCAACTATTGGCTGTCTGGAGGGACGTGCACCACAAGACTTCCCAACAAGTTCTGCGTCCACCCATGCATATCAGCATGGCAAAAATGAATTACTGCACACAAAACAAATACATACGTACTTGAGAAAACTAAAACACACCTGTTCAAGCATCAAAAGAAGACAAATGTAACCTCTGTAACGTTCTGACTAAAGTGAAACTGTCAAGATGCTTTCAAGGATATCAGAAAACGGCCCATGTAGCACAATTTCTTCCAGTTTTGTTATTTACAGTATCGTAATGATGCTTCTTACTGCAGAAAAACAGAAATTGTAAAAAAAAAGATAGCATAAACAGAAAATCTAGCACCTACAGTCAATTGAAACTTTTTATTCAAGTTCAACAAAAGCTTAAAAACACCCTCAATGCAGCAAATGCTAAAAAATATTGCTCCCGCATTCTCACATCTACTTAGACAGGAGCCCCTGAAGGTGCAGAATAACAAGGAAGCACCAGGCCAGTTTGTATTAGTAAAGTATGCTTCTTCTATCTGCCACGCTGGATACTGTAACAACATGAACCAACATAAAGGACGTGCATGTGTCCAGAACTTGTGCTGACTCACCGTTCGACTGACAGGAATGTGGAATGGTACACTCAACTCGTGGCAGAAGAGGTGAAGCAGGATCCTTTCGCATATCTGAAAAGAAAAGACACGCATGGTATGAGTGACACAAAACATTTTTTTCATTTACGTTAGGATCATGAACACTTGAACATATCAAATATGAACTCTATTTTTTATGTACCCTTTACCACAAGTTCTAGATTATTTAAAATTGAATTGATCATATTTCTAATAAAATGGCTATATGGATCCTCCTGAAATAAATGTAATTAAATTCTACAGTTATCAGAGGATGCAAAATGCAATTAGTATGCTTCTAGCTTTAGTACAGCGAAAGTGGTCAAGTTCCAAAGTTCACTTTTCGAATACTGAGAATAGACATATTTTTATTTTTATCTTTTTTTCAAAATTTAAAGCTCCCTCCAGTATTAGTATATAGTCCTTTCTTGCACTCAGTAGACATCCAGCTTTTCTGAAATGCAAAAACGACCAAAATGGAGTGTACCGAAGTTGAGAAATGCTTGTCGGAGGAATGAAAGGTGGTCAAAAAAAATTAAAACTGAGGAAATAGCAAAAAACAAAATTTTGTATATCTAAGGAGCACTGCACAGATAAAAAAAAATGCCTTACAATTCAATAAATGCTCTAGAAGCTACGGGGCAGCAGGAGAGTAGTATATCACTATATCAAAATTGTTTTTTCAATCAAAACAGCCCCATTGCTTGTCTGGCAGTCAGTATTTTTCAAGCAGTTCATTGACTGTAAAGTCGAACAGAGGACTGGCAGCACAAAAAAGCAGAAGTTTCACGCCGTCAGTTCCAGGTTTGGTTTAGAGGCAGTCAGTGAGTTGCACAATCTCGCTGAAGTTGAGGACTGCGCGCAGGGCAGAGCACACATGATGAGCTGATCCTACTGGGTGGAAAATGTCATCCACTGTAGTAGCAGACAATCCCAGCTGCTTGCAGTACGGAGAGAGTGCTTTGCGGTGACCAGAGAGGGCCGGTCAGGAGAGGAGGAAATGCATTAAGATTTTACGGTCACTGTAGAAGTGTGTCGTTGCACCCTGGAGGCGATGCTGGCCCCAGGCGGGAGACAGAACTCCGGAGTGCAAGGAGGAAGGAGCGCTCTTTTCTCGTTAGCGTACCCTCTGGTAGATGGCGTGCTGAAGAGTCGGCGGCTAAAGTCCCTAGAAATAACCGAGTGCTATTCATGTCACCGTGCAGGCTCCTCCTCTCCTGCGTGCTTGGTAGCCTTGGTAGTGCAAGTGTTACCTTGTCTGTCTTCGGCCGCATGTTTCATTTTGCTTCCACAACGAATTGGCGAGGAGGAGGAGGCACTGCACCATCTTACCCTCTCGTGTGCACTGGAGAGGGTATCCTCGTGTCTGCAGTTTCTTGCTGGATGCTGTAGGGGCGCTGCTGCAGCTGCTGAGAGAGGAGGTGAAGGCAAAGGATTGGCGCTATTTTAGTTCTTTTAGTTGGTTCTTTTAGAGACTTTACCAGCGGCCGTACGCTGTTCAGGATAATCTCGGATGAGCCGAGTTCACGGAGTTTGCTCACATCGACAGTAGAGCCGAAGGGTCGTGCGCTGTCCTTGCCAGGTCATTGACAGCCTTGTTCCCTGCAGTGCCAACCTGGTCCTTCAGTGGATGGAATTCACTGAAGGACCACATCGCAGCCGTGATCATGCAGGCTGTGCAGCGACCACACAACACGTTGTGAGAGTGAGGGTGCCCTGTCTTTCTTGGCGAGCTGGCGTAGGGCAAATTTCGAGTCTGTGAAGATAGCCCCGTGTGAGACTTGCAGACATTCACTGATGAGGTCTGCAGCGAGAAGTATGCGTACCAGCTCGGCCGTGGTGGATGAGGCGCGGTTAAGAAGCCGGCATTTGTGCTTCAACGCCAGCTGTGGCGCCGTGCAAGCAGCGGCCACATAGTGGTCCTGTAGGACGTAGGAGTCAGTGAAAAACTGTGTCCTACCGACTAGGTCCTGGTCCATTCTGGCGGCGACTTCCTGATTTATGGCACAAGCTTAGGTGAAGCGGCACTCTTTAGTGAGGTGGCGGCCAAGGGGGAATCTCAGGTGCACTGTCCAAGACGACGAAGTAAAAGGTGTCAAATAAAGATTTGACACACGAGTTGGGCAATGCACGCAGCTGGGAGAGGATGGTAGCCCCGTTCAGTGCACGATTAGGGCGCTCAGCGGAGTCTCGCGAGCAGCAAGCGGCGCGCGGGAGAGTGCTGTGCCGCCATAGTCTCGGAGACGCCTCACACACGCTTTCCAGATCAGCTATGACTTCCAGATGGCTATGACTTCAATATGGTGTATTACCCACAATGTAGAGCGCTGCCGATACGTGTTATTGAAAACAATGGAAATTCTTGTTCCGCATATAGATACCTTTATGGCTCGATCTTTGTGAATTTGTGACAATGCGCATTACAAGCATCAGGTCTGAAGGAGCAAAGTAAGTGTGCAAACACGTTGAAGGCATCAGATGCAGCAAGGTAACTATACATGAGATTAAGTTACAGAGTTTAAAATCTCAAATTTTAAGTGGGTTATGAGAAAAGTTGTAGGATAGAACTTCACTTTCATTTTCATGGAGATTTGTCAATGCCAGCCTAGCAACAGCAAAAGGGTTTTTTCTTCTCTTTTTTTTTTTATTGATATCCTATCATAATTTCGCAAAGTGAGTGAACATCTGAATTATCTGTGACCTCACACACAGAAGTTCGAAACTATGCACGTAACTTCGTTTAAAACTACAGTGCACATGTCGCGACGGAAATTGAGCACATTCACATCCATGCCGTGCAAGTATTTCTCAAAGCACCAATTACTGAAACAAGCACAATATTTTTAGATGGCTGCCATCTACGACCAACAAATCGTGCACTACAGGCAGTGACCCTTGGTTTGAAAAGCCGCGACATTAAAAAGTAGTGATTTGCAGTAACTTCTGTCGAAGAAATGCAGACACACGCAGCTCTGTTCTGTTATATTAACTCTATGCAATGCTGCTATGCAGAAAAATGCCGCCAGCGGAACTTTCATGCCAACCAGCATGTGCTTTCAGGGAGGGGATGGTGGGTGGGGTGCTCGCAATGACATGACACTGTTCGCAAACAGGGAGAGGTCTAATACACCTCTCCTGGAAACAAGAGTGACGGGTTACTCAAGAAAAAGGGTGGCTTTTTCGAATGTGTGTTCATTTAGAGCATAGCTAGTTTTGCAGTTGTTTTTTTTTTCATCACATATTTTTACTGTCTCCTCTTAGTTGATTTTTGTTAGCTCCTGCCATCGCCCTGGTTTTCCTTTAAATGTCTGTTTGTGTTTAATCAAATGCCCAAGTCTGCTTTAAGAATTCGCCAGTCAGACCCAAAGATCACCACACGTGCTACGCCGTACAGGCCGATCAGCCTGCAAATAAATTTGAAATGTACCACTTTCAGGCCTTTAAGGCGTTTCAGGTCAAAATGTAATGTGAAAGTCTGAAAGTCTGCCACACGTCGCAATTAGATCGGCGGGGCCTCACTAGAAGTGTGGGACACTTGGCGTGGCTAGATTATTGGTTTGGCTACAGTGGTGCCCACTGGATCACATAAGCTGAACTACTTGTTAATTTGTGGTGGCCTCAGCAACATATCAAAACCACATTTTTTCTTTCTACCTGATGCATTAGCCAAATGTGGGTGCAGTCACATCAGTGAAGTCAGTGTTTTTTTGACAGCCTGCTATAAAGGCACCTGAAACTTCTGTTAATGTTACACGTTATATCCTTGTGTTCAACTGCCACAAGGTTACCTGAATAAGCAAGCATATTTTAATTCGTCGGTATTCTAATTATCCAATTCAGTGGGCACCGTAATCATAAAAAGGTTATGTATATGATGCCAAGTAAGGACTACAGCTTGGGATTTCAAGTTACATTCACAGGCGAAGAGGAAAAATTGGCTTCATCAAGAAATCTTCAATACATACATTTTCCCTCAGAGGAGGAGTGTTAATAATATTTCTAAAGGTTCGCATGCCAAAGCCACAGAATGATCATGCGCCACACTGCAGTGAAAACATTGGATTGGTTTCAACCTGCTAGGATTCTTTGATCAGCACTGACATCACACAGTACACCAGCCTCTAGCATTTCGCCCCAGTCAATATGTGACCGCTGTGGATGGGAATCAGCGTTTTTCGGGGTCAGCACTTGCGCAGCTTAAGCACTGCGTCACAATGGAGGCCAAGAGGACATTTCAAATTCATCTTGGCTCTACGTTGCCACCCATACATTACGAGATTTCATGCACATGCATGCAAACACACACACACAAACACACAAAAAAGAATGCTATTGTACAAGGACACTACATCAAAACGACACAAAAAACAAGACATTGAACACACAGGACACAGCACGGAATATCACCTGGTGCTTAAGTCAACACTGTGTCCTATGCATTTGATATCCCATATTAGGCTCCATTCTACCATAATGAGCATCGACCAAGAATCATAGAAGAAGCAGCGACTGACCAGCAGCTCCCTCCCGCTGAGTCCCACTGGAGTCTTGCGCTTGGAGCCCGCTGACTCCCGAGGAATGTTACACTTGAGGATGTCGAGGCACAGAAGGCAGGTCCAGTCCTCACTGCACAGGGAAGGCGAGAACATCGCTCAAGATGCAACTATTGCCAGTGGCCACAACGACCGTTTCATTCAGAACTACACAGTTATTTAGAAGGAGCTCTGCAACACTCTTTAAGCGTGGTTCGAAAATACCGCCGACTTACAGTTGAGGCCCCTCAAAACGTGCGAGTCAAGCATGCAAGTCAAACCACTGACCTGGGTGTTGCCCCCAAGGAGGGCACATGGCACTGTAGGTGGTAGACACGCGGACAGGAGCCGCAACAAAGCAGTTCGCCGCCGTCGTGGCACACTGAGCACCAGTCCTCATTCGGGTCCGAGCTGTACAACATACAGAGGATTATCAGCAGCAGAAACTAGGTATGGGCTTCCCTTCAGAGTTCTGGGTACACACTATAACAATCACCAGACATCTGCTAGAATTTTTTTTTATAAAAGGTACTGCCACACATCACTGGTTATTTATAGTATGTGAAAAGATTTCCCTCAATGTGCATGCATAAATTAATGGCACAGCATTCCATGCAGTTAAGGGTTTTCAAATAAACCAAAAATTCTTCCAATTAACCGAGATTGAATAAGCACGGTTTTTATGCACCTGCATCATGCAATGCACTACAAAAATGAGAGACTGAATCAAGAAAAAAATCACACTGTTTAGTATTTTTATGCTTATGTTCTCTCCCACATAAGATCTTAGATATTAGAAGCTCTATAGATCCAGATGCTTTCTGCCCTTGTGGCCGCTTCAGTATGCATGAGCATACTCAAAACTAACACAATACAAGAAATGCTACTGATGCAAAAAAAAAAAAAAAAACACATACAGTGTGCCACACTGTGCTCATTGTGAACAATATTCCCCATAGGTCTCAGCAAGGCTCCTTTTATAACTGCACTGTGCCCAATATTAGACAGAAGGCCATTGGCTCAAACAGCCTCATACCAATTTTCTAATATTGTACAAAATGGTGGTAACTGGCCCAGTGAATGAATGAATCATTCTTTCTCTCTAAATAGAAAAAAATGAATATTTACTGCAGATGTAGGATATTTTTAAAATTTTTATTATTTATGTATTAGTTTGACAATACACGATTGTCATAGTGTAGAAGACAAAGGGCAATGGTATGAGTAATCCGGCTAGGCCTCTATCACCACGCTGTACATTTGTCACACAATGCAATTGCAGTGGAAAAAAAAGAAATACAGGAGCACAATGACATTATGGAGAACTAGGAGAACGTGCATACAAAATAAAGAACACCACAAGGCTTGAAAAATGTGTTACGTATGCGTATCACTGCAAAGGGCAAAGAGAGCAATATAGGAGCATAAATACAGACTTTTGTACATGAATGGCCAAGTGAATGGGTTTGTTATGCAACACTTTATGCATACATACATGGGGAATGGAGCACCCAATTAGGTTCAAAACTACAAGCTTCACAGTAAATATGGTAACTAAATGTACTCAAAGAAGTACACCTTCGACTTCTTTCCGGATGACTAGGCTTGTGCGAATAGTGAATTTTAGGTTCGAAGCGAATAGTGATTTAGATCGAATAACTTAGAATCGAATTCGAATGGTATGTATGACATATAATAAAAAAGGGAATATTCAGCATGACATAATAAACCTGCACAATATTTCTTTTGAATTGAAATAGGGGCTCTAGGCAAATGCTTTTTTTTTTTTTTCGTTCAAAGGAAGTCGAAACAACCTTCAGTAGTAGCTTTGGTAGGATGCGAGTGATAACCTGTAATATACTTATCATTTTAAAATTTATTATACTTGGAGAATATCGATTTGAGAATTGATTTGAGGGTAACATGTTCCTTTAAACGGGCCCTGCAACACTTTTTCTAGTAGCCGTGGAGCCAGAAACATGCTTGTTGCCTCACAAATTTACCGCCGCAAAGTTTCTAGAATCAGTCCAGTACGAGTGGAGTTCCAAAAAGTTCTCACACGCTGCAATTGCATTCTCTCTTCTCGTCCAGACAAAATAGCTGGAAGCTAAGCAGGGAGGAATGGCATGGCAAAAGAAAATACATCACACGCACCTCGTGACCTTGGACACATCTTTTTTTTTTTTTGTCTTCGAATACGCAGCTTTGCAGTGTGATCGAGCATGTACTCGTGGACAAGCGGCGGTCTCCCGCGGTGGCCCTGGTAGCGACGAGCGTGCTATGCTCAAATCAGCTAATGGCTGTGACAAGCGATTTTTGAGCTTGTAGTATCATTTGCTGAGGGAAGAGAGCAACTTCTAGCTTTGAAAATTTATTGTTAATTACAGGCCACGCGCTACGCTATAATATTTGCCCCGCGTATTCTCGGTAGCCTCAACTACCGATCGGCAGCGTTTTCTGACCATGTTCAATAAGTGTTGCAGAGCCCCTTTAAATTGAAAGAAGGGCTTCGCGGCAAAGAAATTTGTCCTGGATGGGCGCTTTCACGACTAAGCATTTCTACATTATAGTGAAACTATTTTAACAAGCGGTGAGATGCAGATTAATATACACCTATTCGTTTATTGTGAATACTTAAAAAATATTTGATAATTTAAATTCAAATCAAAGCGAATTCGAATACTCAACTATTCGTTTAAATATTTGAAGCATTTGAATATTCGCACAAGCCTATGAATGACGATGTGAAATAATGCACTATCTGGGTTGGTACTTCTAGACGAATGTTTAGTATATGAGGGATTTGCCATTTTAAAAGTTGCTGAGCATGAGTGGTGGTAGATCCACACATCTAGATTAAAATCCATGTTGCTCCTCTCTTAGTATGAATACGCAAGAATAAAATGTTGGACTAGCTTATTCATAGGCACGCCAACAAGCACTGAATGACAGGGCAAGAAAGTAATGACAAAGAGATTGCACCAATGTCTGTGCCACCTCTTGTCTCGTCCTGCACTGCTGGTTGCCATGACTAAGCCGAACAAGCATACATATCCCCTCTCCACTCACGTCTGCAGGCTGTGCGTCTCTACTATCTTCAGTCCCGTCCCGTTGGCTGTGTCGCCCCCAACATTGTTCTGTTTTGGTGGGGTGCAAGAGGAAGGCGAAGCCTGCGCTGCAGAAGAACTCTTGGAGGCAGCAGTTGGGCCGTTGCTGGTGGCCACAGCTATGGTCGATGAAGAGGAAGAGGAGGCGTCCTGTGCCGGCAAGTCGAAGCTCTTGTCGCCGATCTTGAGCAGCTCCTCCAGAGTTGAGAGGTCCTCAAAGCAGTCCTGGACGCCCCCTGAACCTTGCGTCGTCACAGTGGTCGAGTTCGCTGTGGACGCGGACACTGTGGATGGGGTGCGGGAGGAACTGCTGCAGACCGGCTCAGCTATGGAGGAAGGGCTGCAGCTGCTGTCTGCTTGGGGCTGGCCACCTTGGGCACCCTGAAATAGAATGCAAGGTGAGGAGTAAGGCAATGCAAGTCTGCCTGTCCAGAGATAGGCTTAGAGAAACAGTTGCCAACAGCCCCTTTTAGCCAAACAAGACAGCATGGAACATACAACGCTCATCACTTGTTCACTCACGCGAAAAGGTAAGTGCTCGGCAAGCTGTTCGTACATGGCTAACTACGATGAAATTGAAAACCAATAAGTCAAAATGCATTAACAGAAATCTAGACCTACTGTGCAAGCAGAAGACAGGAAGAAAGGAGACAGTTATCCTGTCTCCATTTTTCTTTCTGGTTGCATACTGAGTCTAGATATAGATTTAAACCAAATAGTCTGCATTGCTGCATTGAAAAAATTGAAAAAAACCAAGAAATGCAAGAGACAATGGTGAATAGATAGGACTACACAATTGCCATCTTGTGCAATTCTTGTATCTTGTGTGTGCACCTATAGTTTGATACAGCTTTAGAAGTCTGCAATATATTCTGCTCAAAAATAGCATATATTTTGAATTAAATATCTCAATCCAACTGACATTTCATACAAAACTGTCACAAAAATTTAGGACATCTGTAGGAAAGACAGACTGCGATGACTGAGACCAATCAGTAGGCGTAGCCTTACAGTGGGTCGCTATAATGCCTATCACTTTTTGTTTTTAAGAACTTTTCATCTGTCGGTCTGCTCATGAAGGCTTTACACTACGTCAAGTAGAGCGTGGAGAAGACCAACACACCTTCTCCTGACTTGTGTCCTTTGCGCCAGTAGATTGAAGTAGGTTTCCGATGGACCGGTTTGCAAAGTCGTTCTGCAACGAAAAAGTACGAGGCGATATGAGAAAGAGCTAGTAAAGTTTAAGCTATGTCTGAAAAAAAAAAGCATATGCAAAAATAAGGAAAAACCCGTCAGTAAACATCATTTCTCTCTTTTCAATTGTACTCCGGCTTACTAATAAAGAAACCGTGCGTGTGAATAACCAAGAATTCAAACAGAAAGCTTCCAGCTATTGAGGATAATGCATATTCCATTATATAAAGTAGTGAAATAGTAGGACTTGCCTCGACATGCACAACGCAGTAACTCATATATTGAGCTCCTTCATAAGACGCATGCATTGGGCAGCAATCGTTCTCTTATACGAGATTTTTCTTATAAGCAGGGCACCACACATGTATTTTCTTATCAAAACCTATTTCAATACAGGCACTGTGGTGTCTCTTATACCCAACTGTCTGTTACATCAGCATCTCTTATTAAGGGGTTCGAATGCATTTAAATGCCTAAACAAGGAATGCTCAACGTATGCTAAAAGCCCATCACAATGAAAGAAAAAAATTGTCGAGAGCTCTTTCTAAATGCGAAGCATTTCTTAGCGAACTTCAGCGACTTTGAGCGTGTCCGTCCGTCCGTCCGCCCGCCCGCCCGCCCGCCCGCCCGCCCGCCCGCCCGCCCGCCCGCCCGCCTGCTTGCCTGTCTGTCTAGCCGTCTACGACTTTTAGCTCTCCTGGCCGTTTCAATAATAGTATCGATACCGAACTTGGCATGACATAACATGACTGTATGAAGAGCATATTTGACTAGTCATGATTTACATTTCATGGTACTGCAGCTCTTGCGGTGGTTTCGTTCACATTGCATGTTGCAAAATTGGTATGGTATGGCATGATTGCATGGCGAACACAAGCGACAGACCCTAACACGAAAATCATGACATGCGTGTCATGTAACAACATGACTACATACCACGCTCATGTTGTGCTCACGGCCGTTTCGCTTGCGTCACATATACCAATTTTGGTGTCACCATACGTGAATGGATGACGAAGGTATGTGACTGGTGCAAACATGATAATCATGAGGTGCGTGTCATGTGAGAACATGACTATATGTCAAAGTCAAGGCGGGAATAAATTTTGACGTGACACAGTGCGTCTGCTCGCCGGCATTCATTTCGTCGCGTCATGCCGGCATTGCCACACCAGGCGCCGATCCTGCCATATACTCGCAGGCACGCGCTGCGCTGCGTTGCTTTGACGCATGCGCATTTAAGTGCATTCGGCGTCCCTCCGTTACGAAAAGAGGGAGACGCAGTGTTGTCTGGGTAACGCATCAGCGCGAAATGCAGCATGTCACATTTCGCGCCGGTTGTCGTCGGACCACGCCGACAGAGGCTGGTCGTGCCTGGCGTCAGACTATAGTGCTCGCGCGTTTTGCTAACGTAGCGTCGCTGTGCCCAGCGTGCCCGCGCGTGAGCGCTACATTGGAATATATTGGGCCCTTCATGATGCGCTCACGGCCGTTTCGCAAGCTCCACATATACCAAATTTGGTGTTACGTGACGTCAATGGGTGACGAAATATATGGCTGGTGCAAACATGATAATCCTGACATGCGTGTCATGTAAGAACATGACAACAGGCCATGCCCATAGCGTGCTCGCGGCCATTTAGCTAGCTTCACATATAGTAAATTTCGTATCACGTGACGTGAAGAGATGATGAAAGTAAACAACACATCTAGACATGATAATGGTGACACGGAAGTCATGTACGGCATCTACCTCCACCTCGTAACGTCGTGTCGATTTTAAGTTGACATCAACATTTATTATTCGTGCTTCGCATATCATCGATTCCCACTGTACGTGGGATCTGCCAATTTTTTTCTTTCTTTTTTTGAAGCAACTTAATAAAAACCAGCAGATAATGAAGCCAAGGGGGATATAGGGGACGCTAGTTGTGCTGTTTTAAGTATCACAGCGATCGTGTCATAGATGTGCCCCGCCGTGGTGGTCTAGTGGCTAAGGTACTCGGCTTCTGACCCGCAGGTCGCGGGATCAAATCCCGGCTGCGGCAGCTGCATTTCCGATGGAGGCGGAAATGTTGCAGGCCCAAGTGCTCACACATTTGGGTGCACGTTAAAGAACCCAAGGTGGTCGAAATTTTCAGAGCCCTCCACTACGGCGTCCCTCATAATCATATGGTGGTTTTGGGACGTTAAACCCTACATATCAATCAATCGTGTCATAAATGTGAAGAACGTATAGTGTACAAAATGACAACCTGCCGCTAGCAGGGACCAAACCAGCAACCTTTAGATTACGCGCCCGATACTCTTACCAACAAAACTACAGCAGCGGCAGTCCCCTTGTCCACTTGTCGGGTATTTATGTGCGTGCAAGCACTGGGAGTGTTAGCCAGTGTTAATCTTAGCCCTGATAAAGAGTAGTAGACTTTTCATCACCTGGTGCTACATAACATCTGAACGCCATGAAGTTCACATGCTACATACACATGCAATAGACAAGCATGCAGGCACAGATACATTCATGCATTGATTGATTTGTGGGGTTTAACGTCCCAAAACCACTATCTATACGATTATGAGAGACGCCGTAGTGGAGGGCTCCGGAAATTTCGACCACCTTGGGTTCTTTGACGTGCACCCAAATCTGAGTACACGGGCCTAAGACATTTCCGCCTCCATCGGAAATGCAGCCGCCACAGCCGGGATTTGATCCCGTGACCTGCGGGTCAGCAGCCGAGTACCTTAGCCACTAGACCACCGTGGCGGGGCTGCATTCATGCATACACATAAATGCATGTGCAGGCACATTAATACATGTGCATACACATTGACATACCTGTGCACACACACATACAGGCAAGTACACACACATGTGCAGGTGCACACATGTGTGCTTACATAAATACACTCAAGCGAATAACACACACTGTGGGAGCACTAGCACCCCTTGTAAGATTGTCTATGCCTCATGGCAAACAGGTCTCGTGGATAGGCCGCATTTAGGTTTAATAACCACCAAGCATTAGGTGGCGCAGTGCTGGCGTGGATTGTTCGGTAGCCCTGGTAGCGCTGCCTAGTGGCGAGGCTAGGTGGCCGCACAGAAAACATTCGAGACTCTTTGGCATTGGGACAACGAGCAACTGAACGACTCCTGCAGGAGATCCGTGGGAGCCGGCAACTGGTGGTCATTTGCCGTGGGTCCTTCGTGGTGAGTTGAACTTCAGCGACACTGCCTTCATGTTACATTGCATTTGTTATGTTGATTGAAGTATTGGAATATTGTATACAGTTGTTTCAGCATGTCACTAGTGACATGTTTGATTTAGGTGAAAATATCGTCGTTTGTAAAAGTAATTGAATAAATGTACACCATGTTTGATATGCCCGACTACATCTACCATGTCTGTGTGTTCTTAGAGCGAGACTCTCACTTCGAGACCCCCCAAAATATGCATGCATGCCATGGGAGGCACACACCCCACACACTCATACACACATACCTGGAGGGTTAATAATATGTGTCAAGAACTAAAAGCATGCAAAGTTCCCGTGCTCGCGCTTTTCATGACAGTTCGGTCACCTGATCGGGTGGTATGACACACCACAGGCATTCAGCATTTCGGATGCACTGGGTGCGTGCAAGTGGGTGTGAAAAAAATTAACGAAGCTTTGCGCTAGGGGTGAAAAGTCTGAAGGAAATTCAGAGATGGATGGCCTTTCTAGGTTTCTCTTCAGCTTTATATTTCTTACGTCCTCTTTTTTTTCCCCCTTGTTTCCGTATTTTTCTTTTTCTTTTTATTCCTCTTTCTGTACTTCTTTTTGTTTCTCTCTCTCTTTATATTTTATTCCCATTTTTTTATTTTTCTCTTACTTTGAGCCTGCTTCCTCTATTTTTCTATTTTTGTATATGGTTTTGCCTGCGTTATGCAAAGTGTGCTTGTCACTTTTTGCTGATAGTGTTAAAGAATTCTTCCATCAAGACGCTCGAAGAACAAGAGGAAGACTTCTCCTCGGTAAGAGCGCGCTCACTCATCACCAAGGCACTCGGAGAAATTAATGAAAAAGACTTCTTTCGTGCAAGGACTAGACATAGAGCATTTTGCCAAGCAACAATGACAGATATGACAGTATATGACAAAATACCACCACCCGGCCCCATAATGTCTCACTTTTTAAAAAGAGGAGGCCAATGGTGTGACGAGGACATGCCAGCATAGACGAAAAAGTACCGCATACGACAGCACATGACAGCCTGGCCACCTAAACTGCTTCGCTCTTTCACAAGAGAGGAGGTTGATAGTGTAGCAAACACATGCCGATGTAGATGAAAGAGTGGCGCTCCTTTCCTACATCAAGGGGCTGTAGCAGTGATGCCAGCAGTGCCGCCTAACGAGAGTGAAGTTTCATGGATACGTGGGGAAAAGCACTCTTTCTCTTCTGAGTATGGTAGTGTTCGTGGATGGACATATCTCGCGTGCAGGTTCATGGGGGCAATAATACAGGCAGATCCTGCGAACTGATGTGGAGGGTCGAACGTGGGCGACCCCACAAACCATTCTGGCCCTGCTCCAATTTTAAATGAATGCCCTAAATAACAAAGCAATATTTTTGAACAGGCACAGATTGAGCATTAGCAGAGCTAAAATGATGTAGCTCTCAAAAGACACAGTTCTGCTTTTTGCACCAACCACCGATGCTTTCTGCTCATTCTAGTGTACATTATAAACAGATGTGCACATGTATCAGCTGCAAGCTGAGAAAAAAATAAAGATGTCCAAAAGAACAAGCTGCAATGATGAACGAAATGCTTCACCGTGATGGTTAACTCCTGTTCAAGAGTTAATTTCCAGCACCAGTTTTTAATGAGTGATGAATATCCACACGTTGAATTAACTCTCGATTTCAAAGCAAAAAAACGCACTACATTTGGCTCGATGTGCAAGTTTACTTTTATGTGTCTTCCGCTTTCTCTGTGCATACTTTTCAAATGCAAACAATAGAAGAAAGGCAGAATCACGAGCAGTGATGAACAACCAGGCAGCCGCGAAGCAATGCCACTCACCAGAGACCTAGAGGCGATCCCCGCGGCTGTTTCGGCTGGCGATGCCGAGCTGCGCAGCGTGTTCGATGACGGACCCACGTCACCACTGCACGAAGGCAGCTGCTGCTCGCCAGGCGACTTGGGCTCCTCCTTGATGCGCACCACAGACACCGAAGGGGACGCAGTGCGTGACGAAGAGGAGGACGACGTGGAAGAGGGCCCTGCCCCAACGGGTGTGATGGTGATGGCACTGTTCCTGCCAGACAAATCAGACGCATCCCCGACAGCTCCTAGGAGGACTCTAGCAGAAGGGAACGGGGAGGCAGCAGGGCAACATGGTAGCGAGTCGGTGAGGAAGAGGTTAGCCAAAAGGAGGTAGAAAGAAAAGAAAATGCCTAAGCAAGTGTTTTGTTCTCAAGTAGGTCACCTCAGCCACCAATCAAAAGGGCACAAGAAAAGGCAGAGGCAAGACAGTGCTATTAGGCATTGCCAGTCATATTTACTTGTGTTCTAAGAGGCCTATAACCCATTAAATCAGAGACTATACCAATTGGCCCTTTCCATAATTGGCAAGTACGCTCCCTTGCGCTGCACATTTGCCTGCCTAATGGCAGCACAATTCGTGCTTGAAGTGCAGTGGAGGTGTTAGTTGCACATCTGTTATGTGTGCTTATTTATACCACGTCATAAAGCAAGCAAGCTGCTGTTTCTACCGGTAGCAAGTTGTCTTTTCGTTCACTTTGACTTCTTCGATTTTATGTCATAACTGTTATAATACAGCTAAAAAACACCAAATAACATTCACTAAACCTTACTTTGTTCTATTGTCTGCTTGTTTTCATTTAGGTTGCGACTAACAAAAAAAAGAAAAAGAACGCGCTCTCGATAAACTGCTCTTTTCTCACCGTTTAAACCAGCTAACAATGACATTGCCACGTCTCCAGGAAAGTGTTATAGGTTGCAATACAAAAGTTTTTTTTTAGAAACTTCAAGAATTGTTCGGTTCTGCCACAAAAGGTTGCTTGTAAGCACATTCATTTCAGCGACGATGTTAGTGTTGGACGAACGGAGCATTCGCAACACAGCGTATAAATTTCTAGAGATGAGATCACACTTCATTTAACATGAGTAGTAAGAACGCTCGGGTAAGTGAAGTGTCAGCAAAAGCAGGTGTGTGCTGCATAATGTCAGCACATCGAGAGGGGCTCCCACCACCATGGTTAACAAGACTACCCAACCAAAATAGAAAAAAAGAAAGAAAAAGGGCAAACAAAGCAGCACACGCATGTGGCAAGGTCAATTTTTTACAAAGCTGATCCTCTCCGAAACTTGCAAGACTTTCCTCAACGTGTTTCATTGCTCCCTCACCCACCATCTCTCCAATATTTTTACCATTAACAGTGTTTTCAGAAGTAGAAGCCACTTTTCTCACTTACAGCCTGAACAAGAGATACAGAAAATTCAGATCTAATACAAAGGCACGGGTTACATATGTGAGAGAAAGTTGTGGCTTATTTAAAGTTCGAGTGAAATTCCAGCTTGAGATAGACTCACCGACAAGTTTTCAACATACCCTAATATTAGTGAAGATGGCTTTGAAATATCTAGTTGTGGCGAAGCCTTCGAACAGTGGGTCGTCCTCTCCAGCGCCTTCTAGTGGGCCACCCTTTTAGCAAGAAGAAGAGCAGCTCGTGCGGAGAGTCGGTACCCGCATTGACTGTCGCTGTCAAGCATCATCGACAAGTGCCCGCCAATAAACGTCTCAACATATTCTTAATCTACAGCATAAACTTCTTGCCTCAGACTGCTGTGGTATGCTGATTTACTCCTTAAACTTGCCAGTTTAAGAAAAATCTTGCTCCCGAAAAGGCACACGAAATGCCCGATACTTAATAACTGCACCACAGCGCTGTAAAAATAGCCGAATGCGTTAAATTAGCACACAAATATACATAAACTCTGCAAGTTTTACCAAAATCGAGAATTTTAAAAGAGCATTTTACTACCCATGAAGCTCTTATTAGCTGTGTAGTAAATTAGTACAAATTTCTATGACCCTATGCCATTTGTGGCACAATGCTGGAATTTCAACAGGATGTCGCAATCGTTCTCCGATACAAGTATGCAGTACGCATGATGCAATTTTGGTAAATACTGTTTGTCAATATTTTCGTCCGTGCCCCATTCAATTAAGGCAGGGAGCGATACCATGAAAGATTGTGCAATGTGCATCTGTCCGGAAATTTTTGACATGGCATTACAATAACAGAGCGCTCCATTTGCTATAATCAACAACCCCCATTTGGTAAAACTAACTTTAAAGGGACCATGACATGGTCACCCAACAATTTCCAGCGTCCAGTGAAAACCACAAGTAGAAGGTCTATTACGTCTATACTGGTATGAAAAGTGGGCCGTAAAAGAATATTGCTGTGCAATACAGGCCCTAGAAGTTGCCGGCTGTACAATCTGCCCTCCGCTGGCAACTGGAGCAGTGTTGTCGTCTTCTACCAACGTTTCTGCCGCTGCTAATTGTTCACTTGAGCGCTAAATAAGAAAAAAGCTCAAATACCTCTATTTCTTGCGCAGCTGACGACGGAACAATGCTGTTCTCCGGAATGCAGATGTTCGCACAGCCAGCTGCTATGCACGACACAGCTCGGGAGTGCACCACAGTGTTAATACATTCTCAGGCCACTAGCGTACTTGCAAGTATAGTCCAATAATAAATTAAGTGCTTGACCAAATGCGCTTAAACTTCGACAGCTTATTTATAAGTGCTTAAGAATTAACCCACATAACACAGATTACGACTCAATATTCGATGTCATGGCCCCTTTCAGCTATACCTAAAAAAGTGCCAGCTGACCACATACCCTGCGAAAAACTTCCACTAAAAGTGATTGATAACTCCATACATTTACTTAAGAGGGGGAGGCACTATGACAAACCTTTGCCTCCCCCTAGAGGGTAACCCCGCACACGCCTATGATTCTATGCCAGTAAGCACTCACCGCTCGAGAACACTAGTTTCAGGCAGGCGTGGCGAGCCAGATCCAGAACTTGTGCTGCCTGCCACCAGGTGCGATGGAAGACGGTTCGTGGAGGGAGGCGTGCCATCCCGCGACCCTGAAACTCTGCGCATCTGCTGTTGCTGGAGGGCAGCTGCTCGTGCGGACGCAGAATCCAACATGATCACCTTGGGGGCTGGCTGCGGTATGATTTGTACACCAGGTGCCAGCGGTGGTGGCCGGGGTAGACCACTCACCGGTGCTGGTCTGTATGGGAATGTGTCGA
The DNA here is from genome assembly GCF_043290135.1 of Rhipicephalus microplus. Taxonomy (NCBI): domain Eukaryota; kingdom Metazoa; phylum Arthropoda; class Arachnida; order Ixodida; family Ixodidae; genus Rhipicephalus; species Rhipicephalus microplus. The sequence goes on along the minus strand of NC_134701.1, from coordinate 213,376,198 downwards.
AAGAACAGTTTTGCCAAGGGTAATAGCTAGTCCACGAAGCAGTACGTCCCCCAAAATAAAACCCTGGCTAGCCTCTGGTACTCCACTATCCACATTGTGCATGCGATCTGATTAAAATCAGTGATAACCTTGGTATTGCAGTGCCCAAGCCGAAACACGTTTTAACAGTGGAATCCAGTGACTGTTTAAAAAAAGTTTTGTTCAGTCTTACCACTAGGGCAAAGCAATGAATGCGTTGTTGGGTGGCTCAAGGGCAGTTTTCAGTTTGAGAGAAAATGTAAAATTAGTGGTGGCAGAAAATACACTCAAGCTGCTTCGTGATCTGCGTACTGTGAGCAGTAAATGATGCATATGAATAGCTCGCCAAAATATCACCAGTTTAAACATGGCAAGTGTTGGATAGCACAACGGGTTGCGGAGCGAGGGGCCACTGGTTCGAATAATCGGCATGTTGCTTTAGATTTTTTTTTCTACAGATTTGTTTTCCTTATGCCTTTTTCACATATATAAGGACATATACATATCCGGGACATGACAGCGACGGTAAAAATCAGCTGAGAGTGTCCATATCATTGCTATCGCAATAAAAGAAAAAAAGCAGTATTTGTATCAATGTACGAGTTCACTCACCTAGACTTATCAGTAGTCACTGGAGATATGGTAATGCTTGAGTTGAGCGTGATGGGAACACTGGCAGAGGTTGGCATCTGTTGTTGCTGTTGTTGCTGCTGCTGCTGCTGCTGTTGTTGTTGCTGCTGCTGCTGATGATGCTGTTGCTGCTGCTGATGGTGCTGTTGCTGCTGCTGATGGTGCTGCTGTTGCTGGTGGTGCTGCTGCTGTTGCTGCTGATGGTGCTGCTGTTGCTGCTGATGGTGCTGCTGTTGCTGCTGGTGATGCTGCTGTTGCTGTTGGTGATGCTGTTGTTGCTGCTGCATGTGATGCAGCTGCTGTTGTCTCATCATAGCTGCCTGCTGGGCAGCAAGGGCCTGGTGCGACGGCATGCCCTGCAAAAAGAGGACATGCAATGACGGGTGAGGAGATGAAGGGAGTCACAGTAGTCTGCTTCATCAACTGGGATACAACAATAGATGGACGAAGTGAGAAACTAAGAGACAGAGAATCGAGACACAACTGAAGGCTGAGTATTTGTTCAAGAGTACAACAGTGCTGGCATGTGTGGCACAGTCAATAAGCCTACCGTGAAATTCCGAGCAACTGCCCCCATCAGTAAAAGCCCCCCCCCCCCAACTTCACTGGCGATTTCCAATATCCGCGCCATTCCAAGAGTGTGCCCCCTCCCTTCCAATACAATCCAATCAAATCCTGCTATGCACTGCAGCCCGATTGCGCCGCACATGCTCTGTGCCATTTGTTGCTTTGTGTTGCCATGGGAGGTCAGCTGTACCTATAAAGTCCTACACAGTGGCGAAGAAAATCGAGTTTATTCGATGGCATCAAGAAAACAGAAAAAATGTACACCAAACGTTTCGACACTTCAAGCTCGACCGGAAGCAGATACAGGAATGGGAGAAGAATTTCGATCATTTGCTAAAGGTAAACTACGGGAAAGCAAAACTTCGACGGAAGCTCAGTAACGCCGCGCCAGTGTTCAGCGAACATGTGGACAATGCGCTCTTCGTGTACCTTGAGCATGAAAGAAGAGCAGGACGTCAAAGAGGCCATCAAAACTGCAAACAGCAAGCACTTGGGAAACTTCATCGTTACATAAGTAGCTGGAAACAGCGGTACAGCATTGTGATGCGCCACACTACAAACAAGAGCAACTTTCGGAGGCAGCAAGTGCCTTTTGGTCTTCAGCGAACTCGCTGAAGACAGCGCAACAGCTACATAACAGGTGCCCGATGGCCAACATGAATTAGATGGTGGTGCGAATATTTTTTCCCTTTTTTTTTTCCCCCATTTGTATCAAATGTTCGCCTCACCACCACGAAAAACAGCTCGATGACATTAGAGGAATAATGCGAGAATGGCTGTCAAGAGTTTGGGGCCCAAACGTCGACGACGTGCAATGCTTACTAGTGTTCAACCAGGTGCCTATTCGTAAGATACAAGCCGCTACAATGGCTTCGAGGAGTACGACACCAATGTGCTTTACGTGCCTGCGGGGTGCACAAGCATCCTGCAGCCTGCTGACATGTATTAGAATAAGCCATTCAAGTCCACCTTACGGCCGTTTGTGAGAGCAGTATGTGTGAGAGGAAGCACGAACATCAAAAGGAAATTTGAAGAAGCTGCCTTGGCAACATGTGCTTGATTTTGTGGCCGAGGCAAGGGCCGCTGTATCTGAGGAGACAGTGGCATGGTCCTTCAAGGAATATGGTCTTAGTAACACGCTCAATGGCTCGGAAGATGGCGACATGCACAGCATACCGGCCGATCTTAGAGCTGTAGTGCCAAAAAAACCATGGCGGACTTCAAGCGGAATGCTGCAATGCAACCCATTTTTTTGCAACGGACTCGGAGAAGTCTCAAGTTTTTCAATGGTCTTCAAAGCAATTAAAAGCTACAAATTTTGAGCCTAAATAAAGTTCACTGTAATAAAATTTCAATCTACGCACACTGCATTTTCTTTTTCTGGAGTGAAGATTTTACCACCACGTTGAATTTTGGTGTCCTTCCAAGATAGGCATCCCCCCCCCCCCCCCCCCTTGCCAGCACTTTCAACTTTGTTGAGGCGGGGCACTTGCTCGGAGTTTGATAGTAGAAGTACAGCTGTTAAGGTCATGGTGCTGTAACTCTTTTTAAATTCTTGCAAAGCCACTGGCTAAGAAAATTTAAAAAAAAACACAAGAAGTGGCCTCTCGAGCTCACCACATCCATCTAGTACTCTGCTTCGCCTACAGTTAGCATGAGAAATGCATACTGACTGAATGGAAAGACAAAATGCACGCTAGAGAATGTTTGCAATTATGTCTACTACGAGTTCGGCAGCAACCATAACTAAGAGATGACCGGGTACTCTATGTTCAATGATTTCCTGCATTGTATTTAGATGCTCGAGAGTACCGACTCCTTAAAAGGATGCGACTTACATGCTGCTGCCGCACGCCAGGCTGCGGGCGCATCGCCTGACTGGGATGTTGAGGTGCTGGGTGAGGGCTCTTCTGCATGGTGTACGTTCCACCTGCTGCTGAGGGCCCCATACGAGCCATGTGGCTGAGGGCAGCCATGCTGGCACCTCCCTTCTGGTTCATGGGGCCCTGGTTCAGCAGGTGACGCAGCTGCGGAGGAGGAGCCCCAGGGTAGCCCCCGCCTGGCACCACGTACGGGCCAGGGTAGGGAGGCGGGCGGACGTTGGGAGGCATCCCATGTGCCGTGCCCATGGCACCCTGTCGCTGCTGCGGAGAGAACTGTGTTGACGAGGGTGGACACACGGGGCGCTGCGGCTAGCCCAACCCTGTACAGCCCCCCTTGACAAGCTAAGAACAACAATACGTGTTGCACCAACTTGATACATCACAATACAGACCACAATTTGTATCTTTCTAATAATAGCATCTAAAACAAACTTGCACTACAAGGAGTAAACAGGCAAATACACCAGTGAGTGTGTAATGTTTTGGAGGCACTAAATTGTTCATGCTCTACCATGCACACTGCCATCCCTACATACAGGTAGCTCCGCACACCACGCCTCCACGACATTGTGGTCATATAAGCGCACTGTAGTGCCTCATAAAAGCTACTCCTCTCCTTTTCTGCTACGCAGGAACACTACAGTGCTTTGTGCCCAATCACATGTGGGTTTTTGGAACCAAGTATTGCAGTTCAAAAGGCAGCTTGCAAGATGTGCAATGAAAACAGTGTCTTGCATTCCTAGTTAGCATGTCACCTAACTTGCTTTACACATTAAACAAAATGGAATGGCATGGCAATAGGAAAGCAGATATCATGAAACTGTCATGTTGGCGATTGTTCAGTCATCTGGAAGCCAGTCAAAGTGTCCAGTGGCAGAAAAGAAAGAGCATTACGCAAGACTATGCACACGTATCAATTTAGCCAAGCTTCGCAGCTGTTGAATGCACTGTTTAATTACTTGTTCCTTCCTTGAATTGGCCATAAGTGTAACTGAAAACATAAAACTGTAACTGCCAGGAAAGTGGGTGACTTCCCAGACCTGGACGTTCACATTAAGGGGTTATTCACAGACCATGCCAGGGCATTCTTCATTACTGCAGCTTCTGAACAAAAATAGAACAATTTTAAATAAACCGTTAAACAGTTTTGGCTATTGTATATAAAGAAGCATGCCGCTGCCTTTTTTTCTCTTAGAGATGCTCTTTGTGGCCAATAATTAAAGCAAACAATATGCTTAATAGCTCTTGATATGAAACTCCGCTAGCTGACTATGCAGTTATGATAAAGCACTAAAACATAATTTACAACAATGCAATCAGACAAGATAGATAACTCTGTTATTATCAACTGCTTTCCGAGGATCTGAGATGTGTTTCAAGAAATAAAAAGTTCTAGCTATAGTCCCCAGAATAATTGATGCAGTTAAATGAGCACTAATTTCCTTGCCTGTGTAGCTTTGTCCTCAATCCCACAAAAAATAAATGCAGTAAAAGCTCATTTATTCAGATTTCACAAGACCTGTGAAATCTATATGTGTGAAATAATCAAATGACTAATTATCAAAAGCATCAAGAAAACCATAAACCAGTGTACAAGTAACACCCATACATTTTCATTTTCTCAGTGAATATGCAAATTTCTGCTTATTTTGCACAAAAACAGTGTAAAAGCAGCAATTTGTCATTTGTCAGTTCGTTCACAATGCGATTGCGAATCGAGATCTCCACGTCTTAAGCCAAAATAAAACATGCTCTGAATAATCTCCCCTAAAGTACCGTCGCCACCAAACCTACCACGAACATGCGAGAATTTTTTCACCAGAAAATATGGCTGCCAACTGATCGTTCCTTGATTGCAATATAGCAAGAGAGTTTTACGTCAGCATGCAGACCAGGGCTGAAGCTTTTCATCTTCAGCTTCGAACACATGTGCATTTTGTAACATTGCAAGCGTATTGCCCAAAGTCAAAATGAGGGCACTAGCCTGCGGCCGCTTCGGTCGTTCACAAACTCCATTCCCGTACCTTTGCGTCGCACATATTCGGCACATCATGCACGCCGAGTTCCGAGGATCATCCAAATATTAACCGGGTTGAAGCCAAATATCAGAGAGTTAACGAGTTTAATGCCTTTAACCAATGCATATACTTACTGGGACTGGAAAACAGGCCCACACTATACAACTTCAAAAAATTAAATATTAAGTTAATGAGCTTTTACTGCAATATTCCTGGTACAACAACTCCAGTTTATAACTTCCATTAGAAGTGGTCATAACAGCAGTGCAATGGGTCATGAATTAAAACAAAAAACCCTTGGCAGGACAACCAGCTTCCTAATGGCCCAATACCCACAGCTCGTATCAATGCCTTGGTGGATAAGCCTAACGTTGATTTGCTCAACAAGTCTTACACTTTTGCTTCAATAAAAAAGCAGTAGTAGTAAGCTGAAAAAAAATCAAGAAAAATAAAAATACTAAGACAAGCAAAATACTACGCCATTTCAATCACATGCAGCCCAGCCATGTTGTCACATTAGACACTACGTCTTGCTTCATTATAAAAAGACAGGCAGGTGTTCAACAGGCAGACCACTATGAACAAAAGCAGCACAACAGTGGTCCAATAATAGTTCATGCGTTTTTCCCAGGACAGCCAACACATTCCAGAGCCCATGAAGTAGGTTACAGGACTCAAAGGATGCACATACACCAAGTTGGCAAACATAAGCAGGGGCGTAGCAAGCGTTTGACAGCAAGCTGGCACAACTGCTAGGGACCAAGATGAGGCAGCTGCCGGTGAAGCAGCTGAACACTAAATGGCTCGCAGCAAGCTGCACAAAGGATGCAAGAAACACGGCATGGACAAGGGCTGACTGACACCTGCTTGCCGACGATCACGAAGCAGGCAAAGTGCGCACATCAAACTCATGCACACACACACGGCTCACTACCGACGGGGACAAAACGACGGCGTTTCACATGCGACAAGACTGAGGACATAACGTAGCCCACAGTACCTGCTCGGACAAAGCCGGCCACATCTGTGAATAGGGCAACTGCAGAGAATAACAACCGGAACGTTTTTTTACAACTCTTCCCATCGTTTCTTTCCTCGCTGTTCAATCATTTTGTACGCAGTCGCTGGTCAGCACTTGTCCATTTCCCACTTAAAACTTCCAATGTTAATAATGTCACCAACTTCATGCATCAAAGCTACGATAATCCGAAGGCAACCAATAATGGCATGAGACAGACAACACAGTCCCTTTTCACCACCCTTTTCAGAGGCGTCCTGAGAATGCCTTGTGTGAGACAAGCCATGTGGGAGAGGAGAAACTAGGGGAGTCAGTGGTAATGAGAGAGACCCTTTCCCCTCTCTGCAGTCCAGTGATGATGAGTATGGCAGGAGGAGTGGGGGGTCAGGGGCAAGACTAGCAGGCTGAGGTGGGAAAGGGAGTAGCAGAAGAAAAGCCGGCCGGGCTTAAGTTTGTACCCACATGGTGATAAAGTCCAGGCCCTGGGCCAGTCGGCATTGCAGGGTGGAAACCTTCAGGGTACCGGGGAACAGACTGCAGCGGGCAGCCAGCAGCCACAGGGAACAAGAACACAGCAGGACAGTTCACATACAGCTCTTTCTCTCTTTCCCTGCCTCAATTTATAACTTTCTCTTTTCTATACAACACACCTTTGTATTCAACATGGTTCACCCTTTGTATTCAGCTTTTGTACTAAACACAATTGAGAAAATTTTATCGGCTGATTCGGCAGTCCCGTAACACACGGGGCACGAGCAAGGCGCAGCAGAACTGCGAAGTGAGGTTACTTTTGTATCCTCACTAGTGAGGTTACTTTTGTATTTTGGACGCATATGTAAGCATTAAATAAGCCAGTCCGAAAAGATTAAACGCAACATCTTTAAAAAAAACGTAGGATGCAAGCATGAGCATTTGCATCAATAACGATGACTTACAATTACTCCCTTATAAATAAACAAAAGCATAATATTGCAAGAAAGTACCACCAGTTATAAAGAGAGAAGGAAGCAAAAAAATAGCAAAATAAAATGTTAACAAAACATTGGGAAAGAAATCTTTTGTACAGAGCCACGCCAGCACTGGCTACTTCGGCTGACATCAAAATGTAAGGGTTTTTAAGCACAGCCAATGAGCAAGATAAAGATTAGCACATAAGCTCCATACTTTGACAACATCGCTACAGTTAGTTTAAGATGGGCCAGCAGTCCGTGCAGTGACAGTGAATGTGACCGCGCTTAGTAAAACTTGTTTTTGGGCTAGCTGTTACATACTAAAATACGAAAAGACGTGTACCGTTGAGTAAGGAATAAGACAGGAAAGAAAAGGACACCGCTCGCAACTAACTTCACTCTTGGGAAAGTAGTGACATTTCTTGCAATGCTCATGTTCGTTTTTTTTTTCTACCCCCCCCCCCCCCCCCCCCGCCCCGTAATGCTTGTATGGATGCAGACTAAATAAATAATAATAACAATGGATATAACCAAAGCAACCTACATACATAACGACAAATATATAGCCGCACCTATGAGCGCGCGCACGGTTGCTATGGTTATATAAGTTGCCGCTTTTGTGAGAATATAGTTAGTTGCGAGTGACGCCCTTTGCTGTTCTCTCTTATTACTTTCTTGATAGTACGAATCTATTCTGTGTTTCAGTAAGTCGCAGTACTATTCGCTAAGTTCCAAGATAGATGAGACTGCAGGATAAACAGTGTCAATGCACTGTCCAGGCACACAGTGCCACCTGGTTACCTGGTCCCTTGCAAGTCACCTCTACCACGAATTAACCTTGTGAAATACGCAACAAAAAGAAAAAAACTTGCTGCAATACGTCTTTCAGCATTCTCTCGAATCATAGGTCAAACGTGGTACATTGACAATTTTTTTAGGTAGGTTCCTCAAATCTGATGCGAAAGAGATCAATGAGCTGTCAGTCAGTTAATGAGGTAGCATTCAACTTGTGTGATGATTACCTCAGTCAAAGTGAGAGAATTCGTGTACACATAGTTGCGCTCATGTGTACGTATTTCATAAATTCATTACCAACTTCTACTATATCCAATGTTGGGCCCTTGAAAGCAGTAAGATGGTGTTTACTTAAGTGATATATATATCTATATGCTAATGTGTGTTATATATCTATACAAAGAATAGATCTGTGAGCACTTGTTCTCGATGTAGAATCAGGTTCGTTACAAAGAGTTATGCTCTAGCGCCTCCTGCAATGAAATGCAGCAGAATGTCTTGCATTTTCAGTTATGAGTGGTTAACGTCACGATGACGTAAGGCTAATCATATCCGTGAGTAGCATGCAGTGAGCATGCCACGAGTGGCCGCTAGGTGGGTGCAATCAAAATAAACTGTACATCACTCAATTTACTAAACACATGAGCACCTTTTCACAAAACCGCAGGCATGGTGCCAAGCAAAGATACTCTCTCACCGTACTACAGGTCTGGGGTATGTTTATCACACTGGAGCAATCCTGAACTCTGTTTCTTTTGATGCATACTGGCAAAATGGTTGCAGTAATTGGTGCGAATCTGACTTCGCAAGCAGGTTCATCATGACCATTACAAAACCTTTGCTTTGCATAGGCATCATTATGAAATTCTGGAGCGCAGGTGGCCCAGCACTGTGATGTTATAAATCCTAAAAAAGATTTCATGTGTTCTTAGAGACTGTAGAACTTCTGAAACAGCCTCCTGCGCAAACAGGAAGAAATAGGAACATTCACAAACTCAGAAGTTCGTGGCGATGAAAGGGCAAGTTGCAAACGGTTTATAGACACCAGTGTTAGTCACATACACACCCACACACACATAGTTGCTCAACGAAAAGTCAAAAATGCAAATAAAAACCGACACGCAAAGTAGTGCCTGAAACGGAAACATAAATAACTTTGACGTCATGCACAAATGCTTCACAAAAAACAAATACATTAAATGATTAAGGTAGTCCAGTTCCATGTACAATAATGTATCTTCATTTGGCAGGAAATCTTTTTCCCGAGGCAGTAGCACATGAATAGCTACTAATCCCTCGAAGACAAACAGGTGAAAATTTAATGTGCCTCCATATGGCATTGGCAACAATGGTTTGCCCACATAAAAGTAGCAAACACAATTTTCAGTATAGCACAAGTACAATCCACAGACAAAGACCAGCATTTACGCGTAGCACAAACGTTACAATGACACGTGCCATTTCGACAAGCTCGGCAAAAGAGCGGACATGTTCTCACCTGTTGTTGTTGCTGCTGTTGTTGCTGTTGTTGTTGTTGTTGTTGCTGCTGCTGCTGCTGTTGTTGTGCTGAAGATACTGCGTCGGGAGGCGGCCCACCTCGATGCTGGTTAAGGGCTGCTGCCTTGGCAGTGGCAGACCACGGTGGGGTGCCGACAATGGGTTGCTGGTCGACAAGGATGCAACCCAGATTTGCAATGTAGTTAGTGAGGAATTCGGCCTCATATAGGAACTTGATGTCCACCACGTGCTGTGGGTTGGGGATTTCGCAGCGAGTCTTCAGCACTGTCCGCATCTAGGCCCACAGGAAAACCCGCCACAAAGGGTATTGAAAAAAGTTTCACATTCGCAATTGTAAAGCTCACTCTCTCCAAACATGCAATAATCGCCCAGTCCCAAAATTTAACACTACTGCCACGACCAACTTTTAAACAATTGTTCCAAATATAGAAGGGTGCCGATCTTGCATACAAGGCAAAATAAGTCAAAGACATCATTGAGCATTGTTTATTTGCAGAAACTTCCTTGTGGGAGGCGAAGACTAAAGGCTAAAAAGGTATGACTGATTATTAACCCTTGACAACTCAGTCCGCATCAGTAACATGGCCTACTATACAATCAATAACGCATGAAATGTTTCCTTGCTTTTACATGCTATGATATGCACACATATCTTTTTCTGTATTTATACATTCAAAATAGGTTCCAAACACATTCTGCACTAAAGAGAAAACGAATTGCTGGGATCATATTATTCCATTTAAGAGTGAGCATCACTGCAAGAAAAAAATTTTTTTTAATCATATAAGATTTCAAGCCACCTTGAGAGCCAATGGATCTAGCATGATATTATTGAAATGAAATTACTTACGATGGAATTTAAATTGTACAGTTTTCAGTGTAAAGTCAATACATGATTCATAAAGGTTTAGAAATTGCACAATCCTGCTTGTCGGAACCTGAATACTGTAATAGTGAAGACAAACAACAAGCTATCTTAAAAATTGCAGTCTACCAAAGGACTGTCACAGTATTCACACTGGAATTTGAAAGAGCATTCCTGTCAATGAGCCCAGCCTTCTTGCTTCCTGAAACTCACATGCACCACATGTACCTGCAATTTTTTATAGGTTTCTATAGAAAAATATCTACACACAAGTTTAGTATTGTTGTCTAAAAGTAAACACAAATTTGGCAAAAAAAATTTATTTCACAATAATCTACACAAATTCCACAAGCATTTCTTTAATAGAAAACAAAACGTCACAAGTTAGGGCCATCGGTTATCCCCCGAAAATTTGCTAGTCGTACAGAGTATGCAAGGCAACCTGGATGCCTACCTGACTGCAGATGGCTTTCTTGCTAAAAACGAGTGCCACGTCGCTTCCACGGTTAATCGCGGCCTCGGCAAACTTTTGGCACTGTGCAAGTTTCAGCGAGAGAGCCATCAGCTCCTCGTTCTTCGATGATAGCTGCAACTTCTTCTTGTTGCAGATGTCATTCAGCTCCTGCAGCAGCAACTTGCCTCTCTTGTTGATTTCGGTGATGAATCTGAAACACGTCGCTGCATTATGCATCAGAGCACAAACACCCATTTAAAGGGGCACTTAAGGCAAATGCCAAAATTAAAGCTCAATGAACGACAATGCCTAAAATGACAACATAATCAATAGCAGTGCCCTACTTATGGAGAAATTAAGCTAAATGTACCACATACGTGCACCACAAGTGGGACATTAGTAGCGAAATGATCCCGATGACGTGAGAGAGTTCGACTACAATAACCCATAGTAACCAAACTAGCTGCAATAAAAAAGAAAGCCTTCCAGGCATCAAGAAGCATTATAAAATGCTACTAGTCCATTTCTGTTTGCTTTATGTAAAAAAGAACCGCCTAGCATTACTACGAAGAATGGCACGAGTGGGAACTAAGCCGAGCCAAACAAGCAGAAAATTGTTCAAAGGCTGTTGTGCCTTGTGTGGATCTCACTACTTTCTCTCTGCTGTTACTAGTGTCGGCAGCCGCGCAGTAAAGGCGGGCAATGTTGGGCACGGACAGTGACTCGAGACGGACCGCCTTCAGGCGGAGGACTTCAAGTGTGCCAATGCTATGTGGATTACTGAAACGTCATCTTATTTCAAAATAAGCACTTCCTTGGCACAAAAGTAGCACAACGACGTTTCTGGACCGCTATTTCAGCATTCAACATTGACCTAATACTTGCCCTTAGTGTCCCTTTAAGGTAAAAAAAAAACATGATGACTGGATCGACATTTAACGAAGACGACAATAACATGACAACATCAGACGTCCAATATTACCAATCATTTAGTCGAATTTAGCCAATCGTATCCAGTCGTCACCCAGAACAATGCAAGTCACTGCTGAGTAAAGATAGTCTGCGAGTAAAATATGCTAGTTGAAGTCGCACTTCAACGACGATGAACCAAGAAATGCAATGGACCTCTTCGGTTGCCTTGTTGACAACTCTGTACTTATAGGACACCTTCGTAATAAGTAAACTTGAAGACAATCTCGTGTTTGCAGGAATTAATTTGACACTAAAACTGTTTTATTTTTCATGTCGTATGCATGAAAAAAACTCAGTTTTGCAGTTTTTAGTGATAAAACGTCCAAGGCGCACAATAGTGAGAAACTTCAGATTAATTTGGTCATGCGGGGTTCTTTTATGCCCACTTGAACCTAAGCACACCCTCGTTTCTTGCATTTCAACTTCATCAGAATGCAGCAGCCATTGCGGGGAACCAAACCTGCACCCTCATGTTTAACAGCAACGCATTAGTCACGAGTCTACCACTGCAATGAGGTACGTTCCTTGATGACTGACAAGCTTATATTTTCCAACAATCCACTACAATATCAGCAACTTTTTTTTTTCTGTCTCCTCTTATGCAACATAGCGAATCTTGGAGGTGATGGTGCCAACTGGCAACTAATCAATGACATGAGGCCTTATGAAAAGAAAGGGGTTCTTACAAAATGCAGGTCCCAATTCTCAAATAGGTTCAAGAAAGGACAATGGCTCACCTGACTGCAAACATTTTGATGTCGCTGGTGACTTTTTGCTCCTGCTGGGTGATCTCGTGGTGCCGTTTGCTCACCAGGTTGCGGGCACCCTCGATGTAAGACTGTTTTTCACGAATCTTGGCCAGCAAGCCGTTAAGGTTGCTCTTTTGTTGCTCACACGCTGATGAAATGAACTGATACTTGTGATCTTTGTGCTCCTGCAGCTGGCAGTCACGGCATGTCAGCTTGTCACATGTCTCGCAGTACAGTTTTAGTTGTTCCTGCACAAAAACAGGCAGCAAGGTATTAGAAAAAATATGAAAGATGTATTTCTTTGGTTGACTGATTGATTGATTGGTATAGCTAGTTGAGGGGAACTTGAAGGCTCTTTTGATTGGGACACCATAATATGCACATAAGTTACAATCTTCTATTATGATGTGCTGTGCCTTTGATAATTACATTGATTAGATACTTACATTAATGTAACAAACAAAAGCAAGGTGCCTGGTCTCTCAAGAGAGCCATATAGATAACAAGGAGCACACACACTTGGATTCCGGCTGCACGCTAGTCAAGTGGACACAAGGCGTCGGCTGAAACCAGGGTTTCTAACGCAAATGATCTTGTTTTCGTCTTAGTTTTGTTCCAACGCAAAAATATGTGCTTTGTTCCTGTTCCAGAACAAGAAAAAAAAAGCATACGATTTGTGGCAGTTATTTGTGCTAAAAACGTGGCACAGGGATAAAACAGGTTTGCCCCAGATGCTTAAGCGCAAGTAACTGCACCCTGAATACCTACCTACCAACCAGTGGAAACAAGTACTCTCCTAAACTACACTATACAAGTTTCTCAAAACTGGATGATATTTTTTTTTTAAAGCAGACTCAGGAGCATAATCTTAGAAGCAGCCCATCATAGAGAGTACTCTCCCATATGAGAGACCTGTTCTGATAAAACAAATATCAGCACCTGGATGCCTTCACCATGATGACCTGTGTGAAAGGCTCACGAAAGTGTGCTTGCGTTATTTTAAGCAGCTCTGGTTGCTACTTTTCGTTCTTTCAGAATTTTTGACAGATCTGCACTTAAAAATTCCCGCCCAAGTTACATGCTAATGCTGCGCCCTATGTTAGTTATATATATTACTGCTCCCATTGCATGACCTCAGTTGTTCCGGATCAACAAGTTCTTCCCACATACCGTAAAAGGTGAAAAAAAAAAAAAAAAAACAGTCTAAACAAAGATAAAAACAAAAACAGTCTGGAATAAAATAACAAACATTTTTGTTACATTTTCATTTCAATCTAAAATGGAGGGGTTTGTTACGTTTGGGCACCCTGGCTGGACACCACTATCCAAGCTGGAAGCTCACGTGATCTTGCTAGAAATCGTGTGACACAAGGCGTTCACTGAAATCGTATCACCTAATCCCATAAGTCACATGATCTCACTCTGCCTGATCAAGCGTTAGCACATACTTCAAATCTAGTGCCACCAAAACCAGTGATCTCACTATCCAATGATCACATACACTCATGTGCTTACACATACCTGCCAAGTTAAAGGAATCTGAATACGGGAGATTTTCTAGCCTGAAGGTGAGGGAGGGGAAGAGGTGGTGGTAGTGGTAGTACTGAAAGCTGTGTAAGCGTAAATATCAGCGTAGCAGTTTTAAAATGACTAAAAGTGGTCATAAAAACAACAAAGGTAGGTTTTCCCAACTACCTCAGTAGAATGTCGGCGAAATGAATCTCAAGATATGGGGTGAGGAGGAATTCGCATCGCCTGGAATTTCGCAGTTTTACTGCAAGGGTGAAGCCACGAATGTGATAGCAACGAATTGTAATGTTATAAGACGTGAGGCTAGCCCTCTTGAATACGATCTCAAGCATCTCACAAAACAAAAACGTCGGTGTAAAAGAACACGGCCACGCCAGGTAAACTTTTCATACAGTCTCTTTGCGCTCAGATCGCCGCACGTTGAAGGGGGTATACCAGCCGCCCGCTGACGGGTGCCGAGATAGCGCGCGCGCCAGCAATGAGGACCGCACCAAAAGATCGCAGTTGCCGCTCCAGGAATCCCTATTATCTCGGGCGGGGCGTTTCCTGTCTACTCGAGCATTCTACAGCCGGTCTAAAACATCTCATCGCAAGCCCCCTCCTAACGACGGAGATGAGCCGGCTCACTTGATCTCTGCTTCGGCCGCTTTTTTCACCCCCACTCGCGCGATATTACCCGTGTGTAGAAGGTAAGGTGCACTAGGAGATCGTATCAATGCGGACTGTATACGGAGCATGACGGCGACAGCAGAACCCGTCGAGACTGTCCTTATTATTGCTATCGCAAGAAAAACTAACAAAATCCTTTTTTTTTTCGAACCACGATATACGAACAAAACGTCAATTTCCGTCAAAATAGCTCACCTATGTCTTTCTCCCACACGCGAACGGACCAAATGGCTGCCACGAAAGCGCGCGCCAAAGCTTCGCCGGAGTCGCACTGAAAACTAAGTACCAATGTCCACATCACCATTAGATGCGAAAATCGGCAGGAACGTCAAATAATTTGTGCTTTTTATACGACTTTATTGTTTTTTTCTTTTCATCTACCACTGCGTTATCCGCGTACCTGCGGAGCTCGTAGTCGCCGTTAATGATCGCGTTGATGGCAACCGCGGTTCCGCCCGCAAGGGTCGCGGCAAACGGCAGTGCCGTTTTCAATCCGCGAGCGCTGTCCGCCCGCGTGCCTTCAACACCATACGTCGTTAGTTGCTATCCGTGTAAAGTAGTGTCGCTTTGCCTGGCTAAGCGCTGGGCTCGAGTGCACTTTCGGAATTCCGTCAGTTTCTTCGTCGCCATATATGATCGTGTCAAGAGTGACCGCCATTTCGTCTTCAGCGGTTGTTGCAGGCGATAGCCACAGTTCCGACAGTGCGAACGCTGGCCGCGCCCGTACTTGCGAAGCTTCCAAAACGCTGCGGTTTCGGTACTTAAAATTCGTATCACCCGCCACGACGAGGAAAATTGCTCAGAACGTCCGAATTTCGGCCCATTAGAGATGAGCGTAATTTGGCAGGGGAATTTCACGAACTCGTATCAGCCGGTATCGATTTGGTAAGCATAATGCTATGCGCGATGGGTTCGCAAAAAGCCTGGGTCGTATTGGGTTGGATTTTTATCAATATGGTCAAATGTGGGCGCAAGCTTGCGTGCATATGCCCTTGAACATTACATGACGCCGAATTCCAAAGTTGTATCCGAGTGTAGGTATTTTGCATTGACGTCACCATAGCCGTCATCTCAAGGCACCCAGCTGGTTGAGACGCCACGTGAGCTCTTACTCGAACGCACGGTGCAAGAAGCAGTGACGCCAGATAGCGCCGGTGCCCCTCGCATTTCTTTATGTTCCCCCTAGGCGCAGCTCGCGAACAGAAGTGGGGAGAGCGCCAAGGAACGCGGGGACCGAACGAGTCAGTCCTCCTCTGCACTACCACTCTAATATGAGAAAACATCCCGGCAGGGCCCCCAGGGCTAATTCACTATAGGCACCCGGCAATGCAATTTACGAGATCTGATGGTAGCGCCAGAACACACAGCCTAGTGAGTATACGCGCAGCAAAACCGAGTCTTCCAAAACGTAGCCTAGCGAGTAGAGGCAGCAAAACCAGACTTGCTCGCGCGTATTATTTTCTTTTTTAGTTGTGAACCGGGGGTCACGGCTGATTATGTAAGCGTCCAGGAAGCGTTCTTCGAAAACGCGCCAAAAAGGGCATTGACACTTCAGCGTCTCCATGTGTTGAGCGAACGTTTCATTTTCTCGGTATCCCTGGCGGCCGGTAGCAACAATGCCGAGGCGGTCCAATAAGCTTCGTCACGCCCTCTGGTCTACTGTCGGGTGCCTATACCAGGGCGGAGAGCTTGTTTGTGACGTCACGAGAAAGCTATGGACACATAGTGTGCATTGATGTCATTGTAGCCGGCAACTTGGGGTACCATCAGGTTTAGATGCCTCGTGAACTCTTCTCGACCGCGCGGAGCCAAAAACTGTGACATCAGATGTACCGATGTACCGCCGCGTTCTTTTGTGTTCACCATTGGTGCAGCTGCCTAACAAAAGAAAGCGGGGGAGCACAAAAGAACGCGAGCAGTACACAGCTAAGAGTTTTCTCCTGCACTGACACGCTTCTAACGAGATAAAATTTCACGGTGGCCGCCATGTTTGGGTATACCCAGTGCAGAGAACATGCTTTGGACGTCAAGTGAAAACTATGCATTGTGACCGGTAATTGTGACCGGCAACTTGAAGAATCTAGCGCAGCGCCTCAGTAAGTGTCTCGATTGCGAGCTGGAATAATTAACGTTACTCACCTAATTCCAGTCCTCTAATTTGGCATGTTAAACATGCTCAAGTTTTGTCCTCAGTGCCTGTGCTGCGGCTCACGAATTTACTTTTTCTTGTGGACGAGTGTATAGACCAAACGGATAGGTGTGTAAATATCAAGCTTAAGCAGCATAAGAATTGCTCTACAGATAGCTATTCGCATGTGCAAAGCAATGTAGGACGTGTAACGAAGGTAGCAAAACGTGTCGGCCACTTCTAGACAGACCCAAGATTGTGTATCGTCCCAGGGATCGGCACAACAGCGATCTGTACGGCGCATTCAAGATTAATACTACAGACAGACAGACAGACAAAGAACTTTATTCAGGTCCTGAGGAACTGCGTTGTAACGGCCCCGTTTAGGGGGAGTCCGTAGCAGTCGCGGGCCGCTCCCACGTAGGGACCGGAAGACCGTGGCCCTCCGCCCTCTCGCAGGCCCTCTGGACAGCCCGAAGTTGAACCAAGAGGTCGCCGCTGTTAAGGGCTTCCTCCCAGTCCTCTTCTTTGTTGAACTCTGCGTCACGTAACGCAGGACATTGCCAGAGCATATGAGGTAATGAGCAATACGCCTCTCCGCAGTCCGGACAATGCGGCTCGATGTTGGGCGAAAAATGACTGAACCTGCCTCGCGAAGGGAAAGACCCCGTTTGGAGCATCCTGTAGGCCGATGATTGCGGTCGCGTAAGTTTAGGGTGAGGAAGTGGAAAAGCCCTCCGAGATAGATGATAATGAGTCATGATCTCGTGGAAAGTGAGTAGCGAGTCCCTGTATCTTCCGGCGTCTCCGCCTGCGAATCCGCCGGGACCGCCGCGGTGAGCGATACTTCGCGCACGGTCATGCGCAAACTCATTGGCGTTGGGGATATCAGGATGTACGTTGGCCCCCATGTGGGCCGGGAACCATGTTATGGTGTGAAACCCGGCAGCCCCCTCACAGCCGAGGATGGCCGCTGCCTCACGCGAGATCGAGCCCGAGGCGAAAGCCCTAGCTGCGGAACGCGAATCTGTAAAGATTCGCGTTCGTGATGTAAAGATAAAGTGGGTGCATAGGCGAAGCTTCAGTATATGTTGCGGAATCCGAGCAGGAATATTTAGATGCTACTTTCTAACGTCGGCGTATGACTGTACAATGAGCTTGATTCATCACATGTTCACTGGATATATATCATCTTTCACTTATTAAACGCTCAGTTGTGACTGCGCGCGTCCTGTTCTTCACTTGTATTCAATAGCACAGTTAGGAAGCCTGTAACATGAATGAAGTCTACTCTACCCGGCGCAACGAAAAACTGGTACAATAAACTGTAAATACGTTCGAAAAACGTGCAGTGGATCACAAACCTGCTTGTGATTCTCGCAGAACATGTACTTCTGACCGAGGGCCGCTGGCTTGTCTCCCTCGAGCTCATCCTTGGCACGGATCGTGTGGTCCTTGGTGACGCGGACGCGCTGGTGGGCATCTATGCAAGCCTGGCACAGCCAGTCTTGGCAGTCCACGCAGAAGCCCGCGGCCGTGGAAGAACTGTCGTCGCAGTTGGTGCACGTGTGCGTCCCGGCAGTCTCGCCCGCCTTCGCTTCGCTGTTGCTAGCCAGGTGCTCCATCAGGAACAAGTGATTGATCACATCCGAACTGGAGATCTCCTGCTGGCACTCGGCGCACCGGACTGCACACAAGACACGAAAGGGTACATGCGCGTGAGAATATGTTTTTTAGTGGAACCTATTTACCATTAACATGAATGTGGCACATTGTGGCAACAGTAACGCTATCACAATGGAGATCTGTCCACATTGGTGACAGAGAAGGTGCGCAGCTTTGTTTCCATGTGAATTCACTCCGTCCCTCTCGCACACACTATCACAGTGGTTACTGAGGGATATATGTCTTATTCCACTGAAGAAACCATGTTTTGGTAATATGGAGTTCTTGTTCCAGGCGAGCGATGACCCTGGGCATCCCGACCTCCCAAGACAATATAAAGAAAGCAACCATTGACAGCATTTGTGCTAGCTTGCCGAGTGTTGTCCTCTTCTGCGGGAAAAAAAATATTAACACTGCATGGCGATTTGAGCCAATAAAGCCAAACGGAACTTTGTAAGCAAGGCCACAAGCCCAAACACGAGATTAATTCACTACTACCCAGCAGTCTAAAAACCTTTCCAGATGAGAGCAAGAACGCCATGCAGGGCTGCGCGCGGACGTCTAAAAAAAAATGACACCGCAGCGTTACCTCTTCCCTATACTCTAATACATCTTTAGCGGCATTTTCTCCTCAAAGGCAGATGTATTCACACTGTCCGCGGTCTATAGGTGGCGCGCCAAATAAACCAACATTAGAGATGTGTTCCAATTCTTAGACAGCACGTCGACAGTCTACGCAGACTTCTTAAAAAACAGCACCAAACCCATGCTGTTCGAAAGCTGGAACAAGTCTGGACGGCTTTTACGCGACGAGGCACCACCTCGCATCGAGAAGAGAAAGCCAAAATGAACAAACATAACAGTTGTATTTTCTGGCTTATTTTGTGTTGAAATCTAAAAAAATTAAACGCTACTCACATTGGGCGTCTGCTTGTGTGCAGACGACCATTCTAACGAGATCCGATCTATATCTGAGCGATTCGCTGAGCCGCCATCTTGTTTAGACAGCAAAGTAGCCTGCATCGTATTTGTCTACGATGCGGTCTTCTTGGAGCTGTCATGGAGTTTCTCAAAATTAACTAGAGGGCACTCTGGCGCTGCGATCGTTCAGCGACCATGGGAATGATGGGTAGTACACACATTTGCCTAGTCTTCGTACTTGCGGGCGGCGAATCGTACTTGCGGCTTCGTTTATTGCTGTGTTTCTATTTTGTTTTGAAAAAAAATTCAACCCTTTTGAACTACGTGACCCAATTTGGAAAGGTAATTCGAAAAAAATGGGGTGGTGCAGCGCAATTGCTGAACATTTCCTGATTTTTGTTTCGTGAGAAAACAGCTTCAAGCCACACGAAGACACACGGAGCCAAAAGCAGGCCAGAAGTACGAAGTTTAGACAAATGTGTGTACTACCCATCATTCCCATGCTCGCTGAAGCGCCGTGCATTGCAGCTCCCATAAACACTAGCGCGAGGGTTCCCTCTAGTGTATATTGGGAAACCCTATGGCAGCTGTTTGCTGGTATACGTGAGAATTAGAATGGGACTTAGGATGGCGCCGCCTATTTAGCTGTCTGTTTAGCCGCCTACGATGAGTATTCGAACACACGCAGAGTTACTCTATATGCTACCTTTAGGTAGCAGAGTTGCGCCACTGATAGGACTCGCCGCTCGCGCCCCCAATCGCCCAGCGCGTTCACGTGCGCTAAAAGCGTCCACTAGCGCCACCACTAACGCCGCCCGAGCGGTCCGGCGAGGAAATGCAGCTGAATACTACTTCGATGGACAACTACGTATAGATATGTTCAAAATTCTCGTTTGCTTGTGCTATTTGTAAAACACGGAAGGACAGCTATAGCAACTGTTTTATTGAGCCACTTGCTTAATCATTTAAAGCGGCGAAAAACAACGTGAAACGAGCCATTTGCGGAACATAAGTTGTCGCAAATCATGTACACGATTCAAGGGACGAAGCTCCTTATAGCGGCACTCGTTCGTCCCTCGTAGCCGTTGTAGTGTGTAACAAGTATAACATTTTCACCTCCAAGGTGGTGCCGGTGAGAGATATCTTCTCTGCGTTGATGAACAATAAAAGATAGTGCTCAATGTACATGCCAATGGCTGCTAAGGGGGGAAGAGAGACAGGAGAAGTCGGCTTTCAGTTAACACCCACGCTGCGATTTTTTTTAATTGTTCAACAACGCAGAGAAGACAAGAAAGGGTTGCTACGTTATACTCGCTGGGCATAACCTCCTAGGTTTTAGAAAGGTTTAGCGAGCGTTGAGCCGCGGTGCCATGAATACCGTAAACTAGTATATACCATGAACTCGAGGTGGTTAAAGGTGGGAAGTGGACACGAAGCGCAAGCCGTAAGAAAATGTGCGTGTGTCACCTCTCGTTAAGTCCTTGGAATGTCCGCTGGATGGAGGTGCTTCTATATGAGAAATATATGATGAAAAGATGCGAGATGGTGGCACTTGGAGTGTTGAATAGGCGGACGAACGGACACACTGGCAGATGCATGGGCGGACGCACGGTAGTGGTGGTGGTGGTACCACCACCACCTACCACCACCACCACGCACGGATGGCTACATGGACAAATGGACGCATGGACGGACGCAGGGGCGGATGCATGGACGAACACAGGGACGGACGCACAGATGAACGAGCGGACGCACGCACAGACGGGCGGATGGATGCACGGGTGGCTACATAGACGCACGCGTGGATGGACGGAAGCAAGAACGAATGGACGGACGGATGCTTCCCCCCACTATCCATCGTTCACTCCGTGGATATGCTGCCATTTTTTAAATGTTCGTCGAATCGACGCCGCATGGCAACAGAGCGAGCGGACGCGCTCTGGGCTCGTGTTGCGTTCCTTGTACGGACGCCGAGATGCTGCCGGTGAACTCGGCCGTGTGAACGCGAGTGCTGCTGACAGAAGGGGTGGCTTTCCTGCATGACATAAACGTCTCGGCGGGCAAGATGGCGGGTCTATGCGCAACTCTGCTACCTAAAATGTAGCGTATACAGTAACTCTAACCATCACGGCAGTCTGGAGGATGATAGCGAGCGAGTCGAAGGGTATGGAAGCGTGCTGTAGAACTTGTTTCGACAAATGTAATCACGCTAGGCCGCTTTCATGACGCGGCATCGAGTTTCGAATTGAAATAGATTACAATTACACGCAAAATTAAGGGTAAATGAGTAGAACTTTGCAAACCTAATCATTTATATGGTGGCGAATATCAAGCCTCAGTACAATTCGCGAGCGTCGATTACCGCTTCACTCTCCGCTGCACTGCAGGGGCGGCGCCAGGGGGGGGGCAAGGGGGGGCTGAAGCCCCCCTAAAATTCTCGCCTGCCCCCCCTATGCCCACCCAAGTGCCCGGAAGCATATATTGAAAACCTAGTAGGAGCAAAGCTAGCTTGCCCCCCCCCCCCCCCCCCGGAGGAACTCACTTTTCGTGGTTGCCCCCCCCCCCCCCAGTAAAAATATCCTGGCGCCGCCCCTGCTGCACTGACCCACTTGTGCCCGCAGATGTGTTGGTTTCTCATGAATAAATCTTGCAACAATACCAACCATTTTCGGCTGTCATACGCCACTCTCTACCAATTAAACAGCGGCTGTATTATTTTATGCAGTGTGACCAGCTCACGCACATGGTGTCTTGAAAGGCCTCATGGGCAGTTCACAAAGACGAAACAGGTATGAATGTACCATCTATCCCACACGCGACGCTTTGTCGCTCGCGAAAACAGATTGCTTCAAGCTGTAATGTTGTGAAGGAATACGGCTGTCACTCGATAAGTGGAAGCGTTTTTAAACTTGAATCATTTCGACCACGAGAATACAAAACCAGGATTTGTTTGATTTATCATGCGCATTAAGCTCGTAAAAACAATGGTGCGCAAATTTTCTTCATTTTTCAATTTTCTTCAAATTTTCAGTTTTTTCTTCTTCTTGACTGTATACAGTATCTTTCCTTCAGGCTCAAACTGAGCTGCGCTAAAGCCGTATCATTTTATCCTGCACCAACTCGCTCAATCAGCAGTACTTGTCTCATTGTTACCTCCGTAAGGACCGTGAGACCTGTCGTTTGTGGGATTCACTTTCAATGGTATTGGAACCGGGAGAAACAAAATAGTCAGCGAACTTGCGTGTTCGTCCGGTATTCCGATCTCCGTAACGACTTTACGCATACCGGATTATTGCACACGCTGAAAACCTCCAATCCTATTTTTTCTACGCGGACGAACTAAAACTCCTAGTTCAGTTTGTCAGAAAAGATCGCATTAGCGTTTAACCGGATACCATGGGCGTAAAGGTGAGAGACATTACTGGTGGTGCCATCTGGCGGGGCCGAGATAAACCAAGGAAGCACCAAATTTTTAATTCAAAAACCTACGGCATTCTGTTTATTTTTTCAAGATGTCGATACCACCATCCGCTAAGCCGGTGCATATTCCGCAAGTCCCCTTGCGTATATACCGGCCAAGCAAAAAGCTTCTAGCTACCGACAACCTTCTACAGGCAGGCTCGGTGTTGCTTTTTCTGTCTGCTTAGGCTGTGCGTTTCATCGCTTTTTTAGGGTAGAAGCTCCTTAAAGCGGCACCCATTCGTCCCTCGTAGTCGTAGTGTGTAACAAATGTTACACTTTGACCTGCAAGGTGGTGCCGGTGGGAGATTTCTCCTGCGCTTTGTTGAACAATAAACAGTTCGCGGCGTGCGCGTTAACTAAAAGCCGAATGCTCCTGTCTCTCATTCCCCATTAGCAGCCATTGGCATGTTCCAGTAGGAAACGTTAGTACAAGTGTTAAAAGCCGACTTCTGCTATCTCTCATTCCCAGTAGCAGCCATTGTTTAACTCCAAGGTAGTGTCTGGTGAGATTTATCCTGTGCGTGATTAAACAATAAATTTTTTTGTTCAAAACGCCGTTGATTGATGAAATAAACTAACGAAAGACGCCCGATGTTTTCTAAAAGCAAAACGAAAAGACGCCAGATGGTTCTAAAGCAAAACAAAAAGAAGACGCCAGCTGTTTAAGGAAAGACGCCAGGTGTTTTTTATCGGGCGAATTAACGGAAGAAAATTTCACGGTACTACTTCCAGGAGCTACGCCCAATCTCATCATTCACCTCATGGATCTGCCGTCAATTTTTTTTTTCTTTTGAAAGGTACGGGAGGGCCAGACAACTGTCGCAGCCACAGACCACTCAGCGGCTTCAGTGTAACGATAGCCAAGCAGAAACGAACGTTTTCGCCGTACGGCAACGGCAAGGCATTCCAGTGGTGGCGACGGCAGACAAAGCAGCCAGAAACAAAAAAATAAAAACAGCTAAACTGTTTCCGTTCGGAAATAGCGGCAGCGACCAAGAATTCGCCGAACCGCAGCACAGCCGAGTAGCGAACTTCGAAACCGAGCAACCAGCACCCGCGGCCGCACCGCACATCGAAGGGACCTCCTGCCGTTCGACAAGCTGGAAGACACCGCCCATAGGACGGGTCAGCGCGCCATAGCTGCTCCTGCTTGCCGAAAGCCCCTGTGCAGCGGTGCCACAATGCGGCGAAAGCTGCATTGGAACGACGGAGAGAATCGCTGAACAGTTTACCTAATCAAAGGGTAACGACCACAGGGCATCAAGTCAGATTTCCTGAAGATATGGCCAGCACGGCCACTCGTCCTGTTTTCATGCGATTCGATTCCCCGAAGCTTGAAGCCAACATGCGCAGATTTTAATAATTCCCTCCACAGTACCTGAAAACAGAGTTTTACAAAGGGCGCACATATCGCATAACGTTCGCGCTAATATGTCGCCGAATTATATATAAGAAAAGCGGTCACAAAGATGCGAGATGATGTGTTCAAGGACGTTAGGCTTTGAAAATTCTAAGCATATGTGTAATCAAGAAACTACTACACGCAACGACGGCAGTCGGAAAGATCACGTCGTTCATATTGCATCCACGACTGCTCTAGAAGCAGTGCTACTCCGCACCGAGCTAAGTTGCGTGTCCTCCACGAAAAATAAACAATCATGCGGCACTAGCGCGCAATATGCCAGCAAGTAAGAACAGCTTCTTCTAACCCCGTCCTGACCTTCCTCGGAAACCTTGAGTCACCCCCCCCCCACCCCCCCGAGATATTAGAGCAAAAAGAGGCGAATCAGGAGAGATCAGAGTGCATCATCAAAGCTCATATCAAAGACCTTCAGTGACGCGGATGCATGTACTAAGCCGCAAGATATCGCAAGTAGAGACGCAGTAAAAGAATAAATATAAAAGTACCGAAACATGCGCTCCATCATTTCCCACCAGACGCCAAGCGAGCTGCAGCGGGCGCGGCCTCAAGTGCAGCCGGCCGCGTCAGAAGAGTTAAAAAAAAAAAAAAAGAACGGGCGCCATCAACAAAAGCACTGACAAGCGCCAGTGCAGAGAGTTCAAAAAAGAAAGAGCGGCGAGACCGGGCGCACTCTTCCCAAGATGGGAGTGGGTAGTGAAATAAAAAAAAAATCAACCAAGCAATCATTAGGTGGTTGGCTTTAGTGAGAAAGCCGGCAAGGAACAGCGCCGCAAGCGAAGGACGACGAAGGAAAATGTGAATGCTACGAATGGGAACATCAGAGCTGCTGCAGATGAGGATGCGAGGGCACAGAAAATACGGGCGCGCAAGAAGTAATCCTGCCGCCCCTCCGACACACGTACACCAAACGCGGCCACCTGCTCCGCGAATAGTCGTTGGAGTGAAAAAGAGAGGCCGACGGAGAAAGGGAACCGGTTCTGTTGGCGCAGGGCCAAGCGAAGCCAAACTATTTGAAAGCAATGTGCCATCCCCCTCTCTTCATCTCTCTCCCCCTCTGCCATGCAGCCAATTTACCAAACAGGAAAAGAAACAATGGGAAAAAAGTAATAAAAGTGGGCACCAGACACCTCAGAAAAAGAAGCATAGTGAGATAGCGTCCCGAGGGCTCTCAACATAACGAACCAGAGCCGAACTGCAGACTTTGAACGGGCCCCCGCCATGCTACAAAAATAAACTCCGAAATATCAAGCAAGGACGAGCCGCAGCAAAAGAGCGATAGGGCGAAGTCGGTCGCCTAGCAACCGCGCTGATGAGCTCCAGCTAAGCTTCGCCCCCGCCGCTCACTCGCTTCCTTTCCTCCACCCTTGACAGCCCCGTCCACAGAAATGTATGCGCATGCCTCCTCCAGAATAGAGGAGGCGCACAGCTGGCACGAAGCAACCCAAACACATATCGATGGTCGCCTAGCAACGCCACGCACGCACAGATCGTAAAACACCGACCCGACACCGAGCTCTTTCCTCCTCGAATTACGCATCGTCGCTCTGCGGCTGCTGGCAATAATGCTTGTTCGCCGATATCCACCAACTATCCCCAGTTGCTGCCTTCCTCTCGTACGACGCAACCGCTCACCGATTGCGCGGGGGAAAGTCGGATAGTTGTGCCAAATGAGCCCATCAACATTCTGAATGCCTAATTAGCGAACGTGCTTGCTCTCTCAATTCCCATTTCTTCCCCGCTCCATGAAAGCCGTGATGACTCGTTGAGTCCCTCCAGAAGGCGAAGGTAGAGTAGACTTTACATGAATACGAATTTAACAAAGCCCATTTACGAATATTGTGTAAGTGAATCAAGTACATCCCGAAGATAGCATATAAGGCGTCATAACCAGCACTATATCGCTGAAGGCTCCCGTTCACCAGGGATTTCTTTTTCGTTGTCTTCTGAAGGCAATTCCTGCTGAGTCACTGGTCTGTAACAGCCATGCATTAACCCATCACTGAAGAGTTAATGAACTTTAATTTTAAAAAAGAAAATGACGCCTAATAACGCCAGACTCGTCCACTGACGAACCTTCCAGACAGGACCTAATAATGTAAACATTATTATTGTAAACATTAAAACGTGAGCGCGCAAGTCCACACCAAGTGGCCATGCAGACACGTCCGTTAGTTCAGACTCATACGACAGATGTCGCCAGGTGCGCATGTAAAGCGCATGCATAACACTAGTTCTCAAGGACAAGAACATTCAAAGGAAGTTCAGAATGGCCGGC
Source organism: Rhipicephalus microplus (assembly GCF_043290135.1). NCBI lineage: Eukaryota > Metazoa > Arthropoda > Arachnida > Ixodida > Ixodidae > Rhipicephalus > Rhipicephalus microplus. The sequence continues at coordinate 213,349,688 of NC_134701.1, read as the reverse complement.
TACTTCTGGAAAGACCTTTTGTCAGCGGGCGTCGTCCTGACTGCCGATTGCTAGACTCAGAAGAAAACAAAAAAAAAAACGGCCTGTTCTGCGCAGTTCGTTGGCCTTTGTCACGACGGAGCTAAGCAAAAGGAAAGGGCGAGCAGGCAAGCGGTAAAGCCAGCGAAGAAACCCGGACTAAAAAAGGACAACATGGCGCCCGTCCACCCTCCTACGAGGGCGTCTAACACGCGCCAAGTCCTTCGCAGTCCCCATTCCAAGGCCCGTCTGGCGGTAACCATGGCAACCGGGCACGGTCGTCCAGAAAAGAAAACAGGAGCAAGCAAACCTCGACTGATTTTCCAGCAGGGCCTGCGTCAGCAGGAAGCTACAAGAGCCCAATGGCAGAGCAGGAAAGGGAAGGAAGAAGCGGGGGGGGGGGGGCGAAGACGAACAGGTTCCTCTTCACCGTTGCCACAGCAACGGGGTGAGGAGGCACATATGTGGAGTGAGAGAACTTGACGAGGCGTGACTCAAAACCGCGTACAGGCACCGGCGCGTGACCTCAGCTCGCCCCATGCGCAGCCGCCGCTCTGGCGCCATGCCCGACTACACTTCGGGAGGTCGTCGCCGAGTGTTTTTCCGCTGCACACGTACGCAAGGCGCCGACACCAGCCACTGAGATAAGGTCGCAAAGTAATCTACCATGCAGCTTTTATAGTGCATTAACATTGCGACATGAGGTTCATACCAACGATGAATCATCGCATAAATCATAATCTAATTTATCTTATCAATTACAATGTTTTTATAATTTTTAGATAAAGTAGCATTCCAGATGAGTTCAACAAACCTGCCCGATAAGATACCAAAAGCTATCATGAAATCCACGTATGCTAAACATTCCATAAACTGGGACATTGCAGTGGTTCCAAAACGGGAACATGAGCACAGCCCTGCTTCCACTCGCGACTCCGATAAGATAACGCCATAGAACGAAAAGACGTGTCTCGATGAGACCAGTCTACAAAACACGTTCTCACACGCACATAAAAGTGACGCGGAAAGATCGGTTGCGATAAGATAACTAAGGCGTGAAGCTGACGAGGGTCAGAAAGGCGGAAACTAATCGCTTTTTTTTTCCTCTCCAGTGAGCAGCTACGGTCCTCAGCTAGAATGCGACGAGGCGGCATCCGGTTCCGAAAGGAGAGGTTCAGAAATTATAACGACAAACACTGCCAGGAAATGCCATCAGCAGAAAAAGAACCCTACAAGATAGAGCGTTAGCCTTCGCCGAACGGTGAGGGAGCAAAAAAAAAATTACAATGAAAATGGGGCGAGGAAGCACGAAGAAAGGAGGCTGTAATAAAAGCAGGGCGCCTGGTGAAACACACGAGAGGAGGAAAAAAACTGCGCATGAAGAGAACACGTTCGCAATAAAGTGGGCGACGTGGAAGGGGAGAGATATCAGACAGGACGCGAGAGGGGGAGTCAAGCGTAGCGACAAGAGCCGAAGGGCGGTAAGCCCTGAGAAGGGCGCGGCGGTTGCTAGGCAACCACGGCAGGGAGCCTCGATAATTCACGAAGCGCGCTCATACAACATTTGCATTGCTGAAAAACTGGCCTGTTATTCTTCCTCACTCCCCCTTCGCACTTTCTGCCCCCTCCACTACCGTCGGCGCTCCATAACTACCTCGCTCAGTCGGATTTTTTTTTTTTTTTCGGTCTTTCGCTCTCTTTCAAACGAACAGCATTTGCGCGCCCTCCATCTGCGCAAGTCGGAGTGGCGCGCTGAGGGGGACAGGAAATGTGAGCCGTCGCTCGCCGCGCGCGACATGGGCAAATGTGCTCCGCTCTTCTCTCTTCCTCTGCTCACGGCTATGATTATGCTTTTTTTATTTCTTTCTCCTCGTCCTTTCATTTCCAGGAGCGCGAAAAGGACAGGCTCAGCGTAAACAACAGAGGAAAACGACAGCTTGCATCGGCTGCGCCGCTCCAACGGCCCTTGGCTCTCTCTCTCCTGTCTGTTGCTGACACGTTCTTTCGATAGAGAAGGCTCGTTCGCTTCTGCAATCACGTGCGCAGCAGCTGCTAATCACGCGGCGCCCACGCAGAGAGGAGCCTCTGCGCGCGTGATCGGGCTTGTAGGGCGAGGGCACGTTTCCGTTGGAAACGCCACGTCATGCCGGATGGAGTGAATCAACTGCGGCCGCTCTGCAATACAAAGAACAAGTGCGGCCGCTCGACAAAGAATGGAAGGAGTGCGGTTGGTTTCTAGCGGTATTTTTTTTTTTCTAGTCACTGATGGTAGTGATGACAAAACAGGAAACCGGTACCATGGGAAAGTCCACTTAAAGCGCCACCATAGCGAATTTCCAGAGCGGTGCCCCAATATTCTGATGACAATGCCTAAAACTGGCATTAAAGTAACAAAATTAATATTAAGGTTTTACATGAAAGCTTCATACCATCCGCACAAGTGATTGTGTAGAAGGAGCGAATTAAGTGATAACCATTGGAGTTATTAGTAAAGCACGAGACTTTCAGCACACAAGCATTTTTTTTTTTAATTCGCCCCCATTGGAATCCAATAGGGACTCAACCTGAAACCTTCATCTGAACAGCAGCTAGACTGCCAGTACAGGTAAAGAAATCATGAATGACGTATTAAATGAGGCTAGCGCTTAACCAACCACGTAACTTGTTTTCTCAAGTATGGCACATGTTTTCTTGCCCCAGGTTCTCGCGTGACGCACGCACGGGGAGAGAAAGAAAGCACCGCAAACCCTCTCACTTCGATCAAGCTGTGTTGATAACAAGTGATAACGGCACAACGTCAACGCAAGAAGCAGCGTGACAACCCGAACAAGGTTCCTTAAATGACATCTGACTTTCCGTTGCGACCTTAAATATAATGAGAATTGCGCTGATCTTATCACTTTTCGCAGTTTCCTCCCTGCGCGCAATGACCTGTGTTCTGTTAAACCTCCTGGTCGCTTCATTCCTCATGAGGACAGCTGCACCAGTGACAGGTCGATCAAAAAAGGAAAAAAAAAAAAGAAATGCTTTCAAGCTCTTCCACCGTAAGGGCCTCCACATTACGTCAAAGGTGACGTCAATTCATAAGGCGGGTCGGGTCAACTGCGTCTTCGGCGAGTTTACTAGAAAAATTAACGAACAAACTTTTGAGAAAAGATTATATCACCACAAAGTTTACCGTACATGATTTTCATCTGCAGTCTTTATAAGGAAGCTTGCGTGTTCGGTTCGTTGACTTCGCACTCAGGATGAAGCAGGGTTTTCCATTAGGGCCAGCCAAGTATCACCATTACACACACCCTCCCCTTTCCATAGGTCAAGCCCGAAAAAGAGAAAGCTATTAAATCGATGAAAAACAAAAAAATGAAGAAAGCGCGTGCTTCTGAGAACACTCTACCTTTGGTTCACGGCTTATCGGGGAAGAAGGTGGGACGTAGACAGTTCGTTGAATTATGGTCAAAACCTTGCATGAGAATCAAACGACTGCATAAAACATGACGTAAATGTCCGACTGAGTAAACACAATGACTGCAGCAAGGTTTAAATACTTGAAGAAACATCGGTGCCTGTCTCATCATATAAAAGGTAAGGAAGACTTCATGATGATCAGTTAGGCTAAGCCAAGTACAGCGCACCAGACACGCGGACCGCAGCAGCAGTGCGGCAAGCGAAATATTTCGTTTTTTTTTTTAGCGCTAAGAATCAGTTACTGTTCCTTTATCTGCATTATTGTCGAAGGAAACTTATCAATAGATGTCCGCTGGTGAAATGTCACTTCTGAGGGATTTCGTTAAGCTCAGCTTCACCAGATGGTGCTACCATTGCTGATGCTCAGGGTCCATGTTTCCGGCATTTTGTAAAACGGCAATGCTTTATCGCCAAGTTCAATCTCATCGGAATGTCGAATTCGGGTGAATATAGTGCAACAGCGAAAAAAATTATTGACATGGAATTCACGAGGCTTAATTACCAGTCAACGCGGCACCAAACGCGGATAGGCCAGAAGACCGCTGAAGAGAGGGCGAGAAACAACTTTATAATCCCCATCTTAAGGGAAAGAGGCTACGAGAAGGGGAAAGATCCGCGGAAGACCTCCGCTACAACCTCAGCCCACATCAGGATGTCCTCCTGAAGTTCGCGGTTGAAGCTGTGCATGGAAGCTTCCCACAGCTTCTGACTACTTAATTCTCCCACAGCTCCTGGCTACTTAATTGCATTTTTACGAAGGCTCGAGGGAGGGGATTGATTGTTACATTGCCACACAAGATTATCAGTCCAGGAGAACAAGAGGTGAGGGTAAAAGTTGGCAAAGCATTGTGGAAAGCGTGTAAGAGAGGCGAGAATCAAGGCACACGCTGCCCAGTAAACAGTCACATCACGGTAAGTTCAAACATGGCGCCATGCGGTGCGGACAGCCAAGAAAACCGAGGAGGTTGGAAGCTGGTAGGGCTCATCCCGACGTGTGCTGCGCCCAAGTAAGGGCTACGGAAGATAGTGCCATATTCTCCTATCCTGATTAGCTGTATAGCGTGGCGAGAGTGCGCGAAGCCCGGGCTTGTACGAGAGGACGAGTACGGAAGAGGGGGAGCTGGGCCGTTTCTCGGGACGCCTGCTACGCGGGCCCCGTCGCAACCGGTTCCGTCAGGGAAGCCGAGCGAAACAGCGGTTGCCGACAACGGCTTGGCGACTGTGGCAGCTGAACCCGCCTGACGACTTGCACGTCCAGCCAGCCGAACAAAAGGCTCGATGGGAATCGGATGGAGAGGAGGCCCAACTATGTCTTTCGGTTGTCCTTGTTGGCTGCCTGCTGTAGCAAATGACCAGTGCCTTTCCCTCTAAATGCCATGCGCACGGCAGACGACTACGTTTCGAGGCGGCGGTGCGTGGCCTCGAAAGCGGCTGGGAACAATCATAGGCTGCCGGCAAACTCATCTTAAGAACGCACTCTCCTGCTAGAGAGATAGGCGAAAAAGGGCCCTGCTTTGTGGAACTGCAGTCGCCGCACAAGAACGCTCGCCCTCAAAGCTCAGCCCGTCAAGCCACGCGTCTACAGATCTTGGCATAATGGCCAGCGAAACGCCTCGGAGCTCTGCAAAGACCGCACGCTATACAAACAACGCACCGCAAACATGGGCTGTGAAAGGCTGCCCAAGAGAGGTTTTCCCCGCCAGCGCGAAAGTACCCCATCCTATATAACGTGAGAATAAGTGCAAGATGATCACCAGAATGACCACGCTCACTGCAGGACAAGGGCCTTTCCAGTACTTCTCCAATTAAGCCAGTCTTGCACTTGCTGCGGCCACGCCACTGACGAAAAGTTTTCAATCTCATCTGTCCAGCTAACTTTTCGCATCCACCTGGCGCACTTGGCTTTTCTTGTAATCTATTATAATAGCCAGCCATTATCTTATTTTCTAGCTACATGGCCTGCCCATTCCTTCGTGATTTCCAATATGATGCCCGTTACCTGCGTTTCTTTCCTGACCCACTCTGTTCTCTTCTTGCCCCTATATGCTATACCTATTATTTTTCCTTGCAAGATGCAGAAGCCTCTGGAAGAAGAAGAAATTGTGAACATAGGGTGTTGCTGGAGCCAATGCTGCTCCAGCAACACCCCATGTTGCTGGGCAAGCAGTCTTCTCTTCAAAGCTACAACCTGAAGACAAGACCATCTGTCAAAACGTTCACTCCAGCAGGTGTGGCCTTCTAGACAGAACCCCTAGTGGAAACGTTGGCTGCAGCGACACCATGTTAATGAATTTTTTTTAACTGTTGAAGTATCCACCTGCCCCTGAATTATCTGAAAGCGGCAAGACGTCTTTTCGTGTTGATATGCAACTATGGAAAGATGTGGAACTGCTTCTGTTTTTTTTTTTGGGGGGGGGGATCGCAGGAGATGACCACATAAATGAACTGCAAAAGATCCCCGTGATCTCATTAAGTTTGCTTATGGAATTTAACGTCCTGAAGCGACTCATGCGGTGAGGGACGCCACAGTGGTGGGATCAGGATAATTTTTACCACCTGTAGTCGCGATCGCAAAAGCACACCACCTCGTCATAAGTTTCCCTTTGGGGTACGTGGATTACTGTGGCACAGACTTGAACAACGAGAAAATGTACTCTCTTGCGAATATTGTCTTTCTCTATGTACAACAGGGTACCGGCAGACCAGGACCCAGCAGCAACGTATTTGCATGCGAAACAACAAACGCTTGTGCACGGCCTTTTTTTTTTATGCGAAAGTTGTTACACAACGATACGGGTACCCCGGTAGATTACGCAATGATCTGTTTTCCTCATCCATCTTAACGGGACAAACAATTTTCATGCTACCGTTGAGCGTGGCATCCGCAGCGTTTTTGTTGGCGGAGACCACGCAAAGGGTCATGGTTGTTCCCACTGAGACAGTGCGAGAAGCCAACCATGCTTTCCGTCTTGCCATTTAGTGTCCTTCGTGTACGTACCTTTTCGAACCGCTTCAACTTTCTCGCCAAAGAATATTGTCCTGGACAAAGGAAGTGACGACAGCGTCATCGCTGCTTCAACAGAAGGTCTTTGTTGTGGCGAATAAGTTTCAAGTAAGTTTAGGTGCTTTGAGAGTTCTTAGAGACGGCTAAATCATGTCAAGAACGACGAGACGAAGGCGTGCATTTGGTGGACAAAATGAACGAGAGGTTGACAGGGAGATCTTTTCACGGGGTTTCACCGTTCGACCTTCAGTCAACAGCCGACGTAAATCACAACACATGACGAAGTTCACGCCATCAAAAAGGCCTGTTCTGGCCCGCATGGTCTGACACAGACGTCAGTCATATCTATTGTTCTATTGATGCTGTCACAGCTGTGTTACAACGTGATGCCTGGTAAGGCGGGACATTTTGCACTTGAGATGACTTGCGCTTGTGTCTGTCTTCTCCCTTTTTTCGAATGGTGTGCACTGCGACATTACTGATGAAACACAACAGGAGCAAGAACTCTTGAACACTGGCACAGCGCGTGTCCATGTGGCCTTGCTGTACCTCTCGTAGCCGGCTCCCAAAATATTGTAGATCTCAATCCAGTTTTCTTATTTCGAACCCTCAGCAACATATATCTTGCAATTCATATCTTTTTTGATACCAATAATGAAAAAAATTATTCTGGCAATAGCTCCCGACAAGGTTATATCGAAAAGGTACATTCTGCGTCAAATGTCTCAGTCGTCGACAAACGAGCTAACAGAGGGAAAAGAAAGGAGGGCAAAAAATTATTGCTGCCTTGTACTAGTGGTATAAAGGCCTGAAGTGCGGAGCTCGGCTACGTTCCTTGTTTCTATATTTTTATCTCTCTCTCACGCTATATTTCCATTGTTTTCTGTACATTTCTTTGTTGCTCTTTTTATCTTTCTTTTCCCTCTCTCGCTATTTGTCACTTCCTTTTTCCATCTCTTTTCAACTGTTTTTCTTTCACTTTCTTTTTGCCTACTTCTCTCTTTCTCTTTGTCTCGCTCTGTTTTTTTAACTCTTTTTCGTGCCTGGTCCAGTTTGTATGTCTCCTTATCTTTATGTCTTAAATTCATTTATCCCTATATATTTTTATTCGTATCGCTTTCTTTCTCAAGCCTTTCTCTTTCTATCTCTCTCTCTTTGACGTGTTTTATGTGCTCCGCTTCGCCGAGCAGAGTTTTAACTGTTTAACGCTCGCAGCTGCTGCACCAGCTAATGGGGTTCGCTCAATTCCTGCGGCTGCTGCATATCCACTCAAGGAGTTTCGCATGACGAATAACTAAAAAGAAATTCCGCTGTTAAAAGCAAACAGCGTTGCTAAGTCATGGCGCCAGGGGTACGGGCGACGATATAAAAAAAAACTGCGAATAAATACAAAGACCGACCACATTGAAGAAATACTACACTATGGAACGCGCAACATTCATCCGCTCTGTTTTATCAGCCTGCCGGGAGCCTGAGATAGACGGACCAAACCGCAACGCCACGCGAGCTGTTTACACAAACTGCAGACTCATGCAAAAGCGCGCAACAAATTCCTGCGCAATGAGAAACAAAACTAACCGAGCACCCTGACATCTGTGGTGAACGAACATCCGGCCTTATAAACAACCGCCATAACGGACACATTTTTTTAAAAGTTAAGAGCTCTGCGGAGCACACTACGTCAGCGAACAGGCACGCTGAAGATAATTCTCGCGAAGGCACAGCCGTCAAAAGTAGGCTCGCTTTGATAAACCACTACCTGAAGCGAGAAAGACATGAGCGTCACCGGTCAAACATGCATGCTCTCATCGCGTCCTGTTACAACTACGGCCTTGCAGAATGCAACGTGACAGAATACCCGCTTGCGCTACACTAGAGTAAATATCGAAGGCACATGAGAGCATTCGTAGCGAGCAAGAGTTACCAGTTGCATTTTAACACTCGGGCCTTGTAGCGTGAATGCCTGACCTTCGTTTGACACACCGGTAACAAAATTCTCTCAACGCTTTGTCTCATAAGCTTCGGACATCACGACAGCGCCACAGTATCAAACAGAAACTGCATCTTGAACTTCCCACCAAATCACGAAGGCTGGAAACGACGGGTTTCAGAGACGAAAGTTCCCGGCATGAAAACAGACGACCGATAACAGAAATCAGAGCCGGAACGAGCTTTTCCCGCCGGATGGGCGGACGTGATAAGCGCGGCAACCGGTGACAGAGCAGCTCGATTGCTGCCGCAAAAAAACAAGGACTTGGGAGAGTGACGACCTCAGTTTCCAGAAGACGTCTGCAAAAGGCGGCATCGCTTGTGCCTGTCAGAGAGTGCAAATAACGGCGCAAGTCATGCTAAAAGAAGAACAGAAGTGGGGTCAACTCAACATCCAACTAAAGGTGCCCTTCAGAACACCGTTGTGACTTTCAGTTGTTGACGACGCGCTGTCCATAAGAAACGTACCAGGGATGCGTCCCCACGACCTGACACCCTTGTGTTTTTCTCTGATACAAGCGCCGAGCGGCGCTACGCACCACAATGGGATAGGAATGTGGCAAGCTTCTGCGGAGCGCGAGCCAAGGCCCATGCTGTCGTTTCCTTCGCAATAGCTTGTTTGGGCAGGTTGCGCGGCCAAACGACCTCGTAGGTCCTGGGAAGAGCTATTAAGTCGCCTAATCCTTTGCTGCCCTTCTGGGGCGAAACGGCAGTAAGCTACCCGTTCATCAACATGGCCTCGTAATGGAATCCCCCCCCCCCCCCATTGAGCGATACTGACCGGGGGAACATAGCGTCAGCGAGTGCAAGGGCTCATGGTCATGGTCACCGTGTGTGTTAGTGGCTGGTGCCATGGTGGGTGGTGTCGCATGACTGACTGGTTTTCAATTCAGAAGGAGGATCCCGACTGAGGGTTTAATTAAACGACGATTCAAAGTGAGGGAAGTCGCTCTGGACCAAGGGTTAATGGTTCATCCACTACGCTCGTGGCTCGCTCAACTCTAACCATTTTGTGTTGTAAATAGTTGTACAAAGTGCCAGTAAATCAGTTATCGTTTTTGCCAACTTGCCAGAAGCGTTTCCGCCACCCGGACACTCTCCGCGCTACCAAACGAAGTGCAGGTCCGACGCAACTCTGACGTCTTGGCAACTCACGTCAACGGGGATGCGTCAGTGAACCCAAGCGCGCTGTATAACACACTCGCCTTTCATTCTGGGAAGGCGGTTGCCAGCCAATCACAGAAGCCATGGCAACCCTGCAAGCCAATCGCAGGTGACAGGATGGCGAATTTCACAATGTGCAAGAGGTGCTGCCTAAGAGTGCCTTAAGGCCTGACCCCACGTAGGCTTTTTGACGCCGCACCCTCTCCCTATAGAAAAAGTGGGCGCGAGGCTACGCAAAGAAGCGCTTTCTCTCTCTCCATATGGGAGAGGGCTCGACGCTGCGTCAAAAAGACACGCGCCGACGCGCTGCGACGGATACATGGGGTCAGGCCTTTGCACCCTGTCGGCTTTTGGTTGGTCCAAGGGGTCGCTTTGGCCCTCTTGTGGGCGTCAACAGTGTCATCAGAGAAGTTGACACGGCACAAAACAGTACTCCTGTGACGACGTTTCAGGCATTGTCAATCTTTTTTTTTTTTCTGAAGAGCGCACTACCAATCCTGCCTAAAAACCAAGGCGCGCTGGACGTGCGAGCCATTCAGTGTATACAAATGTCACGAACGCAACAGTTCACCAAGGCTGCGACGAGATTTAACAAGGCAAGTAGAGCAATAAAAACGAAATCGGCGCGACTAGGCGCACTGTCTCGCTTGGGCTGCCAAAGTTCGACCTTAATTACGCCAATCATACAAATTAGCAGGGTGAAATTAGGAGAGCATGCCATGACCATATTCTTTCTCAAATGCTCATATTTGTGGCTAACTTCGACAACTAATGAAGAAAACTTTAAAGTTTGCTTCACACATTAACATGTGGGTCAGTCTTTCTAAAATACTCAAGTGACTGATCCCGTGCGCAGCATACACGCACACATTTTCTTGCGCAAGGCCTCTACACAGTGCGCATATGACTGCAAGAGGGAAGCGAAAACTCCCACGAATATGGTAATTAAACGAACAGATCCAGTGTTTCCAGCATAGTAGAAGCGCTGTTCATTAGTGAAGATACTTGCTCAGCAGAACGAAAGGAATAATCTAAAAGATGACAGGCACGTCTTCGAAAAAAGCTAGAGAATAAATGAGAGCGCACTGTGCCGAATCGATAGCGAATGAGAGGGGAGGCGGTTAAGTATTCGTACAGGGAGCTGCACACACTGCTCATAAGCCGGAGGCCATAGCCAGAGGCACGCGAGCCGCGGCCCCCTCATAATACTCAGCGCGCGCGTCTTTGGAGCAACGCGAGCGCGGAACGAAGCGAGCACAGGCCATTACCAAAGTGCCCCGGCTCAAAATACCATGCTGCACTTATCCGAAAGCCATTCCGGGGACGCTTCCGGCAGCACTGGATCGATAGAGCCGGGCAAGAAGGACAGGTCACCTTTCCCCTGGAAGCAGCAACAGCGGCTGCAGAGATAAAAAGCAGTCACGAGAAGACCACGGAAATACCACACATTGACGGTTCCCGCAACAATCATTCGAGACCGCTGTTTATTGTGCGTTCTCTCCATCGTTCATTTCAGACATGCTCCCCCGCCATTCTGCAGAGCCAACCGTCCGTCCAATTCCCGTCTGATGACCTCCTCGCCACTGCAGCAGCTGCACGACGTGTACCACATGAAACATAGACGTCTTCTCCACACCCTGTTCCTCCCTTCATCACGGAAACGTCGGAACAGGCTGAAAAGAATCGATCGCCATCCCCGTTGCCATGGAAACGCTGAACAGCGCCCCTCCCTCGCTCACTATCAAAGCCCTATCGCTGCAGCCGCCTCTCGAGCACCGGCAGGCCTAATCTCATTTTAGCACACTCCCCACCACCGCACTCTTTCCCCAGAGCTCCCTAAAAAGGGATTCACATTTCTTTCGGCCTGGAGGGCTAAAGGCAAGGAGGGGGAGGGAGGGGCGAGGTCATAATTGCACACAACATGGGTTCGCCATCGTAGAGCCCATCTTTCAGCTCTTTTCATCGGCTACCAATAAGCTCAGGGGTAATTTGCCTGATTACCTCTACGAGAGCTTGTACAGAAATCCGGTGGCTCACGTATGCCACTAGTTTCTTGTCTCCACCAAAATTTAAAAAAAAAATGTCCTTGCACAAAAACAAGCCAATTTTCCAACAGAGAACAACGCCAAACACAATCATACGACATGCTTTCGTTTCTTTTCCTGCTTCGAACGAACATAATTCTGCTACGCCAATTCAATAGTCGCCTTTTTTTTTGTTTCTGTTGTCTCTGTGCTTTTGTAATCACCCAATCATCGTTCTCTGTTTTCCGTATTGGTTTCATTTCCCTGTACCGTAAAAAATTGCGTTTTTTTTAGATCTACGTGCCCTAAGATTTTTTTCCAGCGGAGAGAGGAGAACAGGAAAAGGGAAAAAAAGTAAAATCTAACAATCGACTGACATGCGGATATACGAGAGCGGACCCACGCCTAGTATGCTGCAAGGCATCACAAACGCACGCACGCACGCTTGGAGTGCCGAGCCGACGCCCTATCTCCCCCCTGTGACACATGCACAGGTCGTTGGCGGGCAGCCAAGCTGCATATCAGGGCGGAAACTGATCGATTCCCCCGGCCTCCAACCATGGCTTTGGCAAAGCAAGCGAGTTAAGCCGAAGCCACGAAGGCACAAAGAGACCCGGCAGCTGAAAGCCGCAGCAGCGCTGCTTGGATACCGAGAGGCAGGACAAAGAGGAGGCGTCGCGACGCCTTCTCTTCTCTGAAGCACCATCGACGCGGCGCCGACGATCAACAGCAAAACGCAGCGTCTCACCGCACTGCCTGGCCCACATACCATCCCTGCCTCAGACTTCCTTCTCACTCGGTCTCTGCTCCTCACTTTCCCGTCCTTCTCACCTGATCTATTCCCAATACTCTCCCAACTCCTCCGACTCCATGCTCCCGAAAGCTGCTGCACTCTGGTGTAGGGTTTCCCAATAGTGATAGAGTTTCCTGCGGAACGCTCCAATAAAAGCACCGCAGGTCGGCAAAGCCTTTCACGTCTGAGCACAGCAGCGCCAGTATGCCCTAAGCACTACTTTTCTGAGCGAAAGAAAACACCAATGCCGCCTGCGGTTTTGCCAACCAAACTAAGACGCGAGAGAAGTGCTGGAGGCCGTCTCCGCGAGCGATGGACCACAGAAGGGCGACTCGCTCCGAAAGGGCAAGAGACACGCGACATTTACGAGGAATTCAAGATGGCATTTTTTGTAGAGGTGACTATTTGCGTCACCGTGTCATTTTAAAAACAGCGTCAAGTTGACAGCTCGAAACAAAGGCCTTTGTTCTGTGACCAGCATTCACGGGGACTTGCACGGCTGACTGCAATGTAGAAGTGTACTGAGCACTTTCATTTTTCTCTTCGCAGCTTGCGGTGAACCTCGCTTCAGGACGTGGGAACAATAGATGGTGCCCGTTGTAGAAAAGGTCACATTCAGCGACAGAGGGTTGGCGCCACTGTCATTCTAGTCTGCAGTTAGGAGGCTCAGGGAACTGGCAGTAATCGAACTGAAATACGCTCCATGTCCATGATCGTGCGACGGAAACCTAAGACATTGCAGTCCATAGGTGATTAAAATACGGCGCTGCAATTCCTGGGAAAAAAGAAGTTAGGGAGGACACACTTAACGAACTGGACACACCAGACACGACTGCGCTTTTGTCCACATCGTATCGCGTGTCCTACCTAACTTCTTTCGCCCCAGTAACTAACTGCAGCGCCGTACTCTAATCATGCAAAAATTGACTAGCCCAATACCTCTTTGATAACAGTTCACAAGACCATCGTGTTAATATAAAGAAGCGTCCACATGTAACGAACACAGGCATCACCATGACGTCACGAACTAACGCGCACCTCTCGATACTCGCAAAACATTCGGCGAACCGCTAAGGGCCAGAGCAAGCCCCATGCCAACGGACGAGCCTCTCCCACGGACGGTGCACGATAGCGGTTCCCGCTCTTATTTCCTCCCTGGCCACACGGCTTCCCGCAAGAACGCGGCCGCCAAAGAGCGGAACTGCGAGAAAAATAACGTAAGAGGGCAAAGAAAAAGCCGGGCCAGCTGCGAGGCCCGCTTTCAAGCGTGCCGAGTGCCAGCCGGAGACTGCTCACTGGCGAGGTCAACCACACTCGCCGGCGCTCGCCGCTGACCTACTTCGGAGCATGGGCGTCCGGTGGCTTCAACGATGCTACAGCAACAGCCGACTCCTTCGCTTCCCGTCCCACCGACGACGGATGCAAGTGACGCCCTCACCCGCTGAGGCCACGGCGAAGGACTCTGCTCACGTCTGGGGACGCCGACGACACTCCGCAAGGAGGCCATCTCTACAAAGCCGAGATAAAGAATACACCCGCACCACTTACTTGCACCCGAAAGCAACGTGCGCGAACGAATCGCCGCCGCCGAACTCCAGTTAGCAAAGGGCCGTGAAAGGCCGTTTACATTGCGTATCAGCGCACGACGACTTCTGGCGCACCCAGCAATGAATAGTCAGGTGTAGAAGCCTATTCTCGCGTCCAGAGCGTGCATGCGAGTCGACTACATCACACGCACAGAGGAGTAACATTACTGAAACAAATCTTTGCGAGTACCGAAGCAGCTTGTCAAGGTCCAGCAAGCCTTCACACTTGTGGCTAAATGCACGAACCTTAGCGATCATTGGCGAATCATTAAGAAGGTATAGGTGGTTAGACACTGCGTTTATTGTTGTCGATGGCCAATGCAAGAGACTGACGAAGAAGGGGTACGTGTTCGAGGCTTCGGCCAGCGTCCATTATAGCTGATTCGAGCTCAAGAGTAAACAATCGCCAAATGCATACCCCCGCACCAATGGCTCTGCCACCCTGTTCCACCTTCGGCACCGACCAATCTCACAAGTGGGCAACTTATGCCATTGGTGCGAGGACGTTAATCGGCTGCCCGCTTTTTGCAGCCATCCCATTTACACCACCGCACAAGAGAGCCAGCACTCAGTGCCACGACAGTTCTGGGTGATCTATTCAAGTGGCCAGCACCCTGCACAATCATCTACCACGATGTTTGCCACAAGCTTGACTCTGAACAAAGCAGTCGTCTCTTGATGTTCACAGGCGGCTAAGTTCTGGTCGTTTCCGGCTCTGCCATTACAGCATGTGTGGCCTTCGCGGTACTAAAGTTCACTGGTTGTGAGCTCTCTTTTGGAGTCAGTTTCAGAAACACTGAGATAGCTGTGCAACATCTGACAATCGACTTGGTGGCCTTTGCGACCCCAGCCCCACCCAACATGTCATTCCGGAACCCACTGGACCACATCTGAATCTGTTGTGTATACGCTCCACGCCAGGGACTTCAACCTTACCGGCGGCCTTCTCTTGCAAGGATATTAGGGAATTAGAAGGCTCAATTCTCGCAGGAAATGGCAAACTACTCGGCTACCACCAACTGCGTGTAATGGTCTTGCATTTATCGCGGTAGACCTTGCGGCGGTTTCTCGCCACATTCAACTTGAGCAATGGGTCACCGGTGCAAGCCTTCTCTGTCTGCTCCCCGAGACGTGGCTCGGATGTGGAGAGCGCCTCAGCTCGTTGCTTGCAGGGTTACGTTCACCAAGGGTCAAACAACCAAGCTGGCCTGTTTGAGGATCAACGCATCAGACCTTGAAGCGCCTTCAGTCGTGCCGTGTCGCACATCACAAACACACTGTGCAGTGCTCGACATTGACTTTATCGCTCCGTTTCAGGGGTCTACTTGTCTGTTGCCTCTAAACTTGCTCTTTTTCCAATATTTACCCCACCTTAGTCCTCAGGGCCCGCCTCACTAAATTCACGGTTTGAGTTATGAAGTTTAACGCCCGAAGCGACTCAGACTGACAGACGCCCTACGGGAGGGCCATGGACAAATTTGACCATCTTCGATTCCTTAAGCTGCCCTGCCATATACAACTAACATTGCCACTCGAGACCCTTGGTGGGAGTCCGAGCGATCGACCGTGAAACTACACGGGTCCATGGCAATTTCGCCACCATTGAAAAGCGACCACCATGGACGCAATTGAACCCCTTCTTTCCGGTCAGTAAATAGCCGAGCACCCTAACTACTGCTGTGGCTAAGCCTGCATTCTCCGAAGAAGGAGGACGGATAGCAACGCCAACAGGTGTGCAGGTGTCATCCGCGGCAGCTGTGTCTGTGCATGAACCACGCCTAACGCATCCTCCCGGCCATGAATTACTTCCATCTTGCTGCCACACCGTATTCATCGTTGCCTGGCTGGCTTTGCCTCCATTGGGATCTGCGAGGAAAGCAGCACGCTTCGGAGAAAGAAAGGCGAGCGAGGCCGGCTAGAGTTCAACAGATTGCCCCAGATACCGTCCGTTCCGATTAGATTCTGCCGCACCAGCACTGCGAGCCTATTTGCTCTTGTTAAGATCGCCGGACCTCCCATCGCTGCGGGGCGCCGGAACCGAACAAAGCGGGCAGCCCTGTGCACTTTGCAGCAAGAAGAAAAGCACCAAGGCGCGCTCTGCAGTTTTGAGCGAGGGGTCGAACACGGCTCAGAAGCACACCATTGTCACTGGTGCGGAGCTGAAATGCAACTCTTCGTGCATCCGTGCCCCAATTACGGCCACGACACCAAGCGCCCAAATACGTGGAAGTGGGGCCTCGGACTGCGGCTATGTGTCTCCGGCTGACAGGATGCCTGCGCATGGATTAGCGCCAGCTGCAGTCCCCATTCGACACCCCGGGTGGTCATCGAGCTCTCGGAAGACGTACTTGTATCCGGCATGCTGGCGGCATGTTTTCCGCGAAGAGGCGATTTCGCGAGAATATTACGAGTGTGTGAGTGTGGTGTGTGAGTGTGTATTGGGGGAGGGGCTAGCAGAGTTACAAGTTGGATTCGCCAGCTGATTCGAAGAAGACGTCGTCCCCGGTTTCTCTAGACCTGGGCTCAAGGGACTTTGTCCGAGACAAGAGATCTGGACCAAAGTTTCCAACTGTACAAATGTAATTAAATCTCTTCTAATATTCTTCGGAAATTGAGTCCGGTTCTCTCCGATAGCAGCTATTCTGAAAGACGAGGTCTTCGACCACCTGCGTGGACGCGAGGAAACCAGGGCAGTCGGCGGAGCCTCTTCAAAACCATCTTTCAATCGGCCATCACCAATAGAGGAGGCCAGCATTAAAGAATCAGAGAGAAGACTCAAATTTGTCAGTTGAGAAGGGAAGATGTTTGTTTTGAAAGAACAGTCGTCCCGAATGTCCGGTGCTACGCTCTGAGGCTACTCAGACTTTCGTGGTAGCTTCGGCACACACGCATCCGGTCCCCCAGTCGCGAACTATTCAGCCGCGGTTCGACGGCAGGGTACACTCATAGGTTGTCTTGTTCCCTCCCGGGCTAGCCTGGCTGGTGCTTCTTTAAAGAAGGTGCTGCCCAGGGCCAATATTCATTGTTTAATCACGGTTATGATCAGACGAGCACTTATTGATCATTAAGTACAAAAACCAGTTATTTAATCAACGGTAAACGAAATTCCATGCCGGGGCTGTTCCTTCACTAGAAATTTCTGTTCAAGACACAAAAAAGAACTTAAAAACATACTTTTAAAAAGCAGTCAAATACACAAACGTCTAAGTCGATCACTGTTTTTCATTTTATTCTTTAGGGCAGCCACACTGCCTTATGCAAACGCTGAGAAAAGAAAGTACTGCGCAGAAATACCAAACGAGGACAGAACATCAGTATTTCCAGCGTCATGGCGTGCCTTGCGTGTTCCACCCGCAGCACAATCGACCACAGACATGGCTACAGATTGCACACCGGCCGAGAGACTGCAATCGTGCGGAAGCCGAATGAAACCGCCAGTGGGCAGGTGGCGTTAGCACTATAGCAGCGACACGAAGGCGTCGGCAAGACGCAATGCGAATAAAAAAAACACGAAGAAGCAGCAGCAACCAACCGCCACTGGTAAACGGCGCGTCTTGGCCGCAGGTGCGGCCTAAGAAGACAGCCGCGGCGAACAGAGGAGACCTGCTGCGCCCGACCTCTCCCCCAGATATGCAGGTGGTGGCGATGCTGGTGTTCGCTTTTGTTCCCTTCTTTCGCAGACAGATTATGCGGCTGGCTGGTACCGCGGCCGATCAAACAAAACGTACACATTCTTACATAGCAGCCGTACAACGGATTCGAGCCAACAGCCGGTTCCCAGGCACTAGACATGGTTCGCAGCTGTTCCACGATCATTGTTATTGTTCTCCAGTACTGCTATAGCGCGCTGCTGAGGACTCGTGCTCTAATGAAACAACATTTTCATTCGATCGCTGCGATACAGCAAGCTGATGCTGAATGTTTTTGTTTACCACATCAAAATAAAGGTATCATGAAAGGCCGCAAGACAATCGCGCCCGTTTCAGCCTTTTATGACAAGCGCAACTGCCACCGCCAACTCCAATTGCGTACAATGGTAAGCCGCATGCGCACTTTAAGCGACACGGTTGAGGCAAGGTTTTTCCTTCCATATGTCGTCCAATGGCCGTCATTTCCCATATGGTGTCCAGTGGACGCTGTCGGCGTATAGCCAAATCTTCGGCCCCGGCGACGAATTCATTTATTTGGACATATCAATGCGCTTGATGTGGGCAGCAGTAGATACAGTGTTAGGCGCAGCGTTTGCGGTGGAGTGGTGATGTTTTTCCAGGTGTGCGGAAGAGAAAACGGGAGATTTCGATTTACGTAAAGCGGTCTTGTGGACAGGATGCTCCACAGAAGTTCTTGTTATAAGCAAGGCTGAGTTGGTTTATTTACAAAAATATGAAGCAGTGAGCGCTAACAGCAAACCTTATCTAATCAGGCACGTGCACGTATGAAAGTTGTGTGTCCAGTCTGTCGTAAACGTTTCCAGAATCACCCAGGCGGTCTGTCGAAAACGAAAATAAAAGGGGCACCTCTTGTACCGAAGGACGCTTCTGCATTTGACAATCACATAAACCAACGGTCCCTGTCCCCCGTCTCTCACAGATGTACTATTTGTAAACAGGAAACATGAATGCAGAAGCCAAGCTATCAATCCAAGCAGCCCTCAAACTGTAAAGGTGGTCCTTGGGTACGACGGCAGACATCGCATACGTGTAAAGCATGTGGCGAAAATGGTTCGCCTTCGCAAACATAGAATCATCGAAAGATCATCGTGACACGCGCAGCACACGAAGAATTACGCTTCTTGTGATACATTGATGCCCATGTTGCCAGAACAGCTGTTCTTCTGATGCATGTGACAACAACGCGCACAGGCCCACAAGACATTCGTTTAAGAAACCGATCTTCGTCACGACAGGAGCCAAGCTACGAATACAGCGGCGAATGCCCACCGGTAGACCTACGCCGTCATGTGGAGGAAACGATACTTTTCCTTCTCCGACGCTGTTCGCACAAAGCGTCGTCTTTTTTCCGGCTTTCAAAAGGAAGATCGTAAAGGAAAATACCTGCCAAATTTTTCCCGCGGATGCGTTGCGACGGAAAAACAAAAGCAAAGAAAACATGAGAGAAATGAGCCTTCTTTCTTATGCTTAAATTCCCTATGAGCAACCAGGGCGCACACACGAAAACGCTAAGAAGGCTTTCTTTTTCTTCTGGTTAGTGTGGAAAAAGTGCTGCAACGATGAGACGAGTGTCTCCCACAGAAAACAGCGCGGACCACAACAAATGAGCCAAAGTCGGATTTCCCATACCTGTTCGAATGAGAATACACGCAAAGGATAGACACACAGAATATACGCCACAGTGGCTCGAGCTTAACTCGGAAACCATGACGAGGCCACTTGAAGCACCAACAGTTTTGCAGAAAAGTTTATCGTGCTTTGCTCTGCAAAGCTGTCTACTGGAGTGTTTTGCGACACCACCTGTCATTGCTTGCCTGGAGAGATCACTTCCTCAGGGAGAGTAAAGTTCAGCTCAGTCCTCTTTCAGTCCTCCTACAGTCTCATGCGGCGAATACCTTAACGAACGAAAATGACCTCGGATCATCTCTTTAGGGGCGAAGCTCCTTAAGGCGTCACTCGATCGTCCTCTGTAAACACCCCTCCCGGGTATATGTGCCACAGAGGAGTTCAGTTCTTGGAATGTCCGCTAGATGGCGGTACTGGCATATAATCAATATATATTATGAAAATATTCGAGGTGGTGGTACTTGGGAGTGTTCACTAGACGGACGGACATACAGACAAACAGACGCACAGATCGACCCACGGTTGGACAGACGGACGGACGCTTCGCCCCACTCATAATCCTTCAGTTCATGGATATGCTGCGCTTTTTTTTGGATGTAGCTCATTCACAGGACCTGTTATTTGCGATAGCCTTGGAAGTGCTTCATTGTGCAACTAGTGCAACCGCTCTTCGATTCCCGCTCACACCGACATGCGACGGAGTCCAGTGGAAGTTTACTCGAATTATGTTTTTAGGCAACTTCTTTCAACGATGCTAATGACTGGTGGCCGAACTTGTTGAGAGGAAGTTCATAGACACCACAAAACGAAAGAAACATATTTCTCCACGAGTACACTGGACAGTGTTTCCAGAAGGTGCACGAAGGGGTCGCAAGGAAGTGTCGGCTATTATTATTATCTCTGAGATACCATGGCCACAGCCGACACTAGAAAGGGACGTTCGAGCGGAAAAATTGCCAGTCAGGTCTGCAATGTTGAAACCTCCCGTACGAACATGATTACCTATGTCCGCGGTCCGGGTTGGGCACCAATCGCTTGTGAATGCACATTCACCATTTGAATGCGACAGCAGCCATTAATTCGTAGTTTAGGAATACTATGGTAAAAATAACCCCGCATGAAGCGGCCCTTCTGCGTTGCTGGTTCTTGGATGCGAGCCCTTTCCAAGAACGCTCACAAATTTTGCCGACTCTTCATGTGCCACCATGTCGGAGCACCAGGAGTGCACGAGGCAACGGAAAGCTCATAGAAGCAGGCGAAGGTCCTGATACATAAGAGCCACCAGGTGGTCCGCCGAGGGGAGAGTGCAGTAGTCAGATTGCCGGAACACTAACAATGTTATCGGCAGGCACGAGAAAGCAGCTTAGCTTGAAACTCTGCTGCCCTCAAGCAATCAGTGCAACTCTGTCCGAACCGCAATGACTACCCGACCTCGACACCACTAATAATTGGGTATTGGCCACTACATTCTCTTGACTTGCATCACCAAGGAAATGATAGTCAAGCACTGGTTTCGTCTGCAGCTTAAATGCGATGCGACCGAGCCTGAAGTCATCAGTGGTATTTGCTGTGAACACCCAGCAATAAAACACCACATGATTACCCTGCGCTCGAACCAACGTTCCTAGCTTTCGCAGTGCGTCACGGCTGGCAGCCTATAGGTATGAGTAAAATTCCCCCCTCTTCACGCGCATGTTACACACGACCGTGCGACTTCAGTCTCCTCGGGGCAAGGTGATTGCGCTCTGACTCCTCGATCCCAGCTTTCAGAAGTTGATGTGCGCGTCAGACCAGACGCCGACTGTGTACACTAATGTCATTCACCGCAGCACTTTTCCCCAGCTCGAAACTCACCGACGCACGCGTGTACATCCTCGTTCCTCGTAAATGGAGCCTGGCACGCTTTACCCTTAGATTGCCCAGCCAGCAAGGAAAATGAAGACACCAGGATAGCGGTACCGTGCATGTTTAGGCTGTCACGCCAATTCGTTCTCATACAAGGCCCGCTGTTGCGGAAAGGAACGAAAGAATTTATTTCAGTAAGATACCACCAGCCAAGACATGTCGTGTTCACACCACACAGCTGACCCTCGAAAACCCAGCTCGCCAAACTTTGGCAGACCACAGCAACATTGCTTTTGCGCGCGCTTATGTTTTTTGAGATAAGGCTGGACACCAGACCCTGGACTACATCATCAAATTTACACAAGACAACCCAAACGACGAATGGTAAGGTAATACCCGTCAGATCAGTCATTCTTTTCAGTTCTGACGTCGTCTAAAATTTACAGCCTTTACTTTCTGTGTTGAAGTTTATTATTATTATTATTATTATTATTATTATTATTATTATTATTATT
Source organism: Rhipicephalus microplus (assembly GCF_043290135.1). Lineage (NCBI taxonomy): Eukaryota > Metazoa > Arthropoda > Arachnida > Ixodida > Ixodidae > Rhipicephalus > Rhipicephalus microplus. Next base: position 213,327,985 of record NC_134701.1, on the reverse strand, counting down.
ATTATTATTATTATTATTATCCTCATTCATGCCAGGTTCTGGTGAAGCGGCTGCACGACGGAAGGCCCTTGTGCCTTTTAGCGGGCTATTGGCAAATAATTATCCGCAAGGCTAACGGATTTCCAAACGATGGCATGACCTCGGATCAGCTTGAAAGTAGGGATAGTTATAGCGCGAGAACAAAACGACGACACAGAGACAAGAAGGACACGAAAGACACGAGCGCTAACTTCCAACTGAGTTTATTCCGCAGAGCACGAAAATATATAGAGGAGACAGTAACCATGTGATAAAAACCATATGGCACAAAGAGCAGAAGATGAGTCAGAGAAAACAAAAGCAAATAACACAAAAACAAAAGCACTGAAAAACAGCAAAGAAAAATCTAGAAGAAAACGAAACAGAAAGGTAAAGATAATATAACTACCTGCCCGCACCGAAACCTTCGAGGAACCTGCGTTCCTTCTCGGACAAAGCCACGGAGGGCTTGCTAATACAAGGCACCTGTTCGCGTGCCACCTGCGCGGCCTCGACAATGACTCGGGTGCTTTCATCTCTGTGCTTGTACAGCATCGCTGTGTCCTTGAAGAGGGGAACACAATTGCACTCAATGCAGTGCTGAGCAAGAAAACCATCTTTCCCGTTTATAACATTGTTAGCATGTTCTCTCAGCCGATCGTTCAGACACCTTCCGGTCGTTCCGACATAACAAGCACCGCATGAAAGGGGGGTTCCGGGACCCCCCTTTCATGCGGTGCTTGTTAGGCTGGATGTTATACCTTTGCACCTTTTCAAACGTACGAAGTGATCGTCCAATTTTATTTTCTGCAGCAGACCCAAGTCACTCCTTTTTAAGATTTGTTCTTTCATTTTTTTTTAGTGCGATAGCAATCACGTCCACATTGCAAACGCGTTCCCGCCATCGCCATGATGTTCTGTTAAAGCCCAAATGTATAACAACGCTCCACGCGTCGCATGTCCTATGTGCGAGCGAAAGCTTCCTAAATCTGTCGATGAGAGGGGCTGCAGCGGAAATTAAACACGCCGGTACTTTCTGTCGCGCGACAGGCGCATGCAAAGGCTTCCTGGGGAGTGGGCAGGGAAGTGGGGGACCAGGAAATTCGTCCTTTCCCCAGCCGGGCATGGTTGCCGACTGTCACCCGCTCCCCATCTTCAGCAGACGGCTCATACCTTTGTACGCACTGTGTTCTTAATGCCGAGTTTGTATTGAACCCTTGAGGCCTGACCACACGTAGCCGTTGCAGCGCGTTGCTTTTTAGGGGCGAAGCTCCTTAAAGCGGCACCCGTTCGTCCCTCGTCGTAGTACGTAACATGTCTTACACTTTGACCTGCAAGGTGGTGCCGGTGGGAGATTTCTCCTGTGCGTTGTTGAACAATAAAAAAATCCCAGCGTGCGCTTTAACTAAAAGCCGAATTCTCCTATCTCTCACTCCCCATTAGCAGCCATTGGCATGTACGTTGAGCATTATCTGACAAGAAAGGATTGCTACGTTATACTCGCTGGGCGTAACCTCCTTGGTTTTAGAAAGGTTTAGCGAGCGTTGGGCCGCAGTGCCATGAATACAGTGAACTAATATATATCATGAACTCGAGGTGGTTAAAGGTGGGAAGTGGACACGAAGCGCAAGCCGTAAGAAAATGTGCGTGTGCCACATCTCTTTTAGTCCTTGGAATGTCCACTGGATGGCGGTGCTTCTATATGGGGAATATATGATGAAAAGATACGAGATGGTGGTACTTGGAGTGTTGAATAGATGGACGAGCGGACACACAGACAGATGCATGGACGGACGCACGGATGGCTGCACGGAGGGATGGACGCATGGACGGACGCAGGGGCAGATGCATGGACGGACGCAGAGACGGACGCACGGATGGACGTGCGGACGCACTAACAGACGCACGCACGGACGGTCACACAGGCGGACGCATATATGATGAAAAGATGCGAGATGGTTGTACTTGGAGTGTTGAATAGGTGGACGAACGGACACACAGACAGATGCATGGACGGATGCACGGATGGCTGCACGGACAGATGGACGCAGGGGCGGATGCATGGACGAACGCAGCGACGGACGCACGGATGGACGTGCGGCCGCACGAACAGACGCACGCACGGACGGGCAGATGGACACTCGGACGGTCACACAGACGCACGCATGGACGAACGGAAGCAAGAACGAATGGATGGACGGATGCTTCGCCTCACTCTCTCACGCCAGGTCATATGTTAAAGGAGTGAAGCGCTAGCCTTGCTTCGTTTGATATTCCAACATGGTGCTGTCGCATTCATTGCATCACCCTAGCGGCGGTACTATGACGTCTTGTAACAACAGCGACTTGAAACAACGTACTTTGCAGCGCCCGGCAGCGTACACCTTTCGCTGCGTGTGTACCACTGCACCAGCCTGGTTAGACAACGGTTTCAATAGGATGACGCGGTAGAGTTGAGTTCATCTCCGCATGGTATTAAGAGATAAGTGCATCGCAGCATATTGCATTTTCGATATGAACAAACAATAAGCAGTTTCTGAAAGTGCGATGAACCAACATCCTACGACAGTAAGGGCTCCGGGAACTGAGCTATGACTTTTAATAATGGAAATACTGCTTCATAATACCGCAAACTTCTGTTATTTCGCGAACACAATATACGATGCGTCATGGAAAAGTCCGGTAGGTACCAGCAATTTTGAATATATAATCTGAAGATATTACGAAGACTTCGACTGAAGTTCATGCAATAACCCTGCAGTGTGCAGGAAATTGATTGACTGAATGATTGATTTGTGGGGTTTAACGTCCCAAAACCACCATATGATTATGAGAGACGCCGTAGTGGAGGGCTCCGGAAATTTTGACCACCTGGGGTTCTTCAACGTGCACCCAAATATGAGCACACCGGCCTACAGCATTTCCGCCTCCATCGGAAATGCAGCCGCCGCCGTTGGGATTCGATCCCGCGACCTGAGTCTGCAGGAGAAACAATGAAATTTCACCCATGGATCAACGACCTGGCGAGGCCATCCTGGCAAGATAATCTTCGCATGTCAAGATAAATTATCAGACGTCGTGCGACACGAAACCCGTCGGCTGTCTCCACTACAGTCCTCTTATCTCTGAACAAGGACGTCTCCTCATTCGCCTATGCTCACGATTGGATCGATACTCACTGAGTGCCGTTTTAACTTCTGACAAGCGCGACCACGCGCGTTTGAAGCGTAACGGAGTAATAAAACCGTGCAGACTGCGCCATTGACCAGACATCACGTCTACCACTTCGGTTATCTCCGGTACGTTTTTCCCCTCGATATGAAGAAGTTGACCTTCAGAACAATACGATTTAGAAAAAAAAGCGGGGCGCTTTGAAAAGCTAGTTGATATGACATGACGATTGTGATAGCACGAGAACAGAACGACGGTCATTCTGTTCCCGTGCTTTAACAACCGTTCGAAAAAGAAAGTCCTTAGGCTCTCATCGATGCGCCCTGTGTCGAAGAGCGGCTCACGGTCGACGTGTTCACAGAAGAAGCACGAAGCGAAATTGTATAGTTTCTGCGATAACGCATTCTCCTGAAACAGCGGAGTGTCGTTATCGAACGCAACGCAGAACGGTGCGTTGGTCCAGCAACGTCTTCTTTATAAACATCGGCGACGTATTCGTCTTGTCTCGAAAGTGGAAACCTCTGTGATGACCACGTACGTACATTTTTTTTTTCGCGCAACACAGCGACCACCGTTCTGGCATCGCACATCAAGGGAAATTTGAGCTACTCAAACGGGCAACGTCAGCGCGCAGCATCTCATAAGCACAGGGAAAAAAAAAAGATGTTTGTGGAAAGGAACCCTTTGACTGAGACAAGCTTCGAAGCGCCCCAATATGCTCAAGGAAACTTGGCAGCCTTCGTGTGCAACGCATCTGGTGATATTCTTCGTGCAGAGGGCAAAGCAAGCAAGCTCGTCAGTGGTGTGCAGCGATACTGAATGAGGAAAAAGGAGGGCACAGCGCCTGCTCGTTGGCCCGGAGCCAGGCAAGCGAGCGCGGCAAGCGAGCGAGTCACTATAACCGCGGCCGCGTTGGCGACGGAGAACGGCAAGCGCTGCGCAACCTCCGAGGGCGGGCAGGCGGGCGTGCATGGCAGCTGCTGCTGGCGCCGCGTTCCTCAAGTCCCACGCTCGGGGCCATGGCCTCACTGTCGCGCTGGCATCGCAGACGACGCAGCTCCCACTCTCAATCTGGAGCCCTTCCAACAGCAACGAGGTCTCGCGGGACTTAGCGGGGGATGGCGATATATGCGTCACGCGGGTAGGGCCACGATAGTACAGCGCCAAGACGAAAACAGCTCGAAGTTCACGAGACGGGAACGAACAACACGAATGGTGATAGTGCGGTGCGAGTACAATCCTGCGGCAGACTTTACACAGATACAGGGCGTAAAGGAACGGTCGAAAAGGAGTGGCTCCTTTTTCCTCCTTTCTCGGTTTCATTGCACGCAAAAGGACCTTGTGGACAATGGTAACCACAGAACCTGGCCATACACGGTAATACTAATAGCTTCTTTTCACATATGCATTCGGGAAGAATATACAAATCAACCAAAGCTACTATGATCATTCGATATCACGTGGATTTGGCAACGATGAACGCTGTGGTTCAACCAGAAGTGGAGGACCTCAACCTCCTTCACCGCATCTTCCCTGGTCCCATGACCGCCATATTGGGAGAAATCTGCTGCAGATGCACCTAGTGTACCTTCTCCGGAGAAAACCTACTGTAAGGACTTGAGCACCGAACTAAAGCCGTACCATCTTATTAGGATTTCTTGAAGCACGGGCAAGACCCAACTTTTATCGTTAGGCAAGACACGTCAATACAGAAGCACTTGTTCTGCTTGTAATGGTAGTTCATAGACGTCCCATGCCATGCAAATTCAATGCTTAATTATTAACAACCATAATATATGAAGCCTGAATGTGCTAAAACGACGGTGCGATGAGGCACGTCTAAGTGAATGACTTCGGATCATTTCCACCACCTCGGGCTCTTTAACGTGCACTAACACCCCGCAGGCATAATGCTACGTTAGTGAGACAAATTATCTCACTCGGCAGTTGTCACGCCAAATGAAGGAGGCTTCACTGTTCAAACAACTGAGTGACTCAATATCACGAACAGCATGAGCTCCGAAGCGACAACGCGGGACATTCCTACACCGCTTTTCAATATGCACCAACGCAACTCACAGGTCCGACAGAAGCCGTATGTTTTGAACTGAAGCGTCAATGTCCATATATGGCGAGACCCTGGCGGACACGTTACGAAACCATGACGATGAAATCACAATAGCTCGTCGTCGGAGTTGATCAAGCTAACGTTTTCTAGAACAGACACCACGATAGCGTGGCGATAAGTCCACACTCACACAGCTAGCTCTCGTTTTTATACAAGTTTAAGCTTGAGCACAGCACCACCATACGTAGAACGCAACTCGAAGCGGTGGAAACACTCATCACTGGTAACGAGACGTTGACATTCCAACTTGACAGCACTAATTCCACGAGACGTCAATCAATGTCGCGGGCGCAGGAGAGAAAAAAAAACGTACGTGGCAGGACGGAAAAAGGTGATCCGAGGGCAACGCGCATTAGTTACTGCAGCTGGAGGCCGCGCTTCGTACCAACTATCATGGAGTTGCAACGAAATTCGTGACGAGGCAGGGCTATATTTTGCAGCGGCTGTAGCAAAGTGTAACCTAGCTCTATCCACAGCAGGGCAGCGCGTGCCGCTTCTCTAGCCCGACCGTGCTCCATACTGGCTGAAACATGCACGCTCCGAAGGGTGACGCTGCGTACGTCACCCGAGGTTAGCTTAGCTCGTTAATTAAGCAAAAATGCTGTCATAAATGCACAGTTTTGCCTTTTTTAATTACTAAAATCGCTGAACAGCATAACGAAATGCCAAAAAAAAAGAAGCATGTTCTCGGTCTGCGACTGCGCAGGGTCAATATAACTACCAATCCTATTGAATAATACCCGTAGGGGAATCTCGCTGTACCCTTTGCGGACAGGGAAAAAAAATGAAAACTAAGCATTTTAATACCGAGCACTACGTATCGAATGATGAGCCTTAGCATTCGGCGCATCTCCGTTCTCGAGGGCGCTCTCCAAAGCCCCGAAAAACCACACGCTGGCCTCATGCCTTTTCAGCCGAGAGATGACACGCACGAACAAGAACAAGCACGCCCACGAGAAGCCGAAGGATCAAGGCGTGGGAGCAAAGAGAACTTGGGAAGAAGGAGCAACAACCCACGAGCCGTCTCCAGTCCACGGCACCATCCACGCAGGAGCGCATGAAGCGGCACACCCAAGCGGCGTTCAGAGGTCGACCTCGGAGGCCACACCCACGGGCGAGCGGGATACACCGCAGTGCCGAAACGAACAGAACCGAGTAATCATCCGTGTGGCAGCATGCCTTCGAGGGCGGCGCCCTGCTGCTAAAACCAGAATTAAGACTGACTAAAGCTGAACATGACGAACCGGCTACACGAGTGTATCCATGCACCCCGGATTAACATCATACACACAAAAGCACGGTGGCCAAACAAAACGACCGCTTCACAAATTCAGTATGAGTGATTCACAGAACGTGCACGAACAATCCTGCGTACACTGGTAGGTGAAGAATAGTGTCATCGTGATCTGGGGCGGATCAGAATGAAAGACAAAATGCACAACAATAACACGAGTTTTCAACGCCATATCGAAAGCAAGGGAAATCTTGAGTGCTTCAGAAACACTTGAAAAAGGCGCGTCTGCAGTGAATTTCAATCATGCATGAAATCGTAAGTGGAGCACGAACAAACCAGCTCGTGTAAGCGGGAGACAGGTTGTATCTATGGTAAACGATATCAACACATTGTCGCTCGCTCTTTTGGAGCGATAACTATCAGAAATCCGGCTCCAGAGAGATTTCGTGAGCAACGAGATGTAAACATTTAATCAAGATCCATGACAAATATGTGGCTAAAACGTCAGAACTGCAGAAAGCAAACAATATGAAAACGTTTGTAAGAGCAAGAGACTGCAGATAAAAATAGGGGGTTCAACAAACCCTCCGAACAAATGCTCTCCATCTACAGGAGTGTTCACACGGGGTGTGGAAAACCGGCTACGTGTGTGGAACCCTGGGACCACGAAATGGGCACAGCGAAGCCTCCGGGAGGGGGAATAAGTTGAGGAGTAGATGCACTTTTTGTTGCGGGGCTCCCGTTCCTTTGATCTACCATCTACATGGCAAGCTCACCGACTTCCTGGATTCGACGAGGCTCTCGTTTAGCCTGCAGTTCAATGACGCCCTATCCCCTGCAAATGGCCACCAATGCGATTCCGCACACGGAGCGGCCTTTTCAGTGTCTCTCTCAGATCTACGGTCCGATCATCTGGGACAGCCACACCGTCACTAGCCATTCCTGCTTGAGTCCCTGCTGTCCTGGCAAGGATAGACTGGAAGATATAAAAAAGGTCGCTGTTGTGTGCCTCCAGTTGTGAGGGAACGGTTTATAGCCCTGACATACGGGCACTGCAAAAGTCCTTTAGGTAAAGACACATCGCGTCCAATAAGCAAAGCAGCATCCCTGCAAGTATCCCTTGCAAAGTTCATTTTCTGGAATGCTGATTCCGCAATGTTGCGTTTGGCGGGCCACCCACCTCATTTTGTGAAGATAAGGAGCAGCGCAAAGACGCCCTGCTGTTTCCATGTACTGGGCGCTGCGTGGCTGAAATTATTCTAATGAGCACCGCTGTCCCTCGGGTCCACGCAGAGATGCGACACGTGGCGTCTTCGTGGCCCGGTAGAAGCCACAATGCCGAGCTTCCGCCGATTACGGACGTCGGACCACCACGCTGTGTCTCTGACTGATGAGCCACCGACGCTCAAATCAGTACCAGATGTCCAAGTATGGCCCCTCGGAGGCTCCTAGACCGCGATCGCCGTTCGACGGGTGGTCGGTCCGAGCTGCGAGATGACAAACACGTTTCACCCCGCTCACTGGAAGCAAGATTCGCCGGAGGAGGCAGCATCGCCGGGACCACACGTGTATGTGTGTTTGTTGGGGGCGGTTCCGGCATAATGACACTCGCGTGTGCTGCGGGACATGTTATTGGACAGTGCCGTATGGACCCATTCCCCGATCTAGGGATCTGGGGAGATGAGACTGTATTTAATCAGCCCTCGCGGGCTGCTTAGTGTGGTTCACGGAGCTTGTTAAACAGCCTTTTTCAATGTTGAGCTTTCAATGTAGAGCTTCGGGCCAGAGAGCCCGTGCCATATAAATAATGTAAATAAACCTTCTCTAAGAAGTTCAACCTCCTCCTGCCTCGACATCTTGATCCCAGATCTCCGGTGCCACAAATCCCGGTAGCAACAGCAGCTACTTTTAGAATGTAAATGGTGTTCTTTCGTATACAGTTTGCACAACTCGGCAATGCGTCCTTTCAACGAAAGCTCCTGGGTGTCCCCATAATCCAAATATGCGTTACCTCTCAAAATGCGCTGTCCAGGCGACAGCAGCACGCATACAGTTCCTAGCGTCATCATGTTGAACGCCCGCAGCGTTTTTTTTTTGTCCATAGCATAGTGCACTGACGCATCCACAACGGATAGTCTGTACAATACTGTTCGACTCTGCATAGGAATGTGCAGAATGGGGGGAGGAGGACGACCATGTCCGCGATGAAGAGTTGGGTCGCAACACCAACACCGGTTGAGCAGTTCACCTCGCAAGTTGCACGCACTGAGTGCAAAAATACGCTACAAAAAAGGGTGGCGGTTACTCTCATTTTTGGTTCGCGGGGATCATGGCCGACTCCTCGTCGCCCTCGAGAAACCCCTTTTCCCATAGGAGGGCCAGCCATTCACCAGAGTTTCGACGAACTCTTGTTTTCCCCCACCACGCCACTTCACTAAGGTGCCGGGGAACAGCTACGCCTTCCACCATTGCCGGCCTACAAGAATGGTCAAGGGCCCCGACCACGCAGGTGGAATTCCTCAGGATTCTTGTGGGTATCAGACTGTCTTTGACAGTGCCGAGTACTGCCGTGTGCTTCACGAAGATGGATCCACGACTCGCCAGCGTGGGAGTAGATCACGCCCCAAGCGCCCCGAAACAATGAACTTTAAATTAAGGCCCTGCTCCCACCCCTACCTTTAGAGCAGTCGCGCCAGCCGACTTTGTCATGCTGGCAGGCTTTGTGCGACGAAACCTTTCACTACCATAAAATTGTTATCGTTTTAACAAACGCTTGCTTCCTGGTTCAGCTTCTAAGTGAAAGTCCGTCTTCGGCTACGTCGGCTCGTCATTCTCGCGGCTCTACGACTGGCTACCATTGCTAGAAAACTTGGTAACACCGAGCACCCACCGACCAACAGGAAAGAGATGCCCCAGCCAAGTGATCGATGATGCGAATGCTCATTGGCGGTAAGACGTGCTGCCAATTAGTTTGCAGAAATCTGCGGGCTTTTTTCTCTCTCTCCCTTCCGCAGAGCCACTGCCAGGCTCTAGAACGTGGCCATTTCTGCCTAAAACCCTATATTTTCTCCACTTATTTATTAAGTAGCGACATTCAGTGCAGCACCAGCGACAAATCTTATTGGGCAAGGCTCGTTTTCAGTGGCCATGTTCTTCCTAACGCTTTTTCCCGCCTGGTGAAGGAGTGGGAGAGGCGTTCTCCCACTCAATGACGAGGGATTAGCGGAAGGACAAATGCGTGTCGTGTTCGCATATTATGCTGACAGGCACATGGCTGATGTATTTAAATGCACGTGGCTTTGTAAATCTTCGAAGTTAGCAAGAACATGGATGTAGATGCCAGCTACGCCTAAGAAAGGATTGGAAGAAGAGGCAGTTGTCGGTACGAAAGTAAAATGGGAAAATATAGAGACTTTACTCCTTAACGATTACTTCCGTGGCTCACCCCGAGCTCTCTTTTGGTCTTTGGTCACTTGAAGCTAAGGATAAGGTTCTTCCAGTCGAAATGAATGCCCGTTTTATATCGGGCGACCACAGCACACGTATGCAGGTCTACGTTCTCTGCGCATGAGGTCAATGCGACACAAAGCGGCGCAGCCGCTTGAACCACCCACCGCCATATGTCCAACAGGGTGGCTGTGATCCTGGTTGTGGTACCCAAAGAAATCATTGACCAACGCTGGATAACCAAGCCGACATTGACAGACATGTTCAAGCTTCCGGCCCTTCTGCATAGATCTACGCAGAGGCTCGCGCGTTTAGGCGTTTTAAACCGAAACAATCACATTAAGCATGTGCGCGTCTGAACGATTCAAAAGAAACTCTGACGGAAGGTATGCGAGTGCAGTAACACAGCGGGCACAGACAAACCGCGCGCACATTCGAGCGTACTCCCACGAGGGCTTGCGGAAACTAGATGGTCACCTGCCCTTCCGAGAAAAGGAGGTCAGCACAACAGAGTAGTATTCTTGACCACTCGGTGACGAGCATGTGTTATATAGTCCTTGAATTTAGCAAGGGCCGTCTCTCCGAATTTCCGTAATTAAGACATTTTTGTGAGCGAAAGTGCTTATTTACAACGGCATTCAGACCTTTGTGCACCTGTAATGAGCGAGCACGCGTTTAAAAAATGCAGGACGCAAAGAACATAAACATAAGAGATGACACACGGAAGCGGTACGTGTGAGCGTGACCCCTTTTGTCCAAGCAAGAGCTCCTACAGCAATTTCGAAGACGCCCAACGGGTGTAGAATCCGAGTCTCCTTGACAATCAAATTCAAGAGCGAAGCGGGGAGACGTGACTGTGACGTGACCGAGTGGAGAAGGCGATGAGGGCGTGGGAGTGGCGGCCGCTAGAGTTCCTGAAGGCAAGGCCACTGAGGCTTCCCACGTAGCCAAGCTTCTCCAAGCGCTAGCCAGGCAAGCCTACGTCTCTGGACCCGCGGCCAAGCGTCTGCAGGGGAACGCCTAAAGGTCTGCACTTACCCTATGGTTCCGTCCCTCCAAGTGTCTCTCTAACGCATCTCCACTCATCGCCGTCTGCGCTAGCGCGTCTCCGCCATGCCTCCAATGGGAGACGTCCTTGAGCATCGCGAACGCAGGACACACGAAAGAATACTACTGCGCTGCCTCGCCGACTTAGCCTCTCTCTGTGGAGCTTGCTAAAACACTCCACCGCTGCGACTTGCATCCGGTGCACGTTGATATCGCGACTGTTTGCGAGGATGCTCTTCTAAGTAGTTTGGAAGGACTTCCACTGAACAAGCATACCTCTCACCTGCTGCATCGTTCTACCTCATCTTTCGTGAAGCATGACCAAGAGCGACACATTTATACATAACTTGCAAGCGACGTCAGTTCTTGTCTTGCGTGCGCCATTACCGAGACAGGAGCATATACGTCTCACTGACCACGCCACGTTTAGGTTCTCGCTACTTATTGTTTCGCATAGTGCGCGAGTTTTCGTTTTCCTTGCGCGTATGACGAAGGAGAATCGTTCAGGACATAATGCAGTAAGCACCGAATCAGTGTTGAATGGTGAACCCGGATCCTCCGTGTCTGCAGTGTGCGAGTCCATGGTGTCGCACGTAGTGGGTGAAACAAATTCGGTGGAGATTCGGATACACAACTTGCCTGTTATGATGCACGTATGATGCAACAGTCTTGGGGTCCTTCCTGTTTATGCGCGCATGAGCCATGCGCCTCGCTTCTCAGACAGCTCTTTCGTGCACGAGTTTGTGGTCACATTTGGCAGTGGGTTCCCGCTTCTGGTCTTATTTAAAACTTCATTTGCACTTTTCGTGAGCCAGTGAAATATCGCAGAAATCGCCAATGCGACGTACGGCCTTGAAGGAAAATGCGAGAGCCGCACCGCTTGACTCGGTGTCGTCTGCTGACTTTGTGCTCAGTAGCGGAGGCGCATGTGCCGAGACGCCCCGAGTTCCGCGGTGTGGCGTACTTGATGTATAGCAGACTATCGTGAAACTAACGCATCTACATTCGATATGTGACCGGGCCCACGTGAAATGCTGGTGACTGCTGTATAGGAATGTCAATTACAACTGCAGAATTACACGTAGCTGGACCAAAGCAATTAAAATACTGCTCAGTCAGTCGCAAGAGTGAGCTAGCTTCCTCGAATGTGTTAGCGGGCTGCTGCTCGCTTTGCGCGGAGCTGTGAGGTCGCAGAGGACTGCGCATCCGTGGCGCCGACACCGGGGAGTCGTCGGGACAGACGGCTAGAAAGCGGCGGCCGTTTTCCCGGAATCATTGCCTCTAGAGCTCGTGTCAGGGAAGCAAACCACCGCGGCGAATTTCAAGACAGCCAGGCGAACGCCGCGGTCCAGGTCATGTGGCCGAGGCGAACGAAGAGCAGAGGCGCGATATCGGGTTACGTCCTTCGGCGATAATGGTCATGGGGGTGGTGCTGCCGAAGGAAAGCATCCTGCGAATTCCTTTTCTCCTGGCTGAGAGCAAGGAGAAGTGCAGCGTGTACACTGTTTATATAATTGCTTTTCAACTGCGCGGGGTTGCGCGGCTGGAAGACGGAGCAGGAGTTCGCTGGGCGCGGCCCAAGCAGACGGTCTTGCTGAATAAAAACTGCCCCCGACCAGAATGGCTCTTCCTTCGCATTGCCAGCGAGCACTTGAATCGCCAAGAGGCTGTCGATACCGATAACAAAAACATACAAAACCTAACTTGTCCCTTTACACTTTTTTGTGCTGATGCTGCTTTGAATGTTACCAGTGCAACCATACACGACGAAGGGGCCACCACTTGCACCTTGATCAAGCAGGCCTGGAAAATCAAGACGAGAAAAAAATATGAAACCACTTACCTTGACAGGAGCTCCCACAGCTGCGGCGTGAACACTCTGGAGCCAACATATATATGTCCCTTCATGTGAGGAATTCAGGGTTGGCCAAAACGCTTCTACGCAATGCATTTAAAGATCACGCGACGATGTTCTAAAATGCGTGCTGATCGGTAAACAAATGCTGATTAAATTAACGTACAGTCCCCCAATATCCCCGCTTTCATAAACCGCGTGCGAGGTAACCACACCCTATTTTTCAGTACATCTGGAGCTTCAGTAAGTATAATCAGCACGGTTATAATTTGGGCTTCTTAATACGTACAGTCGAACAGGAACACTAGAAAAGGACATACAACACTAGCGCCTGTGCTTCTTCTCGGGTCCCTGTTCATCCAGCACTATTTTTTTTTCGTCTCTATAATAGTGCCTTTTCGATTCAGCAGCACGTAGTAAACGCTTGGCCAACTTCTGCACACTTTAGAGATACATGACAATGTAGACACCTATCAAATCTGCCAGGGCAGTGTAGTGTAACACCAGTTCAAGCACTGTGCCTTACCAAAGAGACAGTGAACAAAATTTTTGCCGCCGAGGGATTCAACCAATGAAAGACTAGGTGCTGAAATCGGTAGACACAACCTTCATTTCACAAAACAAAAAAACGGAAAATAACCCGTTGTTTAACAGCCGCGTTTAGCAGCCTCGCCATGAGCTATAGGAAGTGACCTTTGGTGATTTTAGGTAGTCAAAACTAGAGTCATTGGAAAAATCGTTGGCCTGTTTCGGCACGTCGACAATGCCAGTCGTCACTTGCGTCGCCGAAGACGCTCAGCTTCCACTACGGTTTCTAGAACCACTATGTACGGACGGCTACGGCAGCACAAAATGCTCCCGATCACCTAAAGAGAGGAGGGGCACGTTTCGGCGTTCTTGTGAAAGAGAGCGGAATGTAAAAAAAAAGTCAGTTTCGCCGCAAGGGCGAAACAATGAATGCGATAGCAATAAAATGTAACGCTGAGAACGGCTAGCAGATCGAAACGTGCAGCGCGCTGCTCACGCACAAATGACGCGCGAAAACTCACACAGGACGAGAGCTAACTAACAACGCTCACAACTCGACGCTTAACGCGCTGTTGAAACAAAAACAACGCACTAAACGTAATCACAGGTACAGATATGAGTGCGAACTAACGAGTGTCCCAGTTGTCACTTTGCTGTGTTTGAAAAGCGCGCTCTTTTCGCAAACGGGGCCTGCCCAGCAAGCGAAGTTTACCTTTGTGGCCCACGCAACTAACGCAATCATTCCGGTAAAAGGCCAAGGCCCACGATACTCCCCACCGAAGAATAAGCGCGAGCGCGCAAGCACATACCCCCACCCCCCGCCCCCATGCGTGAGAGAGATCAGCGCGCGTTGGCGCATCGCGACGAGCTGGGCGTCGAGCACGGGCGGCTTCTTTGTTTGTTTGTTTATTTCTTGAGTTTTCCTACATATACATACGTATATATATACGGTGCATGACGGCAACTTTGGAAACGGTAAAAACCAGTCGAGACCGTCCATATAATTTCTATCGGAATAAAAGGGAAGTGGAGGAGAAAAAAAAAAAAGCAGCAGGACAGAAACGCGTGCACTTTTCACCCGTCGCGGTGACGTGTAATGTCGCGCTGAAGTGCAGCCGCCGCACGCTGTGAATCTTTCAAAAATACAGCTAAATGTCGCGAAATAAACTTATCGGAAAAGTCGTGTTTTTCATATATGATTTCGATGTTTTTGTTATTTGTTTCTGATTTCTGTTCAGTATCATCTTAATATTCCAAATCACACACAACAGGGCCGCTACAGCCAAGATGCCGGCCCAGAACGTGAAAGGAATGTAGACGCTACGATATTCGATAACTTTATATTTTTATGTGGAAGACAATTCATTGGGGACCACGAGTGTTGAAGATTGGGCGAGTTGGTTCGTCGTACTTGAACTGGTATAGCGCATTACGGGGAAGAAGAAACGGCCGAGCAGACCGACACAAGAGGACATAGCGCTCTGTCCTCTTGTGTCGGTCTGCTCGGCCGTTTCTTCTTCCCCCGTAATGCGCTATACCAGTTCAAGTCATTGGGCACACCGACAACGACCACCACGTACACGACAACATCCACAGAAACTTAATATTCTGTTGACACTGCACATTCAACTTTTCGAAAATTTCCGCCGAGTGGTCGAAATCATCCGAGTTGCGACATAATGAAGTACCATGCGAGGGAAACATCACGTGAAGTACCAAAGCGGTAGCATTAGCACACCGATGTGCTATTAGCCACATTTCAACGGAGACTTTTCCGGTACCATCATAATGAAAGGTTTGCAAAAGTCTGCAATACAGCTTTCCTGCAAAGGAATTTTTCAACCAAGGACTCTCACGAAAAAGGAGCCTGACCTGAGGCTGCCGTTCGACAGCACGGGTCGTGGTTGGCCCGAGCAGCGAGATGACGTCCCCATACCCTGCATACTGGAAGCATGTTACCGCGCAATGACAGCTTCGCAACAACAATACGCGTGTATCAATCACGTATGGGTTGGGACGCCGTGTCAGCTAAGGGATCCGTGGGATTGGTGAACTGATTAGAAAGTACATAATGTCGTCCCCTGTTTTTCTATGTCAGGCATCTAGGGAGTGCGGAGGGCGTAAAAGACGCAAGCGAATGCATGAGAAACGAAGTCTGTAACCAACTGTCGGCCTGTGAACATGTAAATAAACTTCTTGTACGCTTCTTCGGCTCATCAAGCCGGTTCCCTCACACAGCAGCTCTTCGTGAGGACGAGGTTTGCAAGTGACTGTCTGGGCGCGAGAACATCAGAACAGTTGGGAGAGCCTAGACCTCGAGGAGAGGAAATGTCCCTTCCATCCAGACAAGCGAGCGGCCCAATGGAAAGCGCGCGAAGCCACCATCACCTCTCCTAGAGTCTGGCCTTAAGAGGAACGAGGGGTTGCTCCTTCTTCAACTGCGCGCTGGTATATATGCCGCGGCACAAATGCACTTCTGTGCAGCAGATGAGGTGAGGCCGGAACGCTCGAGCACATCGTCTGCTCCTGCCTGGCGGCAGCCAGCGATCAGCCTATACAACGTTTCACGCATCAGAAGTGCAACGGTGGGAAAGCTAGGCAAGAAGTTCGGCGAGGGAAACGTTTATCTCCGCGTGTGTAGCGGTCACTCGCGTGACAACTGATTAGTGCCGGAGCACCCTCCCGTTTCTTTGTGCTCCCCCTCGGCGAGCCCGGCGAACAGAAGAAAGCGGGGACCGACTCCCCTGCAATGACGCCGTCTTTTGAGAAGGCAAGTCCAGGTGGTCGCCATCGTGACGTACCCAGAGCAGGGAGCTTGTATGTGACGTCACGTGAAAACTAACCTATCCAGCCGCACAATAACAGACGTTCATAACGGCGTTTTTGTGAATACGGCACAAAATATATTTGATCACTCCAAACCATAATAACGGAAAGAAAGCTCTGTTGCTGGCTGTAAGAACACCGAACTATGTTATGTCGCGAACGCATCAACTGCAAGAAATCTCGCTAGCCTCTACAGCGTTACAGACGATGTATGAAACAGAATGGTCTGCCATCAACACCATAGAATTTCCCAAAGTTAACTAGAGGGGACTCTGGCGCTACGATCGTTCAGCGACCATGGGAATTATGGGTGTGACATGAAATTCCCTAGTCTTTGTGCTTGAGGGCGGCGAACGCACTTGTGACTTCGTTTACTTCTGTGTTTTGATTTCGAAGGAAAGAACAAGCTGTTTTTCATTTCGTGACCCAAATTTAAGTAGTAAGCATAAATGATTAACGTGGTGAAGCGAACTCTCAAACATTTACCGATTGTTTCGTGACCAAGCAGCTTTAAGTCACGTGAAACCAGAACGAACGTAAAGTACGAAGACTAGCCAAATCCATGTCATACATACAATCCCATACTCGCTGAAGCGCCATGTGGACTCGCTCGCTGGATTCCGTGCCGACCGGTTGTGCCCTCGCGATCTCCGACGTCAGCGTAGCTCTGGCCGATTGGGCTGGCCCTACATCATCCCCTGACGCCGATATCCGACGACAGCGTAGCTCTGACCCACTGGACTTGCCCTACGCCACCTCCTGACGCCGACAAGAGCTCTCGCAAGTGGTGCCCCGTCCTCGGACTCCTGTGACCATGTTTCCATCTTTCCTATCTCTGCTATCCCCTCGATATGTCCTCACTCGCTGGCCTAGCGCATCTCTCGTTCTCTATACCTTTACTTCTATCCTTTTAGTCCCTCCTCACCCCCATCCCCTGCGAGCTACTGTTGAGGTGTCACACCGTGATACAGACAGTTACGGGGCTCAGTCTTCTCTCGTTTTCCCTCTCCTAGAATCACTTAGTAGTAGCCATGCGTTGCAGCTCCCATAGACACTGGAACCAGAGTTCCTTCTAGTGTATATTTAGGAAACCTTATGGCGAATTCCACTGGTAGATCCGGAGCGGCCGCCGAAATTTTGGAGCGAGCACCCGGATCGCGCCAACCCAAACCTACGAGGGGAACACGTGAATGCTCCGCGTAGTCTTCTAGAAAATTCTTCTAGAACACTGCACCACGCGTGAGGCCACACCGGAACTTGTTTACGAATACGTCACTAAACCGGTACCAGAAACTATTTCCTTTTCCGCTTTCTACGCTTCCATGAAAACTGTGTCTCCACTGCTAAGCACGCATACAGTGGCACGCTGTCGCGGAATGCAGGGGTACCGCTTTCTCATTTCAAGAATGTAAACAAGTGCACAGGGTACACGATCTCGAAAAAACGCTGAAGACAACCTAGCTGCCCGATTGCACCGCAAAGGACGGTAACGAATTCTCGAAGTTCCGGCGAAATCCGCCTCTGCAAAACGGAGCACGCGGAATGCTCCGTCGCGGAATGCGTTGCTCCGATTCTGCCAGTGAAAAACGCGAACTTCCTCCGAATCTACCAGCTGCTGAATGCGAATTCTCGACTGCGGTGCAAGACAACTTGCTCCCGCTCGACGAGTGGAGTTAGCCATAGTCATCCAGCGACAGCCGTGGAAGGCATTCTCTTCCCTGCGCAGTTACCACAAGTCACAGCTATAAGTTACTATAGAGTTACTGCATACGCCCCCTGCATATCACCCTGTCAACTTAATGTATCAAATTCACATTCACTGTGGGCCAAACATGCAATTGTTTGCCCCATAGAGAGGCGCGAACGCAGGTTTCGGAGAAGGCCTACCGGCATTCAGAGGACCACTTCGGAGTTCAAGAGCCACCAGTTTGGTTTCGGCGATCTCAACTTGGGTGCTGTTCGGACTAAAAAAAAAAAAAAAAGGTCCATTCATCTAATGAACAATATACCGTCTTCTCATATGACCTGACGTTGACACGACTATAGCACAAAGAAGTTGCGTGCGATAAGTTCGCGGGAACTGCGAACCTACTGCAAGGCTTCTGCCTCCTACTCTCCCTTTGCTAATCTTTCCTCTGCTTCGCTGTGAAAGACTCGCCTAGCGTAGCCACGTTTTATTGGAATGACCAGGTTGCTGACCAAAAAGCAACGACTTGCCCGAGCTCTGAACTTGTCTTTTCAGGATGAGCTGAACCCTTCATGGAATATGCGGCTTAGGCACTGACGAAGCCTTCCTGTAATGTGCTCCTTCACCGAATGCTATGTTCCCGTCTCCTTACCCTTCCCCATTCCAGCGAAGGTGGTAAGCTACGTCGTGTGGAACTTCGTTGGAAGATGTTCACACAGACAGCAACCGCGAGGTCGTCACGCAACTGGGTTCGACTCTTTTAGCCATGGGGCACTCAACCGTATCCCGACGAGAAGAGAGGTATCCGGTCAACGCAACGTCGCTGATTGATCACTGCAGGAAGCTTCTTGAACGACCGCTTCCAGTCGGAGTCAGCTGCCAAGTCCGACATTTCCGCAAGCACATTCATCCACGATATCCGACTCCAATATCGTTTCTGTCCCACGGCGGTGCAGCGTACTCGCACAGGCGAATCGTGTCAGCGACGTCATTGAATTCGAAGCATTCCTCATTCGTGAGGAGACGGGACGAGGACCCCGGCAGCGACATACACCAAGGAAAAGGGCATTCATGACCTAATCGGCAAATAATCTTTCTAGGAAGCGCAACAGTCAGAAGATATGTCGGCGTCGCCCAGTGAGCTCCAATCACTGTTCTTATGCTACGCCTCGAAACTCGTAAGCAGATCGCTTTTCATGGACATTTTCAGGTCCCGACAGTACCCCCAGTAGAGATCGCTGAAATCTAAATTGCAGGTTTGAACTCCAAAGTTCTACATCACATGCTGGAATATAATCTCGGGGACTTGGTGTTTTCCAAGAAAGCTTGCAAACATGCCACGCCAGGTAGCGCTTTCGCTGCGCACCTCGCCACCACCTCCACGCATGCGTGGAATACACTCATGAAAAAACTCCATTTCCAATCTAAGTCCGTTTCCTCCTCTTGTTCGACTGAACGGTGCCGGAGACACCGTAGGATTTTTCATGTTACTGTATGATGCCTCACAAATTCTGAAAACAAAGAACTAAGAAAATGCGGTACAATGAACAAAGGCGAAGAACATAATGGGGACTACCATGCAAACATTTGAATGCTTCAGCATAGTGAAAGCCGCCAGATGGCGACACTTGACACGTGTACATGAAAAGCGCTAAGGTTACATATTACGTCACGACAAAAGGTGAATGCTTTCTTCAATGGCAGCCAATGTTTCACATGAACCTCGATAGCTGGTAAAGTGAATAAAAGAAATCCTGAAAGACAACATATCCAGCCCCAGCCGTCTATATCATGATGGGCTAGAAACATGCCAGCACCAGCGACACAGAGAAAGCCATGAACAGGACCAAGTACAAGCGACGCTCACCGAAGCAACACACTACGTAGAACACACCCGGTAGAAAAGTATAACGAAAGGACTGGAAGCGCTCTCACAGACCTCTCTAATGTTTCCTTTTTTTTTGTTTATGAGCTTGTTCAGCCCCATTACCACGAACACTCAGTGCTGTACAGTAAATTAATAAAATAGAAAATCTCTCCTTAATGATTATTCTTTATTTTAAATATATTTCTATTTTAAATATGCTTTACTAGTTTGTGTGTAGTATTATTTTCTGTTTGATTTCTTCTTTCTTTCGATGTATAGCATGTGCGTTTCTGGTTTGAATAAGTTTAACTTTTTGTTCCAATGCAAAGCATATGCATTGCTGGTTTGAACTGTCCTGCGTTTAGTTTGCTTTTGCCGTTTTGTTGCCACAGCTATACAATGGGAATATGGGGCTTTGTCAAGCTGTTTTATACAGCTTTTGTCCCTCTGTCCCAGCCACTCGTTGTACGACTGTACGTGGTAAAGCAAACTAAACTCATTTCCATCGCTACGGACGTGGACGTCGTCCCCGAGAGCACGCAGCGACTTGAAAAGCTGGCAGCATCAGTAAAAGAACAAGGCAAAAAGATAATGAGACGGCTGCCACCGTGCTGTATAATCTTCTCGGGAAGGAGTCCCCTACGGTGCCGTTCGCGAACTCGTGTGCCATAAAATCCAAACACGGCGTAGTCTAAACGTGCTGAGCCGGCTTCAGCAAGGAGCCATAACGGTGGCATGTTAGCTTGCAGAATACAGCCTCCCCGCTAGCCCCCCTCCCCGCAAAAAAAAAGCACATGGGAAGCCATTCCTTTTGCGGCACACGAAGCATATTATCTTGGAAACGACAGGTTCAATATGATACCCGGCAGTACACGAAAAAGCCCCTTGTTTCGAACGTACAAAATCGCATGACGGTCGTTTTTTTTATGTCATCGCATTTCCAAGGCGGGTCATTTTGCCATGTCAGCGAAATCAGAAACCTTCGCGTTTATTTTTACGCATACATGTTTACGACGAGAACTTCGGTAGCTGGACAAAACACGCAGGTGAGGGGCCACTCCATTTTTCTATTAATGCGCGGAGCAGGGGCATAGCCAGGAATTTCTTTACGGGTGGCCCCTCCTTGCTTTCGGGGGGAGAGAGGGGCACCCCCCTGAAATGGCCATTTCTCACTCTCTAGGTCATGGGAGAAAAATCGCGAGGATCGGAGGGGGGGGGGGGCACAGGCCCGGTGTGTCACCCTCCGTCTACGCCCCCGGTGAAGAGTGTATCGGTGCTGGGGCAATTGCTATCCAATGCGATTGAAACGCTACAACGCACAGCCTGCCTGGCGGACATAGCAAGCAACAAGGGGCCTGGCGGGACAATATTTTTGGGGAATTAAGCTTCACAAAAGCAAGAAGGAAACAGGTTGAGCTCTCATCGTCACATTACAAAAAAAAAAACGAGGTTTAAAGACCCTAAGGCGAGCAGAAGAGGCTTTCTGATGTACAACAGTATCCTCGGAAATCGCTCCAAAAATGCACAGGTCCATCACTGGCTACACAAATTTTCGGGAAACGAAAGAAAAACGTATCCACAGGTACAGATGAACGCGAATAAGCGTTTCAGTTGTTACTTCACTGTGTCTGAAAAGCGCGACCTTTTCGCAAACAGAGACTGCAACGAATGCAGTGACCTTTGTACGCCCGGTAACTACAACAGAATCGTTCCGGTGAAATCCCAAGGCGAGCCAAGACGTATGATCTACCACCCCGCGAGATGAGGGCGCGCGAACGTCCCCCCCCCCCCTCCTCTCCACGGGGGGGGGGGGTGTAGGGTGTAAATCACGCTCATTGCGCCATCTTACTGATAATACTGCAAACACGATAGTTACCCCCCCCCCCCGAGACGCCCGTCAACAACGGTAAGTAGTGACATCAGGAGGCACCCTGTGCCTCCTGACGTCCAAGTTTTGGGCCCTCGCTGCATCCAGGGTGTCCGTCTCCTTCCACTGGCTGACCTCCCATGTGGGTGACCTCCCTTGGTGTCCACCACCATGAGGTCAAGGCCAACGTTTCTAGTTCTAGAAACGTTGCCTTAGGCTGCTAGCGCCATCTTGGGCGAAGCCTCCAGGCTGACTTAAGGGTCAGAATGTCCCCTTCTCGGCCTCTTCAAGTTATGTTCAACGAAGTCAATCTCTTTCACTCACTTCTCGCATGTTTCTTCATGCACAGTGGCGGCTTATCCTAGGGCTGCTTGAACATTTCAGGGCTTTGCAGTGTTGCTGGCATTCATGCAACTAATCTATATGGACTACTCACCCCGTCTCGCAGTGTCCTTGCCCCCCCCCCCGTCTCCCTGATTTTCCTACCGACCTGAACCTTTCACACGCATATTCGTGTAAACTTCTGCCCTAATCATGTTAAGTGTTTGTGCTATGAATAACACCAACCACGAAATCCAAGACAATGAACAGTGGTACCAAATTGCGTAAAAATGTGTTAAAGCGAGCGAAAGCAGCAGGTGTGGTTAAACGAAAGCCGAAGCTGTGGCTTCACCTCTGTGTGGAAAAGATTCGAAAAGATAAGTACGGCAGTACAGGCAGGTCGCTCTACTGAGAAGGACAGTGTGCAGTTGCTTCTATTCACTTTTTACGCATGTTTCGCAGAAAGCCATTGGCAGTTAGGAAAAGGGCCCCTTCACTCTGTGAGACCGGTTCTCGGAAGCGGTTGTTCAAAGGCCCGCTCGCTTCGAGGAATCTTTCGCTCCTTCCCCCAAGGAGCCCGTTCACAATGCACAGTAATATGTTTTTATATACATATCTTCATGTGTACAGAGGCATCCACTCCGTCCGGCCTACGTTAACAAAAGATGAAAACTGAAGAATAAAAAAGTGATGGCCGGACGGAATGGGCCCGACAATGCGGCTGGCCCCCGCGACTACGAAACGTCCTTTGAGAAGAAAACAGCAGAAGAAGACACAACCTGTAACTGCTGTACATGCTACGTCGACAGCTTACTCAGAGCGCCGTGCCTCGGAGGGACAGAGGGTATGACAAGAGGGTGGTGGGAGAAGGCAGCGGTGGAGGATGCGAAGCTGTCGTTTTCGCCGTCTTTTCCAGGCAAACAGAAGACGTTGATACGTATTAAAACAGAACATTTTCAAAGGTCAAAGGGAGAGAGGCTTGGCTGCAGACACCGGGCAATGTTGAAAGAAAACTCGAGATAATTGAAAAAGGCAGATATCTCTGAGTACGTTACTTCACATGGCGAAAGAAGGGACACATTAGTGAAAGAACAGAGGCGTCAAAGTTCAACAGCCTTATATATAAAGGGTTCACAGTGGCATAACGTTGTTTTAGCTAGGAAAATGCCAGCATCATGATAATATATAATTGTTGGGTTTACAGTCCCAAAACCACCATATGATTATGAGAGACACCGTAATGAAGAGCTACGAAAATTTCGATCCCCTGAGTTGTTTAACGGGCACCTAAATCTAAGCACACGGGCCATCGATAATGCGGCCACCACTGCCGAGATTCGATCCCGCAACCTGCGGGTCACTAGACCGTCGTGGAGGGTAGAAATGCCAGCATCAGCACCTCATATACAGTTAGAATATAGATGCCAAGCAAGCGATTACTGCGCGACAGGGCACGCGTGAAGGACGTAGTCCATGTCACTTTCTTTTTAATTAACTCCTTTTCGTTAGAGCCAGTTTCCCTCCCATTGGGAAGATAGAACGCCACTGTTCTGGAAATTCTGCACGTAAGCAACAGAGATGGTAGTTAAATGTTGGAACTTTCGAAGACGTAAGAATAGGAAGAGACATTTTCTGTGTGCCTGCGCGCGCTTACAAAACAGCCCGGAAAATAACTTCCGTGTCGCTGACCGAGACGACGAGATCGACGACTTCTTCTAGCAACAATGGGCCAATCTCAGCTCGTGTGCCTCACCAAACTGACGTCATGCGGAAAAAGGTGGTGTGAGCGGCGTCGCTGGGAAACAAGTTCGACGAGCAGCGCTGACTGGGACCATCAAAGCGTAGGGAGTATAGATCTATAGCACCACGCAGTCATTAGCGCAGGCCGGATCCCTTTGTGCTGCTAATTGACGCATGGCAGGAAGCCTCAGTGGAACGTGGGAAGTGTTCATGGCCACGATGACGGTTGGGGGAGGTGTGATGCACAGCATGGCTTCCTGCATCAGCCTCACTCGACAAGAACTTTGGAAGGAGTTGACACGCCGGAATAAAAAAATCAGCATTCGAAATCCTTAAGGTGGCTGAAATTTTGAGTCCACAATGAAGTGAATGTTTGTAACAATGAGAATAATGGAATGTCTCGAGTAATGAGGAATGAAGAGACATCCGAAGGAGGTATTAAATACATGTCAGCGCCAACAAATGCGGTAAAAGTGTGGAGGTATTCCTTTGGGCTACAATATATACCTCCAACGAAGTAGACCAAGAAAATGTTTTAACTAAATCCAAGGCACGGCAACAATATATCTCACCGGAGCCATAATTTAAGAAGAGACGCCGAGTTGTCTGTCCCTTAATGAGGAGAAACGAGAGCCACATCAGCAAGGAAGGAGCATCAATGGAGATTGATGACGCAGCGGAGCAGGAGGGAGCGTTGCTCCGCCGGATAGAGTCGCAAAATTATATTTCATTAGGTTATTCTGAGCGAATAACCTGAGGAAACAAGGATTATATATAGAACGAAAACTTAAAAAAAATGAAAGATGGGCCACTAATAAGTGACAACGGACACGACCGATTCCAAGGTGTATTAAGACGCCAAAGTAACTTCGTTGCCGAGCTCTTCATACTTCGCGAGCGGGGAAGAAAAGTAAGGCATAAAATTCACGAGTAGTTCGCAAGGCCAAACCTGTCCTTGGTCTTCGGTTGACTCGCTGCCTATGCGCTGCGTCGGTTTGCTATTACTAGGTTGAGTGAGGGGTAAAAGGGGAAGGGGCAGAAAGGGGGCATTGCATGGGCTACCAGTCAACAAAACAGAGCAAAGCTCAATCCGAAGGAGGCATTAAAAAAAAAAAAGAAACGGCAGCCCCGCCACGTTCTTCAGGACCACACACAATACCAGCATGCCCAGCGGATTACGTGTTCGTCGCAAGAGGGAGCTTGGCCGTCTGCCAGCAGTGCGGACAAAAGCCAAACCTCCACAGTTGGAGATAAGCCTGGCACACTCAATTTTCGAAAAAAGAGGCCCGACCGACGAGCGCAAAGGGGCCACAGAACGAACCAAGCCCACGCCATCTCGAGCACTTGAAAAGATCAATCAGTGGGCCGATTGCTTGATTGATTTCGCGCCGAAAACGCAACGCGGAGGTTGTGGGAAATTTAGAGTGAATAACCCGTCAGTTTTCGAATGTGCACAGACTATGAGCTCACAGGCGGCGTTCTTTTTTCGACTCTGAGAACTGAAACCAAGAGCACATGGTCGGCAAGAGACCGCCACAGTGGGGCGGTACATCAAAGGAAAGAACGATAACAGCGGCCTGTTCGGAACGTTAGATTTTGAGGTGTACAGAGTTGGTGCCGAAAATATGCGCACGGGTATGAGAGGTTAAAAACACCATAGCACACAGCAATAAAAATAATTACTTAGGCGAAGAAGAGAGCCAATAAAGTAGCAAATCTTGCAAGAAAATGATAAACGACAACGTGCACAGAAATTTTCATGTGCCATTTCTAGCAAAATACAGCAGCGCTACTTTCTTCAGCGCTACTTTCTTCATTTCGGCTTCAGAGTAACGACTCGTGCTCCCCTTCACCCCCCCTCACGCTTTCTACCCACTTGACACGAATAAGACCCGTTGGCCCTCCCACCCCCTTCCTCTTTCTAATTTCCCCTCATTAGCTCACTTCGGGCAGAGGTCGCCCTTAACGTAATAAAGAACTGCATCAATGGCACTATCGTTTGGCACTCAGTCTCTCTCTATTGCTCTCTCTCTAAGGGCAAGCGTCGAAACGTCAACTCCTGTTTCTGATTTTTTTTTTTTCGTCTTTTAGAGTCTCCGTCTGCACTTGAACTAATGTAGTGACTATAGTTCGAGTAGTTCTGCCCCAAAACGATACCATTACATAGCACTAGTCACAGTCCAGAAAGCCGCCAGTCCTCTTAAGCCTCTTTTTCAGCCAATACCTCCATACACCTCCGCCTCTTGAGCTGACTTGCCTCAGGTGGGTGACGTACCGAGACCTCCATTACACGTGCGATGCCCTACCGCTCAATACGACAACAGGCTTGCCTTGCGTTAATATCAGCTATCACGGCATGGTGCTGCTCTGATGCTGGGAATAAAATGGCGGCGTCTGGCTTGCTTTCTCGGGTCAACGCCCCCGAAGTACACCGCATGATGAATGATTTGTATGATGCCCGGACTATTCATCAATGCTGCGAGCTCACAAGCACCTTGGAAACGCCCAACCAAGTTTAGTGGTCTTATGCACCATGGAACAAGATAATATGCACCGTGGAACCGAATACACCGTGGAACAAGATAATATGCACAAATGTTGTTCGGGGAGGGGGACACTTTGATCTGAAGTGGAGGCCGCATGTAAATGGCCATTTTGCGCCTGCCACGGAGAATAAAATTTCGGGGGGGGGGGGGGGGAGGCACGGGCCCGGTGTGCCACCCCTTGCTATGCCACTGCCGAGCAATTAGACGAACACCCAAAGTCCCCCACATCAGGCACCCTTCTCACACTCCGCAGGGCCCTTATAGGTTTGTGACCCGGCCAGGAGCAACACCACCTAACCAGGCGGTGCCTGTCAGCTGCGCCCGCGCTGCAATCAACGACGGGAGAACTGGTACGGCCGGTTTTCAGGAATGTGCGGCACCTCGAGCTTGTGGCTGTGCTGGCTGGTGCTGTATTGTGTCTTGCATTCTCCTCCCGGTCACCGCCGGACCAGCCGAGTGCCCAACTTCAGTTTTTCCTGGGTTGGAACTGAGACTGCTCCTGACCTTCCCTTATGTTCAATTCCAATGGCGAAGTCGTAGCAAGCTTTTTGGAGAAAGTGTGATTCATTGGCAGAGTGAGGGCGGGAGACAAGTGTTCGAATGAGAGAGCCGGAGTGGATTCAGAGCGGGAGTGACTCTGAGGAGTAGAAAAAGTTGCTCCACCGAAATCGGCAGAGTGTACCAGAACTCTCCGTGCCGTACTCCCGTGACGGTGACGGGACGGGATGTTTGACCGCTATGTGAATGAGCCCTAATAGACCACTTTCACAAAGAGGCTGCAGGTTGGATGGATGGATGGATTGATGTGGCTGTGCCCTTTCGATCGGGCAGCGGCTAACGCCACATCGCCGTAATACTTAGTGAGCCAACAACTAGATTTATCTTTTTTTCTTTAAGTAGTGAAGTATAGGGCTGGCACTTTGCAGTGAATGGTTTAATTTTCACTTTTGCCTTGAATTTAGCCACCAATCAGATAACCTCCTTGTAGTTAATTCTACCTGCTTAAACTCTATTTTGCCCTCCCTGTCCCTAAACTACAGTGCTTTGAAAAACTCTCCGCCATCATCCTGAACTATAGGTTGAAGCCCTTTACAGAACATTATCAAGTGTTCGGCACTTTCCTCCTCCTCTCCGCATGCACTGCATACCGTGTCTACCCCTTCGTATTTGGCGCGATATGTTCGCAGTACTCCTGTCCTGGCCTCAAACAGTAGAGAGAACTACCCCGAGTATTATTTCTACTTAAAAGTTCGATAGATCTCTAGTGCGGACTTCTTAATCATGCCAATTCTCCACATATCGGTCTCAGCTTCCTTCACCTTCTTCTTAACCGACAATTCTTTTTGGTTTGGCCCCTGCTGTTTTTAAGTATTTACCAGTCAATTTTCTGGTTCGCTTTCTCCATTTTATATCGACATTCTTCATGTACAAGCAGCTGAATACCTTCCTAGCCCAACGCTCCTCCCCGATTTCTCTCAATCGCTTCTCAAATTTTATCTTGCTGCTAGCTTCCCTGCCCTCAAATAATGTCCATCCCATATCACCTTGTACTCCTTATTTGGTGTAATCCCGTTAGCTCCTAAGGCAAGTCCACCTATTCCACGTTGCTTAATTTCTAATCTTGCTTGAACTTCTGATCTCACGCACAAGACCGCATTGCCAAACGTCAGACCAGGAACCATGACCCCTTTCCATATTCCTCTCACAATATCATACATCATTGTAATTCAACAGTGCCCTATTTTTCATCACTGCTGTATTCCTGTTACCTTTAGTCGTTACGTATATTTCGTGTTCGTATATTTCGTGTTAGGTGCTCGGCCCCATTGTTTATCCATACGACCAGACATTGTATTTATCTTATCTCTAGCGTGACCTCCCGTCTACATTCATTATCAATAAAAATCATTACTGCTGATTTTTCCTTACTGAATCTGAAATCTAACCTATCTCCCTCATTACCGCAGATGTCCATCAATCTTTGCAAATCTTACTTGTCGTCGGCTATTAGCACTATATCATCTGTGTACATCAATGCTGATAGTGCCTGTTCAATGAGTTTTCCTTGTTTGACAAAAGAGAGGTTGAAGCCAAGTCCACTTCCTTCTAATTTGGCCTCTAATCCTTGTAGGTACACATAAATAACAAGGGTGACAGAGGGCACCCCTGTTTAAGCCCCCGTTTTACCTCTGCAGGCTTGGATACCTATTTTTCCCACTTTATAATTACCTTGTTACCTTTATAGATATCCTTTGAAAGATTAGTGACTCCATCTTCCACACCTAGTGTGTCCGGTATTCCCCACAATTCCTCTTGAACCACAATATCGTACGCTTCCTTGATATCCAAAAATGCTAGCCACAGGGCCTGTGTTCCTTTTCTGCTATTTCGATGCACTGCACCAGTGAGAACAGATTGTCTTCCAACCTCCTGTGTTTCCGAAACCCATTCTGCAGTTCCCCCAGCACCCCCTCATCCTCTATTCATGCCTGCAGTCTTTACTTTATAATCTGCATCGTCAGCCTGTAGACCACTGATGTCATTGTTATAGCACGGTAGTTGTTTATGTCAGCTTTTTCCCCCTTTCCCTTATGGATCATGCTCATCCTGCTAAGTTTCCATCCATCGAGGATTTCACCATCAATTATTATTTTGCTCACTGCCTCTTTCAAAGTCTGTTTAGACTTCGGACCCAATGTCTTTATCAGCATATAATTGAAATGCCATCTGGGCCTGTTGATGTATACTAGAAACCCTCTTCTTTGCCCTTAGCCACTCTCGTTGTGAAAATGGAGCCATTGCACCACTTGACCCATCCTTGTCTATTGTGGTGCATAAGGCTGAAATTTTGGTTGAAATTTGGTTGAAAAAAAGGTTGAAATTTTTCTGTCACCCTTGTTCTTATATATTCAATAGCTTCGTCCCCTTCTAGCCTAGCACCTTGAGCTGTAGTTATTGACCTCTGTTCTAGGCTTGTCTCATTTCTTAGGGAGTTTAGATGGTTCCAAAAGTTCGCAGCTGCCTTTCTACCCTTTTATATACTTCTGCCAGCCACTGAGCCCCCTTTCTTCTAATATTTTCATTGATCAGAAGGGATGCTTCCCTTCTACAGCTTAGAAAGATGTCCCATTTCCTTTCAACATCATCTGTCGGTTCACCCCGCTGCTTAGCATGCCTGTGTTCCCTAGAGTCTTCCTGACGATTTGCTATGGCTCTCTTAACTTCCTCATCCCACCAACTTTTGGGTTTGTGTCTTCTTTTTCGGGGTGACTTGTCACGCGTCTTAGCAAGCTCTAGCTCAAAGAGTCTAATTAGATTCGTGTATGTCCACACTGTCTTATTATCCTCCGTGATTACTTTCTCAATTTGTTTAGTGGCTATTTAAATTTGCCTTTCTGGATAAAAATTTTCCTGTAGTTGCTCATCTTGTCTCCTTCCCACTTTCATTGCTCTTCCAAAACTTAGCTTGATACGTTTGTGATCACTACCCAGATTTCTGGAGCCACCTTCATCTATGAGCATTCCCCTGAGCCTATCATACACCCTATGTGACATCAGTGCCTAATCTATCGTCGACTGCAGCCTTCCTACCTCACATGTTATTTGCCTTTCACATTTCTCAGTACTGTTGCAAATGATCAAATCAAGCCTTTCACACATATCCATGATCATTTTGCCTGTCGGGTCGATATACCCATCTATGTCTTCTATGCGCATTCATGTCTCCTAGTATAATTATCTCGCACTCCCTTCCTAACTCCTGAATGTCTTTTGATATACACTCCACCATTGCCTGGTTTGCCTCTATAGCCTTTGCTCCCGTCCACAAGTACACCAAACCAAGGAGTGTCACCTGCCCTGCTACTTTCCCTCTTAACCTTAAATGTTCCATGCATCCCTGCTTGACTCTTTGCCAACCCATACTTTTATGTATGAATGCACCAATTCCACCCCCCTTTTTGCTGCCTTCTGTTCTATTGTAATATTTCCATACGTAGTCCGAAATTGCAAGGTGGTTGCTCCATGGCCTGACGATGAGTCTCCACGCGTTTCCATTTTTCCGCCACAGTGCCGCCTAGCGTCTGCCATGTTTCGCCGCTGCGTCGGTGTGCGATGGTGTATGCAGCCTATTGTTATGATCGGCCGCTCTGGCTTGGGGCCGCTTGGACGCGTGAGACATTGTGGCTGAGCGTACCCTAATTTCTTCCGGGTCAGCGCCCCCAAAGATGCGCCAAGAGCGGCGATCAACACGAAAGTCGTTCTTAGAATTATACAGGGCCGTTGGCACCCCTCGTTAAACCCTTTGCACACGCCTGACCGATTGACGGATTAGGAAGAGGTGTTGGCCATCGAGGCGGCTTGCTCTGTACGTCTATACACTTGTTCCGAGACCACCTAAATGACAATGAATGTGCGACTTCTTCCAGGTGGCTGACTTACGATACATGCGTAGTTTTACCATTAAAGTACCACTGCAGAACTGGCAATGCATCAGCGAGATGATTAGTCCTAAGTGGGTGACGTTCCAATACATTCCACATGATACATGATTCTACCCCCGTATTCACAAACGCTCCTTGGCTTGAACTGGACTTGCCACCGCCTTCAATGCTGCGCGTTTGCAACGCGTCTCTGCGTCTGTGCCGCCTTGGCAGAGCCTACAGCAGCGCATTCCAAACGCGTTTGTGCTGCATTGAAGGCTGCGGCAAGTCAAGTATAGCGTTTATGAATTGCGCTCTGCCTACAGCAGCGCATTCCAAACGCGTTTGTGCTGCATTGAAGGCTGCGGCAAGTCAAGTATAGCGTTTATGAATTGCGAGGGTAAATAATTTACCCCGACGTTATGCAACAAAAATATATTTACATGGTCGTATCACACTATTTAGCGTCAAATTCAAGAGTTCCGTTAGAAGTTCTGGTTCCGTCGCCGTGGAAAATTTATGACGTTTTTTTTACTGTGACATCCGGTGCGGCCGCCGAAATCCTGGAGCTGGAATATCACCAAGCCAGTGAAACGCGTGAATGCCCCGCGGGAAGTCGTTCCGGAAGTTGTTCACGTATACGTCACTAAAACAGTTCTAGCGATGATTCCCTTTTCCGCTTTGCACGTTTCCACAGCAACTTCGTCCCCACTGCAGAGTGCACTTTTCGAAAAGGCTATCGTGGAAAGCAGGGGTACCGTTTTCTTGTTTTTTCTTTTTGTGTTGACAAAAATTGACGAGCACATGAAAATGTCTGCGTCGTACCACTACCCACCACGATCCTTCCAACCCGCGGATCAAGGTTTCCGCGACCCACCCTGAGGCCCTACCGTTATAAAGGAACTGCAGAAAAGCAAACAAGAAAAGGCTGTTTTGTTACTCTACAGCAGCGACCGCAGCCATTTTGCGAAGCGAAAGTGACGTATGCTGCTCGTCGTATTTCCGCCCGAATCAGCGACTGCGCAGTAGAGCAGTGAGGGCAATCCGCCTCGGAGTGAGTTTACTCTGGCTGCTGACCCGCAGGTCGCGGGTTCGAATCCCGGCTGCGGCGGCTGCATTTCCGATGGAGGCGGAAATGTTGTAGGCCCGTGTGCTCAGATTTGGGTGCACGTTAAAGAACCCCAGGTGGTCAAAATTTCCGGAGCCCTCCACTACGGCGTCTCTCATAATCATATGGTGGTTTTGGGACGTTAAACCCCACATATCTATCTGAGTTTACTCTGAAACCACCACTGAAAAGCGTGAATCCACTCTGAACCTACCAGTGATATTCGGATTCGTCACTATGAAGCAAAATAAAAAAAAAAGCCTGCTCCGGATCGACCAGTGAAAAACGCCATCAGTTGTGAAGCCCGTCGAAAGAAGCGTGAACTGGACTGGCTACACTATCAGGTGAAAACGTATGTAGGTACTTGGGTAACACTTTTGTTATCTTGCAAAGGCCACATCTGGGGGCCTTCCACAAAGCGCTAGACAGTTCGCTTGCGAAATAGAGGAAGACAATATCTCGCCTTTTCACCTTTTTCTTTTTGTTGCAACGTGTTTGTACGTACGGCTGAACACGGCAACGAAAGTGTGCCGGACGCATGTGACATCGGGAACTTTTCCCCCGATAAATCTCATCACCCCACCGAACACCACAACACCCAGAAGCGCGTGTTAAAAGTAACCTTGGGAGTAACCTTGGGACACGTGCTCGCTAAGCGCAAAAACGGCACACCTGCGAACGATCAAAGCGAAGCCGTTTACAAAGTACACTTGGACGCTACTTACACCCGCGAAGCAGGCAGGCAACGATCAACGAGGCTCAAAGAACACAATGGGGACGTCGCTGAAGGCACCATTGCCACGCGTTCCAAAATAGACTTCGTTGAACACTGCTGGACACCAGGGCATACCTTCGACTTCAAGAATTCAACGAAGATGGCTCGGGAACAAAGGTGGGGTAAAAGAAGAGTTCTGGAATTGTGGTTGATCCATCCGGACAAATCGGCTTGCACCCCTACAAGTAGTTTACAGCGACATTTTTGGCCAGCAAGGGACTGGGCGACTTCCGCCAGTGAGGATGCCTCCGCACAATAGGAGAAACCTGTATGCACTGCTCTAAGTCGAAGTAAACCTTTTAGAAGCATAAACACACCGGGCTTTTGGAACCGTTTTACCTTCCACAAGACACGTGCGATGCTTTATCACTCAAATACCCCGGTAGACTTTCTTAGCATAGAGTGTCTGGATGTCCAGCTCGTCCCCTGCCTCGTAAAGAATGGAGACAACCGTGTCACCTTCTACAGTGCTCCCTTTCACGCCTGCTCTGATCTACAGACGCGTCACCGGCACATGCGCTTGCTAAGTAACAGTTTCCTGCAGCGCGGCGACAGTAGATGACCACAAGGCTCGTGCGAAGTGACGGAATTGATATACGAAGTGAGGCTAGCAGTCAACTCATTTAAATCCGATTTCACATAACTCTGGTGTCTACACAACGACATAACTTTACACAACCCCTCAATGTCTACACTAAGTGAAGCAGAAAGGAGGAAGTGGGAAAAAATATTACTAGAAGCGTCCTTTCAACTGACTCGGGTCATTGCGGACCATAGTGAGCGTAAGGCCGCCGTATACCGTGTCACGGAGGCCCCGCAGAAATTGGTATCTAATCTCGGAGAGCATGAGGCAAGAGAACTGGAAAGATATGAACTAAACAAGAGAGGCGAAATTTCAGTAGTAAAAGATAGAAAATTCAAGCGGGACTGCAGAAGCTCCACTGCTTTGCAACAGGAAAATAGGAATGAGGCCGTACAAGAACGCCAGGGACCACCCGTACCACAACCTAACTTTGAGGAGAAAAATGGGAACTCGAAACTACAGTGCAATCCTAATCAAAACATCCTTACTCTCGAATATGACGCTGACACTCCCGTGCCACGTGATAGCCAAGAGCAGCCGAAAACTTATGAGAAAAATGTCCTCAATCTGTCAAACACAACACTCACACCCGCTCAGCTTCAACTTTTGTCGAGAGGCTTAACCTTTTGTCCATCATCCGGTAGATTCAATGAATTTGAACTGTACCAAGACCTCGATAACTTTGCGCGTAATCTCCGCCTCCGTGAATACTTTCATGATCGCAGGGACTGTACGGAGGAGAATAGATTGATTTGTGGTGACAAATCATGGTGTCCAGGTGAGCAGAGGGACAAACACCTCGATATGTATATATCAGCAGTTCAAAAAGATATCATCAGAGCGTATGAAAAAAATCGGCCATTTCAAAACATATCAAAGTCAGAACGAAGGGCACTCGATGAACTACGAAAAAACACTGGAATTACTATCAAACCGGCTGATAAAGGGGGCTGCATAGTAATTCTAAACACGTCGGACTACTTAAAGGAAGGGGAACGACAACTATCAGACACAAAATTCTACAAAGAACTTCCAACGGACCCGACTCCCGAATTTGAAAGGGAGATAAAAGTAACCCTAAACGATCTCCGCCGGGACGAGAAAATTACCGGCAAAATGTTAAAAGCAATGTTACCGGCCCATTCTGTTCCCGGTCGATTCTATTTGCTCCCCAAAATACACAAGGCAAGCAATCCGGGACGTCCGATAGTATCCAGTAACAGCACATCAACAGAAAATATATCAGAATTCATCAATTCCTTAATAAAAAACATCCCCCCAAATTTTCCCTATTACCTAAAGGACGCAAACCACTTCATCTGCGAAACTTCAAGTCTCGACATCCCAGGCGGCAGTTTTCTGGTGACCATGGACGTCTGCTCACTGTACACCAACATACCCCACCATGACAGAATAGCGGCTATGGTTTCTGAATATGTAAAATCTGACTCATCAACTAGTGTAAGTGGCGAGGTACTGTTTACACTTCTTGAACTTGTACTAAATTATAACCATTTTGAGTTCAATGGCAAGCATTTCCTTCAGGTCAGTGGCACTGCAATGGGCACGAAAATGGCCTCAAACTTCGCGAGCACCTTTATGGCTTCACTTGAAATCCCATTCATTGAGGGACGCACTTTGAAACCTTTCTACTACAGAAGATACTCAGACGATATTTTTATGATATGGAACCATGATGAGGGAAGTCTTTTCCGCTTCATAGAGAATTTTAACAAGTGCAACCCGTCAATAAAATTCACGCAAAAAATTTCCAAAACTAGCATTAACTTTTTGGACGTCACTGTCACGGTCAAAAATGACCGCTTGTCAACAAACCTTTACAAAAAGCCTACAGACCGTCGAATGTACCTACATTTCAACAGCAGCCACCCAAAGCATTGCAAAACGGGTATTCCATATTCTCAAGCCTACCTGTACCGAAGAATATGCACTGATATGCGGGAATTCGACAGACACGCGGAACACCTAAAGCATTCCTTATTGAAACAAAATTATCCTGGAAGACATTATTGACGATGCCATACTACGTGCTCGCAACGTGAACAGGAATGATATAATTAAGGGACCAAACAGAGTATCTAAAACGACCTCCCAAACAAACCTTGTACTAACTTACTCCTCATCAGCGCCACGAATGAACAACATACTTTCCCGCCATTTCAACATAATCAGGCAAAGCAAACGACTAACTTCTATTTTCGCGAAGCCACCTCACGTGGTGTACCGCAGGGATAAAAATCTGAAGGACCTTCTTGTCAGAGCAAAAACAAACACCCCCAAATTTCAATCAGGGTGCCATCCCTGCGGAAAAGCTCGATGCAAGGTATGCCCACAGATGGTCACAACACGTGAATCCAAAGCGAACTTCTCGGATTTCAAATTCTGCATAACTGAAAGCCTTAATTGTGACTCCAGTAACGTAATATGCATGCTACATTGCAACATCTGCGGACAAGAATATATTGGCCAAACAGACACGCCATTTCGGCTGCGGTTCAATAATCACCGGTACCACGCCACTTCACTGCCGAAGCTACCTTTATCTAGACATCTGCGCCTGCCAAACCACAGTTTTGAAAATATCAGCGTAACTCTTTTGCAGTCCGGTTTCTCAAACAGGCGCGAGCGCGAACAGCGTGAGGCATATTTTATTTTCAAATTTCGAACATTAGTAGCCAGCATCAACGAGGACCCCGGAAAACTCAACTGCCTCCGAGAAGTAAGCCAGGAGGAAATTGGTGACAAAGATTGATAGCTGGAGACCATGTTTTTTTCTGACTCGTACGTGTACACTGTCCTTTCTTGTTTTTTTTTGTTATTTTTTCTTTGTTTTCCACATGCACATACAAAGTGTTAACGTTCGCCTACCACTTGATGACCACTGAAGGGAAACGGACGAAGATTAAAGGTAAAGAGCCGACCGACCCATTAAGGGGAAACCCTTTCTTTACGCACGCCGTCACGGACCCTCCCGCCACCGCGGCGACAATCTTGGGTGGCCCGACACACGTCGAGAACTGAACAGCACGTGAAAAGAACCGTATGTGGACGTACACGGACAGTTGGTTTCGTTCTCAGTGTTGACAGTGGTTCTTCCTCTCTTTTACTTTCTTTCTCTTTTTTTTCGTCTTTTTTCTTCCTTTTTTTTTAGTTCCCTCTCACTCTCGCAAATATTTTTCAAGGCGAGAGGGACGCGGCAGCAACGAAGTTTGGAAGCTCATGTCAGTACAACTCATCCCCTGATGAAGGGAGGACCCCTCCCGAAACTGTTGGGAAATAAATATATTTATCCTTGTTGACAACGCTCCCGTTGTGCCATATCCCATACCTTCACGAAGACTAACTGGCCCATTGAATTATTATTCCCGCTATATTATATATATATATATATATATATATATATATATATATAGGAACGGCGGCGGCAAAAGTAGCGGAGACTGTCCAAATAATTACTTTCGCAATAAAATGTGATGCTCTACCGCTAAAAAGCACTACGGACTTGGACTTGCCTAGCATGTAATGTCGGTCCTAGAAGTTTGGCATATCTGCAGCGCATGGCCGAGCAACGAAAAAAAAAATGCACTGCTGCGCCGCCTAACGTCACCGGCATGTTGAGATCAAGGTTGATATCCTCGACACCACGGCACGTATCTGGTGCAGCAATACAGTTTTGCGTGGCAGTCGTATTGTTTGGCAAAGGTCATTAAAAGAGCGAGCACTAAAACGGGAACGGTGCCGAGTCGACCGACGTCCTCTGAGTGGGCAGTGTGGAGTACGTCGCGGGGCGCAGGCCGAGTCAACGGTCACCCCTGACAACAGAAACGCCGCAAGCTGAACGAGGGCGTCCCAAAATAAGGACAGAGCTTTTGCACCAACGACGCGACGCACGAGACGGACAGCCCTGCGAACAACGCCAGCTGCGGCAGACAGCTGCGCCACCCAAACCGGCTGCTGGTTGTGCGCGCATATAGAAGTGTATACTGTGGGGACCAAAAACTTACTAGCTGTTATGAATTTTGCTCTGCCGCGATGGTAGCGGTGGCAAAGAGCGGCAAGCCGTCGAGCGGACTTCGCTGAAGCCTTAGCCCGAAGGCGAAACAGGGAGGCAATCCGTTTTGAAAACAGCAACAAAAGTAGCGTTTACTGTAGCAGGTTGTCGTTTATACAGAGCCGGCCAGCACGACAACGTCGGCTGGGGCAAAATCCCTCTAACATGGGGCCGGCACGGCCTTAAATAGCGTTTTGGGACTCTTCTGCGAGACCAGTTCCCCGGAACGGCACAGTGGCTCGGCTGAGGAGACGCAGCCCTACCCGGAACTGCAAAGTGGTTCGGCGGAGGAAGCGACGTTATCCCCGGAACTGCACGGTTCTTCTGCGCGGAAGGCGGCGCTGGGAGGGGGGGAGACAGTTCGTCGGAACAGGGCTCGATCTCGTGAGACGTGCTCCCAAACGAGGAACATGTCTGTGGCACAACATAGCACTTCACTCATTCCTTGCCTGCGCTTGATTTGTCGGGTGAGGCGTTTGCCGCCACGGAGCGTTACAATGTTTATCGCAAAGCTGAAGAAAACTCAAAAGCGCTATTTCAGTTATGTTCTTTACGGTGCATTCAGACGACGGACCGAATCCGGATGTGGCGGGACGGACGGCGCGTCACGTGACCACAGAAATTTCCCTCGTCCGCACGGCTCGCGGACGGATGAACCCAACGTGTTTCTCACATCGGGATTCTGGCGGGAGAAAGCCGATACTTCAGCGGATTAGCTCGGGGTTTCTGGCAACCAGTATACTTTTCCTCTGCCCGCGGCATGTCCTCCATGGCTCGCGGACAGCTGCATGACTGGTCGGCATCATCTACGCTTGAGCATGGTTTACTTAGTTTCCGGGGGCTTTGTTCTCAGGTGATTAAATACGCAGAAATCACTTTTGGTGTTTCGGGAAATGTCGCCGCCGTTCTTAGCCGCCATGATGGTGAAATATTCCAACTTCTGCAACCGGCGACGTGCCGCTTCTAAAAAAGGATGGGAGACGCGTTCAGAAGTTCTACAAGTGGGGAACAATGTAGTTGAAAGAACATTCTGCCAGCAACTCCCTTTTCTCCTGACAGAATAACACTCCTCGTTCATTTGTCAGAACGCGACAGACATCGAAGTCAAGCGTCGCTTCTTGCGGGCATCCATGTTGAATACTCTCAAACCAGTCTGCTTTCAGCGGGCGCAGGTGAGCGCCGAACCTGCTGTCGAGGGTAATCCGGCTGTTTTCTCCCAGGACACCGTCCGTCGTGTGGATGCGCCTGCAGGCGGATCATCCGCGGATTAGCCGTCCGCGTCCACGACAAAGCCGGATTCAGTCCATCGTCTGAATGCACCATTATACAAGGACGCTTCGATCTTCTGTGGCAGATGTCATCCCCCCGCAGTTCAATGATCCACCCATGCCTCTCAGGTTGTAACGGGAGCCTTCAAGAGGCAGAGAAGGCAGAAACCGTTCGAGCACGTTCCGCTATCAAAGACACGCGCAGTCATCATCGAGCAAGTCCTCACTCCCATTGCCCCGAGCACATATAGGAAACGCGGCAGTTTGAAAGCGAGTAAACATGCTCGCGAATAACTAAGTACCTATATCTTCTGAAAGTTCTTGTTTTTTTAATGTGTGCGAGCAGTACAAGTCTTGTAGAAATAATGAACCGCGAAGCGTGTGGATGTCCAGTATGCAAGGTAATATATCTATCAGCACTCTCCGCAACTCGTGGCCGGAGCTGCCTGACACGACAGGACGCGATTATCGTGGCAGCACTTTTCAGAACGATGTAGAAATGCGTAGCAGGCTTCATGCTATTTGAAGGGACACAGCCGCCACAGATAATTGCGCGGGCGGCACGGCAAAGGCCTCTTCGCTCGCGCACGTTTCGTAAGGGCCAGCTTACCAAGCACTGGAGCGCGAGCAGTGCGGCAGATAAGATAACGCCGACCTTCAGTGCTTGCATGCAGCTCACTTCACCAGGTTCTATATACTCGAAATGGCGGATTCGGCGAGTGAAGTACGAGTGAAATAACTGAAATGCTACCGCTGTGCGTACGATGGCGGGAATAGTAAGCCTACAGGCGAAACATTAAGCTGAACCAAAGATTGGCTAACGGTTGTGCTGGCTCCACTTTCGTCTGGGGTTGTACTCACAAACTTTATTTGTTATCTTGATTTTCTTTCTCGCGCACTACTCGACTTGGGCAGTCGTGCGTAATGACGACAAGCTATTGGACGTGAACTATAGTACAGTAGTGAGAATTATAGCCAATGTAGCTACAGTACACAAACATCCAAGAAGAAAGCAGATAACGCGTGGCGCTGTGGCGCCACGACTGTAAAACGTACGCCCCGCTCGTAATGCAGAAGGCGTAAGCTCGACCCACCGGTGGCAAGCCATCTGATCACCCCTTTTTATTTCGGTCATTATTTACAGTTCAGCCTAACATCATCCACGCTTTCTCCGGTTTGTTTGTTTCTTCAATGCCGCACCAAATTCTTTTCAGCAGCCTTCGTACCGAAAACAGCCGCCGATTGGAACCACCTTCCCTCTTCCGTTGTAACAATAACAGACCCTTTGTTATTCAAGACTGCAATTTCTCAGCAATGCTTGTAACTATACCCAGTTTCCATTATCTATCTTTGTCTTGTATGTGCTTGAATTCTTATACATTTTTAGTTGACTTATGTTGCCTTCCCGATTTGCGCATCTGACACTTGTTTTTTATTTTGTCTTTTTTTTCTTGTGTGTTATAAATGTTGTACCCACCCCCTCTGTAATGCCCTACGGGCCCTGAGGGTATTCTAATAAATAAATAAATAAATAAATAAATTATCACGGACTACAGTACCCTGCAGTTCACGGCTCAACCACTACCGTACAAACATCGCTCGAACCCACTAATGCAGAACAGAGTCGCTAATGGTAATGCAGAGTCTGTAAGAGCAATCATCGCCTCGAGGAGAAAGTTCAGTTAAGGCTTTTCTTTTTTGCTAAACGGCTTGATCATGCGGATTAGCACGAAGCCTTCAGGAGAAACGCAACCATATCGACGTCCTGATGCTACCTTTCAGTTGGCACCAGTCCATCCCCACAAAAAGAAACAATCTTGAGATGGTATCATACGCAAAGACGAACCTGCGTGCATATGTCTTTCAAGTGCAGCCTGAGCCAGAACGCAAAGAGGATTCGTGCCAATATACCCTAAGGAACATGGGAGATGCGTTTGCCCTGCAGTAGGCGTAGTGACGACCATAAGGACTTTTAAGACGCCCATCCAAGGCTGTAACAAGCACAGGAGCAGCAAAAATCAAGGACATCTCTAGCCAGTTGGAGGGCAAGAAATACCGTCAGGGCAGGCGCGCACGGAAGAACTTGGGCAACTTCGTCACCGTCCTAATTACGCAAGTTAGCCAAGCCACTTCATTTTCAACGTTCACGGTGACGCTGGAACGAAAGCGAAATTCAGCATAGCATTCCGTGAACGACGTATTGCGCGGATGTAAACTGGGTGTGTATAATGTGCGGTTATGAGGCCAAAGCAGAAGGCAAGTTCTTTTCTAACTTTAGTCTTATCGAAGTCGCTGATGAAAGTGAATCACCGAAGGTCTCTAAAAAGCTGCTCGTAAGCGAACCGTAAAGCTCGTACCAAGGATGAAATGATCGAAAAGAGATAGCAAGGGAAAAAAATAGAAAAAATTCTATACTGCCACACATGCAATAAAGTCTGACTAGAGCAAGTCGACTCAGAGACTGCGTATCCTGGCGAGAGAGAGCGTGCAGTCACGCCTGTACCTTCCTGCCTCAGCCGTCACGAAACTGGCTTCGGTAATGGAAATTCACCGAGGACTGAAGAAAGGATGTCGCATGTGTGCAACGCTTCCGTTGCTATTGAGACGGATGACATTCTTCCTTCAGCGGCAGGCGAATTTTTTTTCCTTTCTCGCCTTTCCCCGTACAATCTCATACAGCAGCTCCACTAAGCCGTCTAGGCTATATTAGGCGTTCCAACATCCCACTTGTGCCTGCTTACACGGTCGTAAGCTATTTGAAGGGACACACTAAAGTGAAACAATCACTCGGTTTAGATTGATAAACTGCACTACGAGAACTCTGATGTCACAAGTTGCACTATTGTAGGTTCATTATTAGTGGGATAAAATCGAAGTCAAAGACACATTCTTAAATTTCGTTCCGAAACCTCCCACGCGTGACGTCACTAAATTCAGAATGCATTTTTTCGTATTTCGGCGACAAATGAAATTTCATGAAACTTGGTATGTTAGGTCTATGGCACCCACAGGTGGCAGAAATGTACTTCATTTTCATCGATCAGAAAGCACGCACCACCCACTAGACGCCGTCAAAATCTATGACGTAACGGTGTTTGGACAGTTTGGTGGGACCCGCATTTTCATTTCGCACGTTTTCTCACTTAGAGAGCGTCGTCTCACTGTGAGACTTTCACACTGCACTTTACAAATACGCGAAACATTTAGAAATGCTACGCACAAGCATCTACTCGGGTCTATTATATTACTCACGCAATCATTGAGCACAAAAAATACCACCTGCAAAGCGAGTGCTTTTTTTTTCTCTGAAACTATCTCGCGCCTCTTCCCCATCATCAAGCACTTCGACATCTCAAATTTTGTAGCTTACATTCCCTTGTTCTACATACACATCGCCAATGTCGGTGTACTAGGCGTGCAAGAGTTGCTACTTATCATAACAAAGAAGGTTCACGCTGCTTTAACGCCACAAATTCGACAGTTGCGTAGTTCCTGTATCGTTCTCGATGGATTCATTTAGCAGAATCGTGTTCTTCTCACATGGCTGATGATCAGCTGATCGGTATTCCCTCTACTGGACTGTTAGCGACTATTTACATGTCTGCAAAATTCTGTCATATATGAGCTATCAATTGCTGTATCTATAACACAGTTTAAACAACAATGTTATCGCTCACTACGCAATTCATAAAATGCAGTGCACGGTTCGAAGTTGTTCTCTTCTGAATTATGTATAACCATCCGCGGCCTTTTAAGCTGGCCACATCTCGCATCGCTTCGGAATCTTTTGAGTGTTCTTTAGTCAGTTTTTCGAATGCCACGTCAGGGTTCACGCGTGCATTAATGTTTTTTCTTACAGCAGAGCTGTGCACGCCGTTAACCTGAATCGCGACATATACAAGACCTAATTATTTCTCATGAAGCAAAGTTCAGATTGTCGTATGCCTGGTGATGTAGAGCTCGGCTTAGATGTGTCTAATTGTCTAACTAGTACAAATTAGGCTAATTATTTATTTATCCTGGGTTGACTTGTACAAGATAAGCGTTTCCGTGCCGCTAATATGCAAACCAGTCAAACGCTAATTAGTCCAATTAAGCTGCACCGGTAATGTAATTACTAAGCAATTCCCAATCAAATCCGACCGATCCCTAGTGAATACCCCGTGACTGAAAATGTGGTCACGCGAACAATTCGTGAATTTGCGTGTCTGCACGCGTGCCTAAATCGAGCCAGGGCCTGCCGAGTGCCGACCATCTCTGCTTTGACCCACACCTCACGCGATTCTGAAAGCTGCGCATTCTTTTTTCTCTACCGCCGCCTTCAGAGAATGTTCCTCAGGACCTTAAAGGAATACTGAACAAAAATTAAAAAAAAAAAACTGACGAAACCTCGAAATTCGACTCGGAAGATGCCACTGTTCCAATAAACGGAGTTTATTTTCCGTATTTTTGAACCGTTGGTTGTATTTACGATGGATTGTCAGCGCGCGGCGGCTGCTCGCGAGCGGCGGCGTCACACTAACCGAGGACGATGCAGGATACAAGTGTTCTTGTCCTCGTCTTTCTTTTCACGACCTCTCCTTTCATCCCACTCTTTTCCTTCCACAAAGGCGCTGGTGCTTTATCTTAGCCGAAAGCATTGTTCGCCGCTGTTGCTGTACGTATACCGGTTTCGGGAAACGAAAAGTGCGGGTCGAGAGACGCAGGCGACGGCTAGCATTGTCGACTTTCTTGTTTCGGGTGCGTGTGACGTCACCAAACGTCACCTTCTCTGGTTCACGGGCAGTATAGTTCGTGAACAACGCATTGAATTCATTATTTTTCCTTGGTTTTTGCCCAGAATGAAGGTTGTACGTATCGATTTCAGAGCCCGATCTTTCAAGTTGGATGAAAATCTTGGCAGCAAACATTTTGTTCGGTACCCTTTTAATAAAGTTTTGTGTCTGTCTGTCTGTCCGTCTAAACATACTGCTAACCACATGTCCCGTCCTATCCCCGCAGGTGTTTTCATTTAGGCAGTATCTACTATAAATAACTCGCATCGACATCACTGTGGCCGCCATATTCAGGCGCAAGCAGGTTGAGATACTGCGCGAACTCTTGTACGACGGCGCAGAGCAAGAAACGGTGACGTCACATTAGTGACTGCTCCCCCTTCAACTCTTATGGCGAACTGCATTGGGAGAGCAGGTGTTGATGATTTGACTGATATGTGGGGTCTAACGACCCAAAACCACCATATGGTTATGAGCGACGCCGTAGTGGAGGGCTCCGGAAATTTCGATCACCTGGGTTTTTTTTTTTTTTTAACGAGCACCCAAATCTGATCACACGGGCCTATAAGGAGAGCAAGTGTGCTCGGAAGCAGGCTTAAAGTGCTCTCTTCAGAGCCGGCGTGCTTCAGTGGTCGAACAGGTGCAAGAGCACTGTCAACCATCGGTAGAGCGAGAGTGCTTTTGCTGCGCCGAGAGCCGCGAGAAGCAGTTTGCAGTGCTCTCGCCTGAAAAGCGGAGTAGGCGCAGTACGACGAGTCACGTGGTCCTCGAACGTCACCCTCCAATTTTTTTTTCTTCGGCTGACGAGTGCTGCAGCAATAGTTGCAACCATGTATATTTTGACACCGCTGTTTTGTACTGGTGGCGACAATGCCAGGTGGACGCCTGGGGAATGCGCCATTGTACAAACATACTAGGTATTGGGACAATGAAAAACATGTGACTGACCAATTTCACGCGTATTTTTGCTGCTGCCCCACACAGAAAATGCCGGGGATTGGAATGTTTCAGTCACATGGTCTCCCCATTCGTCACCCTCTCACCTGCTCTGCGGGAGCGTGCAGCATGCCTGCGGCATATCGAATGACCTGCTCTCGGTGCTGTGCCTCCCACTACTCACACTACTCCTCTATCATGTTCTCTCAGTGAAATTTGCCATTAGTGTTCCCCTTTGGCGCGGTTGGAGAACAGAAAAAACCAGGGCCGGGTACAAGGGGACGCGGGGACCGAGGGACTCTCTACCCTACCGACACTCTCCAATGAGATAAGTCACGGTGACCACAACCTTAAGGTACCCAGCGCAGAGAACCTGTCT
This sequence comes from Rhipicephalus microplus, assembly GCF_043290135.1. NCBI lineage: Eukaryota > Metazoa > Arthropoda > Arachnida > Ixodida > Ixodidae > Rhipicephalus > Rhipicephalus microplus. The sequence goes on along the minus strand of NC_134701.1, from coordinate 213,283,386 downwards.
GTGACGACACGCATGCATTCTATTGGGTCTCTTCCTCGTCCGAACAGTGTCTCATGTGGAGATCACCGAAATCAAAGCTGGTGACGCTTGGACTCCGAAATTACCCGTCGTATATAGGCAATCTCAGACGCCTGCATTCGCACCTCTCTTTAGGGGAAACATGTGCGTGTTTGTGACACCAGATGTCACTTGGCTTGTACGTGTGGGGTTTTAACGTGTCGTAAAGTGCCTCGATGCTCGTGTCGTCACGTTTTGGCCACCAAAAATCCTGGCGAACGCCCCCTCGAGATCGGCGAGCATGCGCACACTAGCTATCCAGGATATGCCTATTCAATCCCCTCATTCCAAGACTTGTCTGGGCGTGTTCTGTGTGTGCTTTTTTTCTCGCCGGCGTAACCAGTTCCTAGTAATCCTAAACAATAGTGGGAAACGCCTTATTATTCTTCTCCAGCTCCAGCGCAGCAGCTGCAATCGAGGAAAAGAAAGACTGCACTACCATTTTTCAGGAATCTACATCACAGCGACCCGCCCATTGTGCTGTACTGTATTGTGTTTTTTGTCACATTGTAAGTAAGTTTCGCGAAACTTGAAAATGCCATAAACCCTCGCACAATCTTCCGCACGAGAAGCACACACCACACGCGGCGCTCACTACCAACTGCCAACTCACTACCACAGTTGGTAGTTAGCGCTTCTCGTGTGTGCGAACGTGCGAGGGTTTGAAGGGTTTCAAGGTTGCGCCGAATCTACTCACAATATGACGAACCACCAACTAGCTCAACAACTAGTTTAATAAGTTGTATTTTGTGTTTTCCTCGCCATCGCAGCCGGACTAGTAGGGGCGCACCACTTCCTCCATTCCTGGATTAGAAGTGAGGCGCTGCTTGACCTATTCGCTGTGCTTGACCTTCCCCCATTGGGGGCAGATGAGAACGACATGTTGAGTGGTCCGTCCCGGACTCAATGGCTTTCCTCAACAGTCAATCTGGGGAAGTGCAAGGACTCATAACGCGAACACCTGGACGCTCCAAAACACGCTATTATTAGTCATGTAAAAATATCGCAGATCCCATGTATACAGTGGGAATCGATTATATATGCGAAGCACCAATGAGGAATGTTGATATGTCATTTCAAAATCACCCCAACGTTACGAAGGGCATGGACGTAGTACACGATAAACACAAATGGAAATGTTATGCGAACTCAGATATCTGGATAAGATGCAAGCATGTTGTTTATACAAGCGATTGCAATACCAACCCCAGCAGTGGTAGGCATGAAAATTATGTCGGACATGACTTCCATGCCATGATTACCGTGTTTGCACGCGTCATTTACCTTCGACATTCATTCACGTCACGTAATACCAAATTTGGTATACGTGAAGCTAGCGAAACGGCCGTGAGCGCATCATGAGCGTATCATGTTTGGACGCGTCATTTATTTTCGGCGTTCGTTCGCGTCACGTAATACCAAGTTGGGTACATGTGAAGCTAGCGAAATGACCGCGAGCACACCATGAGGATATGACATGTAGTGATGACTTACAAGGCATATGCATGTCATGATTTAGCCGTTAAGTCCAGCCACTTATGTTCGTCATGCAGTCGTGTCATACCATATCAGTCTTGCAATATGTCATGTGAACGAAACCACCACAACAGCAGCAGCAAGAGCATGGCATGTAAATCACGACATGCATGTCATGACTTTCATGTTGCGACTAGTCACCTATGCTCGTCATACAGTCATGTTATGCCATGAAAAGTTTGGCACAGATCCCATGGTCGAAACGGCCAGGAGAGTTAAAAGTCGTAGGCGGCTAGATAGACAGATACGGTCAAAGTCCCCGAAGTTCGCTAAGAAATGCCTCGCATTTAATAAACGTTTCTATTATGAGCTCCGGCTCCTCTGCTCAACTTCTCTAAGGCCTGGCTGGTCCTGGTCTTATAGGTCAACCTACAAATACCCAGCCGATCTGGCGGGTTGTCAAGTACTCCTACAGGCGCAGAAGACATCAAGCATGCAACGATCGGCTCGGATTACTCATAGGGCTCTACTTTCGGCCGGTGCTTCTTTGGATTGAGATGGCAGGGAGCGGAAAGACGATGCCACCTTCTCGCGTGAAGTCCAACGACTGGTCCCGCGCTATAATGCGTCGCCGAAATATGAACTCGACAAGCATCGCCTTCATTGCTCTAATACCCCCCGAGTACAGAAAGGAGTCCACAGAAACAGTGCGAAGGGCATTCCTGGCGACCTGACTACTGTGCTCAGCTTTTGCTCCAGATGATACTTTTGCAAAGTCACCCGATCACTACCTGACTCTCGCTCTCACTCCTCTTTCCACCACTGCTACCCCGTGCTCTTCTACCTGCCCATTACTCCTGTACGGTCGTGCTCCCGCGAGGATTGAAGAAAATAGTTCGATATTCCCAAGAGCCACTTTTCACGTCTTTTCGGCCGCGACTCCCTTTCATGCTCGCAATTCTTCGTCTTGCAGAACATAGCACCACATCTTTCCCTCTCAAAACCAGCCTCATGTTCTGTCCATGATGCCTTTTACGGCGAATGCAATCACATGGACACTCCAGGCGCACTTTGCCGTCGCCGTGATGCTCCGTATAAAGCCCAAATGCGTACAAATGCCACTGATGGCTGCTCTAGCAGAGAGCAAGCACGCCGCCGGTCTTTAATCGCGCGAAAGGTGCGTAGATACTGAGCCGTGTTAAGTTTGGCCTGGAAATTCGTCTGGGCAGACGCCTTTGTGCGTAAGCCGATCCACTGGGGCGGCTCTCAATCCCTTCGGCGCCCAGTCTGATAGACGCTGTGGACGATTTGAGCAATTATCCAGACCAAGCAACAAGCAAAGGCGAGTTCCCGTCCTTCAAATGCGGGCCCTTTTGTCGTCCCTTCAAGCAGCAGCGTGCCTGATGACCTCGGTGATTCATCTGGCGATGGGGAAGCTGTTGTGACCAGAGCCAGAGCTGACAGGAGAGCGGCACTCCCTTTTAATCACCAAGCCGACCGGCCGACTGCCTATGCTCATCAGGCATTGTACGTGCTAGCCGGAGGACGAGACGTCGTGTCGCCAAGACGCCGTTAACCGCTCGAGAGAGGCCTACAAAGACAGCAACTTCCTGGAAGAGACCGCGGCGGCCACCGCAAATCACCCCGCCAGTTATGCGAGCCGTGCGCCAGACCCTTTGAAGTATGCTGCGTGGATCGTGGGAACTCTCAACTAGCGGCACACACACGACGAGGAAGAGCCCTGCTGGCGCCACCACAGTGCAGTGTTCACGTGGACCGTGCATGCTCGCCCTCCTCACCTGTGTGTGTGTGATTGGGGTTCCATTCGGAGAGGAGGAGCCCAACAGGGCTTAAAACGACGCCGCAGAGTGCTGGACGTCGCTCTGAACTATGTAACGTTCAACCACCACGCTCGTGGTTTGGGAAACACCTAAGCTTTCTTTGCTGTAAATATGTGTAAATAATGCCATAAACATGTGTTTTGTTTTTCGTATCCTTCAACGACCTTCTTCCTTCCCACATCTTACAACTGGTGGCAGCGGTGGGATGCCATCACTTGCTACTTCCTCCTTTCGACCCCAACAGCCGGAAGAGGTGGAAGGGGGGGGGGGCGTACAAAGATAAGTGTGCCTACGCAATCGTGGAGCAAATACTGAAAAAAAAAATGCCTCCACCTTCCCGAAGGGAATCGCGAGAAAATGCGAATGCATCGCGTAGCGTCCATAACGGCGTTTCGCACGTGAGAACCTAGCGTTAGAAGAGTAATGTTTTCTCTATTTTTTGTCTTACACAGTGCAGTCAATACACCGTGCCGTTTGCCAAACGTGGAGTTTTTCTGTCACGAGAAACGCGGTATGCATTTCCGGCTCTAGTAGCAAGAGCGCATGCACGGTTAAAAAAAACTCTACGAAGTGAACAAAACAAACAGCGTTGTCTGCTTGGCGTTTGACAGCGGCGTCTCGAGCACCCATTTCCGGATGTTCTTGAGGCGCCCAGCCAGCGAACGGTCGAGAGTGAGGCGCGAGCGGACGGGAAATTGGTGCTGGGAGGAGAGAGAGCAAACGGCAAGAGAAGGAGCGACGGGGAACTGGACCTACGCTCTCCTACACCCTCTCTCACCACATGTTCCGGTTGCTAGGGGCGAGAATAAGCCACGCGCCCGCAGCTGCTGCTATGGGAGAGGGAGTGATAGCGGAGAGGTAACATCTGCCGGCGCGCGGACAACGCCGGATGCCTGACATAGCCCGAAATGCGTTCGCATTTAAAAGAGGACTAACGGCCATTCCCTCCTCCACATTTCCATTCTCGCCCTTGTTCGACTATACAAGACTATGTCGCGCTTCACCCTTTGCCTTCTTCTCCCTCAACATATTTTCTCATCCCTCACTTTACTACAATTTACATGGTGTGCTACGTTTTGTCCTTCTTTCATTCACTTCCCTTTCTCAACTGTTGCTATACATATTACACTCCCTACCTCCTCAATTTCCTTTCCCAGATTCCTGTTATGCCTTGCTATACATGGATATGCTACGCTTTACGTTCTCCCCTCCTCATCTACTTTGCTAACCCCTTGTTATAAAATGGGGGTAGCATAGCTTACGTTCTTCCCACCTACTCAACCTCACTTTTTTCCCCCTACCTTGTTCTTGATTATTATACATAACTGTGCATTACCAACCTCTCTCACATCACTCTTCACTTCCATTTCCCGCTCGCTATACTATACTACGCAGGTTATGCCATCCCAGGGGCTGCTTGGCAAGCGCCAGGTGGTTGCTAAGGAACGCGCAGTCATCCCCCCCCCCCATTTTCGCGCACCTTATGCGCAACCTCATCCTTAAACAGTTCCACTGATAATAAATGCGAACTTTGACCTACAGCGCGTAGTCACCCGCGTATCTTTAGAGGGGATCAGCAAAATGCTCAGACCAATCTACTTGTCACGCTCTCATCTCAAAGTTTGCACTGGAGCCACAGACAGTGCGTATATATCGCGTCCCTGCACTCGCTGCAAGGGCCACGTTCCTTGAACATTTCGCTTTGTTGCTATCGCATTCACTGGTTTGCCCTGGAAGCGTAACCCCCCTCCCCCCCCCCCCACACACAGATTTTCCCTGGCGGAGCTGAGGCGTGCTGCCGCTCGTACTGCTAAAAATAGTACTGTGTTAGCTGTGACTGCTAAAATAGTACTGTTCTATAAGAACCACCTCCCTCCTATTCAAAGGACCAACCAGAATCGCTGTAATTGAAGGCACACACTCTTTAAGTGGCACCCTAACTCCCAGTAAATGTTCCCTGTTTCGGAACACTGTATGATGTGAATGCACGCTATCGTTTTCCGATCAACTTTAGAGTTTTCTTTCTTTTTAAACTATTGTTATTTGTTGTATTCCTTTTAACTTGTTATTTTTGCTGTGTTCATACTTTACCCACACCCTGTGTGTCCTGGCGGTATACTGATAGATAAATAAACCATTTGTTGTGGATGAGTAACTGAAAGTTCGCGATGCTGACATCCACTCATCAATGACACGCATAACTGGCTAATGAGAAACTGATGAAACAATTTTTCGCCAGATATGCGCTGTCGGCCAGTCACCGGCTGTGCCAACACCACCACCAAGTTTGGTGCAAGATCAAGAGCAGTGCGACTTTTCGGGGAAGGGTAGGCAAAGGACCCCCCTCCACTTAATGGTGTGGCTGTACCAATGTGACATCGCGGCCACTTGGTGATGCTCTGCCATGAAGCGCGCGAAGTCGGTCGGCCTAGACGTCACGATGGCACTGCGACGCCATTGGCTGGAGAAGGCCCTCTGACGGTGAAAGTCAGTACTGCGGAATTACTGACCACTGAAATATTCTGACTGTCACCAAAAAGAACTTGAAAAGTTTCAGCGGTCGCTTTCAACCGGTCTGGTTCCCATATGAAAGCAGAGCTATCCTCGGAATGTCTCCCCCCACCACCCCAAAAAAAAAAAAGATTAAGGTACACAAGACCAAATGAAAACCAGTCCGACTGTTACAAGAAAAAAAAAAGACATTCCTTCACTGTCCGAAGCGCTCCCCGTCAGCAAAGCGAAGGGCGCAATGAAACTGAACAAGTGAAAAGAAAGACGAAAAAGGCGCGTTCAACATTCCAAGGACACCGGAGGGAAGAAGCGGATGGAGCTCGAACGTTTTCGGGGAAAAGAGGGCTAGAAGGAGGCACAATAGCAGCTGCACGCGGTGAGAAAAGAAGAGGGAATCCAGAAACTTGTCGGGTGAACGCGACGAGGAGGAGAAGGAGGGTGCTTCTGTAAAGAACACAACTCGGCAGCCCACCTCGACGGCCCAGGATGAGAAAGGCTTCACTCCTCTAATTTGATCTCCTCTAGCCTCTTTTCCCCTCACCTTCCCCATTCTCCTAAAGACGGTATACCACGTCGTGGCCTCCGATTACTATTCGTGAGCTGCAGGAATAGCGTCTTCCATGGACTTTCTCGAGTCCCCCCTACACCCCATCCCACCAATCTCCCCGGCTACCCCTTCTCCGGCGAGAAGACCCGGAGACGGCGGAGTAAAGAAAAACCTTTTCGGTACCTCTGGCGACGGCTAGTCTTTATCTTTTCTTTTATACACCCAGTACCCATAAGCGGTCTATGAAGGCCAGCAGGCGCGCGCAGAAAGTCGCATGTGTGTGAGAGAGGCACACGGACTGTGCCCGATGCCCCCCGACGAGCAGACCTGCGCACTGTATCCCGCTATGCCACTTGGACAGAAATTTCCACTGCCAAGCCATATGTGACGAAAACGTCTTCTTTTGAAAGGCGCGGTAACTTTTAGCGAAACACGGCAGGCGAACGAAGTGGTAATGAAACTTATTCAGCGAGTGGCCTGTGGAGAGAGGGCCACCTACTTAATATTTTTAATATGTGGCCGCCTACGACATTTAGCTCTCCTGGCCGTTTCGATGAAGGTATCGATACCAATATAGATATGACATAGCATGACGAGCATAAGTGGCTAGTCATAGCATGAAAATCATGACATGCATGTCATGAATTTCGTGGTCTTCCTGCTCTTTCGGTGGTTTCGTTCACGTGACATATTGCGAAACTGGTATGGTATGACATGACTGCATTACAAAGATAACTGACAGACCCCAACGTGGAACTCACGACACCCCTGCCATGTAAGCCATTACTATAACACCACGCTCGCGCTCGTTTCGCTAGCTTCACATATACCGAATGTGGTGTTACGTGACGTCAATGGAAGACGAAGGTATAGCTTGTCATGTAAGAACATGAAAACATACCACGCTCACGATGCGCTCTCGGCCGTTTCGCTAGCTTCACACGTACGAATTTGGTATTACGTGACGTGAATGGACGATGAAGGTAAACGACATGTCCGAACATGATAATCATGTAAATCATGACTACATGCTACACTCATAGCGCGCTCGCGGCCCTTCCGCTAGCTTCACATGTACCTAATTTGGCATGACGTGACGTGAACAGACGACGAAGGTAAATGACGAGTCCTAACATTACAATCAAGACATGCATGTCATGTAAAACATGACTACATGCTACGCTGGCAGCATACTCGCGGCCGTTTCGCTAGCTCCACATACACCAAATCTGGTATCACATGACGTGAATAGACGACGAAGGTAAATGACGCATCCAAACATTATAATCATGACATGCGTGTCATGTAAAACATGACTATATGCTACGCTCATAGCGTGCTCGCGGCCGTTTTGCTAGCTCCATATATACCAAATTTGGCATCACGTGACTTAAATAGACGACGAACGTAAATGACACATCCAAACATTAAAACCATGACATGAAAGTCATGTACGACATAATTTACGTAAAAAAGCAAGAACAAATCAACATTCATGAACAGGCTTCCGAAAATTCTTGAAGTGCTAGAGAAGGAACATTTCCGGGCAGCATATTACAGGCTTCTATAGTTGAAGGGAAAAAAGCTGTATTTGAACATGCCAAGCGGGTGAAAAAGTTGCAATGTTAAGGGCATGGTCACTCCTCGTAGACAAGGATCTGGAAAATTTCAGATGTGATTCTAGAGTGTCGAAACGAGAAGAATTGATGACGTCCCATACCGCCGTAATAAGCGGCATCATCATGGCGTCACTCGAGTGAGGTCGTGACGGAGACTAATCCCAAGGGGCGCCAAGCGAGCGACGTAATAGGGAAGGCGAATCATTTAAGGGGGGGGGGGGGGGGCGTCAACCGAGTGATGTCATGAGGAAGGATAGTCACTAAAGGGGGCGCCAATCACGTGACGTCATGGGGGAGGCTAATCATTTAAGGGGGGCGCCAAGTCTGGCCTTCACTCATCCGTACCTGTGCAGTAATTGTTCTAAGAGCAAGGTTATGTACCGTCGAAAAGCCTAGAGACCTCAGGAAGGTCGTTGCGGAAAGAATACGATCGCTTATTTTTTTTAAAGTTTTGCATCCATATACATAATCGTGCGCAGGCTTCCTCATCTGAGGGGGAGGGGCGAAAGTTCGTGGCAGCGCTAACCCACCCTGTTACACCAGGCTACTTTCGCTCCCCCCCCCCCCCCCCCCACGTGCACACGCCTATGCCCATAGCAAAGCTCGTTTCCTTTCAGACTTGACCAACATGTGGTCGAAATTAGGGAGGGGCTTGTGGCGAACTAGTATTGCAGGTACCAGCCGGTTTTGAGACGCTGTGTGAAATCATGCGCGACCGCGCTGAGTAAGAAACGGTCACATCGAATTAGTGCCGGTTCCCCCTACAGTTTAGTGTGTCCCCCTTTGGCGCGGCTGCCGAACAGAAGCGGGCAGAACACAAAAGAACGCGGCGACAGAACGACTCCCCTGCACCAGCACTGTCAGATAAAACGTCACGGTGGCGGCAATCTGCAGGTTACCCAGGGCCATGCCCGGGGCAGATAACCTGTCTGTGACGTCACGTGCAAGTTAGATTTCATCGAAGGCATTATGCGAACTTAAAAAAAAACGACAACTATTTTTTTATTTGTTGAGCCTGGTTGCACACTTGTCACCGCTCACAATCCATCTAGGGGCGAGGGGGAAGGCGATCACAGCCCCACCCCCCCAATCATCGCTTGCCATCCACCGCTTAACACACATTAGTACAGGTGAGTGGAAACACTAAGTTGTTGGGTTGGTTGATAGTAACTACCAAAAATAAATATCACGACCTTCCCCCCCCCCCTCCGTCAAATGAGTGGCTGGAACCACCCCAGGTGTCGCCACGCTACACAAGGCCGGCACAGTGCCGGAGTTATGATGCGCCTCCTAACTACGTGTATATTTTTTTAGTTTTCATTAGGCTAGGACATTAATAGCGAGTCCAGCGGCGCAAAGGACAATTGGCCACATATAGCACCGGCTGGTGCCACTCTACGCAGAAGTGAAAGGCACTGTTCATTGTGTGTATGTGCAGACATGCCACACACACACAGGTGATTGCACAACTCCAACCCGCCTCTTGAAATAATACTCTGTTCACGTTTCTGTGCCATCGTCACAATTCTGCAGGACCAGAAGGTTCGCACCTGGCAATCAATCGTGATTAGCTGTCTACAATGTCAAATCGCAGGACCGCGCTTTTGTTTTTCCTTTTCCCCGTATCGCACAGCTAAACAGTACAGACACTCGTTTTATCATTCGAGCATGCACAAATCGCACAAATCAAAGAGCATGGGCGCTTGGCAAGCAAAAAGTCGGGCAAGGCATCTATCTGCAGTTTGCCGCAACCTTGGAGTAAAAATATAAACTCCGCCCACCGTAATCCGACACAACAATAAGTTGCATAGATCTTTCTTTCATCTGCGTTCGTTCATTTTCGTGAAGCTAAGCGCTTTTGCCTGTTACGTACTGTTACAGTTGAGTTTGCTATACGAATACACAATTGTGCCGCTAGATTTACAATTAAAAAAAAAAGAACTTATAGCGTCCAGACAAATTTTAAAGCGGTAGCGAGAGGGGGAAGGCGCATCGCGGTTATTCGAGATGAGCTCCAGTTGATTGATTGATTTGTGGGGTTTAACGTCCCAAAACCACCATATGATTATGAGAGACGCCGTAGTGGAGGGCTCCGGAAATTTTGACCACCTGGGGTTCTTTAACGTGCACCCAAATCTGAGCACACGGGCCTACAACATTTCCGCCTCCATCGGAAATGCAGCCGCCGCAGCCGGGATTCGAACCCGCGACCTGCGGGTCAGCAGCCGAGTACCTTAGCCACTGATGAGCTCCAGTTGAAACAGGCTATAAATATTAGGGAGTTTCAGAATAACGTTTGCCCCTCCTAGGTAACAATCAAAGAGACTTTAGCTGTTCCGCAAACTCAAATGCACGGAAACTACACATAACCAGCGTTTGCGGGCCGCATGCTGACCGCACACGCCGCCCGCTATTTCGGATTTCCTGCGGACGGGCCGCAAACAACAAACGGCGGCTCGCGTACGACACATGCGTAATGGTAGCGACCACACCGCAAGGGCTCGCAGTGCGCTGTTCTAAAGCTCTCTATTAATGGTAACTATATGCGTTAAAAGGAAACGAATAAAGAGCACGGTTGAGTGGCGTAGCAGCGTACGAGTAATCCGAAACAGGACGCACAGGAGAGCGCCAAAACATGCGCCGGCGGTAGCAAAGATGACAATCGCGCCGCGTACTCCCCACAAACGGCGCACGTGCCGCTTTCAAAAAACATCGAAATTACCGCCTCCGTTTCGCACGCTCGGCACGCCTCTCGTGCTCATTCGAACGATACCACGCCTCGTCACTTCGCTCGGCGGCGCTCGATCATTCCGTTTTCCAATATACGAACAACACATCAACATCGGAAGGCGCGAAAATGCCGATGCAAGTCGTTACGGAGCACCGGCCAGTGCCAGCCGGTGCAGTGCCCGCGCTGCAAATAATCAGCCTTAATGTGACAGTTCGTCCACTGAAGAAAACGTGAAACGGCGGCCTACCGGCAAAGTAGCCAGCATGGAATAAATCCAAGTCTGCTTTAGCATGTTGTGTTCATCGAATCGAGTGAGCATCTCTAGCGACGATGCTCACTTGAAAAAGCCGTTACATTCCTTCACCCGGTCACCTCCAGCACGCTGAATAAAGGCGTCTTGCGGCAATTAACAAAACAAAAAAAAAGCGATGGAAAAGACCTACTCACCGGTAGGATCTGTCGGGATGCATAGCTTACAGGCGGTGTGCAGACAGGGCAGTAGCTGTGGCTCACTAGTTTCCGAAACGTCCTGCTTGCAAAATACACACTTCGTGTCAAGTCCGGCGTCTTCAGCAGGATTGCCCGTCACCTGTTCGGTGGTGGTCTGTGCGCCGTCGTGTGTCTCCATCTTGGCATCGGTTCTCACAGTTCAAACAAGAACGCACTTATTATCGAAAACAATTCACAGGGAACGTCAGTCACGCCAGGAAAAACATCACCGGACGCATTCGCTTCGCACAGCCATCAAAGCAGACCGAAGCGGCGGAGCACCAAGCCTAGCGCCACAACGAGGGATGTTGCGCCATCTGGATTTTCTGAAAGGCAAGAAGTGAAGCGCGGGTGCCCTGAACCTATCAGGAAGTTCATGCTGCATCAGGCGGCCTCTGATTGGTCCGGCCTTGATGTACTGACGACACGCCAGCCAATCGGCGGTTGCAGTGTGTAGAACAAATTATTTATTTCTGCACGCTCGCTCACCATTCTTCTTTTCTCTTTCTTCTCAGCCCCACGCGCGACGTTTGTGTGTTCTCTCCTAGTTCCCAAAAATATGGGGGATATGTGCTGATATGGGCTCAGAAAACCGTGCGGTGCTGTTAGATTCAACCGCAAGGACTGCAAACAACGGTTGTCCTTTATGACGTATGAGCTGTCCTTTCGTCGAATGAACAGAGGAGAAAAAAAAACAATTAATGAAAGATGACCTGCTGTCATTTTATACAAAAGAAACCGACAAAACAAATTGAAAATGCGAGAATGAGGAGAATAAATGACACTACGAGTTAGGTTGCTTCAGGAATGAAGTTTTCTGACACGCACACTCTAATCTTGCCCGGTGTTTTTCTTCTTTTTTTCGCATTAATTAGTTGGCTGTGGCAGCACTTGAATAATACGGTCAATACATTTCAGGTATTCTGTGACGGTTTCATACTAAGGTCTGTAATGGCGGTACTTTTTTGCTAGCCTGGCAACAACGAAAATACGTTTCTCCCGCACATCTTGGATGCGCAAGTGTGCGCTTGAGCGTTCGCTCAAAGGTTGTTGTTTCATGAATTAGTGTCTTCTATGATCGGCGGCCCATTAATCAACGTGCAGTTTCAGAAAACTGCACCTAAGCCGGAGTGTATGATTGTCGAGCGGTCCAGCGTATCGCCTATGCACAAGTGAGACGTTTACCGTTTCTCGTGCTTTCGGTGGTAGCCGTGTTGTAGGTTGGTAAAGCAATATTACAGAGTAAAAGCTGAGAAGGTGGCGTAGCCTAAGCGTATAACAACAAATGCATGTGTCTCATTCCGCCTTCTGCCCTGCTTTTGCTTCCTTCAGTAAAAAAAAAAAAAACCCAGCCCCTTTCAAGAGCGTGTCTATATTCGCACGACGGTAGTACGCTTACAGTACCATTGCAGTTAAGGCCAATCGCGATGAAAATTTTTCAACAGCGCTTAGCTCCCTGCTGCAGCTCATGTAAAAAAAGTCAATCAAGATCAAGAAATCCTATCTGGATCAGGCCAGATCGTGGTTGTATGTGACACCCGGGTCACGCGTTTGCTTTCGATCGTTCTTGATCCGAATCAAAATTGTGCACCAGTTTCACAAGTTGCGGAGATCGCGGCTCAGTGGGTACGCTACTTGGCTACGGACCCGAATGATGCGAGTTCAATCGTGGCCGCGTTTTGATGGCAGCAGAGTGCTACAAGCCCGTGTATTGTGTGATGCCAGTCAAAATTATCCGGAGCCCTCGGCTATGGCGACACTCACGGCCTAATGAGTTGCTTTGGTGCATTAATTAGACCCCGTAATCGGACCAACCAACATATGTATTGTCATGCTGCGTATCACAGCTCCATGCGCCGCACCGGTGAAGCTGTTTCCCACTTTCATGCGAACACTGAACTGTTACTGTCCATCGGGTTTGATAATTTAACTCAATGTCGATCAATATCCACAGGAACTTTGTTAGCTTCTGGTTGAAATTCAACCATGCTTCAGCTCAAGATTTCTCCATTTTGAGCCAAGCGGGAGTATTTCCAGCTCAAACTTTTTCCATACCAACCTCTCTATCCCACTACCTTCTTTCTACCCTCTCTCTGGATGCCCTCCTACGTGCACATGTTTTCCCTTCCCTTCCTCCATTTTCCAGGTTCAGGGAGAGAGAGAGAGAGCAAAGCATACACGAGTATACTTGACCAATGTTGATGTTCGACTTTGTTGTCATGAGCGCATTGTTATAATGCAATACAAGCACATCTTCATAGTGCTTGTGTTGTGTTTGTCTTGTGTCCCTGTCCTTCAGGTGCTTTATCATTATTAAATAATTATGCTTCTATGGAAAGCAATTGCTACCTTGATGTAGACTAGTCCACTTGTCGAAACATTGGCTCTAGTGACGCCCACTCTTCAACGAATTGCCATGAAATGACATCTTTAGCACTCAAACACAATTAAGATGCACAGCAAGTGGGTCTACATAATGCAATGTGGTTCAGTGCTGACAAGTTCACAGCGATGGCAGACTAGAACACCTATCAAATGCATCCAACAGTTGATGTAATGAATGGCAGCACTGCCTATTTATCCAGGATGTTACAACTAGCCCGAAGCTATTCTTAGTTCACATTCATAGGCTTAATTTGCATGTCATAGGCTATGCAAAATTGAAGACAAAGCCATCAACGATCTTCATTATGTCGGCATTATGCAAGTCTGCGTTATGCTGTCATTTCTGCTAAAACACTTACATATGGCAGATTACAAAGTAAACCAAACTTCCACCCTCCCAAGTGGTGTCTCACCTCCTGTGCTTTTCAATCCACTGTATAGGAGGTGATGGCATCCTTCCGTCAGGTGAATGAGCGACATGTGTCGGCTGAAGTGGAGCTTATGCTGTGGTCACCTCGACTGGATCTCATTGCTCTCGCACTAAAGCAAGGTGATGTGGCACTGCACCGACTCTCATGGAAGCGTGTCTGGCTACGTACACCTCCTGATGGCAAGGAGCATGATGTCGCTGTGTGGAGTCTGGCTTGGAGGCCTGATGGCAAGATACTTGCCATTGGCTATAGCACAGGTGAGCTTCCATGTAGGCAAAACAGGCACTAACTGTGGACGTCCCCACAGCTTCCTCTCTGCATTTTTAATTTCCATTACAATATGTACAAATAAGAAAAAAAAACTTATAAAAAGTGCGGTCACTCAGAGTGACCTATGCGTTACATATTACAGACATGCATGAACCCAGGAGGTGCTGTCTAATGCTGGGAGGACATGTGAACATTACTGCAATCAGATTTTGCGACCTAAAGGGGCACAGACATGAAAATTTTCAGTTGTCATATTTTTTTTTTGTGTGTCGAATAGAAGGCGAAGCCCACAAGAGCCCAGCAAATGTACTGATAAGCATAAGTGCTTGGTGAAAAAATGAATTACAATTTGTTTTCAAATGCTAGCTTCAATTTCTATTGTGCCATTACATCGCAGCGCAGTATAAGCCTCTCGATAGTGCTCGCGTAAGATATTGTGACATTTCCACGGTCGCTCCATTCCTGGATTCGTTTGTGAAGCGCAAGCAGCCGTTATGAACAATTTTATTGGGACACGTCAGGTGTATGCGGGGTAAAGAAATACAACCGCATAGTGTGAATCCCAACTCTCAACAGACTTCCTCATTTGTTATTCTTCACTCTCTTTGCCCTTCCCGTCTCGACATGGTGAGGTAGCTGAGAATGTGAGAGTAGAACTGATTAGGGTAAGAAAACTGCCACTTGTTTGCCTGGCCTTTTGTGGCTTTGTGGCTCCCCTCTTGGTGACTTGCCAAAATAAGTTGAAGGTCCAAGCAAGTAGGCACTCTTCATAGCTGTTTGCTGTGCATAAGCTAAGTGGGCACCTCGTTAGCTTCGGCTGGCGTTGAAGCTAGGATTTCTGGAGAGGATTCCTTTGGCAAAGGACACTACTGCATCTTCACTGCCCATGTGGGCTGGCTCTATCCAGTGACACAACCTCCTCATGACCGCATCTACTGGTGAAATTTTCGTCCCCGCAGCAGAGGCATATCATAGGATGACTAAAGATGTTGCCGCACAGCTTCATGTCATCATGTTGTACACACATGTGGGCGCAATGTGAGCTGCAGGTCGACATGCACCACACATGAACCTGGAAGCTGTGGAAGTATCTTGCAAGGTTTGCTCCTGACATTGTGTAGGCACAGTGCATAGTTACTGCAAGCTATGGATGCCTCCTATACTCTGTGAGTAAAGAACTTTCCGGACATCCTAAGTGTCATACCATAGATCAACCCAGCAGCCCTGCAACCAATGTTCTCTTTTTAAAGTGGACCTTACACTCAAGAGGATAAGGAGGGCCTCCACGCGGTTGTGTTTCTCGGTTGCTCTAAGCTTGGCTTTTAGCTGGTGGTGAAAATGCTCCACGATGTCATTGCTCGTGGGTTAGTACGTCATCGTTTGTATGCGGGAGGTTCCTATGAGCTGACTGGTAGCAGAGAAAAGTGCAGATTCGAATTGTTGGCTACAGTTCATTGCTATTGTAGAGGACACCCTGAAGCGAGTTACCTATTGGTGCAGGAAAGCCTTTGCGATCATTTCGGCGCTGATGCCTGCGATAAGGATGGCCTCTGCCCAGCTTGTGAATTGGTCCACGCAAGTCAACAGGTATGTCTGTTCATAGCGAGGTGGCAGTGGGCCGATGATGTCCACGTGAAGATAATCTCCAAGAACAAACATCAAGCCCACATGTGTACAGGTGGGCCGCTGGTGGCTATATAGTGACATACCTCATGCTGCATCGCAGAGACAACTGACAGGTGCCTCATCTGTTTGTGCAGAATGCGAGCAAAACTGTCTGTGATGGACAGTCCAAAAGAAAATGGCAGTCCCATGTCGCAGTCGCCTGCAACATGGAATTGTTAAAGCGCCTGTTGCAAACATCAGTGAAAAGGCCAAAGTGTAGAAAAATGTCCACAACCAAAAAGGCGAACTTCACCCAAAACGAAAATCTTGGTACAAAGTGGATTTATTCTGTTAAAGCTAATCGGGCTAAAGCTGGACAGAGTGCAGAGATTTGCACGTCAACAGTGCAGCTCTAGAGTCTGACCCACAACAACTTTATCGTCGAACTCGATTGGATGTCATTTCAGCATCTGTGCCAAAGTGACATTTCTCAAAGCACTGATAATGTTAATATTGCCATTATAGGGTTGTTAGTAGAGAAGAAAACTGGGGTCAAAGTTGTTTTTTTTTTTTTTATTTTGCCCCAAAATTGCCGTACGTGACGTCCCGGATTTCAAAGTGTATTTTTGGTATGTTGGTGATATTGACTCAATGGCATCCTGAAACTTGGCATATCTATGGCCCCCTCAGTGTAGAGGGTGCGTGTGTGCCAAGTGCCTATGTAGCTCTAGCCGAGTCGGTTATGGGATGCCCTCCAAGACATAAGATAAAAGGGGTGTGTTCGAAATAAACTGGGACACTTCTCTGCTTGGGACTCAGAGCGTGCATCCTAGTGTCAAATCCTCCCGGTACACTCAGAGGACAGTGTACTTCATTTTTGCTGATTAGAAACTACGCTAGACACAGTAGACGCCACCAAAATCTACGATGTCACGACGTATGGTGCGGGGATTCCAATGTAGCATCACCACCCACATTTTTTTTTGCACATTTTCTCGCTTACCAAGGATCTAGTTGCAGTATGATGGTGATGGTAGATTTCAATGGCCCAAGGGCAACTCGGGCATCTAATTGCAGTAATCGTAATGATTTTGAAATAGTGGAAGAGTAATTCACTCGTGTAAGAAAATTCGTTTCATTAAAGGGCCCTAAACCCCCATAAGTTGAAATTTAGTAGTGGTGTTGCAGTAGTGCACGAGTCTTCAAAGGACACTTAGTCGTGAGAATTTTTTGAAACTGTCCCATAGTAGCGGAGTTACATGTGTCCGATGATCCGAAAGAGGCTCTTGCTCGTTTCACTTTTTCCTTAGTTCATCGCCTCATCTCTCCTCCTGGCTGAGTGCTCTTCCTCTCCATTGAAGAGCCCCGCCGCGGTGGTCTAGTGGCTAAGGTACTCGGCTGCTGACCCCTAGGTCGCGGGATCGAATCCCGGCTGTGGCGGCTGCATTTTCGATGGAGACCAAAATGCTGAGGCCCATGTGCTCAGATTAGGGTGCATGTTAAAGAACCCCAGGTGGTCAAAATTTCCGGAGCCCTACACTACGGTGTCTCTCATGATCATATGCTGGTTTCGGGACAAAAAACCCCACATATCAATCAATCTCCATGGGAGGAGGAAGAGCAGCGAGCGACAAACAATATTGTGGATGATGAAAAAACCGCATGTTGATTTCACAGCGAGCACACAAAGAATGAAAATTGCTAAAAGGCACATAAAGGAGAATGGATTATTTCTTGAAGTTCATGGGACATCTGCAGCTCGTACTGCTGCCACGTATGGTATTGTTTATCATAGCAACATTCTGAACTTAATGCGTGCGCATACTTCAAATACTAAAGAAATTCTATCAGAGGTAGTTTGGGGCCCTTTAAATGCCTTCAATTATTTGGCAGTTCTCCGCAGCTTTTTCAGAAGACAGACTGATTCCCATTCCTGTGCCAACATTGTTCGTGAGGGCATAGAGCCCGTGGCCAGGAAAAGACGTTCCCCGAATCTGTTCCTGCGTTCAGTCCTCGGTTAAACGGTTCTTCCATAGCCTTAAAAAGGTGCACCAAGTCCTTTTACCATGGGAATGGAGGCTTCTTTGCATTGGTGTGGCAGCATGCTTTACTGTAAGCCGTGACAGTTGACTGCCCGCACCGGTATGGAGAAAAAGGTCCCCAAGCCTGGCCCTCCCCAGAGTAGACTTTAGGGGGTTTTGTAAATGTGAAAAAACGCTGGATTTCTTCACAGTTCCCCCTGCACATGAGAAACTACCTGTCCAGCAGTCACTGTTTTGCCAGAGCATAAAAATTTCGGTTATTGTAGTGAACCATTTCACCATAAGAAAAGCTTGTACAGCTGTCGGTCCTGGTTCTCCCAACCAACTTGTAAGACAAAAGAAATATGGAGTTAATGTAAAAAAGATACAATACAACTTGTTATTCTGTATGTGATAAGTGAGACTGCTGAAACTCTGGTTGGTACTTGTGCTTTCAGACTGCCTATTTTCCTGCAAAATGTGCATACTTGGGAGACCTGTCGAGCGTGCCTGTATATTCTAGCAATAAAATCCACCTGCGCATGCCTGTTCTGTTCATTCTATGGCAATTAATAGTTCTATGGATATTGAATTCTAAAACTGTGGCAGCCCTTTTTTAAAGAATAAGGTGCATTTGCATCAGAAGTTGAACTTCATGTGCTTTATCTGTATTGTTGTTATTATCTGTGCTGGTGTCCCTTATAAATAAGAGACACCGGTGTAAGAGACACCAGTGTGCCTACACTGAAACAAGGTTCGAATTGCAAGTGAGAAGATGGTAAAAGACACCTTATATAAGAAAAAACGTCATGAAGCTAAGGTGCTTCGTTTTGATACAGGAAAACTAAAACGTTGCAGTCATCGCAGGAAGTGAGGCTGTTTATTTACGAACACAAACACATTATTTTTACAAAGCGCAAGGACAAAACAGGTAGCATAAGTACAAAGAAAACAAATAATACGACGTAATAAAGGGTGACAAATTTTTCAAGAAAAGAGTTTGACCATAGCGGTGATGAAGGTGATGGCATATGGTGGGCAGACGCACAAAAGGTGATAGTAGACGCTATGCCATACGCCAGACCCTGTGGAAGGCAGTGGCTAGACGTACTTTGGGTGTTTGCTAGCAAAAGGTTGGTTGTCCTCGTGGAGTCGCTGGTGGGCTTGAATTGTGCGTCTTTGCAACGATCTCAAAGCGCCAGGCACTGGGAAGAAGCTTGAAGCGGTGCCAGGAGGCAGCCTGCTGCTAACCTTCGTCCAAGTACCCGGCTGGCCTAATGTTGCGCCCAGGGCCCTGTCTTTTTCCAGCCGCGTCTGCCCTGCCTCTCCGTTCTTTTTGGAGCCTTCTTTTTTAAACCATCATAGATGGTGCTCATTGGTTGAGTGTCCCTTGCATCACATACAGAAGATGCGGAGTGTCATCACAACTTGTGCACGTCATCACGCTTATAAAGGGGCTCAACTGTGTTAAATCCTGTTTGGTCTTGGCCGTAGGGCTTAACCATTGCCTTCAGAGTGGATACAGCCAACCTGCACACCTTATCGTTATGATATGTTTGTTTTCTTGGCATGCTGCCCATACTGACAAATCGCCTTATTATGGTGTCTTCATCTGCCTCAGGAATTGTTGTGTCACTCTCAACATAGCATTATACAGCAGCGTGTTTGAATTCCAGTAAATTTATATGTTGCATTTGTTTGGTATTGTCCACTGTGGCAAGCTATGAGCAGTGTCCACTGCTATAGTTTGCTGATCTTTCGTATACTACATATGTTGCTTGGATATTGCATAGACGTGAATTAAAACTGTGCAGTGCAAAATTGTTACATAATCTAACATCAGATTGTGTGCTGGCATATATGTTTTATTCTGTTCTTTTCAAGCTGCTTCTTTATTCCATTAATGTACAGACAACTCCATGCTGAAAGTTATGAGTGCAGCTCACAAACTTACACTGATGTTTTAGAAGTGTCCCAGTCACATGTTGAAAAAGTTTACAGAGGCTATTGAAGTACTATTATGTGTCAGTATTGCTTTCTTTGTAGCTTTGTTTCTAAAGCATATATTATTCTTTATAATAACTCTCTTGCTGTTCCTTTTCTGGTTTTTATTGTCAGTTGTAGTAGCATTAGTATTAGTGTCGTAATTTTATTTTTTAGAGGCATAATATAGAAACTGTAGTGCTGCGACTGCCTTCAAACCAAGAAGACTCGGAAAAATCTATGCATTTTAATTTCTTTATTGCAGGGACCATCATTCTCTGCAATGTGGAGAATTCAGACATAGTGCACACGCTAGTTCTATCTGTCGGGGTTACGTGCCTCTGCTGGTCAAGTGATGGCACCACAGCAGAAGACTCCGAACTGCAGTCACGCTTACTGTTCCGCGATTTCTCCTCTGCATACCTGCCAAAGTTACCAAAGCTCAACAAGAGCTATGGCTGCACATCATCAATGAAGTTAATTGAAGAGAATGCGGATGACTGCAAGATGCTCAAGGAACAGGAAGACTTCAACATTCTTGTTGTAGGCCTAGCCAATGGTAGTGTTTCCCTGTATGCATATGGTGTGCTCCTCTGCCTTGACTTTGAAGTGACACTCGGAGACTGTACTGGGGAGCATGCAAAGAAGGTGGTGTCTGCATGGCTGTCAGACACTTTCAGCAAGCTTACTGTCACCATTGAGAGTGAGAGAGATGGCGCCGGCAAGTTCATGTGCCTGCACGTGTACAACATGCCACTGTTGCGAGACAAATGGGGAGAGCTTCGTCTAGTGGCCCTAAAATATGGACAAGTGGCCTCACTGGCAACATACCTAACCAGTACTATAAGCTCCATTAAGGAAACCTGGGAGGACATTCTCCTTGAAGTGGACTCAAAACTTGCCAACTATGCCCAGGAAAAGCGGCGTACGTCCAGTGGCACTGTCAGTGACGATTTTCTTGAACTGCTCATGTTTGGCACACCATCTGATGCACTCGAGAAGTTCCTGGTGCATGACCTCACGGAGAAGGGCCTGAAGAAACTGGGCCACTCCATTGAGCTCTGCTACTCTAATGTTCAGAAGTATGTTTTGAAACAGCTGCAGGGTGTTACGCAGGCCATCTACTTTCATCTGGCCGACCTTCAGGGCATGGCTCGGTGGGAGGACAGGTTTGGAGCCCTGGGACTGCGCAGCGAAGCTGTTACCAATGCCCTTGGATGCACAGGTTCCTTTCTTCTCAAGGTGGCAGAGTTGCTGCAGGTAATTGAAGTGAGCATCCGCAACTTTAAAGCTTTCTTCCGCTGGCTGTATGTGGTCATCCTGCGGCTCTCAGATGACACTGTTCCACCTGAGGTGACCCGCATCTCACAACAAGAGATTGTATTTGTTGCGGAGTTCCTCAAGGAAAACTTTGCAGTGGAGTGGAGCGAGGAGAATAGGTTGTCGTTTAGCCTGGAAAGAGTTGGTCAGTACCTCAAAGATGATCCGTTGGTTTTCCCACTGCCCGCACACCTGAATGCCTGGCTTAAATTTCTGGAGCAGAACCCAGCCGTGCTGAAGTTGGTCATCCCCCACAACTCCAAGAGCTCACTCGTTCAAGAGCACAAACATCTTGAGCAGGCAGCTGCAGATGCATTTGTGGGTATCACGGATGCCCTTAGACCTTGTGTTTCAATGGAGTCGCGCATCATGCTTGCTGCTATGGTGCACCCTGAAAGGCTCTCTGCTCTGTCACATGTGACTTCAAGCAAAGATGACTGCATCTACACCTCGTTTGTACCATGCCGCACTACGGGACAGGACCTCTACTTGGTCAAACACGCGACAGCAACGGGAAACTTTCTCGTGGCCCGGCTTTACTTCCAGAAGTTTCGACACATTGCAGATGAAGGCGATGCAACGTGCTATGTCGTCCTTGATGCTCAATTCTATAATGAAGAGGTTTTGTCAGTTTTGTTGTGCAGGGAAGGAGAACACACAGACTCTAATGTTCCTTTGCTTGTTCAACTGGGCCTCAAGCATGTACAGAACTTCTTCATACCTTTGCAAAGATATGCATCCCATCATGTGGCACTTTCTGACATGGGTATCCAGGCCATTGATGCCGCAAGTTGTCTAGAAAAAATGGACTTCCGAAGGCTAGAGAAAATGCGTGCTGCTTTTTTTGCTGTTAGCGGTGCACGGAACGTTGTGTGTGTGCTGTTTCATTCTCGTAGGCGTGTGCGAACTTTTGAGATGGACGTGGAGGAGGAGGACGATGAAACTGGTGACGAAGATGAAGAGGATAAAGATGCAAAATTTACTGCCGAGAAAAGTATCACTGACTTTCAGGACGATGACAAAGAAAATAGTTTCTGAAGTAAACCTTTGTGTAAATCGCTTGCTGAAGTTTCATCATAAGTTGTGCTGGCGTGTCCAGCCATCTGGCATGATTGTGAAACAGTCAAACCTCTATAGAAAATTAAAAGCTTCATGGTAAGAACTTTCATTCACTTTAGCATAACACAAGATGGCATGAAGATCTTTAGCTTTAGAGCTGCCACCAGGAAGAGAATAAGTATGTTGTAGAATTCCTTCAGCATGGGAACTCTTGTAGAGTTGTTTTGCCTTACTGTGTATCTGCTCTTCGACTTAAAGTCTTGATGTGCAATCATCCAGATGAGCTGGTTTGTAATGAAACTACTCTGAAAATGAATTTATTCTATCTTCTTTACCTTAAAGGGGCCCTGCAACATTTTTCATCGTGGTAAAAAAATGCTGAACATGCAAGCCAAACATAATAGCATAGGCTGCATAGTCATTGTAACCGCCAGAAAAGGCCACCATATGCTTGCGCACATACTCGTGATCTCACTGGAGCTGTGCTGTGCATTAAATAAAAAGAAAAATGGTCAAACTAATGTCGCACGTGACGTAACTTTCCGCCGTGCCATCCCTGCCTGCTTAGCTGACAGCACATTTATTGTAATAGAGGAGAGAGAAAGCAATTATAGTGTACATCAAATCTCTGTAACTCTGCTCGTACTTGACAAATCCTTGAAATTTTTTTCGCAGCGATTGATTCGTGAGGCAATAAACTCCTCTAGTGAAGCCTCTCAATGTTACGTGGAAAAGTGTTGCAGGGCCCCCCATGTAGCACAAAATGAATAATCCATGTTTTATAAACATTTACATGAGGCAATAAAAACGTCTAGAAGACATCACAGAATAGAAGCGTAACGTCTAGAGATCTAAACATACATCTCATCAGTTTTGAAGGCCGTCAAGAAAATGTTACGTCGGAAAACATTCCATTCTATGAAAGGGATTGCTGGATATCTAAAATATGTCGTTGCATTGTCTTTTAAAAGACATTTTCTAGACGTTTTTAGGACATTGTGTGCGCTCTTTTCTTTTTGCTGTTTTGTTTTTGTGCATACAATCAGCGCACATTTATGGAAAGCCCTCTCTGTTAATTATGGCTACTTTATTTTATAATTACTATTACGGGGCAAGAGCTCAGAAGACTTGCCCACAATAGTGGTCATGTCATAGTTTATTACGTAAAATAGAAACGATTCCTCTACAGCATAGAGACATGAAAACCACAAAACAAGATATAACCTACGACCAGATAACATAGTACAGAAGCGGCAAGAGCACATAAACTATTGCGGTAGTTAAAATACAGCTATATAGAATTGAACTTTCAAGAGCCCAAGTTTTTGTTGCACAATTCATCATTAGCAAAATTGTTGTCAAATAACTAATAGTGCAATACGACAAAACTTGGGATTTGGCACAATCATTCGATAATATGTAAGCATCGTCAATTAGCTCTGATGAACAAAATATTAGAATGAAGTGAAGAGAAATTGTCGAAAAGAAAACGTCGCTGAAGCCGACGCTTTGGCAAGAGGACTAGTTCCCGTCAGTGCCCTGGCGAAGACAAGCTTTCGTGTAGAAATGTTTCAACGCTTCATCTTCCACTCAACTTTTTCCTCGTAAGAACGACAGAAAGAGAGGGAATAAAGGTTAAGCAACAAGGTCAGCTAGCCTTTAGTTTGCTACCCCACTCATGGGAGGGAAATGAGTGAGTGATAAATAGGAGCTACATTTCACAACACACACGGAAGATAATATGACAGGCGACCACTCACTTCTGTTGCCTTGTACGGCAGAAGGGCTCGTGCCATACCAATCTGCCATACCAATCCAATAGTTAAATGATTCTGAAGACGCTATACCAAGCAAAAGGAGGCATGTGTCAAGCACGTGGTGTACGTCTTCCTTGGTTTCAAAACGGTTGTTAAGTAGAGCTACTTAAGACCACAGTCAGTAGAAATCGACTCCATTGAGTGTGTGGGATGCGCAGTCGAAGGACGGATTCCAACATAAAGCGTAACGATTGTTTATTAACGTGGTAGCAGCAGCAGGACAAGCATGCCGTCGCTGTGCTCAAAAGGTTAGAGACACAATCATAAAACCAAGCTTGGTAGCTTGGGTTATATAGTCACCAGTGGTGACTTAAGCCTTCAGTGAAACTGCGGTGGTGCTGTCTTTTATCGGAAGAGTGTTGCAGCAAGTGGCCGTGTCATGCCGGGCTAATCAGTGATGAGATGGAGGCCGTGCAGGTCTGTGCGCAGTAGTCGCCACAAGTGTAAAATATTACTAAAACAATTAAACTGCAAAATAACATTTGGCCCATCCAGCCAAGAATATGTATTAAAGAAAAGAATGTAAATAGCTTGCAAAATCACTATTACTAAAGTGTATTGTTCACAAAATGGAACTCTTAAAAACTTTCTTACAACATGCCTCTGTTGAAAGATTTCTCATTGAGAAATTTAGGTTCCATGGTGGCAAAGACTGTAATGCATAAATGCTTATGTTGTTTGTGTCTTGTATGTTGTGCAGTATTTTAACCTGTTGAAATTCGGAAGCTTTCGTAAAAAATGAAACCGATTTCAAAGGCATTGTAGTCCTACTGTCACCTTCTGAGTCTGCAATAAAACAATTTTTTTCTCAAGCTTACATAGACTTTAGTAAGATAGCAGCTGATAGTGACAGGGGATGTGGGAGAAACATTTTTCTGCAGAAGGGAAAGTAGGTGTCCCATTTGATGCACAAAGGGTTAAGCTTCACAATCATTTTTTAGTGGCAGTAGTGAGACGGGAAAAAAACAATACTCTTTTCCTAGTGCCTGGCTTGAAAGACAATGCTTGTGAGCAATGGTAGTCATGTGAACAGGTGTGTCGTGCACTCTTCAGCTCACTGTCCTGAATTCATTGTCTTTCAGTCCACTGGCAGTGCAGCCGGTGTAGCTTTTTTAAAATCTGTAGTTGCAACCACACAAAGTGAGCAGACAATGAATCCAAGCAAAACCTGCAGCATATTAGTGTTGATTTAAATGTACTAGAGAAATGATAGCAGAGGAAAGAAAACACAGAGGCCATTTAGGGGTAAATAGACAATTGTCAAGAGTAGCCAACTGTGCTGGTAATGGGCAACTAATACAGCAGGCCAGTCACAGTTGACCTGTTGGCTTTTCGCGAATCCTAACATACCTCTACTTTGTGCTTTTACTCTCCTAATGCTAGATTAGGCTGTTGGGTCTCACGTGCCAAAACCATGATACAATTATAAAAAAATGCCAGCATTAATTCCGACCCACAAAGGTTCTTTAAAATGCGCCCAGATGTATGAGCATACAGTAAGTTCCCGCACTTTGTACATGGCTCGTCAAAGGTTTCAGGGTAGTCGTGTGAATTCTAGAAAATACCACACAATTCAAGTTGCACATATAGTCGGATTACATATGCTATGGTGCCACATCACAGCATCGGGCGATACTGCTTTATTTCTCGCTCTTTTGCCACACTCCTCAAATGCTTTTATCTTTTGCTGTGCTCCTTCACTGGGTTACGACGAGGCACACGGACATTAACATGAGAACGGGCGAGATCTATGTGCACTCTAAAATTACGACGGAACAATGCATAACAAAATTGAAGCCAGAAGAACAAGTATTGGCCCAACAGGCGATATTGAGGCCAGAGTGTGCGCTCAGCACCGGCACAGCTGTGGCTGCACAGACATGCTCAGTCAATAAGCTGCATCTCAGTGGTCAAGTAATGGGCCCCGACTTCACAGAGCATCGACTTTCCAAGGCTAGCAACGTGACGTAATGCATTCTCATGAATTTATTCGCCCTTTGCTGTCCTTTGTTTGCCCCCCCCCCAACAATGCAACACAGCTACAGCGGTTTCTTGTCGGGCAGCGCTGGACCAGTTCTTTCATGGTAAACTACTCGCTGCATTATGTGCAGTCTTTTAGAATAAGAAAACTTTTTTTACTTCAGCATTGCTTTTCTTAGTTTTGGACTGGAAAGAATGGAAGATGAGTAAAGGTTTCAGACAGCTAAGCTAAAGATTAAGCCAAAAGCCTTACACGCCTCATCAGACAGAAAAATCGGGCATTATCATGAGGTACAACAAGTACCACGTGTCCTCTCAAGCACAGCTAGAGGTGCTCTAGCTGCTCGTTTGCACTGTGTTGGAGGCGTTCGTGCGGTGCGTGATTTGAAGGCCACGTGTGCTTTCAAGTAGTCGTAAGCCCATAAGAGACCGTGGTCATTTTTCTTCCATGCCGAACAGGCACAAGCCCTATTCAGGAAAACCGAAACGGCACAGTGTGAGGTACCACTGTGAATCACTCAATCAAACCCAACAAATACTAAGGGCTTTAAGTAGCAGTGCCTGTACAAAGCAGCCACGTTGCATTCTTTCATTTTTTCATTATGCTTACTAAAATGAGAACTCAAACAATATCTTGCCTCTACCTCCTTTCCAACCTCAACACAGACACTATTTTAGACTAGATACACAGGTGTTATGACTCAACACTTATGATCGTGTCACCATGCCTGTCAGGTCGTCTCAGCTTTATCAACAAAATGTGAACAGTTTTGCTCATTCAACGAGAGCGTTCATTACAGGAACACAACTGTTCAGTAATTGCAGAGCCTGCAAGCAAAATTTGACTGCCTGCACCCGCGTACAATAACACAACGTACTCAAGAGAAAGCTTTGATCGAAAGAGTGTAAATCACAGTATCACCTTTATTTACAGACACATCACAGTGTACATCAAGAGAGCTTGTGTGAAAAGCTAAAAATAGTTCAGTCTGGGAGACTAGGTCGTGAGTAGTAAACTCTGAAAATATGTGACACAGACAGAAACCACAGTTTCCAGGAGGTAAGGAAAGAAAAAAACCAGCTGCAAGTTGTCCTATTCGGCAATACCACGAACTTTGCCTCCAGACAAATAACTCCACACAAATCAGGCACATGGGATTTGTTTACGTGACAAATCAGTGGCAGCACATGAAACGAAACACAATAACATTGTACTTGTGTAAGCATAAAAATGGTAAATAAGAGATGCACAGCAAATTATAAAAACGTGCTAATACATTCACGCCGTTCTGGACAAACAACACTCTCTGAAGCTCTTGTAACCTTAAACATTGCACTCATTATTAAATGCCGTCAAAAACATTTAGAACATGCTGAAACACTCAACTCTGAAAGAGCAGAATATGCCAAACCAAAGCACTGTGACTGCAAAACAACACTGAAAGTGGCAGTACGTTTTCTTCGAGTGACAAAATCAAATAAAGAAAAACTGCAATACCAGAGGCATGAGGCGCAAACTCAGTGAAACTCTGATATGCACTTCTCTCGAATCATATCAAATCTCGCATTAGTAAGCAATTCAACATTAGTGCCCAAAGCACCAAAATAACATTTTCTTTCTCCAGTAAGCATTAAGTGTGGTTTTTATACAACATGGGGTTGTCCAATGCGGAAAATTAATCCCAGTAATTAGAGCAAAGGTTCATACTTGGCTGTTACACAATACACCCTGTTGCACTCCCACCACATCACAGGAAATGCATTGACAATGAGCCCCTTCAATGCAGATCAGATGTTTTGGCTTCCCACATACAACTCCTGCGAAGGTGACAAGGTGGCAGCCTGTATTAAATGAATTTAAGGGGGATTCATAGGCATGCTTTTAAATACTGACATGTACAGCTATTGAATTAGTTTTGACAATCGGTGGAATGTGGGCAGTGGTCACTGCAGCTGAGACAAAACCATCTCGGCCTGTTAGAAAATGGAAAGGCCCAGCTGCTTTAATGGCTGTCAACTTTGGTTGGAAGGAGAAAAATATCTGTCAAAAAGGAAAAATGCCATGACTAGAGCACCATTCTTGCTTCTTTCAGTGATCCAATGTGTCCCTCATTCACTGCCTCTCCCTCGCCAAAGCATTATACTTAATTCTGTCACAGTGGCAAATCAATTCAATGCATTACATTTGTGCGATTCTTATATGGTCGACTCACAAAACAAGATCGAAAGAACATGCGCACTGAGAAATGCATCTGTCACTGCAACAACAGCCACCAATAATCCTACAAGTTGTTTGTGCCATTCCCGTTGGTAACGGCTGCATGCACAATGAGAAAGAAAAAAAAAAGCAGTTTTAACGGAAGGAGCATATACTAGAAGAAATAACAGCCAGTACTGAAATACAAAAATACACAAGCAGCACACAGAGTCAATGGAGTGCAGTGTTTCGCTTTAGCAACACAAACTAATTATATATGGCAGACTCAAACCGGTTTTCTCCAAAATCCCTTTTCTCTAATGCAGGGCGGTTACAAGCTTTGTGCCCAGTGATTCCAAAAGCCTATTCGCATGCAGTGACCTGGAGCTGCTGGAAGTCGCGACGTGGCTCACGCATAATGACTTGACCCGTCACAACCAGGTACACTACACCTTGCGATTTACGCTAGGTAACGCATAGCTACACGACAAGAGTTAAGCACCACAGTCGTTTTGCTTTTTGCATCAATCATACACACCATAAGGTGCACTCATGCAAAATGTCATTTGCGCACTTTTACCCAAAGGACATAGGAGTTTTACTACTGTGCAGACTCGTTACGCTTCCAATAGCACTGAGTGCATCGTGAAAGAAAACTCCTTCAGATGCAAGAACAAACAAGCAAAAGAAACTGAAGTGTTCCGAGGGTAGCGGCTCCTCATAGCCTTTTCTAGACTGCTACACACTCCAATCACTCAACAGTACCAGTAAGGCACACCCAGTGCTTTTAGACACGCAAACACCTCCCGGAGGCAGCTTTCAAGCACACAGGTGGAACGGTGCTGAAATGCAACGATGGCTTGGAGAAAGCCAAGGTAAGACACAAGAAGGGGTAGCAAGATGTTTGCTCCCCGAGCACGAATGGGCTGCAGTGAAGAGTGAGCGTGCTCAAACGACACGGTTCACTGAAGCTGGTGCTATTGTCGCACACCCCACAGTAAAACTGCACTGTTTGCAGCACTGTTTGTAAAAGAAATGCAGCAGCACTCGTGAAAAGTTTGGTTGCTACGCATAGTCTCCACAGTGGCACGGGACATGAGCTTAGTCCCCACAGTGTAGCTCTTTTCTCACTGATGTCAAACGCAGTGATAGGGGAAGAGGAAAGGTACTGGGTCACTTTGGTCTATTCGTACAAGCACACCGACCCATACCAAAATAAATGAAAGATGCGAAATGGCCAGACACTTTAAACAAGTCACTTTCATGTGGTACTGGAAAAAGTGCCTTGCCAGCAAAGCACACAGTGCACATGATAGTCAAATCCCGTTACAGCAAACCTCAGATTAATGACAAGTATTCCCTTCTGAATGTTCGTTGGTTTAATGTAAAAATATTGCAGTACTACGACTTCCAGAACGATATATTGAATTTTTTCACCATTTGTACCTCAACACGTCAAAATAACGAACTACGAACTTAAAAAGTTGCTCAACGCTCAACGTGTGAGCTATCTCCAGCTCAATGCATGTTACTATAATTGTCGGAAAACCCTGCCTATTTCTTTATGCACCAACCCTATTCCATGGACCAGCACATTATTCTAAAAGTGCGACAGTTCTATCGTCGTCACCATCACTTGTATTTGTTTTCCTTGTCAGATTTCATCTCACAGCCTTTGCTTTGTCGACTAGCTACATCTGCACGCTTGTTGCATGGCTGTGTTGCTCGCTTTCGGCTTGGTGTTTGCACATTCTCGACGAGCTCTGAAAGCAGCACAAAAGGAATGTGGTAACAGTGACAAATGCGATGCGAGTGAGCAGAAAAGATTCCCATGCATGCTTTACTGATGTTTGAACACTACGCCCAATGCAACTGGTGGTCCAACGAAGTATGCATGTCAGCTCAACTGACGACGAATGCGATCAACACCACTTGTCGTGATCAAGGAGAATGTGATGAGGACAATGACAGCGAAGGTGACGCTGTCGAAGAGGACACTGTCGATGAGGACGGTGACAGCGAAAACCAACGCGAATAATCAGTGTCTAACGCTGACATTTCTAAGAGCATAAGAAGGATGCACACTTTTAAGAGGTTGTCTTGTAGCAGTTGAGCTGCAGCCATCAAGCAAAGATCGCGGTCTTTTTCAAATAAATGTGCACTTTTTCCAGAATATTTCGTGTTCTCATTTAGCACTTTTCATATTAGAAAATAACGCGATTGCGGATGTGTACACAGCAAAGGTATGCGACTCCCTTGGTAACATTTACGATTTTTCGCAGTTCCTTGAGATTCGTTTTATCGAGATTTGACTATGGAACAGTTCAGACTTGTTGAATTAGCCTTGCCACAACACAGAACATCAGTCATTCCGTTGTTCAGGAAGCTTGAGGCGTAAGTTGGATATTTGCACTGTGAAGGTGGTGAGTGGATGCCGTGGAAGTCTTTGGTGTTGCTCAGTCATTGCATACACCTTGAATGCACCGATGAGGAAAAAAGTTCATGCAGGCACCCTAGAGTGATGATGTCTACTCATGGCTGAGGAACCCTCTGAGGTGTGCAGTTGGTGGAAGGTGCTGCGTCTGCTGAACTTGTTTTTTGGATCAGTTCATGCTTCAGCTCCATGAATGCATCAAGTCGTGCCTGGCCATACTCCTGCGCAAAACATGAAACAAAAGCCCCACTTCAAGAACACGTGTCTATGCAAGAGATAATGCAGAAGCAAGAGCATGCAGCTGCCTACATGGCTGGTGGGTAATACAGTTAAGTCTCAGCATAACCAACTTCTCTTTATAACATTGCCCACAAAATGCCAGGTATTTCTGCCTCAATATAAAAGTGTACTTATCGGTCATTTTAGTGCGACAGAGTTTCACAACTACCCCAGAGAATAGCAAGGTGATGGATTGAAACTTCTAATGGTGTCACTCATCACATTGTTAATATGCATACAGTTTTCAAGAATGCATTTTCCCAACTGAATGCTGTGGGAAGGAGAGTAGTCGCCGGAGTGGTAAGCATGATTTTTGGCAGCCGCTGCCGGGAAACGGTTCACCTCAACGCACTCCTTGCCTTCAGAGCAGTGCAGAGGGATAGCATGCGACTGACAAATGGCATGTGTGAACCGTGGCGCATTCGTGGTGCATTGTATCGTACACTATTTAACCGTCGCAACGCAGTGCAGTCCTGAATTATACGCCATGTACGCCATGCATCAACGTCCACCTTGGTGTTTATGATATTGCCAGCTGTCAAGTATGAAGCATTAATAGTAGAGGCATGTGAATGGTGATGATGACAATGAATCAAATATGAATATTTTTCAAATACTGTTAGAATAGTTTTTGAATGATAAGTAGACCATATTAAAAACAGTCTAGAACACCACAACATTATTATTTGAAATAAACATTTACAAACTTTCACCAAAGGTGATTACTGTTAGATTTAATGAGACTCAAAATACCACAATTACAAAAAAGTAAGCTCATATACAGCAGAAACTAGAGCCTTCACAATACTTTGTAACTGTGGATTATAAGATATTATCATTGACTGTAGGCACAGGCAGACGAGGTCAATTATGCCATCAATGTCCTAGACATTTACCAGCAGCTATGTGCACACTAGATAATCCATACCAAGCGTGCACGCACCTTGAAAGAGCAGGTTATGTGTGTGCACTATGTCACAGAACAAGTTTGGGAACGTTAAGTGCTAAGAAGCAAAATGATGTGTAAAAATGTGCGAGTATCGAACTCGTGGCTAGTTTTGTGGAACTTAGCAGATTTCTGCGGTTCAACAGCTCTCTCGGCTGAGAAAATCTTTTAACTATTAATATAGATAGGTATAACCCCCGCCCCTCCTTCAGGACTTTGAGAGATGGGGAAAGAAGTTATATTGAAAATTCACTTATACACAGCAATATTAAATAGCTGGTCAGGAAAACAGGAAAAAAAAAGCAGCCTCGAATACATTCTCTCGGTATATATACAGTGATAGTTGAGCGACCGTACCCAATAGCCAAACTTGATTTTCGATGTGTGGGCATTGAAGATACTCCAGAGAGTCCAGAAGAGATGAGAGGCTAGTGTGAAGACACGCGCCTCGTGGAGCACATAGTCCACGGTGCACATATTTGGTGGCTGCTTAGGCTCATTTGTCAGAGCCAGGCACTTGGTGTATGTTGTGAGGTACCGTGCAATGAACAGTCGCTAAAAGGGAAGCAGAAAAGTAATGCAGTGAGCTTGGCAATGTGCACGTACAGATGACACAGAAACAAAGCATCTGACAAGAAGCTTCAGTAACAAGACTTTTTCTTCTCTCAACACTACGGGAAGCTGGGACACCCACAGTCATTGATAGTACAGCTATTACTAAAAGATAACTACTTAAAAACAACACATACAGTACCTCAATACTAAGTCAGCAAGAAGCACATAAGCATTTTCAAGTTGGCCTTGCTATGCAGTAGCAAGTGACTTATTAGATTAGCTGCACATTCCGGATTCTTTTTCAGAGTGGCAAATTCACTTAGACTTGCCAGCCCCAAGAGCCGTTTCCAGCCAAAATCTTTCATCTCTACCAGATGGTCCACCAAGCAACGGGTTCATAAACGTATACCTAGACTGTACAGGAGTTGGTTAGTAAAGGTAACACTAACTTAATTAGCTGTACGTGCTCACATAAATCGGAAGCTTCCATCTTCACACGCTACTGTCTTTCCCACACGCTTAACCAAGTCATAAGAAAGCAATGATTTTAAAAAGCTATTTCTTATTAGATGACTGGTTGTTTTTTCACAGCATAAGGATCACTTCTAACCCATGAAGTTGATTGTGGCCATCACTGCAGCCTACAACCATGAACTACGAGTTTGCCGGTAATAATAATAATAATAATAATAATAATAATAATAATAATAATAATAATAATAATAATAATAATAATTTCACATGCTATTGTCCCCGAATTAGGATGAATTTTTTGCCAACTAAGAAGCTTCTCTTTCCGAGAAATCCATACGGATATCTTTGTGGCTTCATGCTACAAACAGGTGGTTGTGCGATTTCCATTTCTTAATCCTTTGGCCACCTTGCGGGTCTCTTCAGAACTCAGTTGCATAATAAGAATTAATATCTGCAATTTTTCATGCAAGAACCACAACATTATTACGACGGAAGGCGTAGTGGAAGACTGCAGAAATTTGGGCCATCTGGTGTTCTTTAAAGGCACACTGAAGTGAAACAATAAATTGGTTTAGATTGATACATTGTATTCTAAAAACTCTAATTCATTTCACAATTATAGGTTTTTTTTATTAGAGGAGAAAATCAAGGTCATTTTAAATTTCGTTCTGAAGTCTCTGCTGCACTTGATGTCACAGATTTAAAAGCATATTTTTTTTGTATTTTGGCTGCAGTGGCTCAACGAAATCTTGTCAAAACTTGGGATGTTAAGTTTATGCTTAAATTACTCTTACATGTCTAGTAACACTGGCACGTACCTGATGCTCTACAGACGGATAGTCTCCAGGTAGAGCCTTGAAGTAGGGATGCTCGGGATAAGAGTAGTCGTACATCCATTCGCAAAAGTGGTTTGCGATGTCAAAGCCCCTGTCGATACACAATGAAAGAGAATACAGGAAGGGGTGATAATGAGTGCCTGCAAGACAGCAGCAGAAAAAAATAAAGGAGAAAAAGAAAACAGCGCACAAACAGAAGTGAAACACTCACCTGTAGTTGTAGGCGCAGTACTCATAGTCAATGAACACCATGTTCTCTTCCTTTGGACCTGGACCATCCATGAAAAGAATGTTTCCTGCGCAAAAGACGCACAGACAGACATAAACAAGCATTTTTTAAAGTTATGCAGCAAACAAAAATGACGACAGATCAGAAGAGCCTAAATATGATATACATTAGGAGTATAATTGCTGCAAGTTATAGTGTGAAAATGTACATAAGTTGGCTTTGAGATGTTCAGAAACAAGCCATTGCATACAAAAGAAAATAATAGCTCACGATTCAGTGTTCATACAGGTTTGGTGCAGATATAGAATTGCTGAGGCAGCATATAAAGTAGCTTGCAAAATTTATACAGTGGCTTGCCCCCCACTGAACCCTCCTACAAGTGCAGCACACAAAAATGAAAGATGCACTGATGAACGTGGGGTGCAACCATTAAGAATTATGCGTTCTGTCTACTAGCTGCACTTACCTTCCTGAAGGTCATTATGGCAAAACACAATCGGAGACTCTGTCTTCGCAAGGAACTCTCTGAAATTCGAGATCACACAGAAAAAGTCAGCATAGGGAAAAACAAAACACGACCTACATGACAATGCAGCGAGAAGAGTACGCATATTCGTACTCTCTCTCAACACCTGCGAGCAATATTTCATTTGTTCACTACACAGAAGTACATTCAAGAAGTCTTCATTACACGTCTTTAAAAGCTATCATAATTTAAAACATGCCACCCTTATCTAACAAACCCCAGCAAGTTCTGCCAAAGGCTAGAGAGATAGCACTTATTTGTAAATATGGCACACAGCAAATTGAAGCAGTTCACAACCTCAATAATCGTCGAAAAGAGTGACCAGTGATCGTACAACGTGCCTTGCTGGGAGACCACAGAAAAAAAAAAAAAAACCTACACAGCTGAAGAAATGCTCATCTTCACATTGGTCATTCAACCTAAGAAAATCTTGTCTTGCAACAGCAATAACACATGGACAATCCAGGAGCATTTCTGCTATTTCTGTCGACGTGATGTTCTGTATGAAGTATGAGACCCTTGCTGACCCACTAAGAAAGTATGTCATGAGCAGCATGAGTGCTAACATTTCCCCACATGTTGTGTATGTCCAAGTAAAGACATGCCAGGCCTCCCAACGTAACCTGCCCAAGCAGAGGAAACATGCAGTACTCTTTTGTTTCTTGAAAGGTGCATGGAGGTATGGAGGGAGGGGGGGCTGCCACGTGTTTTCAGCGGATCAGCACATGCCTCAAAAGTTTGCACGTGATGTGCTCTTATCACAAAGGTTGTGTTATAGGAGCCCTGCAACACTTTTTCAGCATGGTCAAAAAACCTTGCCAATCGGTAGTCAAGGCTCCTGAGGACATGCGAGCCAAAAGCGCAACACATGGCCTGAAATTTCCTGTTAATTCTCAAAGTCAGCTAGAAACCGGTCCCTCTTGTTTCTATAAATGATGCCACATACCAAACTTCAAAGCCATAGGCTGATTTGAACCTCGCAGGCTGCATAGCTACTGCAGCCACCACATG
The DNA here is from genome assembly GCF_043290135.1 of Rhipicephalus microplus. NCBI lineage: Eukaryota > Metazoa > Arthropoda > Arachnida > Ixodida > Ixodidae > Rhipicephalus > Rhipicephalus microplus. Next base: position 213,247,757 of record NC_134701.1, on the reverse strand, counting down.
CTTGCGATCACACTGAAAGTAGGCCGTGTGTTCGAAAAAAAAAAAAGAGGGGAAGGAAGGTTAAAGTCATAATGCACACGTTTTACGACATCTTTCTTCGAGTCATTCCTCCCTGCTTAGCTTCCAGAGCACTTGTTAGGACGAGAGAAGAGAGAAAGCAATTACATCAAGTAACAAATCTAACTATGCTCGTTTTCCCCACTTTTTAGAAATTATTGCAGTGGTGTATTCGTGAGGCATTTATCTCCTTTAATTAAGCTATTTGATGATTACTTGGAAAAGTAATGCAGGGCCCCTTTAAGTACAACCTCTTTATAAGAGGCATGCTCAGGATACCAACTGTTGTCTTTTATATGAGATGTCTCTCATAAGCAGAGTACCTCGTAGGCATTTTTTTATCACCCGTATTTTACTGTAGGCACACTGGTGTCTCTTATACCCATCTGTTTCTTATATCAGTGTCTCTTATAAAGGGGTTCGACTGTATTAACAAGCAAGATAACGACGCATAGAAGTGTGTGAATGTAATGATTGATTGTGGGGTTTAACGTCCCAAAAGCACCATACAATTATGAGAGACGCCGTAGTGGAGGGCTCCGGAAATTTTGACCACCTGGGGTTCTTTAACATGCACAAAAATCTGAGCACATGGGCCTAAAAAAGTGTGTGAATGTGTGTGAACGTAATTGGCATACTTGTGACTAGTTTTTTGGAATTAAACCTGCGGTCAGTATGTACAATTCTTAACAATTCTGTAGGTCCAGAACTTTTTTTGTGTGTGGTAGATTTGCGAGGCAATAAACTCCTTCAGGGAAGCCACTACTAGTTACTTGAAAAAGTGTTGCAGGGCCCCTTAAAAAGCATAGAGAGCATAAAGGTCACTTTGCTTGCTGCATCAGACTTTCAGGGTTTTCTGAAAAAGTGAGCTACCAGCTTCACTTTGCATTACATTCTTATTTCTTCCTATCAAATCCATTGCTTCACACTTGCGGCAAAGCTGTGACCCTTTGTTTCATCCCAACCACCATGTTATTCAGGGTGTGCAAACAAGATGGACTAGCCTTGCTGACCACCCAAGAATCACCTTTAAATCCTTTGAATTGCAGCAAGAGCTATAATGAAGCACTTGATAGATGCACCACTCTACTCACTTCAGCCAGTTGACTTCAGCTGCAAGATCAACTGTGAGCAGCTTGACAGCCATGGTTTGGTTTTTTATGGGCACAGTGTCGACCTTGATGGTTCGGGCATACTTGAGCCACCTGCACACATGTGAATGCATCACAGGTGAGGACCACTAGCATGGCGACACTGGAGATGTTTAGGAAGGAGGACAAAAAAAAAGAGAGACAAACCAGAGAGTAGACATATGACAGGCATTTTATAACAACTACAGTTAAACTTGAACATAACGAAATTGATAAATTTCAGAAAAAATGCGTTATAAAAAGGATTTAATTATATGCAGGTTCTGTACAAAAAGTCAGAAAATTAACACACAAATTAAACAAAAGGGGGACTGAAGGCAGAGCTAATTCAAAACACTTATTTTACAGTAAAAAAACTGCGTTATTATTGCGATAGCAATTGTATAAACACTTTCAGCGAGTTTTTGTTGTCACCGCCATGTTCCGTGAGCAAATGAGCAAAAATGCAAAGAAATACGCTTGGATGCATTTATTGGAACGCCAACCTATATGGAGTGAGGTGGCTCATGGAAAGAGGCGACTCTAGATGAAATAGTGAAGTTCGTTGGACATATCATTCACAAAGGGATTATTCACATAACAGGTATCCATCTAAATTGGAACAACTGGAGATTCTTATCGCAAGACAATAAAAATTTACCGAGAAAAGTGTACAAGTACACTTGTGGCTCACTAAACACCATGCAATGCTTCACCGCATGGCATAAGCAACGAAGCAGCCCCTCAGTTGCGATTTCCTTCGTCTATGTGAAGAGAAACATTTTGTACAACAATACTTATTTTTTATACAGTTTCTGGGTAATCTATCTACAAAATGCATATTCCTTGTTTTCTTTTTTTTTGCATATTTTTGCACATATAGTGTTTTTATTGCTCTGTTTATCAGCTGGCAACGAAAACTTCGGCACTTTTCACATTTGCATTCATTATAAAATATTTTCATTGCTCTAAAACATACATCTTTCAGAAAGAGCATTTCATTGTGCAAAGTTTAGTATGCTGCAATGCATGCTGGAGTGCTTTTCAAACTGGCGAAAACGATCTTCCCGAGACATATGAAAAACAACCAATTTCGCGCGGTAATGAAAGATTTAAGTACCCACTCCTGTATGTGCCATGATGAGTCTGCAGTATGCCTAAATAAAATCAAATAAAAACAAAATACTTGTACCACACTCCTTTCTTTCAATCTTAAAGAGCATTATAAATTACTTCTGCGCACTGTGGAAAAAGAGTAAATTAAGGGCTCATTTTCTTGTGGCGCTATGTGACGTGACGCCACGTGGCCTACGCTACATTTGCCGTCGTGGCTGTGAGTAGCGCTGAGTGGCACTCCCCAGTATTACATCTGACTTAAATACCCAATAAAGTGGATGGGAAAACCACCACCAATGTAGCCCACCAAAGCATTCGAGCCACATTACATGCTTCAGCATTTCAAGTGGCTCACTTGAGAAACTTGATTGATTGATTGATATGTGGGGTTTAACGTCCCAAAACCACCATTTGATTATGAGAGATGCCGTAGTGGAGGGCTCCGGAAATTTCGACCACCTGGGGTTCTTTAATGTGCGCCCAAATCTGAGCACACGGGCCTACAACATTTCCGCCTCCATCGGAAATGCAGCCGCCGCAGCCGGGATTCGAACCCGCGACCCGCGGGTCAGCAGCCGAGTACCTTAGCCACTAGACCACCGCGGCGGGGCACTTGAGAAACTTGTGCCATCTACAAATAAAGTACATGCCAACAAGTCCTTTCTTTAAGGAAGCTCAACACTGCCTGAGGGAGGCCTTCCGATACACATGGTGTGTGTGTGTGTGCATGTGCCTATGCGAGAAGGAGGAGGCGAATAAGTACACATATATGGATAGCTGCTCATCAAGCAGCGGTGCCGTTTAAGTCTTGGTGGAGGAAGCCACCCCATCCTCTTGATTTTAGGCCGTAGTGCCATTCATTTATGTTTTTCAAAATTTCTATATCGTGCATCAAAGCATGTTGGTTCAGGCAGTGGCATATGCTTTAACTTGTAGGTGGTTTTTCTCCTCAAAATGTGTTGCTGGTCCTATTCCTACTTACACTGCAACGCTAATTCTCTATTCATGATGAAGTAAACATCAAAGGGAGCAATGAGCATAATACCTGTTCATGTTGTTGAAAAGCCACGTGGGCTCCTTGACCAAAGGTGCTTGCAATACATGGACCCTTGCCAACTTTTTGGAGATAAGCAGCGAAATTTCTGGGTCCTTCAACTGCTGGAGCGTCAACGCTCGAGCCTAGAAACAACAATAACATCTTGTTGAAAAAAAAAAAAAGAACACAGAACTTACGAACTTCAACATGCAAACTGCCCCATGCAATCTCAGGTCTTAATCTCTATAGCGAACACAACCACAAAAACAAACAAAATGATGTCGCAGAAGTTCACAATGCTTGCACCACATAAACATAAGCAGTGTGAAACCACTGCAAACAAAATTTTCAGTAAATTGGCACACCAATGCAGCATCTTGAAAAGAATTAGGACATTTCTAGGGTGTATTCCCGTTAGGTGATGCTCATGTAAAACTGGTGACATTGAATGTGAAAAATTGCGAGCTTAAAACTTCCTTCTTTATATTTGTGACTAGTAGAAACTAAGCACCCTAAAATGCAAGAAAACAGGAGAGCTTAATCGAAGTCTATTCTGTCAACAACTTAATTGAAAAGCCAGCTGGGCATCGTCCGTTTTACAGTTCTGTTTCTAGCTTCGAAATCAAATTACCGTAATATGGAATCTTGGCATCCTCTTACTACCATAGCACAAAGGCGCAGGCCGCACCCGTTCTATTAAGAGCTGCTAAGGACAACGAATTGTGAAACACGGTTTACAGTGCTAAGGAAACTGAAGACAAACATGAGCAGTACAGGAAATGTGCTGCACAGGATTTAGCATCTGTGTTATATCACTCATGCTAATGTCTCAATCTTCCTCAGTGCCTTAAAAATGTTACATGGCAGTGCCAGTTAATAACCAGCCAGGCTTTAAACTTCAATCCTTGTGAGAAGAAACTATCGTAAATACCTTATTTTATTTTTAAGCACACACTTGGCATCTGACACATAGCAGTCAAGAAACAATCTATGCATGGGTCATGACTTTGCATGTGATCTCTCACATCCATAAACAATCTTGCATTGCTATAAAGTTCAGCATTCACATTATTTTTCTATCCTTGTCCACTATAACAAGTCGTGTGCTCTGCCTATAATGCAGAATACTCACACTGTGTGAAAATGTTTTTTTTAGGCTGGTGCTGGCGGCATCAACCATTTGCGAGAGCAACCGAAGACATCAATTGGAAATTCGCACCGAGCACACATGCAACTTGGTCTGTAGGATACAAAAAGCCACAAGACATATTCACCGACACGTGCCCCTGTCTAGACTGTCTGCTACTGAAATTAGTGTTCAGCACAAAAAGGCATGCACAGCCAATTCTATGCACAGCCAATTTCACAAACCCACAGTTAGCACAAGTGGAAAGGCTGCAAGAGTTGTTCACAGCATGCAGATAGATGCCAGGCACTCATGAAAATGTTACTCTGGAAGTGGGCCGGCAGCCCAACTTTTCTCGCCATTCTTATGCCTCGGTCAACTGCGACCAAACCTGTAAAATTGGTCTTCAGGACTGCACTCGAACTCGAATATTAGCTACATTTCTCCATCAGTTTCATGCAGTAGAAGCAATAGGGCTGACTCCGATATGCTGGAAAGTGTAGAGACATCTTTTGCATATGCTTTACTCCTGCACGAAAATCCCCAATGAGAACATTTATTGGAGGAAAAACTCCAAGAGAACTACACATTACTACAGTCATTGAATCTGTACTCAAATCAAGTGGCACAGTGAATGCTACTTCATAAAACAAAACATCACGCAAGGAAAAATATTGCATGAAACGCCTCGCAGACACTGAAAGCAAGCATCAGATCAACACTATGTTAGACTATCTATCTATAAATACAGCAAAATTTCCTTTATGCAAAGATATGACAACAAAGATATGACCGTAGCACTGATAATTATGACTGAAGGCGTTGCACACTTAGCAATGAAAGAAGGGCCCAGAGGAGAGCACAGCATTGCTCTTTCATTTTATGTCACGCCTGTAGCACACAATGCTGCACACTTTAAAATAATTATCATGACGGCGTTCTGAACTCGATTCAAGTGTTAACTTGAAATGTTTTAGAAATATTGAAGATGGTTTAGCGGCCATTTACAGCTGCATCTTCTACAATTTTATTAGAGCTTTCTTACTACAGGTTCTACACAGAAAATGAAATCTAAAAGTACCCACGCAGTGACTTCAAGTGTACTTCGAGGGGTTAATATGCTTACAGGCACCAGTTCATTGACACTGATTTGACGTGTGGGGTTTAGCATCCCAAGACCACCGTATGATTATGAGAGACACCATAATGGAGAGCTCCGGCAATTTCGACCACCTGGGGTTCTTTAACGTGCACCGAAATCTGAGCACACGGGCCTACATCATTTCCGCCTCCATAGGAAATTCAGCCGCCACAGCTGGGATGCAATCCTGCAACCTGCGGGTCAGCAGCCGAGTACCTTAGCCACTAGAAGCTCATTTACACTTTCTACCCCACCAGAACCAATAAATTTGCTTCTGCTGTTTTGGCTAGCCAGCCAGAGCTTGCTGCTCATGAAAACTGAAGCCAGAGAACAAGACCTCTGCAAAACCATGTTTTGCTCACACACCATGCCATTTGTGAACGCAAAGCATGTTAGTTTGCACTGCAAACAAGCATTAAATTATTAAGGTTAGTACGTTACGGCACAGCTGTTACATTCAATGACAACCAAAGAACTCTCATAGGTACACCGCCAGCAACTTGAGCATTCAGTCGAATCCAGATAAAGAATGCGGAGATCAAGATTGCTCAATATTTCGGTAATTCAAAAATTACACCCCAAGTATCACACTTCACTGAGCAATGATCAGTTCCCTCAACTATTAGTAAGCTTCACCACGCTATAGGGCTGTGTCACAGCAAAGCATATTAGTGCCCCAATTTCATCGTGCGGCTAAGACTTACTGCACGAACCATAGACACGTGCTTTCACTTCCCCCTTATAACATGCCCTTCTTTGAAGGTTCAGAAAACGCCCTGTGAGACAGGATCTGCCAAAACAGAACCATTTTGTCAACACAAACATTTTCATTCACGGGAAAAATTATTTGCAGTGCCGTTAGAAGAAGCAAACTTGCAGAAGCATTTTATTTATGACAGAGGATGTTTTCCATATATTTGTCATGCAGTACAATATTTTTTCATTTTATTTGCACTAGGATGTTACAGGCAATCGATATAGGTGATAATTAGATGTACTCAATACGCAGGTTTGACTACAGACAACAACCCAGCCACCAACATTTGTGCACTTCCATGATGTCAGCATGGAGGCAAATATTTTGTAATGTGTGCCACTGTCTATCATAAATGTTATCTTGTATCACAAAGTTATTATTTGGTGCTGTGGGGAGAGTCAGTGCAATCTGAAGCCTCAGGTTGTTTCCAAATTAATGCTGTAGCCCAATTTAACATAAGAAAAAAAGGTGCTTGCATACAGCTAGGTGCATGCTTCTACTTCTTCCATCAGCAAAAACATACTTTGACACCTTTGGTCTTCACTAAGGGGCTCTCAAAGGTTTGCACGACAAAGGTATCAAGTCGGTTGTACAATAGTTTGCCCTATTGTACAGCTTCAATAGAAAAGGGTTGGCACAAGGGACAGACTACTGCAGCAGCTAAATCATGGTTAGCAATCCAAATGCAGGGTCTAGGACGAGCTTTCTGCTAGCCACTCTCATCTTAGGCCACGGATCATGCCTCCTACTCTAATTCTGCCATGCTTAATGACAATGCTACGGCATCCTGTGATACTGATACTCTGGTTATCCATCATTTGTGCCAACCTTTTTTCGTAGCAACGATGCATACAAGAGAGCTTATCTAGAGCAGTATCCAATTAAGAAGAAAGTCATGATTTGCCAGTTTGATAGTTTCATTACTGCCCTTGTCGAGACTTTCACAACCAGCTTGTTCTGAATGTTTTACTTACATCAACTTTCATTAAAAAAAAAGTTCTGCTAATGGTAGCCTACGATTATTATAAAGATGTTAATTATGTCCAATGAAATCAAACAGCAAACATTAACCAAACAAGTGCTGAATAAGAATAATAAACAACCTAAAGTCATTACTGATGTATTAATACTGCAACTATTCTTAAGCAAGATCATTAATTTTCGAATGACTTAACAGACCTCTTTGCAATTGTTCCCCAACATTAAGAATAAAAGAACACAGAAATGAAACTTATCAATCAAAGCCACTTATCACAAAGCACAAAAAAGACAATGTTATAAGTAATTCACTGCATGTCTTCGTTTCCTGTCTTGACAAACGCAGCAGCTAAAAGGTGCTCTAAGTGAAACCACCAAGTGCCCACAAAGAACCCCGTATTTATAAACTTTTACTTCATTTCCCTGCTCTAATTAGCTGGAATTTATTAGACTAGGATGCTTTTGAATCCACCTCCACCTGGTAATCCTAGCTATATATGGCCAGAAACAGTGCCTGAGAGAATATGCATGCGGACTTCATAAACAGCAATAAGACATAATAAGACATAATAAGTATAAAGGAAGACCGAACGCAAGTGTTGACTCACAAAAGAAGGTCTATTATCACGAACGTCATTGTAAAACAAATGACCGACCATGAGCAGAACAACGTAAAGAAGTACGAACACTCTCATGGCATAAAGCAAGATAAAAAAGTATCACGACTACGAATTGCACAGATAGCTGTTAGCACTTTGATGTCTCTGCACGGCTAGTAATGTAAGTATCAGTAACGATTCACCCAACTAGCTAGAGTTTTTCGTGCAACGCACATACAAAGAGCAGGTGAAAACAGAAAAGTGGACGCTTACAGGAATGTACTCTTCGAGGCGTCCTCCCGGAAATACACCGTAGAGTTTTGGACCCAGGTTTCGCTCCGAGAGCAAAGTGCAGATGACACTCTCAGTGACTGTGGTGTCGCTTCCTTCGCTGGGGATTTGTCCATACATGCGCATCAGAACCTGGCTGGGCTCACCGTACAAGGGCGTGTGTGTTTCGGGCAACGAGCAGTAGTACAGGAGGTTGCTAAGGCCACCACTGAAAGGACAAGAGAAGCAACCAAGTGAGCTCCGATTGAAGTAGCAGCTGATACGCCCACTATGATGTGTATTGTCACAAGGTATGCATTAAACGGCAGCGATTAATGCAATTTAACACATGAACTAACCATAATCCATTCTCGTGGAGCTGTATCATTTCTTGTAACTGGCTTTAGCAATTAGAAAGTTTGGGCAAGTTCGTCGATCATCCCTAATTGGCATGGACAGAGTCATCTGCACTTCTCCTTTCTTTCAATCAAGCATGGTTCGGCACTGAAACCATAGTTTGGGCTGGCTTTAACACCAGAGGCAGTACAAAACAGTGAGCACCAATGCCATTTCACTGACCATTTGATGGTCGGTGAAAGCTCGTGGCCCTATGTACTGCACAAAACTGAATTACACCCAGCAAACTACTTCACTTTTCCAGTTAATTTTCTGGTGTACAAGAACAAGATTCATATCCGCTCCATATTTTAGGGAAAACGCAACCATGTGCACGGCCACTTCACTGCAGAGAAATGGTGTAACAAAAAATATGCTTTTAGATGCTTGCAATATTTCACACACCATATGACTAATTAATTAATTGTTGGGGTTTAGCATCCTAAAGCTACCATATTATTATGAGAGACGCGGTAGTGGAGGGCCCTGGCAATTTTGACCACTTGAGGTTCGTGTACCTAAGTCTTAGCACATGGGCCTCAAGCTTGATATTTTCGCCTCCCTCAAAAATGTGGCTGCCGTGGCGGGAATTCGATACCACGATCGGCAGGTCATCGGCCAGTTTCATGTGTGGCTACAAGGTTGTCATTTTGTGACCTTATTAGAGTAATGCCTTTGATAGTATGAATATCGAGGAGCACAAGAGCAAAGTCAGCATTGTTTATAACCAATCATAAATAGGTTTTAAACACTCGGAATTCAGTCATTGGATTGAGATTGAATGAATACAATCCTGCAGCTATAGCAACTGATGCCCAACACTAGACATCAACTAGCCACGCACTTGCAGACATTTTTTAACAGCCAATATTACCAATCTTTCAACCATCTTTAGCCACCATCAGACAGTGTGATTGACGTAGGGTTGGAGATATGCAAGTATATACGGCATCTGAATTCAGCCAAAAAGATTCATTGTACCTCACTACAGAATGTGGGCAGGAGACATGCGATAGACGCTGCCTTCAGATAAGTTTTACTAATTTTGTGCTTTCACTGTCCTCACTGTCCTAGACTAAGATAACTAATTTCGGTATTTAGAGCTCCAACTCTCACTTTTTAAGTCATTTTAAGGTTAACACCCCGGTTTCGACACATGATTCCAGTACATTAAATTGTTCATTTAGAGGTTTCACCTAGAGAAGTACATTACTTGTGAAAACCATGCCGCTGTTTAACACAACAGCAATAAGGGTGTGGACTACCCAATTCATATTAGATTTCACACGAGACAGACAAGATAACAAAAAATCTACAGCATTACATCATAGTTTTTATTAACGGCATTGTATAATTACGAGAAGCTACAGGATTAATAACTTATGCATCTAGTATACAGTTATAATTTGGCTATGTATCCAAAGTACCATACATACATGCAAATGGCTTTATCCTGAAAGTATACCAGTGATTTGCCATGTTGACATCGTTGCACGACAATACTTTAACCTGCTTCCACACCCGTGGGTATTACACAAAGGCAATAGACGTAGAACGTACAATAGTTAAAGAGGCACCACTGTTCTCCACTGCTAATCTCCACTGTTGCGATACTAATAAGCATACAAGAGAGGCATGAAAATAATCATTAACACCGACTTAAATAGTTAAACCGAGATGCACAATAACAACAAGATGCCAAACAAAGAAGCAAACAAATACTGAATGCTTCGTTTTTAATGCTGTACTTCAAGAGAAATTGACCTACATGCAAGATTGAAGTATAATGAGAAGAAGCAACAAATATGGCACTGCCATTTTTTTACAATTAGAAAATAAACTTGTGTGGGGGCTTTGCTATTCAATCTAAATGCAAGCAACAGACTTTTAATGTCCCTATGTACAACGTCACATTTATAGGAGACTCCACAATAGCAAGACCACAAATCGAGCACTATGAGCAAAGGATAAGTATCTCTGAAAATCTCTACAGACGTAAGATAAAACAAATAGACACAAGCACTTCAGTCTATGAAATGAGCAGTGTATGGCAAAAGCCACACTTAGCCAAGTGAAACTGCAAACAAAAGATAAGTGTACAAGTGGAAAACAGTATGGCACATTACAAACAAATGGCATCAAAGTTAGTAAAAGCCAAATAGATGAAACGAAGGCTGCTGTCACTGGTTACAGTGGCATGACAATGATAACAATGTACATACGATGAAGAGTTGGCTTCGCAAGAAGTGCTCCTACAAACAACATGCCTGTACCGCGAAAGCTAAATCAACGCCAGACTCACTGACGAGTGACGCTGCCTAATTGCTGTGCTATAGTACGGAGAACCCCTGCTGGCTCGAGAGTGACGTCCCTCAAAACAATGCACAACTTTCGCATGCCACATCTACCAACAAATGAGGATGCTATGCATGCAAATCAAAACTGCACGTCGGTACAAAACAAACAACAAGTGCTGCTCACATTTGAAGATATCTGTATTCAGACCCACGTTTAAGCATTCCTTCTAAAAAAACAGTTCAAATGCTTGATAGGGTGCCTTGTCCCAAAACAACAATTAGTCAGTTGGTCATGCTCATGTTTCCATTACTTAAAACTTCACACCTGTAACTATCCCATAAAGAACACTCACAATGCCCCACTGATAATGAGAGCGTTCCCTGTGATATGGCAGTAGCAAGTGCTAACCATTTAAGGAGAAGCATACAGGGCACAATGGAATTACTGTTTGGAAACTACAAATGGTAGAAGCTCATTTCAGATTGTTGGTATATGTATGCTCCGTGTGCAAGAAAAAAATGGACAGAAAAATTTACCTACACGTCACTCATAAAAATACAAGCGTTTTTTTCAGTAATGCTCAACTGAGGACAAGTTTCTGAAATGCTTCTGTGTTTACACAGGCACAGCACATTGGACTGACAATTACACATCTTTAGGTGCTTTATCACGGAAGGGTAGTTGCAGATATAAAATATCCGTTATAGCCATATTAGTTTTTAATGATTCTGAAATTGTGGGACTATCTCAGAAATCAATCCTCAATGTGTAAAGTTAAATAGTGGTAACACAAGGCAAACTAACCATATGTTATTCTTCATGTAATTATTTTAAAGGCCAATAAGGAACAAGCACGCACTTTAAAAACATATGCTCAACGATAACAAAACTTTAAATTACCTGAATTACCTTGACAATTAAAAGATATTTTTTATAAGCTTACATGTATAAGCAACCACAGATGACTATGCAGCTTTGTTCAGTTAGTTTAAATACATTTATAAGAGATGTCAACACCAGAATCGTTTCTGAATTGTCATCTTCAATATCGGCAAGAGCAGGTTGGCCAACAGATATTGTCAACATGAGGACCCTTACTATGAGTGTTTGTGCCAGTGCCTGAAATTATTTTGCTGTAAAAGAACTCTTAACTATGCTTTCTAAGTGGATATGATCAAAGTGCACCACAAGAAAATACTACCATAAGGCATACAAATCTTGTTGCAATTCAAGCTTCTGAAAAGATTGCTGAAGTTGTCACTTATTGATTGATTTGTGCGGTTTAACGTCCCAAAACCACCATCTGATTATGAGAGACGCTGAAGTTGTCACTTAATTAAGCAAGACATTCTCAAATGTTTGGATGACCAATCTAAAAATGACAAAGCAACAGTGCAAAATAAAATGCACATAATCTAGGCACAACTGACAAGCAGCTACCACTGCAACAATGCTACAACCCCAAAGCCTACACAGAAGATCTTAACGAGTGGCAGCCGATAAAGTAAAACCTGAACTCTGATAAAACTAAAGCGAGTGAAGGAAAACATGATATTGGCAATCCTTGTTAAATCCTTTTGAAAAGAATATAATGTGGAGCGTGGAGCATGCAGGCTCGTGAACATACAGCATGAGCAGCTTCACCAAAAAATACAAAAGGGCAGAAGTGGAAGGGAACACCTGCTACAAAATAACTCAACCTGCATGCAGAGAAGCCAAGGCCACATGTTTGGAAAACAGTTCGAGCCTAATGCAACGAAGCCACTGAGGCGTAGAGAGATGTATATGTGGTGCAAGCAGCGCATCAGCAGTGAAGATTGTGATGAAAGCCCTTTCATTTTATTATGAACGACGCGGTGCACAAAACATCTAAAAAATGACTCAGTACATGCAGGACACTGAGCACGAAGCAACCAATTGAGGGTTGTTAAACTATGATTGGGCACACTGTCCACCAGTGACAAAGCCCAGACAAAGTATAAGTCAGTATCTCGTACATTTCCTTCTTGTTGTGCTTTTTGTACTTGTATGCACAAAGTTACTCCACATTCCAACATGATTGCTTTCCAAAGGCTATGAAAAATTAACAAAAAAAGGTATTTGACATCCATAGAAAGCCATTCATGCAATGTGTGAGATGTCATGCGACCTTGAAATGTATACTAGGTCTCTTAGAGGTAATAAAGCTCATATTTAGCTCTCAAAAAGCTTGTGAGCTCAATCTCCACTGAGACAAACTACGAAGCCCTTGTATGAGACAATTGACAGCGGAGTGCTACAGTTCACTGCACTGTGAAGGCTACTTGTACTTGATTGGGGAGGAATCCTGCATGTCCAAAGCAGACCGTCCATTTTAGCATCCACTGATTAAATAAGGTTCAGTAGCAGAGGTTACGATCGACACCAGCCAACCGGCTCTAGCATACTATCCAATCACTAAAACTGACTATTCATTGGACTGTTATAGAATACCCAGCATGCAACAGAGCAAAAAGCACGAACATTTTTTGCATGTTGCATGCCATTCCAAGCATAGAAAAGATTTTTTACTTCATTCGATATTAAAAGCTACTTTATGTATCAGCAAGCATAAGTGCTTTTCATTCTACCCTCACAACTGTACGCTGTTCGCCTCAGTCAAAGAGGTGAACATATACTAATGTTATGTTTCTGCCCTGAATTTTCAAAATGGCTCTGATATGTCTACTGATTTTCTTTGAATTAAGCTCACTTTTTATTTCAACAAGTTCAGCTTGGCTGGTACAAACATCAAGTGGAGCCTAAGAGTGTCCCAGGCAAGCAATTTAAAAAAGCTATTAAAGTAAATTTAAAACTGGAAGCAAGAAGCCTGTCGTCATATCAGTGGACAACACGAAAGTTAAGAACAGAAAGTCAAGTTTCTTTAGCATGATGGGTATTAGAAACAAAGCGTACCTTCAACATTTTGTTGACCACTAATAATAACCAATTGTACATGCCTGGCAAAACGATAACAGACAAACGGCACCTGAATTTTTATGACTAAATTACTTTACGCAAACTGAAACCAGCGCAAGCACAAGAAAACACAATTCAAGAAAATGAGAAACAATGTATCAATCGTGCAAAACTGGCTGTAAAAGTTTATTTACAGTAGTATGAGAGAATGCAGTATGAGAGCACGGTGAACCTTGCTTAGCAGGTGGCATAGTGAAAGAGCAGGATATGTTGCAAGCTGGCATAGTGACGGTGATGTCGCGGTACTGGCATACTATATCATTCCGCTCAGTTTTGTAACTGCAAAAAGATTGCCGATTCTAACAATATGATAGCAGCTACGTGAGCGAACAAGGCACTCATTAGTTCATGATGATGAAAACCTTTAACAAGTGACCGGCAAATCTGTCAATATACTGATATACATCAATTTCTTCCATCTATATTTGGTTGCACAGTTTCCTAGTGTCCTAGTAAAAAAACCCTTATTATATTACCAAAGCTCAAACACGTAATCACTAAACGTTATAGTAATGATAAAAAATGCCAGGCCTGCATGGAACATGCAGCACAGTCACAGCGAAAGCTGGAAGAGCGGTCTTTCAGAGCCTTTTCTAAACACTCTTCAAGTAACTTCTACAAACACACTTGCTGTGAATCCACTACGCCATTAATCATAATTTCTGGGTAGTAGGCCGGCATTCACTATGCCATCCTTTGTCATTCTTCGAAGAAGCGTGGTATCTGCTAAACACTTGCAAGAAATTTTGTGCCAATTGTTCATGCAGTGGCTAACAACGATGAATTATGCTTGAAGTGGGTATGCGCCTCAGTTAATAGGTGATCAAGAACAAGCTTTTGTGATCGGTCGGAGCATAGGACGGCCCACTTGCACTGCTATTTGCATTGTGTGACGGCTGGTTATTCTTTCGCTGTTCTAAAACGCTTTATTACTCATATTAACGCGATTCCTTTCCTGACATCAAGCCTGCCTAAGGCAGGTTTGCGAACAAGTCCCAAGCACCGGTGCGGCTCAGTGGCAGAAAACTGGGCTGGCAGGCAGTGGACCCAAGTTCGAACCCCACTGTGTCCTTGACATTTTTATTTACAGAGTTCTTTTTTCTTATTTCGTGCGGCGGCGGCAGACAACCACAGCACTGCACGTGACCCGTGTTGTGATCTCTTAACAGCTTTCACTGTAAAAAGGTATCAATAATTAGGTGTAGAAAGACCATTAAACGCCAGTTATGGAAGGAAACTGAAATCATTCTAGCATGATACAGAGATAAACTACTTTATATTTACAAAGAACAGTGCTAAACTGTGATCATATTGATAATATTAGGATTGTCAGGCATATATCTAGCACAACTTCAACATACATTTGTACAGATAAGCCAATATCATAAAACTGGTGTGATCTAGTAGCCCAAGGCAGACAATGATCACCCGTTAATTAGAGCTAGGCAGCAAATCGGTATTCGTCAGAAAGTTTGTGTTGGCAAGAGTAAACCAGGACGTGCCAGGTCCAGGCAACCAATAAATAACACAAACATAATCTCACGGACAGCGTCATATCTTACACTAAATTGGATCTTGAGCCTGCTGCTTTTTTCCCATTGTTATAAAAAAAATAAAAAAAATGCAGGTCCTCAAGGAATGCGTAACCTTTTTTTTTTTTTGGCAAAAAGTACTGTAACAGGTATTATTCAGCATTATTTCAAACTCAACTATTTTAATGCGTTGTTTCTTTTCTACGCTTGCTTATATTTGTAACATAAGATTGTTTCAGGCTTTCTAACACACAAGTGAAACTCGTCCACTGTTAGAAACAGGCCACAAAGCTACTGGATGTGATAGCTCCACATAAAAATGCATTGTAGATGTTTCTTATGTTTAGCGCTTCAATTCACACGAATGGGTTATATCAGACAATGACTTACAAGCTGGTTTTCCAATCATGGGCTCAATCATACAATGAGCTAAGTGTGCACAATTGTCAGTTGCACACGAAGTAAGGAAGATGTGGAAGAAATCCATTACAAACAAAACTGTTCGTGTCGGGGCGAAATATGGTTCTGACACCCTGAACATGTTTTAGATTATCGGGCAAAAATGATCCATGCATTTTATTGTGCAGGAAAGTTTTGGTGCACACGTGCTAGCCATGTTGCCTCAGAACCATGAATGTTTTTTTGGGGAGTCAGGTGACTTAATGTAGCTGTACCGCACAATGAGCACACCTGACTCTTTTCTGTCATGATTACTTATTATTTTTATTAAATGCGTGCCTTTAAGAAATTTTAAGCTTAACCAAAAAAAAAAAAACAAATTTTGGTACGGTCTCACAAAAAAAATCTAATTTTATTTTTGAATATTATGTTCAAAGATAGCCCTTTATTTGTACACCCAAAATTTTTTACATATAAAACCAGAAAGCTACCAAGCCTAATTATGAGCAGTAAGCCCTTCTTTTGGTCATTCACAGTTAATCCAAAACTAAGGCATAAAAACAGGGTAAAATTATCACCAACTCCCCAAAATTAAGCAAAGGAAGATACTGCCACACACAATTTCTTCAACATGCAGACTTTGTATTTATTATTTTGAGGGACTGCATCAGCATAGCAGCCAAAGCTTCAGCTCTAGGATATACACTCTCACACTATCTACATGAGCGTGTTTATAAACACAGCAACTGTCTGCATAATGTGCTCTTTCTGCAATGCCAGTCACAATATGTAGAATTCCTTAGCCCCTCGCAGCATGGCAGCCTCATTTGTATTCATGGCAGCCTACTTTTGTCATTTCTGTACTGGCAGAGAAAAGACCACAAGCATTGTGCTAATGGTAAATTAAGCATTCTGATTGCTTAAGTTACTTTATGTCACTTGTGGTTTTAGTATTTTGTGACAGACAATTACTTTTATAAAGCAGTACCGTGTTTAGCGTTAGCGATACGTTGAACATGAGGCATTTTGGCGGGAACTTCAAAAAATATATATTTATTTTTTTATGTCTCAGGGAATGTTCGCTGCTATCAGTTAGCTATGACACACCATTTCAGTGGCTAGTTGAACGCTGTTCATGAAGAAACTTACTGCAAGACTGACTGTACAACAATTACATAATTATTTACACTGTAACTACAATAAACTGCCAGAAAGCACTTCCACCTTCTTTAAATTTGGTCTACAGAACATAGGCATCAAGTTAAGCAAATAATTCACAAATTTGCAAAGACAGTCGATTATAATGCGTGTCACTAGAGGGTCACATATAATGATATCTTACAAATTTTCGATAATTCTTTCTTCGCGACAAGTCAGGCACCTGGGTTTAGGCAAGGACTTACTGCTGTATATATATATATATTTTTCCTGACATAGCCAGTCAAACACCCGCCAGTCCAAATAGACAGTCGCCAAAAGCGACACGCGATTGGTGGACTTCGCACAGCTGTACGAATCAGCTTGCGAAGAGCATACGAGCGACAGGCGCGGCGCGAATCGTGTGACAAGGTGGCGCGACTGTTACACGATTCTCCGCAGTCAAAACTAAAGTTGCACATAGACGAAGTCATTCGGAAAGGTCCATCCAAAAGAGCGTTTACACACACACACACACACACACACACACACACACACACACACACACACACACACACACACACACACACACACACACACACACACACACACACACACACACACACACACACACACACACGCACGCACGCACGCACGCACGCACGCAAGAAAAACGTACTGACCTCACGGATTTGAAGACCATGTCCCGACTCGAGATGCTCTTCCACGTCCCGCTCAGAAACTCGCGACAAATGTTGTATGCCTTGTCCCGCATATCTTCGGTGATGTAGGCTTCATCGGGCTCGCTGCACAGATAGATAGCGGAGAGTGGGTCAACAAGAGGAATTCGGAAGTCGCTTCGCTCAGCGCCCGAGCGCATACACGTATTGAAGTGAAGGCGCCCGGTGAAATGCGGAGGCCGGGCAAACGACCGCCCAAGAAACGAACAAAAACAGCGAAAGAAAGAAAAAATGATGCAGATCGAAAGGGTCGGAGGCCGCGGCGACACATGTCTCGCCTATCGTGCGCGTACTTGAACTTGAGGATTTCGAACACCCTTTTGACGGCCAAGATACCCCGGTAGAGCTCCGAGGTGACAGTCGGCGAGTCGTGGCCTTGCATTTCGACCGAGATCACACTGCGCACATAGAACCCGCTGGAGATGATCGATACGAGACGCGCCGGGGGCGGCGGGGGAGCGAATCGCCTATAAAGAGAGGCCGGCACCCTTACTAACTGCTTCGAGCACGGTCGTGCATCTCGCGTGAGCTGGGTGCAAAGGTCACAACATAAGCGTCCATTTCTCTCGCGCGTCCAATGTCTCTCGTATCGTCCCCCAGATCGCCTTGAGATGTAACTCGAAAAAGGCACAGCAGCAGCCGCAATGTCGGCGTCGTTTTCTTGCTTTCGCGTGCTGGCGATGTACCGTCGTTTTTTTTTTCTCTTTCTTTCGCATGCCGGCAATTGTTCCGCTTGGCAATTAGACGCACGAGCTACCGGCATGTCGCGCGTGCAACACCAGCAGGTCGCGCCGGTGCGTCGACAAGCGCAGGCAAATGCTGCCAAGTAGAGCAAGCTGCCCGGACTCACGGCCCTCCCACCAAAAAGGCAAGGACGCGCACGGAAAACGAAACCCGCAGTTCAGGGTGCTTACCTGTCGGGATGGAAAGCGAGAAACGAAATCTCCTTGCCCATGTGCGTGTACATTTTATCGCTTTCAGCAAACGCGGAGTCACCAACGGTCCTCATAACACACAGCGAGTAACGGCCACGCTCACTACGGCAGCCCGTACACCACTGCGCCGACGACGAAGACGTCGACAAAATCAACACAGCCAACACGACAGGCGGAGCCCAGTCGCGACGCCGTCATCTCTGCGGTGACGTTGCGCTACGTCATAGATCACACTAGTACAACTTCGCTTTAGTACTAGGCAGAAAACTAAGACGTCACGTAAAGAAGTGTGAGCTGCGCCGTCGCCCTCTCGCGGAACAGACTCTGCGCTCCGGGGCTTTTCCCACTCCAAATGCTACGTGGCAAAGCCTGCAGCGCATTTCATCGACACTCGCAATTCGAGTTCCGTTAGGCGTCTTTTTCCTGCTCGGCTGCTCTGTTTGCAGTTACGTAAAAACATCAAAGCGTTCGAATGTAAGAAACTACAATATTTGGAAAGAGAAAAACACGCGCACACGAATGATGTCACATTTTACTCTTTGGGTCAATACAGTAAATATAACGCTACGTTTATGAAGACCTGTAACAACGGCTGTAGAGAAAAACAGAACCAGGCGACCATTTGCCAAATTAATTTCAGTTAGCACGGGATTTTAACTGGTACAATGATTTCCTTGTATATTTTTGCCTTGAAATAGGTGCACGAAATATGACAATTATTGCCGTAGTTACATATTGGAGAAAAAAAAAGAGGAAAATAATCCAGACAGAAGCACGGAGAGGGTGATTAAAGAGTGTGTAAAATAAATGTGACATATGAGGAGAGTTAACACATGTTACGCAAACCCGCGTTGTAGCACGTGGCCAGTTGCGGAAATACCGTTGCACGCTACGCTTGATGGCATATTAAATGTGTGGCCAAATGGAAAATTTACACCAGTTGTCATGCTACCCCATTGAAGTACCAGGTTTCAATCGGTTTTAGTGAATTCCATACGAAGCCAACTGGCGTGACCTACTGACATTTTTTTTTTTTTTACTGTGTTGGATAACCAACTGGAGCAGAGCCAATTGGGTGAACGTTCTAAGTAGACATTCCAGACCAAATTCATGCCCTTTGGTTAATGGGTTGCACCAACTGGGGCCAATCGAGACCATCTGGAATTTCCGATTTGTGTGAATGTCTTTTTTTGTTTTTGCTGTTTACTGCGGGATTGCATTTATTGCGTGGAATGCGGAAGAGGTTAAAGCTTTGTTTTGAATAAAAAAAAACAGCGTGTTGCCAGTGAAAGCAATCAAGTTGTCTTGTTTTTAATCATGAACGCGTCCTAACGATGAATTTTTTTCTGTCCCATTATTAATTCCATTTTAACTAACGTAGGTTTGAATACAAGCGCACCCTTTAGAGAAGGATCATATGCTGCATGCACATTGGAATAATATTAATTATCGCTCACTTACAGAGCATGGGCTATGAGAGGTGGTTGTCAGCTTGAGTGATCAAGGAAAAACGAGAATGTTACCACATAATAATGGACCTGTGGCTAGCATTTATCGTGGATTTCATCGCTAAACTATTTGAAGTTGTGAGCTTTGTACTCTTTTTTACAGGGTATCACCACAGGGATGTTGCGCGGTAAAACTAGTAAAACGTTGAACTGTGCGCTGACAAGCTGTCAACTAGCATGTTCGTAATTGAATTATAACGGCATTGTTTTAATTCAATTTCGATATGAAGAACGATTTTCCCAGAGCATTTTTTTTTCCTTATTATGCCTCCGACGCGACTGTCTTGCAGAGGCGCGGAACATATGCACGGGGAAAGGTCTCCGCCCACTCTTAATTTTTTATCGCTCGACTCTCGAAGCTCTGCTGCTGAGATATGGTGCACGAGGAGTGTTTTACACCACGCAGTGAAAGAGGTGTTCTTTCTTTTTTTTTTTCCACAGGTGGTGATTTCGTTAACCGATGAAATCCAAACAGTCATCGCGCGTGTGTGTGTGTGTGTGTGTGTGTGTGTGTGTGTGTGTGTGTGTGTGTGTGTGTGTGTGTGTGTGTGTGTGTGTGTGTGTGTGTGTGTGTGTGTGTGTGTGTTCACGCACACGATGCGTTATCAGTGGAATGCGTCCATCGTGATGCGATCTGAAAGCGGCAGGTATGTCGAGTGCGAATTTACGCTTCTGTGTGTGCACCACGTTTCGCAAGGAAAGACGCAGAAAATGTGCCATGCGAGCCCTTTGCGAATTCCTGGGTGACACAAGGAAAAATTCCTGCTTAGTGAAGTAATAAGGTTAAATTCATGAATATTTCGAATTACTAAGGAGATTTAATTACGTGTTAAGAAACATTTTATTACTTTCAACTGCTAGTTTAGTTTATTTTGCATTTATTTAGTTATTATTGTACTTATTTTACCATGAGTAAAATTACGCTATTCTGTTTCTTTGAATGAATGAATGAATGAATGAATGAATGAATGAATGAACTTAAATTAGGGTTAGTCAGTCACTTTCCTTAATGAGGAGAAAGAGGGGATTATCCCCTGTCCCGCCCCACTGTCCTTCGATGATGATGGTGGTGCCTCAGGTGCAGGGGCGTAGGCAGAAATTTTGACACTCCTTGATCTGAAATTGGGTCGGGCAGGCAGGTCTAGTTAAGTTACGCACAAAACGACACTGAATAGCACTTGCCTGTCTGACCGCACTTCAAAAAAAAAAAAAAAACTTCAGTGGGAGGGGCGAGAACATTGGCAGGTTATGCCACTCACGCCACTGCTTAGGTGACGGCTGAAAGTCGTTCGCAATTGAACTATTTTTCCTTACTTCTTCCTTCATGTTTTATTGTTCACATTAACCGCCGGCTTCTTGTTCAAATACCGGCGGGGTGTAATCAAAGCACGAGCAAGCCCGCAAGAAATGCCTGCTAATTCAACGCCGCGAACAAAGCCATCTGCGGTGTCGTCTGTGCTTGCTTCGTCTGTTTTCTCCTTAAGCAACCTAAGTTATGCCAGTATGGACACATATAATCAACCCGACCATCTTTCAGTTAGTCTGCAGCATTGCAAATTTATCTCTTATATGGCGCTTTCTTTGGTGAAAAAAATGGAGGGGAAAAAAATCCCTCGCAGGCTGCTTTTTAAAATTTGTAACGTTTTCAATTTGTAAGTTCCTTTACTGTAAAATTGAATACTTTATAAGACCACTCAATGATTAGCCGATCCCCCGATGTGAGTATGGGCTACAAGCGAAGGGCAACAAGAACAAGAACTCCTTTTTGCATTCGCCTACGATGACTCGAAGGTGAAAGCCTGACTATTCTTCATCCTCTTCTTCGTTCTCCTTTTCTACATCTTCTGCTCACTTTATTTATTGATCTTCCCCAACCGCCTGCGAAAGCTTTCTGCACCTCACGGGGTTCTGCATTGCCTCCGTAAACGCACCACCTGTGACAAGCGATGTTCGTGCGATGACTTAATCACGTGAAGTCATAGTGGCGTAATGTTTACGTCATATTATGACGTAACCACGTGATGACGACTTCTGTACTCTTGCATCACTCATGTTGACGCCGCCGACGCCATCGGCGGTCAATTTTCGCGTTTGATCAGGCATCGATGTGAGACCGCATCAAGCCTAATTAACAATAAACAGGGAACATCCTCGCCAGACCTCCTAGAATGGATTGCGGCGCGAAAGCCTCCTTGTGACGGCAAGTCACCGGCGGAATCGGATGTCTGCTTATCTGTCACACGTTTATGCGTCGCTGTTCGCCGTAAAGGTGCCCTGGAACGCGTCCATGGTGACCTATATACCGGAAGGTCGCGATAGCGCACTGCTGCGATTTCATGCTGATTCACCGTCTTTGACGTCAAACGCGGAACTGTTCGTCGACGACGTCTTTTATCTCCTCGTCTATAACTTTTCTTCCACTTCCTCACTGCCGTTCAGACTACCAGGCTAGGCTCGGCCCTGCTTAAAGTCCCCGCATTCCTTTTATGCTTGTG
This sequence comes from Rhipicephalus microplus, assembly GCF_043290135.1. Classification (NCBI taxonomy): domain Eukaryota; kingdom Metazoa; phylum Arthropoda; class Arachnida; order Ixodida; family Ixodidae; genus Rhipicephalus; species Rhipicephalus microplus. The sequence goes on along the minus strand of NC_134701.1, from coordinate 213,225,110 downwards.
CTCCTGTGTCCGCATCGGTAGGGCTGCTAAGCAGTATGGGCTGGGCCGGGAAGTGAAGGGTTCGATTCGAGCCGTGGTGGTCGCATTTCGACGGAAGCGTTGTGCTAAGGTCCTCCCGTCCTGTGCTGTATGAGTACACCAGATGGTTCGAATTTCCGGAGCCCTCCACTACAGCGCGCCTCGGCGTATCGTCGCTTTGGCATTAAAACATCGGGCGTTTTTTTATTTAATATGTATATTAGTCCCCCCCTCCTCTAACCCCGTGACGGAGATACAAATTGTCCGCCTCTGTGCTGGAGCAATAATTTGTGTCCACGCAAGCGGATTAGATTAATCGCTATCGCCTTGCTTGTTTTCACCATTTTTTTCCACAGTGGTATTTTAAGTTGTAAATAACTTGCTATAAATAGCGCGCACACACAAGAAAGACGGAAGAACGGGGAAAATATGTAATTATTATACTATAAGATTCCGCCGTAGGCCCGTAGGGTTATTAATCTCTAGGCACTACATTTGTGTGAGCATCAGCAATGCCCCACGAGCGAGAAATGATTGTGCATGAAAATCAATCTCTATATATAGTCTGTATACTACAAATTTCAGCACTTTTGTATTGTTGCTTCTAATAAAGGGTGTGGTATCAAGAACTCTAAAAAATGTAGAATGGTTATTATTAACGATTAATATCACGTCCTTAAAGATATTTTGCATTTGATATCAAAGGGGCGGTAACATAGTGATGTGTGAACAGTGTGATGTACGTCTGAGTCACAAGGCGACACTAACACTGGATGTTCTTGCAACACTATGTAGGTTGCTGTAGGTTGTACGTAACAATGAAGGGTGAATGAACGTTCAGCGGCTCGAATAGCAATTTTGCTTGCATCCCAGACGCAGAGTTTTGAAATCAAGTGATCTGCGCTATCTCGTCGTGATAAGGCATATTGCAGATGCTGTTTGTTGTCTTGCAGATGCTGGGCGGCAAGAACATTAAAATCAATCTAAAATATGTTATACATCTTTCCTGGCTCTAGTGCGTGGAGAGTGTTGACACTAAATGTCAAGGTAACTTAATTAGGAGCATTGACATTATGGATGGAAAAGCTAATTATGAGCCAACGTATAGTCATAGTCGACTCACTCAGGCTTTGATCGGTTGAAACATGAGTCTGAGGGAGTCCAGCTCAGTAATATTTTGGCAAGTTTGTGTCGGAGTGGGTCCGGTTGAGGAAAATATAAGGGAGTGTGAGTAATTAGGGAGTGTGAGCATTATTATGGAGTGTGAGCATCATCAGCAAGAGGGCGCAATGAGCGCGCGGCGGCGCGTGCTCTCATCTCCCACGCGTACTTTGCCTCGCGGAGAGGAGGGGGTGGACGCAACGCCCTTGGACGCTCAGTCGCGCGCCCTTATCTCGCGGTGGGGAAGATCTACGTCTTGGCTGGCCTTTAGCTTTCACCGGAATGATTCCGTTGTAGTTACCGGGCGCACAAAGGTCACTGCAATCGTTGCACAGTCGCCGTTTGCGAAAATAGCGCGCTTTTCAGACACAGCGAAATTACAACTGAAACACTTATTCGCGTTCATCTGTATATGTACCTGAGCGTACGTTTCCTGCGTTATTCGTGAGTGAGAAACGTGGGGCACGTTTCGATCTGCTTGCCATTTTGCGCGTGACCTTCCAATTTGCTGTTGTCACCTTCATTGCTTAGCCTTTGCGGCAAAGCTGTGACTTTTTTTTTTGCACCCACCAGAACACATCCCGTAGACCAAAACCCACCAGAACACATCACAGCTGTGTGGTGTCCCCACCAGCACACATCCCATCAAAGCATGTACCAGCACAACACACGACATTAGGTCGGTGTTCCCACCTGAACACACGACACCAGGCTGCTGTTTCCATCACAACACACCTGACACACCAGTGTGCTGTGGTGTTAACAGCACAACACACCAGAACACGTCAAAAACACACTGATGTGTTTTTCAGCTGTGTTGCAGATCTGGCCGCTAAAGTTAATGTTTTCTCTGAATTATGTGTTCGAATAAAAGTTACGCCGAAATAAGGCGAGCTCTAGACACCCGAAATGAAAGCGCACATGCATTACTTAACTCGTAAAAATTTGCGCCTTATTTCATGAATACTGTTCCATCGTGTCAGGTTGCTTTGATAAAGACGGAAACGGCTCTATAGAAGCTCATTGTCTTCAGTGGAAAACCTACACCATTCGACTCGATCAGTGACGCATAGACGACACATTGCACGGTATAACCTATCAGACCAATCGTCTCCATGGCGATGGAACTGGTCGTATAGAATTTCCTGGCGAGATCTTATTCTCTTTATTCAATATATGTGATAAAATTATAAAAAGAAAATGACTGCATATATTCCTCGCGGCATGCGACACATCCGGCCACCACTATACTGCAACTTGGGTCACTGCCTTCAGACGGCGAACAAGGAAAATGCAAAAAAGGTATGCAAGGTACGGCGTGCTGCGTACCGCGACTACACATATGCAGCGCTGCATGCATTTGTGTCATCTCGCCTTTCTCACCTGTGGAACGACTATCATATACATGGGGCAGTCCCATCACATATATAGCCTGTAAATGTATATAATAACGTACAATGAGTTAACGTTTGCCACCATGCGACGTAGAGCGATGTAACCACTTTTCAATCATTAAAGCCATAAAAACCGCTTTGGTTCTCTGTCAGGAATTTCGCAAGAACTTCGATAGCGCGGTTGCATGATTTAATGCTGCTTCCCTCCCGAGTCTAGCACTCGCAATGGTTGAGTCACCCGCAGCGATGAATGAATGAATGAATGAATGAATGAATGAATGAATGAATGAATGAATGAATGAATGAACAGCGGAAAGAGTGGGTTCAGGAGCAATGAATACCATGAATAAGAAAACAGCTGCTAATCATCACGGAAATCTGTTGCGTTCAAGAGTGACTTGGACGCTTGTATAAACCTGTCAGCGAATGCGATCGTTCGTAATTAAAACAATTGTTCATTGACTGCGTGAATCGTTAAGAGCGATCATATAAATTCGAACGAAACAAGCTTGACGACGCCTTGTTGTATAGCATTACTGCAACAGTTCTTTGTTACATCAGAAAACTTAAATAGTGACTTTCTCGAGTCCATTTAACTATGCTTACTGTTGAAGCAGATCAATCGTACAGAACTTTATGTGGCCGAAAGAGCCTCTCGCCGCTTCCGGATGTACATATCTGCTTTAATTGGCAGGAACCGGAAACGGATCCTTGGCAGGAAGCTGCCCCACAGTCCATCGAGGTTTCTCGCATATATTCCGCAATATCAAAGGACTCAGGAATTGGTCCTTATACTGCAACATGTATTCCACGGTTACGGTGTAGGTCGTCGAGATCGAGTTCTGTGTGCTTATATACCAAAGACAATGAAACCTTAGTACCTGACACTTGTAATGTGCCCCACACGAATCGTTTTGTGATGTATGTCTGCACAAGATCGATAAAGAGGATAGAGGCTGCTCGAATGTCGACATTCAAGGCCTCAAGTCACAGCTTATAAGTAATCTGTCGAACTAGACAAATATCCATCGCGCACTCCTTCTTTTCCTGGGCACGAAACACTCCGCGCTGACTCACGCAAAATGAGTCACGTGAAACGACCATACGAGGCCGGTTTCATAGCACGAACAAAAATGACATGAGGAGGAATTAACCCTAAACATCTAGTAAAAACAAGAAAAAAAATGATCTGATCACGTTATTTTCCTCCGGCGTTTGCCGTCTTCGCGGCACTACTAATGGTACCAGCCAGTTGTTCTGTGACGTCAGGATGAAGTGAGCTCTCGGGTGGTCGGTATACGAGATACATCTGTTGTGAATTATCACCTGCCCTGCTTTGCCACGCATTCGCATTCCCAATCTGTTTTATCTCGCATGATTATCGATTGATCGATTGCACATTTTAACCTGGCGCAACCTACCACGCGTGGTAAGCAGAGACGGGCTGTCACAGAACGAGCGCTACACAAGAGCGCGCCGCCAAATACTTGCGACAACGGGCTGCAGAAACGCCGCGAGGTAAAAAGAAAAAAAAAAGAAAGCAAACATCCAGGGCTCCCGGGCGCGCGCTCTCCCCGCAGAAGCACGGCTTCGCAGACGAACCTCCTCACCCCACATCGGCGGCCCAGCAAGCCCGCGATTTTTCCAGAAAGAAGTGGGCGGGGCCATACCGAGTTGACTCACCGGCCGGAGAGGGCATTCCAACTGTCTCGCCCTCTCCCCAGCCTTCGCTGCGTATCGCGCCGACGAAATGACGAGAAACATCTGGAAAGTCGCGCGCAAGGTATTTAACCGAGCAGCCGAGACGAGAAATCAGGAGGTGACGGAAGTTAACGCCAGAGCGCGTAGGAATTCCGCCGTGTAGTCGGCGAAGGTTCTGCCCGTAGTGACAGAACAGGAGGTGACGGAAGTTAACGCCAGAGCGCGTAGGAATTCCGCCGTGTAGTCGGCGAAGGTTCTGCCCGTAGTGACAGAACAGGAGGTGACGGAAGTTAACGCCAGAGCGCGTAGGAATTCCGCCGTGTAGTCGGCGAAGGTTCTGCCCGTAGTGACAGAACAGGAGGAGACGGAAGTGAGCGCCAGAGTGCGTAGAGAGTCCGCCGTGTAGTCGGCGAAGTTTGTGGTCCGTAGGGACGGCTCGAGCTACAGGCAAGAGTGTGTGTTTACCGCTATTGAGTGAAGACCCGTGGCAACCGCTGCGAGTGTGAAGCCGACGTGTTCCGGCGAAGAAGTTGAAGTTGGAAGAGTGGCCAATTGAAGACGGGAGGTTTCCTGGAAGAGAACTTCGAGAGCTGGGGAACGACAACAACGCTGGACTTTGAGTGAGTGATTCTCGGAAGAGTATCATTCAGACTTTTGTTCCAAGGACTTTGGACTGAATAGGTTTTATATCTCTTTGGTCTTTAAGAGTCTTGGTTGTTCAATGCATGCGACTGCATTGTGGTGCGTATTGTTGTCTGTGTCCGTTGTTTCAAGTGTGGTTGATTGTACTGTGTAGTACATTGTTTGTTTGGTGACGTATTGTATGTAACTATTGTGGAGTGTGCATACGTGTGTATTGTGTTTTGATCTGCCGTTAATGAGAATATAATTTTGTTTGTTTATCAACTCTCGGCTCTGTCTTGTTCTTTGGGCCACAGCCGGCGTCCGCTGGCGCACCAATAAGGACCACTTCTAAATTGTCCACGCTTTCGTGGTGCGGTTCGGGGGGCCGATACTTCGGCTCTTGGAATTAGCCCGGCGATCGCCTCCCTAATAACGGGACAGGTGTGACAATTAATCTGGCGTCCGCGATACAGGACCTTTTGGTGCACAGTGTGTCCAAAGTAGTGAGAAAGAGCCTCGAGTTGTTGATAGTGCTATCGGAACGATTTTGTGTGTTGTTCAGTGTTCTCGTTAACGAGTGCAGGGAGTGTTCCGATAGACTGATTTAGGCAGATACTTTTTGCACGCGGCAAGGTTTCATTTGCGAGTTGCGAGACACAATGGATCTCGAAAAGTTAGTTGCGCTTGGTGAGAAGATGGGTCTTTCCGGCGCCGAACTACGGAAATGGGTAAGCCAGAAGGAGAAAGAGGCGGTGGAGAGAGAAAGGTTGGCAGCTGAGAAAGCCAAGGAAGAAAAAACAGCTGAGTTGGAACGAGAGAGGTTGGCGGTCGAAAGAGCCAAAGCGGAAAAAGAAGCTGAGTTGGAGAGAGAGAGGTTGGCGGCAGAGAGGGCCAAGGAAGAAAAGGCAGCTGAGTTGGAGAGAGAAAGGCTGGCCGCTGAAAGGGCGAGAGAAGAAAGAGAAGCAAAGGAGCGACAGCTGAAAGAAGAAAGAGAGGCGAAAGAGCGACAGCTGAAGGAAGAAAGAGAGCAGCAATTGAAGTTGGAGCTGGAGAGAGAGAAGTTGGCAGCCGAAAGGGCGAGAGAAGAAAGAGAAGCGGAGATGGCTGAAAGGGAACGGCAGCGGCAGCACGAAATTGAACTCGAGCGGCTCCGTTTGCAACAGCGAAGTGAAACTCCCGTCCAAGCTAGAGTTGAAAGCAGCGAACGGGAAGATCACGGCTTCCGCTTGAACCCAAACAAGCTGCTCGTAGCGTTTGATGAAAGGAAGGACGACCTAGACGCGTACCTCCACAGATTTGAGACGATTGCGAGGAGCCAGAATTGGCCGGAACAGCAATGGGCAACTGCTTTGAGTACCTGCTTGAGTGGTGAAGCGCTCAGTGTGTACGGTAGGCTGACGCCGACCGATGCAGCCAACTACGCAAAGGTGAAAGCGGCTTTGTTGAAGCGATTTAGATTCACTGTGGAAGGATTCCGGGACAGGTTTCGGACAGGAAAGCCAGCTGATGGTGAGACGGCTACGCAGTATGCCGCCCGACTTTGCCATTATTTCGACAGATGGATTGAACTTTCAGGGACAGCACAGGAGTACGATGAACTTAGAGAGCTGCTAATTAAAGAACAATTTCTTACTAGTTGCCACCCAAGCCTGTCGCTGTATTTGAAAGAGAGGAAGGCGGAGTCATTTGAAGGAATGCTTGAATTGGCTGATCAATTCTTAGAAGCGCAAGGAGGAACTAATTTGGCCAAGATCAAGAAGGATTGTCCCGAGGATTCGAAGAAATTGACTACTGAAGAAAAGAAGCGTGCACCAGAGAGCATGCAGCGATGTTTTCTGTGTAACCGAGTGGGTCATCGCGCGAAAAACTGTCGAACGATCTTTACGAGCCCTACGGTTGTAAAATGTTTTAAGTGTGGTCAGACTGGGCACAAAGCAGACGCTTGTCGGAATGGAGTGAGTCAAACTCACCAGGTATCTTGTGTGCAAGCGGCACCGAAATCTGATAATAATGCCGTCACCGATGGATTCGTAGAGTTGAAGAATGGGGAGAAAATTCCTATTGTGGGGGCTGTAATGTCAAAACAGCCAACCGGTGTTACGAAGGGAATGCCAACGCTTCCTGGAAAGATTGCAGGCAAGAAGATTACGGTTCTAAGAGACACCGGTAGCTCCACGGTTATCGTGAGAAGAAATTTGGTACGGGAAAGAGAGTTGACAGGCAGAACGAAACCGGTTTGCCTAATTGACCGTACGGTCCGGATGCTTCCCGAAGCAGAAATTGAGGTTGAAACCCCGTACTTCAGCGGGAAGGTTACTGCGTTATGCATGACGACCCCCCTGTATGACCTTGTCATCGGAAACATCGACGGGGCGCGAGGGCCAAGTGATCCAGAATGTTTGGAAGAAGACCCGAAGATGGAGTCCTCGCCAACACAGCGGCCGCGAGATACAGTGGAGGAGCATCCCGTGACGGATCTCACTAGAGCCCAAGGGGAAGCTGCGGCGCAAGAGACAGCGAAGGAGAAGACGATCGTGTCGAATAAGTTCACGGGCCGAGCAACCGGACTTACGTCGGCACAACTTCAACCGACCGACAGTGTAAAGGAGACGGAGCTGGCCAGCCGGGCAAAATGTAGAGGCATGATCAAACGGGAAAATAAACAGACAGGACCCGTCGAATGTAATGACGCGTTAACGGTGTCGGAAGAGACAACGATGGCTGAGACGACGCCTCAGATATCGTCGTTGGAAAGGGCTCGCCGAAAAGGAACGTGGAAGCACAAGAAGAGATCGAGCGAGCACCGCAAAAGGGGGCGCAAGCGCTGTTCGAAGTACTCAAGATAGGTGCTGAGGTGGAATCAGAATGTGTTCGGCAGGGCTGAGTGACATATGTTGGGTTAAGGTCCTTGTTATCCTGTGTCTCAAGTGTATGTCGAGTGAGTCAGTGTTCTGTGCGATGGTGTGATGTATAGTGTTGTATAATTGTTGGATAGACAGAACTTTGTACGGTTGTATTGTTTAGAATGTGTGATGAAGTGTTGTAGACATGTACCTGTGGCTATATTTCATGTGTTGTGGAATTGAACTACAATGTACGATTGTGTTGAGTGATATATTGTGAATGTGAAGTGTCATGAGCGACGGATTGTGTTACAGTCTGTGAGAATGTGTGGTGACTGTTCGCGCTCGTTTGTGTGGTTTTGAATATTATGAGATAATATTCTTAAAGTGGGGGGCAGTGTCACAGAACGAGCGCTACACAAGAGCGCGCCGCCAAATACTTGCGACAACGGGCTGCAGAAACGCCGCGAGGTAAAAAGAAAAAAAAAAGAAAGCAAACATCCAGGGCTCCCGGGCGCGCGCTCTCCCCGCAGAAGCACGGCTTCGCAGACGAACCTCCTCACCCCACATCGGCGGCCCAGCAAGCCCGCGATTTTTCCAGAAAGAAGTGGGCGGGGCCATACCGAGTTGACTCACCGGCCGGAGAGGGCATTCCAACTGTCTCGCCCTCTCCCCAGCCTTCGCTGCGTATCGCGCCGACGAAATGACGAGAAACATCTGGAAAGTCGCGCGCAAGGTATTTAACCGAGCAGCCGAGACGAGAAATCAGGAGGTGACGGAAGTTAACGCCAGAGCGCGTAGGAATTCCGCCGTGTAGTCGGCGAAGGTTCTGCCCGTAGTGACAGAACAGGAGGTGACGGAAGTTAACGCCAGAGCGCGTAGGAATTCCGCCGTGTAGTCGGCGAAGGTTCTGCCCGTAGTGACAGAACAGGAGGTGACGGAAGTTAACGCCAGAGCGCGTAGGAATTCCGCCGTGTAGTCGGCGAAGGTTCTGCCCGTAGTGACAGAACAGGAGGAGACGGAAGTGAGCGCCAGAGTGCGTAGAGAGTCCGCCGTGTAGTCGGCGAAGTTTGTGGTCCGTAGGGACGGCTCGAGCTACAGGCAAGAGTGTGTGTTTACCGCTATTGAGTGAAGACCCGTGGCAACCGCTGCGAGTGTGAAGCCGACGTGTTCCGGCGAAGAAGTTGAAGTTGGAAGAGTGGCCAATTGAAGACGGGAGGTTTCCTGGAAGAGAACTTCGAGAGCTGGGGAACGACAACAACGCTGGACTTTGAGTGAGTGATTCTCGGAAGAGTATCATTCAGACTTTTGTTCCAAGGACTTTGGACTGAATAGGTTTTATATCTCTTTGGTCTTTAAGAGTCTTGGTTGTTCAATGCATGCGACTGCATTGTGGTGCGTATTGTTGTCTGTGTCCGTTGTTTCAAGTGTGGTTGATTGTACTGTGTAGTACATTGTTTGTTTGGTGACGTATTGTATGTAACTATTGTGGAGTGTGCATACGTGTGTATTGTGTTTTGATCTGCCGTTAATGAGAATATAATTTTGTTTGTTTATCAACTCTCGGCTCTGTCTTGTTCTTTGGGCCACAGCCGGCGTCCGCTGGCGCACCAATAAGGACCACTTCTAAATTGTCCACGCTTTCGTGGTGCGGTTCGGGGGGCCGATACTTCGGCTCTTGGAATTAGCCCGGCGATCGCCTCCCTAATAACGGGACAGGTGTGACACGGGCGTTCGCGGTTCTGCGAACAAGTTGTCGAAAGGAAGCGGGCCTGCTAACAGCCGTCCAAGTATAGGTATTGTCCTGCCAGCCTGGAAGCAAGGGACTCGCTGGCTGGACTCCGTGCCGACCGGTTGTGCCCCCGCGATCTCCGACGACAGCGCAGCTCTGGCTGACCGGCTCGCCCTCCACCATCTCCTGACGCCCTGAAGCCCTCACCGAGTGGTACCCCATCCTCGGACTCCTTCGACCGTGTACATCTTTCTCCATCTTCTCTTTACTTCTGTATGTGGGTGTCCTCATCTCTATCATATTCCTTTGAATCCCTCCTTACCCCAATCCCTCGTGAGCCACTGTTGAGGTGTCGCACTATGATGCACCAGACAGTTACGGGGCTAGCTTTTATCTTCTTTTCTCTCTTTTCATCACTTACATACCTGGGAGTGAGGCGCATTCAGTCGTGATGCCCCAAAGTGTACAACGAGAGGACCGAAATGGTTTCGGTCGAGACAGCCTCTTTGAAGAGATGGTGGCGACAGCATGGATTACCTTAAGCTCCGCAAACTGAGCGTGGTGAGCGGCGGTACCCTTTTTATGCTCCCGGCAGTGCGAGCGTGTGTGGTCCAGCACCCAGCGGCACCATCATCCTAAGAAAGAGACAACCTGAAGCCAGAGGGGAAGTGTGGTTGCTACGGCCCCGGTCAAAGGCGTTGTCCAGGGCAGGTGTGGGCGGTACCGTCGAAAGTGACGTGTGTGCGGAGTTTGGACAGAGAAGTTTAAACCCGTTCTTCCCATCTAAGGGAGAGGAGAAAAAAACACTCTTGATAACCAGCCGCATTGTGCTCCTAAGAGAGCCTTCGACGATATCTTCACGATGTAGGACGACCTCTTCGCCTATATGTTCATCTTGTGGCGAGAAATTCTCGCTTGTAAGAATGTAAATTAAACCTCTGTACAGTTTTCCTCATCAGTCTCTTCATGCTCGGCGTCTTCCTCCAGGGTGGGTGTCTTCCTTTCTATAGGTGGGCTCGGTGGCTGTGCACCAACGCAGGCCGCTAATCCTTTCACTCTTGTCGTGCAGGTGTTTCAGTGCGCATTCCTACGCATACTGCTTTCCGTTCTCCTGTTAGCTTCTTTGACCGCACCGTTGCAGTATCAACATTGTTCCAGCGAAAGTGGCACGCTTACCCTCTTGGTCTTCGACACAAGCTTATCAACCGCAACGTGCTTGGAACCACTGGATTTCACCACACGCATCAGATCTGGATCCCTTCCGGCGCTACCGGTCAGCTACATGATCCTCGACAAAGCCTGGTCGACGCTATCAGCATCGACATCGATGCCTGTGTCGACTACAAGAGAGCGGCCTTTGCCGGCGGCGCCGTGTGGGCTCGGCGGCTGTGCACCAACGCAGACCGCTAATCCTTTCACTCTTGTCTTGCAGGTTAGTAAAACTTACAGACTTCTGGCTAAGAAGTCTAGTAATTACCTGCTGTCTCCACTGCCGAGCCCCCACTGCTGCATTCTTGTTGCACTTGAGTGTTCTCGTGTGATTCGTGCCTTGTTGGTGATGTCGGGCGATATTGAAAGCAATCCGGGTCCTGCTTCTAATGCTGTACTAACTGAACTGCAGAAACTGTCTGCCAGTCAGACGGAATTAATCAGTCAGGTACAGGAACTTAAGTTCCATTTGTTATCAACAGATAAATCTATAGCAGATCTCAGTAGACGCATGACTATCTGGAAGGGCACTGTCAAAATATTATTTCCTTACGTACTGATGTGGGAGCGCTCAGAAGAGACACCGCTCGCGCGAGTGACCTTCTGCGCAAGCTTGAAGCGCGCGTGGATGGCACCAAGAATCATTCTCGGCGCAATAACCCCATATTTGATGGCCTTCTTGAATCAACTGGATTGGAAGCACTTGTCCAAGTTGAACAACTTGTCATCAAGTACTGCCATGATCATCTAGGTATTTCCATCGATCCGAAAGAAATTGAGCGCGCGCATCATCTGGGTCGCCGCAAGGATACTTACTAACCACCATCGCCCTATAATAGTTAAATTCGATTGATTGATATGTGGGGTTTAACGTCCCAAAACCACTATATATGATTATGAGAGACGCCGTAGTGGAGGGCTCCGGAAATTCAGACCACCTGGGGTTCTTTAACGTGCACCCAAATCTGAGCACACGGGCCTACAACATTTCCACCTCCATCGGAAATGCAGCCGCCGCAGCCGGGATTCGAACCCGCGCCCTGCGGGTCAGATAATAGTTAAATTCGCATTCTATAAAACAAAAGGAGAGAATCTTTCTAATGAACGAGAATTAAAGGAATCACTTTCAGTGTTGGTGAAGGTTTTTCACGTCGTGTACAAAACGTCCGTCGGCAATTGATCGCCTTTGCTAAAACCAAGTCGCTGCATTTTCCCATCACGTACAAAACACTGCTAATGGGTCACAAGCGCTACGTCTACAATGAGCAATGGCAAACTGTAAGGGAAGCATCGTAGCGACTTCCTCGGCGCAAATCTGCCGGGCACACCCCCACACCTCAATCTGGCCTGTCACTTTCGGTAGTGTTTGCTAACGCGCGCAGTTTTTTTTTTTCCGAAACGCGTCACTTTTTCTGAGCTTGTTTTGTCATCAAGCAGTAACGTATTGGTGATAACCTAGACTTGGCTGATAAAGGATGTAACTGATCCAGAAGTGCTTGATAACCTACCTGTATTTAAACTTTATCGTAAGGACCATACAGGCGCACGTGGAGGCGGGGTTCTGATCACTGTGCACCAGCAGTTATCGTGCTCGGTGGCCAAGACCGACTCTCCTGAACTTGAAATTCTTTGGGTCGTTTGCCGTGCTCACCCTCATACTGTCATTGTAGGCGTTTGTTATAGGCCTCCAAACAGTGACCCAGATTTCTCATATAAGCTCAACAACAACCTGAGTGACTTTGGCAAACAGTATGCACAAGCAGAAATACTGCTTTTCGGCGATTTTAATTTTCCTCAAATAGATTGGAGTATAGTAGCGTCCCGTCAGCTGTGGGCAGTGAGCCCGCAAGAGACTTCACAGATTTCTACCTGAATTGCAATCTAAACCAACTTGTATCCCAACCAACGCGCGTTACAGAGAGCAATTCCAGCATCTTAGATCTAATACTAACTAGTCATCAAAAGAGCTTATCATTAATTACATATGTGCGTGCCGTCAGTGACCACAAGGTAATCCATGCGGCTTTTGCGTTTCGACCTGTAAAACGTGATCTTGGCACCAAAACAATACGTCTTTACGACAAGGGCAATTATAGTGTCATCAATAATGAATTGGTATCTTTTCTTCCTGATTTCGAGCGAATAAGCCATACACGCTCTGTGGATAAGAATCGGACTTTATTTTGAGATAAGTTAGCCACTCTTGTCGAGAAGTTTATCCCGAAAATAACGTACACCGCAAACCGAAACAAGCCGTGGTTTTCACGTACACTTCAGAAACTAAGAAACAAGAAAAAAAAACGCCTCTTCGTATCAGCCAAACAGTCTAAACTTCCGTCCTTACGGGAAAAATATTACGCCGTGGAAGATGATTATCTAAGAACCATACGAAACGCCAATCACGTGTTCTTTCATGAAGAGCTGCCAAAATGCTTGCAACCAGCCCTCGCAAATTCTGGCAGGTGATAAACCCTCGGGAAATGCGCACCACTAGTCTCTCAAATGCGCATGGCGATATAGTCAACAACAATGAATTCGCGAACCTTTTAACGAAGCCTTTTTCTCTGTTTTTACAAATGAAAGTTCAGTTCCCGATTTTTTTCTTCACCTGCGCGCAGCAAAGAGTCTATGCCCCCGATGGCATTTTCTACGGACGGCATTATTTCAATTATAGAAAAGATTAAGCTTTCTTCTTCTGCAGGTGTGGATGACATTAGTTCAAAACTTCTCATAAATGTTAAACATGTGTGTGCCGCATACCTTACATTGTTATTATCGCAGTCATTATCATCAAGCATTCTGCCAGCAGACTGGCAAGTAGTCAAGATCGTTCCAGTCTACAAATTGGGTAACAGAGGTTCTCCACTAAATTACCGTCCCATATTTTTAACAAGTATCCCCTGCAAAATCATGGAACATGTCATCTACTCCCATATCATCAACTTCTTGGACACGATGCACTTTTTTCATCCTTCTCAACACGGGTTCCAAAGGGGTTATTCTTGTAAAACGCAGCTGGTCATTTTCAATCACGACCTACATTCTAACCTTGACGGCAACCTTCAGACTGATGCTCTTTTCCTGGATTTCACTAAAGCATTTGACACTGTCCCGCACAAACGACTAATTCTTAAATTATCTCTGCTAAATATAGATCCTAATGTACTTGCATGAATAAGATCTTCCCTGACTAATCGTTCTCAATTTGTGTTTGTTAATAATCACTCTTCTAACCAACTACCTGTAACTTCAGGTGTCCCGCAAGGGTCTGTCTTAGGGCTTCTACCCTATTTAATTTACATTAACGATCTACCATTGCATATATCATGTAACTTTCGTATGTTTGCCGATGACTGCGTAGTCTACCGATCAGTAACCAACATTCATGACCAAACACTCATTCAGCCTAATCCTAACAACATACAAACATGGTGTGACCATTGGTTATTGAGCCTAAATCCAACTAAATGTAAGCTTGTTTCTTTTTTTCGCCACCGTAACCCTTTTGAGTTTACCTATTCCATCACTAATGTTCCCATACAATCAGTTCAATCATTCAAATACCTCGGTATCACCTTGGCTCATGACCTGTATTGGCGTCATCACATTACTAACATCATCTCGTCTGCTGATAAATCACTCGGGTTTCTCACACGACACTTACGCCATACTCCGCCTCACGTCAAGACGCTTGCACGCAAATTATTTATCAGGTCGAAACTCGAGTATGCATCTCCCATCTGGAGCCCTCATCAATCATACATCACAAGCGAACTCGAATCTCTTCAAAATTAAGCTACCAGGTTCATTCATTCTGCATATTCGTACGATGTCAGCATCTCATTTCTAAAGGCAGGGTCAGGTCTAGAAACCCTTGCCTCTCGCCGACAGTGTGCCACCCTCTCTCTTCTTCGTATGTTTTATTACAGTTCACTGAATCATCCACCGTACATCACGCCCCCTCCGCACATATCCCATCGCACTGGTCATCCGTTACAAGTAGCAATACCACGCGCCCGGAAAACTGCATTCCAAGCCTCCTTTTTCGTAAGAGCAGCAAAAGACTGGAACGGCCTTCCTCGTCCAATCTGCGCCATATCTAACCCATGTATGTTTAATGAAGCTATTAAAAACATGGTTGTATAGTTCTCTTTTTTCTTGTTATACACCACCCCTTATGTAATACCCCTACAGGGGGTCTTTAAAGAAATAAAAGTGAAGTGAAGAGTCCCTCGGTGCCGGAGACGGTGCATTCCCAACACCTCAACAATGGATAGCAGTGGGTGGGATCCTGGTCAGCCCACTGTTCCAACAGCCCACACGTCAGAATCACTCTCTGGAACGAGCAGCGAAATTTCGGCAAAGGCTCGCGACTGTCTTGAAGACGTAGATAAGGTGCCGGGAATGGAAGAATAATGCAAGAAAATTCTGATTGATTTGTGGGGTTTAACGTCCGAAAAACCACCATATGATTATGAGAGACGCCGTAGTGGAGGGCTCCGGAAATTATATGACCACCTGGGGTTTTTCAGCGTGCACCCAAATCTGAGCACACGGCCCTACAGCATTTCCGCCTCCATCGGAAATGCAGCCGCCGCAGCCGGGATTCGATCCCGCGACCTGCGGGTAAGCAGCCGAGTACCTTAGCCACTAGACCACAGTCGCGGGATATGCACAATTTTGTTTGTTTTTTTCCTTACGAATGCGCGTTGATTGCAAACGATTGTGCATTTTTCCTTTCCTTTCTGCGTTACATCGTGACAAGCATTTTTATGCACAGCTTTATCAACGTGCAAATGCAAGCGGTGAACACAGTCTTTAATAATGACGTTAAGGGACCACATGTACGCCAAGTTTTGAGGAAGTCACCTTTACGTGAGTGCACGCACAATCAAGCGTCTTACACGTTTCGTTTTGTTAGACCACCGTATGCGGCTTGCATTCTCATTTTTATCCAGAATATGCAGCGAAAAAAACAAAAATGAGCCACGCTTTGAACTTGGTTCTTGGTCTTTCGAGAACGTTGCATCAGTAATATAACTTATGTTCACATCCGACTTCATAGTATGTCAGCGTTCGTATGTAGAACACATATACGCGTACGTGTATACAAATGTCTGATCACATATTCAGGCGTTCAGTCGTGCACTCATATTTAACGTTCATTTTCCCAGATTATTTTCGCAAATGTATAAAACTTAGCAGTGGTGCCCACAAAGATATATTAACTGTACACATATATAAACTATGGTATATTGAGCGGAAATTACTGAAGCTTTAAGTTACGGTGCACAATAGGATGCCGAAACAATTGCGCATCATCTATATAGTGGGGGCGAGCCAACGTTATATCACATGCCACGGTTTGAAACATCGCGCTTGAAACGACCGTCCTGATTTCGTTTTTTCTTTGTCTTTTTGAAATGCGGCAGCAGGAAATACGACGCGTGGAATACGCGCCGCAAAAATGTGGGTGTCATTGCAATAAAACAAAAAAAAAGTGAGCGAGTCGTTTAACGTTACGTATAGCTTTGTGCGTTGTGGACTCTTAACACGTGCTCGCTGCGCACACAGTTGCGCAATGCATGTTATACAGCGTCATTAAGAGAAATATATATGATGCCATAGACTCGAAATATACGCGTGATGTTTCGCAATGGTGCCACGGTTTCGTCACTTTTGAGTACAGGTGCTCCAAAAGTGTAACAGAGCACGCGAGCTGTGGCCAACATACGCAAATGTCCATGTCAGCGCGCTCCAAGAGAAGACGTTTTTTTTTATATATTTACACGGAAACGCGCGAGAAGATAGTGCCATCGATCCTTTCCGTATAAAATAATGAATCATGGTTCTGTGATCGAGCGTGCTGGCATTCCCTTTTACGTTGCTTGGCCACAGCTCGCGTGTTAATTACGTTTTACATTTGAAAAAATCTGAACGTACAACTTTCCCATGGAAGACAAAAATAAGGTACACCTCACCAAAACGTTGTTTCCGGGGCTGCGGTGTATCCTTTCTTCAACAACTATTCACAGAAGAATTTACGTTTCAGGAAATCCGTGGTAATGATTGCATTATAATCTCGCAGTTATACACTCGAGTTTGATATCAGCCATTTTAATCCATCAACACGACCACATAAGTAGCGAAGTCAGTCTTAAAATTGCACGTCATAATCATATCGCGGTTTTTGGCTTCTTATACACACAAAATTCGATTTAAAAAGTTCCTAGCTAGACTTTATATGCGCGCATACACATTAAACAAACCCGCCACGCTGTGGCGCTCTACTGCGAGGCGAAGGTCACGGGATCGAATCCCGGCCGCGACGTTCGCGTTTTCGATGGAGGCGAAATATATGAGGCTCGTATAAGACGATTTAGGCGCATGTTAACGCACCTTAGGTGGTCAATATTGCCGTAGTCCTCCCCTACACGTTCTTCATAATAATGCTTTTGAGACATTTAAACCCCAATGATCATTATTATTACGCATGAGAATGCGTGTGTTTTTAATCGACCCACCATTTGTGTCAGACACGCCGCACTCTCACCTGACATCGGCTGCTGGCGTACACGCACGTCATACGGCAATAGTGACGTCGTAGTAATTGAAATAACGACGGGCTGTGCACAATAAGAGACGTCTCGAAGTTGGCGTTCATCGACGCGTCACGCGCGGTTTCCCGGTCACACGTATCAAACGCGCGCCGCGTCTTGGAGAGGCATTGCGCATATTACGGTTTACCTGAGCACGTGGCGTCCACCAACGACGAGCACGGCCGCGTTACGTTCGTCGGGCGTCAGGCTCACGCCGCACAACATGGACGGAGGCTGCCTCTTTCGACGGATCGACGCACCTGAGTGTCCTTCAATCGAGGAGCGCCGACGGCATCTGGATGTGTGTGCGCACGGCGTATATTCGACTCGGCAGATATGAAGATGCACGCCGTACGCCGCCGGTCACCGGTGAATAAATGAAGCATAAACAAAGCACGTCTTCATTGTTCGAGGGGAACAAAATAAATAACGAGAAGAACGTCACGAATGCCCGCTCTCCCCCTTCCCCCTCACTGCAGCTTCTGCAGCTGCGCTCAGGAGCGAGCTATGTCAGCGAGAGAGAGAGGATTGCTGAGAGGAAGAGGCGGTATTCTCTCGGCGGAGGCTGCGAGCTTATATGTATGTAGATCGTAATTTGAATTCGGGGTGACGCCATCTCGCTCAACTAGACAGTGTAGTGGTTAGTTAAAATAACATGGAGGAAAGCTAACAGAAAATCTTTGTCTATTTCTCTTTCAAGGTTCTCGGAACCATAGAATGCTGGTGAGCCGCACAGCATTCTTTTTGTATACTACAACTGCAGTTTCGGTTCCCGAAAGCTATCGCACGTATACAGTGACTTCAAGAAGCAAACTGTGTGGTCTCGTGGGAGAGAGATATAGTACAAATTCGTTAAGGCGCAGTGGGAACGCTCAGGTTGCTCCGCGCCTCCCAGCTACTCCCAGGTCGGGCACAGACAGGTCTAGGGGCACCGCGACGTTATTGGCCCTCTCTTTTTGCGACTCATTCCGCCTCGATTGGTAATTTGAAATGCTGAAGCCTGATGCGAAGTAAACCACGTGGCACCCGTTTTTTTTTTTATTGAAGCGTCGTCATCGTCATCGTCGTCGTCGTCGGCGTCATCATCATCATCATCATCAGCAGCAGCAGCAGCAGCAGCAGCAGCAGCAGCAGCAGCAGCAGCAGCAGTCTACTCTATAAAACCATTTTGTTGACTGCAGGGCAGAGACTTTTCCCATGTTTCGCCAATCAATTCTGTCCTATCTTTGTGGCGGCACCGTTCTCTTGGAATCTATTCCGTTACTTTGAATGACCAGCGATTATTTTTGCCTTAAGCGCTGCTTGTCTTGATTGCCATTGCCCATTTCTTCTTAATTGAAGCATTGCAGAACGAATCTGTGGAAGACGATGACGCAAGTCTTTCTGGCTGCCCTTCTCAAGCCTGCCTAAATCAGGTCAAGAGTACTCATCCTTGGTTCCATAACTGGTCTAAACACGTAGCAAACGCCGCTACATTTCGTGGAGGTTGGGGTGTACCAGTGACAGGAACTGCCAGCACGGCTTTTGAGTTGAGCGTTACTTACGAATGAAGAAACGAACGAAGAAAGGTAGGCAGTCGATTCAGAGATGAAAAGAAGAAAGGAGCAGTAATTCGACGGGACTACGGCGGCATAAGCAAAGCAAACCACGTGACAAAGCAAACCCTGCAGGCAATACTATACAACACAACCACAGGACACTATATTCGTATAAGCATTGATATGAACAGCTGCGGTAAAACGTATCGGCTCGTTACGCTTTCACAATCAGGACGTGTGTGGCTACGTCGTGCATTTGTCTGAAACCTGCTTTTCACGCCATATACAGCGTTTTATATAAGAAAGGGAAACGGAGTCATCGTTTACCAGCTGCTACGCGAGCTAGTAATAGTTATGGTAATCGTAACAACGCCGGCCATATTTCGTATTCATGCGTACGTATGCGAGTGTGTCTATACGCTAAGTTCCGCGTGTTATAGGCACACAAAAGTGATACACTGAATTATTTTAGACTGCTAAATTATTCTTCGAAAGCTCCATTGTCATTGTTTTGCCATCGCAGATTCGTTATCAACAGATAAGATGGAGTTTGAAGCTTCCTTTATTTCAGCATTCGTCCAGAAACTTCAACACTGCAATGTGAGTACGACGTACGTCAAGGATTGCAAAGTGTCTTTTACCTATTTAGGCCACATTGGCTCAATAAAGGAATTAGCAGTGGCTTAGCGCGGCTATGCCAGAATATACGTAGCATGAGCTACGGACGGACGGACGCACGAATGGATGGGTGAACTAATCATGGACAAAAGGGCGGATAGATGGACGAACGGACGAACCACGGATGGATGAACGGACGGACGGACTGATGGATGGACGGACGGATGGATGGATGGATAAACGGACGGGTGGATGGAGGGATGAATGAATGGACTAGCGAGCGAGTGATCTCAAGCGAGTAAAAGGCCACCCTCTAATGCCACGTCACTCCAGGAGCTTCTAGGCCTTCTCCGGCGCGCCAGCTGTGCACCTTGGGACGTCACTGCCCCTTGTGCTTGCGCAGAACTGGTCACCGTAAGCCATGCGAAACTGCTCAACCTCGGCCAATGTAGATCACGATAAACAAAAAAAAATCTGACAAACGTTTACTATTCCAGGTTTCTAGTTCCCTTAAAAGACATTGACATTACATTTTACCGATAAAGAATTTTATACGTTGATCCTATGAGACGCCCTCGAAATCTGTGACGTCATGGTGAGTGGATGCGGCATCGTGAAGGCGACGGCGCCATGTGTGTTTTAGTGTTTTCGCGCGTTTTATCACTTGACGAGTGTTTCTTCTTTTGCGTTTGATGTATCTCCAGCAATTAACACAAATGAGGGAACAAAAAAAGAAGAAAACCTCAGAAAGAGAAATGCTTCAAAACACTAGGAATACTAGCTGGAATGTAGAAGAAGGAAGGTAGGGAACTTTCCAGACTAAATGCGTTAATGTTTTGTTTTTAGTAAGTCACATTGTAATAGACATTTGCCGGTCTTTTGTATATAGTTGAATTCTTTTTTGTTTGTTTGTTCGTTCTCGTTGTAATCGTTAGTGCTGTGTTTGTCGTGTCTGCGATATCAAAATGGGGTGTCGTCTCTTCGACCAAACTTCTCCTTTTTTCTCACATTTAATGTAGGAGACAAAAGAAACATGAAAGCTTACAAGAAATACATCCGAGACTCCGAGTTGTTCTAAGCTGCACTGGGAAATGAAGACGAGGAGATGCGAATAGGCTGTCAATGCCTTAAGAAAGCACGGAATTCACAAAATGCAGATTTCGAAGTATAAATCAAACCTTCCAATTTTCTCGGCAAAGAAATGGTTCGCATCAATGTTCGCCGGCGGTGAAATGACGCAATATTACGTAGCGCTGCCGTAAATCTTTTCTCCGGCGCTTCGCTCAGCGACTCCTCTGGGACGTCCTGCAAATCCCACGTCGCCGCGACGCGAGACTCCCTCCATCCGGTGAGTCGAGACGGCGCGAGATGAGACGTGGCGAGCAAGAGGAGACTTCCGCGTGTTGCGTATATATCCACGTATACGTTAAACCGGTCCCGACATCCTGCGCCGGCGTCCACAAACGCCGAGCAGACGAGTGAATGTTCGTGTGCACTGCCGTCGGAAAGACGCGTTGCGCAATGCTGCCTGCACGGCGTGGTAAAAGTATACGTGATATGGTTCTCCCACGGTATAGTTGTGCCGTAATGAACCAGTGCGGGAAAACGCGTGGCCGGAGAAACGGAAACTTCCCAGGACGGAGTGGAATATACGCAACCTCGTTACGCATTCGCCCTTTCCGAATACCGTATATCTCGTGGCAGCAGCCGTCGAGATGTCGGTATCGAAACGGAAACCGCGCGATGGGTATGTCGGTATAGGAGGAGTGATGGGCTTAGGCGCGTGGAGTCACCTAAGAAGGAGAGGTATGGGGCACAACGTGTGCCCCATAGATTGGCTTAATAGAAAAAAAAAGAACCTTCACTCCCACCCCCGCCCTCTGAAGGGAAACCCAGGTGAAGATGGGTAAAGCGTCAAGCTGTATATACGAGTTCCAGTTTGAGTTCTTGTGAGTGTCAGCCAGTTTCGCCATGTGGTGCCTGCAAGTTTCTTAGTCTCATCGCACAAATTAACCTGAAACCCTGCCGTTCACGGAGGCGTTTTTCTTATGATATGGCAACCATTCCGCCACCCTGTACGTATAATGACCTGTGGTCAATCGCTCTACGCAATAGCGATGGCCTGACCAACTCCACTTCTATAGTTTTGAATCAAATTTCCGCTTTGACTATGACATTGACATCCAAACTTAAAGCTACGGCTTCATCTCTCGGTTCACCAATCGTTTCCCTCTGATTACTTGCTTGTGTGTTGTTGTTTTAGAGAGGAGGGTGTCTAAATTGTACTTAACGCAAAAAGCGTGTCTTGAAATCTCCCAGTTGGTACATCATGCCGCGATTCGGCTGGTACCAACTGGATACAGGCACCAACTGGTCCTTCAAGACAACTTTCCGAAATTCATTTCTCATTCTCGCACCCAGTCTTCCGCAGAAATCACCAATGGGCGTCAGTCTTTTCACCAATGCAACGATTTGCGCACGGAGGGCAATTACGAAGCCAATACGCAGACGATAGAAACCAAGGAAACGTGGGGTAACTTGCCTGCTTTCTTTAATTCAAATACATAAATGACAAAGTTAGGAACACCGAAGCTGAACGAAAAAGACGATTAGCCTCAAACGGGATCTGAGCACACGCTTTCGTATTAGGCGTGCATACAAACTATTACCAGTTGAGGGATCCGCGGCAACGTTGTTTCACCTTGTTTCATTGATTGATTGATTGATTGATTGATTGATTGATTGATTGGTTGATTGATTGATTGATTGATTGATTGATATGTCGAGTTTAACTTCCCGAAACCACCATATGATTATGAGAGACACTGTAGTGGAGGACTCCGGAAATTTCTACTACCTGGGTTTCTTTAACGTGCACCCAAATCTGAGCACACGGGCCTACAATGTTTCCGCCAACATCGGAAATTGTTGCTTGGATATTCCGCCATGTGTATCAGACCATAACCCTTGCAGGCGTCAATCAACACCACCACAGACGACCTTTGGCGATGTATGGAGAACATAATTGTTATAGCGTGGAGGTCTCGTATTACGTGAACTTAAACGTACTGACATGTAAGCGTTTTAAAATCAGTATAATTAGTTAGCCCAATCGCATAGGCAACCTTCAATTGGCTAAAAAATGACCGTACATATCACCTGAAGGCGTCAAAGTTGCCGGAGTCGAGGATATTGCTGTTTAATGAACTAGGGGAAACAGGCAGGCGGAGGGTTCCCCTTCAATGAAGGGGGACAAAGATTCGTCGCAGCGTCGCCCCCCCTCCCCGTATTGTAGCGATGTTGAAACACTCAGGGTATTAGAATAATCGTACTTATTAAGGGAGTTAACTTGCGCCCACAACTCAAAGTGACGGCTGTCGTAGAACTGCGCGTCAGTAGAACACCAAAGATGTGGTAATGATGATGATGCCTCAGCCATAGCTCATACCCACTTAGAAGGATTTGTTAAGAGTTGTTAGTGAATTTTAGGCTCTTCAAGTATTAAATAATCCTAACAAAAAGAGCAGTATGGTCTATGTCTTGAATATAAATTACACCAATATGGTTCAGCCGACTTCTTTCTCTCCGCGAGGCGCATACGAGCCGGGTCCGGCCAGGTACTCGTGCCATGATGGTCTCTGCGCGGCACAACACGGCGTGCATGCGTGTCTTGTGTGCACGGTGACCAGCACGTTATTTGAATGCGGGTAAAATGTCACGGCAATATTATGTCAATGTATTTTTACCGCATCTTTAGGTAACAATACTATGAGGCAAAAGTGGACTTTGCCAAGGGGTGACATGAGAAGGACACAGATGGATAGTTAGAGCGGCGTTGTAACGAATACAAAAAAATAAGAAGCGTGAACGAGCATAAAGTGCACACAGCCACGACATTAAGAAATTCGCAAACACAAAAAAGTATAATTCACTCACTGAGGACTTAGTGGGTTGCAGATCACAGGGGGAGACCTTTGTCATATGGTAGACATAGCCTACACGGCTGTGATCACATTATTAAGTCGACTGGACGGGTCGCATTATGTACACATATCTGACGTCTATCTGCGTGTGTTTTGCGTGCCTTGTCTTGAGTCCAAATCAAGCCAACAGATAACGGAGACAAGAAATACCCATTGTATGTTTTCCTCGGCTTCATTAGGTTGTGTATAACAAAGAAAGGCCCTTTAATATCCATTCCTTTTCTTCAATATTCTTGTCTTCTGCGTTGTTTTCACTTCATAAAAACCGGACTTCCAGCATCTGTCGGCATTGTTGAAGTGGCATCACACAGCAAGCTTTGTACTGAAACCTATATACTGCAAATAATCGATATTCTGTTATGTAAGTTCTATGTTTACTTGTATATTAACTGATTCTTGCCTCCACCGTCGTCCTCATTCGGACGTCTTTGAGCAGTACATTCTCGCTTGCTTTTTCCTGTTGTAAACTGTATTACTGCAGACACTATAGTAATCAATATTGTAATCAAAATTGTGCATAAACAGAGCGTTCTTTTCAGTTTTCTGTGCTTTTTTTCCGAGCCAAAAGGAGAGAGCGAGAGAGAGGAAACCGCGCGACACCAACGCTGGAAAATAATAAACATGTGACGTCCCACCGTGGTGGTCTTTTGGCTAAGGTACTCGGCTGCTGACCCCCAGGTCATGGAATCGCATCCTGGCTGCGGCGGCTGCATTTTCGATGAAGGCGAAAATTCTGCAGGCCCGTATGCTCAAGGTTTGGGTGCACGTTAAAGAACCCCCGGGTGTCGAAATTTCCCGAGCCCTACACTACGGCTTCTCTCATAATCATATGGTGGTTTTCGGACGTTAAACGCCACGTTTCATCATCATCAATAAACCTGTGACAGCCAGCCATCGTTCCAAATAGGTTCACGCGGGCTACCTTAAACAATCCTTGCGGTCTTTTATTGCGTATATATGTTCTCTCGTTAAACCGCCGTATGTTCACACCGATCAGGAACGGACTGTGGCATTTGAGCTCGTACCTGATGCCCATGTTGAGAATTGTGTCGAAGACGAGGAGTGGCAATATCATCATTGGGAGTATATTCAATTCTGTGTATTGGAATGAACAAGATGTCGACGGTGGGCTTCGCCATGCGGACGGGGGCCCGATCGTCCTTTTCTCCAGATCATTTTGGTGCCGAAACCCGGGAGAAAGGACCTTCGGAGATGAGACGAGGACAGAGGCAGAGGGCTGATGTTTGCAAGGTAAACGGAGCCAGGAAAAGAAAGCGAAGGAAAAGGTGCCTCAAAAAGAGCCGCACAATACTTTTCTGGAAGCGCCTTCAACGGAAATTTTTATACCAAGGAAACCTGATCGGCGAGAGCACAGGTGCATCGATGTTAACGCACTCAATGGCACGAACGTGGCACAAGCGCCGAAAACACCGCAGGAAGATCAAGCGCAGGAAGAGACCCGGATGACACCAATAGGACTGACGTGGAACTCTTCCTCATACTGACTGACATTGTGTACTCGGAACTCGTGTCAGCGTTTAGTTTCCTTCGTCGTCATTCGCTTCTGCGGGGTCGCGGAGGGCGTGGCGAAAAAGACGAGCCGCCATCCGCATGGCGAGGCCCACCGTAAACCTCTTCTTTATCTTAACGCACAGAATCTAAACTACTCCTAGTGATGATATCGCCACTCCTCGTCTTATGCACAATTTTCAACAGCAAAAACGCGTTGATGTAAAGTAGACGCACAAGTTCGATCGGCTTCCCGTGTCTGTATAGGTTGGCGTTGGTTCAGTAACGCAGCCAGGCGTTGCCCCCGTCCCCAGCCCAAAATAACACTCGACCACATTTGCCTGTCCGGTCCCGACCTTTGAAGAAAAGGGTGCCCCCCCCCCCTATCCCCCCCCCCCCAAAATTCTGTCTACTACGCTCCTGGGTGGTTGGCGTCGCTCTCTGACACTGTTCGCGCAAACGCGCGTACGTATTACGTGACCTAGCTGTAGTAGTTGGTCGATTGTTGCTCTGCACGCTCTTGCGTCGCGGTATGAGGTGACGCCGGCAGGGGCAATGCTTTCCGGCAGCAAATCGCTCTGCATCACTGCCCGATCGAAATAACGCAAAACCCACGTGACCTATGCCACTAATGACCAGAAGCTGTGACATCGCAGTGGTTACAAACAACATAAAATGATGACTTCATCATGACGTCATCAAGACAGCTTATGAATACGTCATCACGTGGCGTCGGCACCAGTGGGCACTTGGTCATAGGTGTGCTGCTGATCGGGAGGTAACGCAATGCCATGTGAGGTGAAGAAAGATTTCGTGGGGCGCGGAATAATGCAACTTAACTGAGAAGATCAAGCTAATTTAACGCGTATTCCTCACACTGCCGCTCCATGCCTTACAAAACGTCTAGTTCCCGATTGCATAACTTAACGCATTGCCAAGCCTGTAGCAAGGGTTAGAGTGTTACATGTGCTGCCGAAAGTTTGATTTTCATTAGCGCACTTGTAGACGTGTAATTGTCATGCGCACCGCATGTGTTGCCATTCCTCGTTTGACCTGCATCGGTTATCCTGGACGGGACAGATCACTCACCTGCGCTCTCCGACGCATCGGCGCCGATACCGCAGTGTCAGTCGCCTCGCCAGACGGACCTTGACGCGCCTGAACAAGTCCTTGGCGAAGCTGCTGCACCCGAGAGACCGCATGCCGCTGCTGGTGGTCGTCTGACTCAGTGACGGCGCACCGCGTTGACGCTCTGGCATCGCGGCGCAGTCGGTGTACTATGCGGAGTGGTGGCCGTCCAGTAATCTCTCGCGTGCCGGGTGTACAAAGTGTACACACACACACTGTCGGATCGCAGCCAACGCGGGCACGGACCCTCTCTCCCAGACGCAGCCGCTGCAGTCTTGTCGACGACGACGCGGAGATAGCGGCTCGTGGTACACACTGAGGGCAGATGGAGGCCTGAATGCCGCGCGTGCTCTTCTGTTGTGTGGCCGCGTTCGACGCTGCCGGCCGAAGACGATGATAAGCGGGTCGTTTTGTGTTCTCTCCCGCCGCCGCTCTGTTTTGGCTCTCCCGAGACTGGCTGTCAGTCTCTCCACTCATCTCGATCGTTCCCGAAGGCGCTGTGCTTACTGAGGACGCTCGACAGTCGTGCACACCGGGTGAGCCAACAGAGAGAGACCTTACACCTCGTCAAATCGTTTTGCGTGTTACTAAGTCCGTATACGCGTAACATTGAGTAAGCGAGCGCAGGTCGTTGACACGCATGTGTATACAAACGTGTCTCGTCTGCAGTACGGAGCGAAGGTGGGGCCGCCGGAACGGCATTACGGCATTTGCGGTGACTAACCTCGTCTGATCGACGTGGTAGGTCATACGAAGATAACGACAAAAACATGTTAGCTGACCAAGCCGTCCGTATAACGAATTCCGCACAAACCACCTGCTGGTCGAAACTCGTGTTTTAGTAGTAAATAACAGAAATGAACGAAGTTAAGGCGTCATTGTTCTTTCGGGAGCGCCAGCAGCAGGCGGTCTCCGCAGTGGCTTAGCGAGAAATTTTGTCAGGGGAAGGGGGGTAAGTTCATCTATGTTTCATGTATGTTCGTGCGGGCGTTTGTATGCGTGTGTATATAAGTATACGGATGCAAAAATTAAAATTTTCTGGTGGGGAGAGGGCTGGCATATACCAATTCTTCCGTCCCTGCGGCTACGCTGGTGGCTCTCACACCTCGTCTATAAACTGCTATTCCACACAGAATGCATATTACTGAAGTGAAAGAAATCATAGTCATTCGCAACCATCTTGTACTTTGTCGAACCGAAAATCGCCTACATGTAAAAGTGAAATCGTTCCACGGTTATTTTGGCAATGTACACGTATATAGAGCACACCATACGCCGCCTACGTATCATATGCGTACGCTCAGTTCTTCATATTAGGCAAAGTTTCACCTAAGCGCCATGTAAGCAAGTTTAGCAATGGATAAAAAATGAAAATGGAGCGACGACGCGTTTTTCACAGTAGCCTGCATGCCTTTTGTATCCATCTTTATGCAAACTTCCATTCTCACCACTTTTATCAAGTTTTGTCTTTCGTAGCTCAGTGCTGTAGTCCAAGCCTCGGCATATGATTAAGAAAAACAGGAAAAGCGAAGGTCGTGTATGTTTCAGGGCTTTGCTCTCGGCAGCAAGTTGAGGCACGCGTTAATGCGAAAGCGTACCAGCAGCTCCACGTAACCAGAAATTCCGGAGCGTTGTAGGGCTTACCTCACATCGCAGAGCAGCTGCTCAACGAGCACCATTGTAGAACAGGAGTGAAAACGTGGTATATAGTGTCACAGAAATCGACTCGAGGTCGCAAAAAGCGAGCTTCTTCCGGTGGCACGTTCCTCTCGTTAAATACAGGGAGGGCGGGATTTTGTCTTAATGCGATCGGGAGGCAATCAAGCACCACAAACTCGAGAAAACAACGTCAATGTGGGTCACGATACGTCCTCTCTATACCTAGGCCTCGTGATACCAACGCCTTCTGACGTCATCTGTGCGTGCAGACCTGAGGCTGGCTGGACGAATCAGGGCAGGCGGCGAGTATCGTGCTAAGTCAATAAGAAAGATACAGCGGACACGAAGGCACTTATATTTGATTTTCTGCGTTTCACCATGGTTACACATGTGTCGACCTCGGATGGCGCCTCTTGCGGATTGGGTAAGACTGTTTGGCAGAGTGTCTAACCATAATGCGCTACTGATACGATTGTTTTGAAAGGACGAACGTGGGCGCTGCTCGAGTTCTTGCTGTCTCTTGTGAAGCTCGAGTAACACAAGAGAACGGAAGTGGAAAATCACAGCAAGCTTCCGGTTCTACCGCTTTTGTTTCATCTAAAAGCCAACGCAGTGCCTTTTTTAGCTTCCGTTTTCAATAACACCTCGGCGGTCCTGTGTTCGCTGTTGTTTCGTTTGGTGAAAAACCACTCTGTGGTGATGGCGGTGGCAGCGGTAATGGCAAGGTTTTTCTTTTCTGCTTCAGATAAGTTACAATGAGTTCACCAACCTAGAATCACATAAAAACTATAGTAAAAAGCGTGTCGCGATTTCCGTGGCTCCCTGTCCTTCCAGGAGAACTAAAACTTTCGCGAGGTAATCGTCTTATTCTTATACTGTCCAGGAACTTCTCATTTTGAGAAAACATGTTTGCCACCCACTTCATCGCGCCCACAGTGAAATCTTAACGTATTACTCGTACCAACGTGTCACGCTGTATACAAACACTGTATGGCGTAGTTCAACTACAGTGAACTTCCTCCACTGAGACACTATACGGTATCTCTGCTCTCATTGCGCATGAGAAGATGCGCATGACATACCTTCGGCGTATCTGCAATAGACATTAAATAATGATTTTGATTATATATATGTGAAGTTACATTTTCGTAACGCCAAAAGCGGGAGTTTTCCTGGGAGCGCGCGTTCTGGGCAAGTCACAGAAAACGCTTAAACTAAACTTCAAACTTGCAAGCCATGTGGCTTTTATAGTGCAATCGTGAGATTTGGTTAGCGTTCTATCAGATTGATTGATTGATTGATTGATTGGTCGACTCACCATACACTCACTGACAAAAGGGGACTGACTCAGATGCCGGCGATTGAAATCGAAGCATACCATTCACCGATCAGTGTGTATGCAGATTTGTAAAGAAAGTGCGCCCAATACATAGACAATGTGAATGAGGGGGAGCACATGATAACGGGCACACGCGTAGTTTGCCCACAGGGTGACAATCTGGCAGGGTCTTTCGCACAGTGAACTGGTCGATCTTTGCGAAAAATTTAGCTGACGCACAGAACACTTCACCGTACCTAATTATACGCCTCTCTTTCACAAACGGTGCACGTCGACGTACTATAATGACAGAAAATCTCCGCAAAGTATATGTTCCTTCCACACCCCTCGCGATTTCTATATATATATATATATATATATATATATATATATATATATATATATATATATATATATATATATACATGTATGGGCAGATCCCCACCCCAATACCCGACCGGTTTTACCACGCTGCCGTGGATAGCCTCGTCATAATAGAAACATGCGCATTACTTTCAGGCATGTGCAGCAAGCAGTTGAATAGACTGCGCTTGCTCTGCATTTTACTTCCAGGTAAAAGGGTCATTACATCGGCCGTCTTCTAGGAATGATTGCGTCAGCAACGACAGTCTGCGAGCTCTCCCGATTGCGGCCTGTCTGGAACGATGACTTCAGGCAGGTCGTTTTCATGGAGGTCAGCGAACACTGACCAACATATGCGTCATTTCCAGACGCCGTTGACGTCACACCCCACCAGTCGCGCACCGGTGCGGCTACAGTTAATTGTTTAATACGTTGAGACTCCGAACAGCCACGGTCAACTTTGCGCATCCATATTTACAGCGCAATACGACACCACAGAAGGGACGAGGCACACAAGACAAGACAGACATTCGGCGCTCCGAGCGTGTCTTGTGTGCATTCTTTCTGTGGTGTCATATTGCCCCGCCGTGGTAGTCTAGTGGCTAAGGTACTCGGCCACTGACCCGCAGGTCGCCGGCTCGAATCCCGGCTGCGGCGGCTTCATTTCCGATGGAGGCGGAAATGTTGTGGACCCGTGTGCTCAGATTTGGGCGCACGTTGAAGAACCCCAGGTGGTCGAAATTTCTGGAGCCCTCCAGTACGGCGTCTGTCATAATCATATGGTGGTTTTGGGCCATTAAACCCCACATATCAATCAATGTGTGGTGTCATATCGTGCGACAAATATAAAAGCTAGAAACTAGCTCGCTGAACATACCACTTTGTGGGAGCTTGAGCAGCCCCGCTTTCCCATTTGACGACGTCGGTGTCTTCGATGGTGTGTTGTCTGTCCCTTTTAACAGAGGAACTGTTTTTCGTGAACGTTGGTAATCGAACGCCAATACTGCACGGATGACAGTTCCCAGTAATCTACCTCGATAGGTTAGCTTTGAGCGTGCTCTCAACTGTCTTGATCCAGACCTACTCGTCTACCTCTGCTGGAAATCTCGAAAACACTCGAGTAAACCATCTGTCTGTCTATTTCTTTTCTGTTTCCGCCCTTCTTATACGCCTCCAGCTCTCACGGTAGGCAAGGTCGATGTGCTCTTGGTGCACTGATGTCATTAACGCTATTTCATGCGCACGCATACTTGTTGCCACGCCACTCCTGAAGTTGCCAATGTTGTGTCGTTGTTGGGTTGCGATATATACAGGACCACCCCAGTCGAGAGCTGAAGTGGAACTGTTTATTCTCCAGACACAGATTTGGAAGCGCAAGGTAGGTGACGCGCTGGTTGTTGTTCTTTACTTCGGGGGCGACGCATAGATGGTAGCACTAAACGAATAGCTGGGATATTGCGTGCATATGTAACAGTCGCCATTACTTTCTTTTAGGGGCGAAGCACATTAAGGTAAAGGCTTGTCCGTTGTCCGGCGTTGGCATTGTGCGCTATAACCACTCCTGACGATGAGGATGATGCTCATGACGATGAAGAACAAGCGCGCTTGAGACCACCCATTCTCGTTCTGCCATCGCGGCACAAAACATGCAAGGTGCTCACTATACGCCATGACGATGACGATAACGCTGAGGACGACGAGGATGACGACGACTGAAATGATAACGGACAGCGACTTGCCTGTGCAGTAGACGACGTCTCGAAACGCTCCATGATGCACTTCGTATGGCTGGAAACAAGCAACAACCACCAGGGGAACGTGCAAAGAACTCCAACTACGGGCTAGATCCGATGCCACAGAGCAGTAATAATGAAGGCAAAACGAAATTCACAACTCAACGGAAGATATCATTTGTGACCGTATCTGTACACCACTTTGTCACTCATTTACATCCATGAGTGGTTAATGTCACAGGTGAAGTGAAATTCAGGTTTTTTTTTTTATATGAGGAACCCAAATCTCCCTACTCGGCGCCCGAAAGGCTCCACACGAGGTGGTATATCAAAGTGGGAGAACGTAATGTGCTGCCGCTATGCAGATAGTGGCGATTGACTTGCTGGTCGCTTGAATATGGAGTGAAGACGCTGGAGAAGTTCTAGTAGGCTGAGAAAAACTTGTATTTACAGACTGTACAGAAGTGACATAAGTACGGACACTAAAGTTACGAAGAAAAAAAAAACACTTTGGAAATGAACCGTTTTTTGTAGGGCGACCCCACGGGATTCGGCAGAGCTGATGGTGCCTAACACCTCAAGCCCGGTTCAGAACGCTTGGCGGGACTCCAGGGCCTCTTCTTATTCCATCAGTGCTCCGCTATTACACAACTCTCAGCGAAACGTCGCCTGTTTGTCCTTTGATAGGACAGTACACTTGGTCAATCAAAACCCCGCCACGAGGACGTCCCCTTCGTGCACGTGCAGGCTCATACTCCCTCTCCAAATAACACAACATCCAAGATGTAAATAAAACAAAACTTGGAAAAGTGGGTGAGGGCAAGCTCAAGGGCGCACAATTATCTAGACTTAAACCTACACGTACTGGGGTTTGCGGCCATGTGAGCGTATTCCTTAGAGCATCGCTCTACGTCACCGTCACCCCGTTTTTGAAGTGAAAACGGGTCAAAAATCCTCTCCCCTGAAAAAACCGGTGACGTCACAGTGGCGTCACAGCCCTAATTTTGCGTCGCCGGCGCGGAGCCCCACTCCTCATTGTACCAGGGCTGGTTCCCCATCGGCGCACCTGACGAACGGAAGAAATCGCCAAGAGCACAAAAGAATGCAGGGATAGAACGACCGGGTGTTTGCTTGGTCATGGAGAAAGGGATTATCGTGTACAAAAATGTGCTGCTGTCGGCCTTGCAACCACCATCGTCTGTCCGTACACAGCTCTGTCGCGTATTCTCTTCTGTACGTTTTTTTTTTTTTGACGTCTCATAACGCGACGGGTAGTTTGACGGCTGTGAGAACGAGGCCTAAAACGGCGTGCGCGAACACAGCATGCAGCTGGGCCGCAGCTGAACCGATGTGAAGAGTCACCGCGCCACGCTGGGTCTCGGAAGAGGACGGCAAGTCCGGTCGGACGCGCTTCGACTGAGTGCCATCAAAGCAATACTGCGAGCCGGAGCAAATTCAGCGCGACGGCTGACATGCTTCCCCGAGCTTACGGCACAACGTAAATGAAAGTAAACCAAGACTGTACCGCATCCACTTCTTACCGTGGTACTACAGGTGATTTACAGTAACACAGAACAATCCCAGTGCTTCGGCCACTCATCATCATTCACTTCATGGATATTCCGTGATTTTTATGGTATTCCGTGTGCTCAGATTTGGGTGCACGTTAAAGAACCCCAGGTGGTCGAAATTTCCGGAGCCCTCCACTACGGCGCCTCTCATAATCATATGGTGGTTTTGGGACGTTAAACCCCACATATCAATCAATCAATTTTTATGGTATTCTTTCTGACATTCGCGTTTGTTTTTTAGTACGGCTTACAAAACTTATTGAACAAATACACTGAATCTTACTGATATTAAACTGCTCCCCCCGCCCTATCCACATTTGAAAAAACCAAAAAGTCGGGTCTGTTAGCTTTTGTGAAGTAATTAAATATCTTCACTTTTAATAAGTACCTCGGTTGATATCAATGTTTCAACCAAAGTGTTTCTTATGCATTCGCCTAGGACGATTCGAAGGACAAAGACTTCTTCTCCTTTTTCGTCTCGGCCACAACGAAAGAATGCCGCACCACGTGGTTTTAGACGGCGCACAAAATAGGAGGTATTTCAAGGTTACTGGGCATCTCCTGGTTTTACATTACCTACGAGATCGCAGCACTGTTGATCATGTGATGGTTTCGTGCTACGTGCCATAGTGACGTCATAAATTTCAGCGATTTGTGACACCATGATGCCGTCACCTGGTGTCGTCATTAAGACCGTTACGCAAGACCCGCTGGTACCTATGTGGGAGTACAGGGCCGACAGGAAGCACAGGACCTGGTTGATTGGCGGAACAAGAGAGAGGCTTTTGACCTGCAGTGGGCTAGTCAGGCTACTGCTCCTGCTGATGGTAATGACGATGATAATGGTGATGTGGGAGTAGCCGAGTGGCGCGGAGAAACCTCAGTGTAGGCGTCTCTCATAATCATATGGTGGTTTTGGGACGTTAAATCCCACACATCAATCAGAAACCTCAGTGTATGCACTGGACTGTAACAAAGTTGTACCCTCTCTGTCTCTCTCTCTCACGTGACGTTTGCGTCATTCTTGTTGAAGTGGCCGATGCCGACGGTCACGTTTTTGCGTTTGGCGAGCCATCTAAGGCTTTCGCCCTAAAAAATGACAAATAACAGCAACTGCTTCTATGTGATGCAGCGCACTTTTGTTCCCGTTTGGGCGCTCGTCCAGCACAGGCTTCAGAGATGTGCCAGTTGCTTCTTAAATATGGTGTTTTTTTTTTTTTTTGAACAATTACCGTGAGAGGACGTTCCAGTCGAATGTGTGCGACTCTTAGCGGAACGTGGCGTAAGTCACGTACAACCCCAAGCGCCCACACACAAAAGGGGAGCAGGCGCGCCGCCATGCATGTCCGCGGGGAATGTGATATGTGAGCGCATATCCATCGCGAGCGAGAGACTCCACGGACGGGTGCGGGGTGCCATGCCGTGCAGTCACACAGCTCTGCTTCGGGTTTCTCAGACGTAGAGGCTCGGGTGAACCGTCGTCTAGAAAAGAAAGCTCGGTCTGCAGCGTTTCCCGCCAGACAGGAAATGCCTACAGACCCTGTTCGTCTTGCGGAGCGACTGCAGAGCGTGGCTTTTAGACCACCCCTATAAGGATAGAGAGTGCCCCGCCGCGGTTGTCTAGTGGCTATAAGGTACTCGGCTACTGACCCGCAGGTCGCGGGATCAAATCCCGGCTGCGGCGGCTGCATTTGCGATGGAGGCGGAAATGTGTGTAGGCCCGTGTGCTCAGATTTGGGTGCACGTTAAAGAAACCCCGGTGGTCTAATGAACAAGTCACCTTGTTCACACATCAACTTTTTATATGCGAAGCATTTCTTAGCAAACTTCGGCGACTTTCAGTGTATCTATCTAT
Organism: Rhipicephalus microplus; assembly: GCF_043290135.1. Classification (NCBI taxonomy): domain Eukaryota; kingdom Metazoa; phylum Arthropoda; class Arachnida; order Ixodida; family Ixodidae; genus Rhipicephalus; species Rhipicephalus microplus. Next base: position 213,190,554 of record NC_134701.1, on the reverse strand, counting down.
CTATCTATCTATCTATCTATCTATCTATCTATCTATCTATCTATCTATCTATCTATCTATCTATCTATCTATCTATCTATCTATCTATCTATCTATCTATCTAGCCGCTTGGCCCATGTGGTCAGATTTGGGTGCACGTTAAAGAACCCCAGGTGGTCGAAAAGCCCTCCACTACGGCGTCTCTCATAATCATGAAGTGGTTTTGGGACGTTAAATCCCACATATCAATCAATCAAATCAATATCTATCTAGCCGTTTACGTTTGGGTGCTCTCGTGGCCACCCTATTAACGTGGCGTGAACCAAAATTAGCATGGGAGGGTAAGATCGTTTGACGAATGTGACGCGCTGGTCAAGACATGAATAATCATCACAATCCCGTCGCGTACGTCGTCAAACACTTCCCGCCAGACAGTGGCACATACCCACGGGTGGTTATGTGCCGCTGGTATGCGGGTATGTGCCACAGGTGATTGACACTTTGTATCTACCCAGGAATAACGACAAAACACACGGGAAATTTTGACGCGCGAGCGTTAAGAAATACCAGACATCGATAGCGTCGACCCGACGATGACAAAGAATAAATGCCAGGGTTCCAGCTGAAATCGAACCCAAGCATTCTGCGTAGCAATGAAGCATTTTATCACAGAGCTACGCCAGGTCTCGGAACTACTTTTCAAATAGACGATAATCTTCGTGAAACGTCAATAGTAGTTGCAGTGCTGCCTACCCAACTTTATAAACATTATATATGTACTCCTTTGATGCAGCCGTCACGTCGGGTTAACGTCAATGGTGGTTATGTGCCATGCGCTGAAGTTGATTTATGTAGCCGTTTCCAGGCCCAGCATCTTCGCGAACATCAGCGCTTCATATCAGCCTCTGGTGTAGCTAATACGCATATTCCAGCTGACATCGTTGCGCAAGGGCAAACAACTGGTTATATAAAAACCTGCAACTTTTTAACATATGTCTGTGCGTGCAACATTTTGTACATATATTTGTACATACATTTGTACATATATTTAGCGTCATTTTATGACGTGTCACTCAATAAAAAAATTGCGACGTGGTCACCTTCCCTCTGCATGCTTCGCTTAACGTTGATTGATTGATATGTGTGGTTTAACGTCCCAAAACCACTATATGATTATGAGAGACGCCGTAGTGGAGGGCTCCGGAAATTTAGACCACCTGGTGTTCTTTAACGTGCACCCAAATCTGAGCACACGGGCCTACAGTTCGCTTAACGTCGATTCCCGGGTACGCGGGATCTGCCGAATTTTATTAAGATATAAATTGTGTGGACAGAATGGTATTTCTGCATGATCCATGTAAACAAGCAGAACTCTTCTATTGGTGAGCTCCGCCGCGGTGGTCTAGTGGGTAAGGTACTCGGCTTCTGACCCGCAGGTCGCGGGTTCGAATCCCGGCTGCGGCGGCTGCATTTCTGATGGAGGCGGAAATGTTGTAGGCCCGTGTGCTCAGATTTGGGTGCACGTTAAAGAACCCCAGGTGGTCGAAATTTCCGGAGCCCTTCACTACGGCGTCTCTCATAATCATATGGTGGTTTTGGGACGTTAAACCCCACATATCAATCAATCAAAACTTCTATTGGTGATGCCCCTTCGGCGCTTATAAAGCTCGCGACTTGGTTGATATGAACGGGTGCCAAACCAATTGTTTTCGTTTCACTCGTGCCACGCCTGGTCGCACATTCACGATATTTTTCCTATATCGATCGGTTTCACCCCTTATCTCCGGCATTTACGGGATAAACGACGCCGCTGTTTGTACAACCCATCCTTTACCTTTGGATAAACTTGACTGCGACACTGACTTATCGCGTGTTCGCGCGTGTGCTTGAGAGGCAAGGTGGATCCACTCCGACAGCGGTAAACAGCACGTCCGTCCGTGTGTACGCGTTCAGCAGTTAGGAGGCCGATAAATGCCTAATCTCGGCCGCAGCGGTAGAGTGAATTTGAGTGTATACGAGCACTCCACCCTGACTCACGGGCACGCCCGGTAGTTTTCCGTGGAGGACGGTAACGCTAGAGAGAATAGCCACGCGTGCTCGGGTTATCGTCGGCCGTGTATTTGGTGAGTGCTGCTTTAAGACTGAGGAAGTGACGTAGATTATGAGAAGGAGGAGGATAGCGTTATCATATCAGGCATCGCAGAGACGTCAGCATGCAGACAAAACAAGGCCTAAACCTGGTGGTAAGGGGAGGTAAGAGAGAGAGGGGGTTAACTTCTTTCGTGCTTTGAGGCCTCCTGATATGATATCCAGGGTTTTACGGCCCGAAACCGGGATATGATTACGAGAGCTGCCGTAGTGCAGAGCTCCAGAAATTTCTACCAATATATGGTGCTCGTGCGCTGACTCTGATTTCGCATTCATCGAAACGGGACCACCGCGGCGAGCAGCTCTTGAACAGAAGGCCGGAGTGGGTGAGGGGTTTCAACTCGACTTACGGAGGAAAAATTTTGTGATGTCAATTATTATACGTCCGTATAGCGTAAGAAAGTACAAGCGCTGTTCTTTTCCCCGTTGCTGCCAACACCAACAAAGAGCTATTATTTGAAAAAGGCTCTCATTAGACCCTGTATATACTAGCTATAACCGGAAAGTTCTTTTCATATTTCTGTCTATGGGAAGCAACAGCCTCCTTACTGCGTCTCACGTTGGCTTACCCAGTGCTGAATTCCACGATACAAGACTGGTTTTACTATCCTACGCACTTCGTTGCCATTTCTCTTTCTTTCTTTCTTTCTTTCTTTCTTTCTTTCTTTCTTTCTTTCTTTCTCTCTCTTTCTTTTTTCCTTCTTTTTTTCTTCCTTTCTTTCTTTGGTGTATGTTTTCCTCCTTCTGTGTATCCTTCATACGATGTGGGCAAGACTCGTGCAAGGTGGACACCATGCAAGACGTGGCGATCCCCTCTTTAACCAACAATTAGAGTGATGGGACCTAGAGTCCAAAACTGGTTTCAAGGACCTCGGAAAATACATCTAGCAAGTATGTTCACGCTAAGTCATAATCCTCAAGTCGAGGAACTATATACATTCCTCTCTAGGAACTTCGGAAGTGAAACTCAAACCGCGACTTTTCTCCTTGAAGATATTGAGCACCTTGTCCCTAGTAATGGCGCTACCACTCTCCTCAGCGAAGACAAGGTAATTATCCACATGCCACATTACCTCCAACATAGGACCATTCGGGGATAATGTAATGTCGCAGTGTATCTTGCTCAGGAAAATTTTCGCTAAGTATGGGCGCGACCCGAAAACCTATGCACACGCCTGATTTATGCTTGTAAACATCCCCCTTCAAAGCAACCACAGTCGAGTCTAAATTTATGGTTAAAATTTCTAGAAAAGCTCCCGCAGGTATACCACACTAATTTTGGAATAATTCACGCACAAAGAAGACTACCACGTTCCAGAGAATATAATAAGCCTTCTACATCTACACTAAACCCAGAGAAGTGAGGGAAGGTTCCGGTCGCCAGGAACTGGATCACCTCAATCGAGTTCGTCACACGGAAGGATTCTTTGATGTTTATGGAGGAAATATGTTTCTGCAAATAACCAGACATTAAGTGCCGCCAGGTGCTGCGTTCCGAAACCATCACACGAAAGGGGCCACCTTTCTTGTGTGTTTTAGCTGTGAAGAACAGCTTCAGAACTTCCCCTTTCTCACTCTTGACACCAGCGCATAACCCTTCAAGATTCTTCTCCCGCAATAAATTAACAGCCTTTTTTTTAAAAGTCGGCTGCTTGTCCATGACTGGCCTTAGGTTCTTGTTAACGGCTTGCAGAGTGTTGTCGAAGTTCAAAGATAGGACCGGGCGATAGACCATTGACGCCTTTTTCATACATAAGACCAGTGATCTATGTGTGGCGAGGCCACCGGTGAACCTACATAAACTCGAGATAGATTATCAAACTGCCAACCTGTAATCATAACCACGTGCCTTTGCCTTTCCTTTATATGTGTGTTTTTTTTTCTGAAAATAAACTGAAGTTGTTAGTCTGCACCTGCCTGTGTTTTCTTCCTTCTTGTCTGTTTTTTTTTTCACGCAAAATATCATCCACAATGAAATACCAACTCACCCAACGCTCAGTTCTTCTCAACATGTGACGCTGTTGAGAAGGAGAAGGCATACGTCCAAGTACTTTCCTGAGATCTATAGTACGAGGCAAGTTGAACATAATGTACTTTTGAGACAGATTGACTTTTATCTACATGCCTGGACATCTAACAAAATACGCCTCATTGCTTCTAATACCCCACAGTTGTTACAATATCGGTTAGTGGTCAAAGCAAGGTGGTACATGTAGGTATTTGTCAATGCGGAAGTGTATGACAGAGTGTCTAAAGCAGACAACGAAGGCAGTACAGATGTCTTATTTTGAAGCCAGGGTTTATGCATCGGACAAGAAGATCTCGAGCTGAGATCGCGGCAAACTCAGACTCTCTCATGAAATACATTTCGCGCTTTGGACTCACTCAGACTCGGACTTAACACAATTTTTCTGGGCCGAACTCACTCGAACTAAAACACACAAAACTTTTTTTTCCACCTAACGCAATTGAACTGAAGCTCACTAAAATATTACTCGCCCGGACTCACTCAGACTCATGGTTCGATCTGAGTCTGGTCGAGTATGAGTGAGTGAGTTTGCCGACCTACGACTGTGACACACTACGCATCAATATCTACGCAATTCACGTCGCTTTGAGTTTGAACTCCGAGCCATTGCGTCATCTCACACCGCACCTCCGTTTCTATCTCTTCCTCGGCATCTTCAGACAAGTGACGGCGACTCTGAACAGGCTTCAGCTAAGACTGAGGTCAGTGTCTCCTATCTTATCTGTTCGTTGTTCGCCCCCTCATCGATGCTGCAGCCACTGTGCGAAAATCACAGACAGCGCAGGTCACCCAGACGAGGCCGGGCAGGAGAAACAAACACTCGAGAACAACGAGTGCTGTTATGAGTGGCCTCGTTGAGCCCGCCTCCTCAGAGAATCACGCATTGTGAGATTACGGTATCGAAAAAATGGCTTGAGATGGAGGGTGGAGGGAAAGGCAACGCCGGTACTCTGTACGTATATACAAGCCTCAGATATCTCTCTTTTATATCAACGCTGCTCTCATGAAGTGGAGCATGTTCATGAAGTGGAGATGGTTTGAGCACACAGAGCTGAGCATTGTTACAATGGCGGCTCACTTTTGCTTTCTACTATACAACACTGATGATTGATCGCTGTGATCATTTCCTCATGCTGCTCCGCCAGTGTGTGTGTGGTGGGGGGGGGGGGGGGCGTCGAATCGGAGTTTTTTGTCTTTGCTACATGGTAGGCTGTTCAGGATGAGAATGTATTAAGTCTACGTATACCTATTCATACCTCATAGAACACGAAAAGTTGCAGTCGGTGTGAACACGAGTGATGCAACAGAATTATGAGATGATGTAACTGTATGACGTCGTCGTGACGTCGGAGGTCACCGACGTGTCTGACATCATAGTGACGTGCCAGTGACGTTAGATGATGACGTCATCACGCGATATCACCGCTTGGTCATAGACCGATCTCGGAGGCACGTGAGGTGCAGAAAGCCTGCACGGCTTCCGATTTCTGAGGCAATGCAAAGCTATACTCTAGCTGCACAGTGTTTTCGGAGGCGGGGGGAGATTTATACAAGACTGAAAAGCGAAGGAAGTAGGAAAAATGGCTGCCATCCTCTAATCATATTCAGTGGACGTATAAGAGCTTTTTTTCTCCTCGTGTGAATCGTTTATTATTATTCAGAAAGACGGTGGAAGCTATAGATACGAAGTACACAACACTGAAGAATGTGCTCGTGCAAGAAAAAGAGAGAGGGAAAAGGTAAACAAAGTGACGCGTAGTTAAAAGGGTAGTCCAAATAAAATACTACGTTAAAGCTTGTGTAAAAATTCAAAATGTGAACTTCTATGAAATTTATATCAAAATAGATCCGATAGTTCGAGATTACCTTATCGCGTTCTGCTCTTGAACGCAAAGCATGTGCGTTCACAAAATTTTTTGACATACTAATATAATTTCAAATGACCCCAACGAATCCTTTCGAGGGCTATCGTATATGGCAAATATGTGAAACTGTTGCCGAATTGCATTAATTTACTAGCTACTTCGCCCTGATAATGTTTTCTTTTTTTTGTACGTACTCTTCGTATCTACTATATATTCAGCTCGTTAAGGATATGTATGCACTCACGTCTGCAATATCTTGCTATGCAAGATGGCAGTGTATGCAAATGTAAATAAGTAAAATAAACGAATAAAATATCACTGCATTGAGACTATAGCAACAAAAGCTCGTAAGTTGTCGTCCATAATCTTTGGTTACAGCGCAAAATCGACGAAGACGGAAGGGACACAGAGAAGCGCTTGCTCGCAGGACTAGTGTTGTCGAGGACAATTTCTTTCTTCTTTCTTCTTTGTATCAAAATATAGTATGGCTACGAATCGGGCTGACTGTCTGAAAGTAACAGGCTGAAAATACAGTAAAAAAGGATCATCATCATCACCATCATCATCAGCCTGACTACATCCACTGCAGGACAAGGGCCTCTCCCATGTTCCGCCAGTCAACTCGGTCATGTGCTTGCTGCAGTTAATTTATACCCGCAAACTTCTTAAACTCATCTGCCCACCGAATTTTCTGTCTCCCCCTAACCCGCTTGCCTTCTCTATAGGAATCCAGTTAGTTACCCTTAATAACCAGCGGTTATCCTGTCTATGTGCTACATGCCCGGCCCATGTCCATTTCCTTTTCTTGATTTCAACTATGCATATACCCTTAACCTCGGTTCGTTCCCTAATGCACTCTGCTCTCTTCTTGTCTCTTAAGGTTACACCTACCATTTTCCTTTCCATTACTCGCTGTGTCGTCCTCAATTTAAGCTGAACCCTCTTAGTAAGTCTCCAGGTTTCTGCTCCATAGCTAAGTACCGGCAAGATGAAGCTGTTATATACCTTTCTCTTGAGAGATAGTGGCAATCTACCTGTCATGATTTGAGAGTGCTTGCCAAATGTGCTCCACCCCATTCTTCTTATTCTAGTTACATCATTCTCGTGGTTCGGCTACGCGGTTATTATCCGTCCTAAGTAGACATAGTCTTTGACAGTTTCAAGCGCACTATTACCTATCTCGAAGCGCTGTTCTTTTCCGAGGTTATTGTACATTACTTTCGTTTCTGCAAATTAATTTTAAGACCTACTTTTCTGCTCTCCTTGCCTAACTCAGTAATCATGAGTTCCGATTCGTCCCTCGAGTTACTCAGCAATGGAATATTGTAGGCGAAGCACAGGTTACTAAGGTACTCTCCATTAACTTTTATGCCTAACTGTTCCCATTCTAGGCCTCTGAAAACCTCCTGTAATCACGCGGCAAATAGCATTGGGGAGGATGCTAGCATTCTTCGAATTCTGTTACTCTTCCCGTCAAGAGAAACCTCGTAAAGAGGGTCGCTAGTTTTAACACAATCTGTCTTCCATCTTTCATCAGATCTGATGTTACCTGATCCTCAACAGCAGCTTTGCTTCTCTGCATGCTCTCCAAGGCTTTTCTGACTTATTCTTTTATTACTGGTGGGGTGTCAGCTGGGTTACTACTAGTTCTTATATTAAGGTCGTGGTTGTGCTGGCTACTATGCAGTTATCTGTAAAACTCCTCCGCTAATTTTACTATCCTATCTACACTGGTAGTAACTTTGCCTTCCTTGTCCCTTAGTGTCATTACATCTGGTTTTTCCCTAGCCCAAGTTTCCTCATCACTGCTTTGACGCTTCCTCCGTTCTTCAGAGCGTGCTAAATTCTCTCCATGTTATACCTTCTTACATCGGATACCTTACACTTATTAATCAACTTCGAAAGCTCTACTAACTCAATTTTGTCTGTTGTATTTGAGGCTTTCATGCTTTGACGCTTCTTAATGAGATTCTTTGTTTCCTGGAACAGCTTGCCAGTGTCCCATATAACTACAGTACCTCCAACTTCCACTACACACTCCCTAATGATAATCGGCAGATTATCATTCATTACGTCAGCGCTAAGGCTGTTTTCCTCGATAAGAGCCAAGTACCTGTTCTGAAGTGAGACTCTGAATTCCTGTACTTTCCCTTTCAGTGCTAGCTCATTGATTGACTTCTTGCGTATCAGTTTCTGTCGTTCCTTCTTCAAGTCTAGGCGAATTTGGAACCGTACCATTCTATGGTCACTGCATCGTACCTTGCTAAGCACTTCCACATCCTCACTATGTGCACTCACTATAAAGTCTATTTCGTTCTTATTTTCGCCATTAGGGTTCCTCGATGTCCACTTACGGTTTCCTCGTTTTCGGTAGAAGGTATTCAAAATCCGTAAATTATTGCGTTCTGCAAATTCAACTAGTAGCTCCCCTCTGGTATTTCTAGTACCGATGCCATAATCTCCTACTGCTTGGTCTCCAGGCTGTTTCTTCCCTTCCTTTGCATTGAAGTCTCCCATCAATATAGTATACTGTGTTTTTACTTTACTCATTGCCAATTCCACGTTTTCATATATATAGAAGCTTTCAACTGACGCGTCAGCATGGCTGGATGTAGGTGCATAAGCCTGTACCACCTTCATCTTGTATCTCTTATTGAGATTAATTACGGTACCTACCACCCTTTCATTAATGCTATAGTATTCTTCAATGTTGCCATCTAGCCCCGCCGTGGTGGTCTAGTGGCTAAGGTACTCGGCTGCTGACCCGCAGGTCGCGGGATCGAATCCCGGCTGTGGTGGCTGCATTTCCGATAGAGGCGGAAATGTTGTAGGCCCGCGTTCTCAGACTTGGGTGCACGTCAAAGAACCCCAGGCGGTCGAAATTTCCGGAGCCCTCCACTACGGCGTCTCTCATAATCATATGGTGGTTTTGGGACGTTAAACCCCACATATCAGTCAATGTTGCCATCTATGTTTCTGTGGATAAGGAAACCCACTCCCAGTTCTCTTCTGTCAGCCAAACCCCGATAGCAAAGGACGTACCCGTTCTGTAGCACTATATAGGCTTCATCTGTCCTCCTAACCTCACTGAGCCCTATTACATCCCATATCATGCCCTCTAGCTTCTCGAATAGTACAGCTAGACTTGCCCCACTAGATAAGGTTCTAGCGTTAAACGTTGTCAAGTTCAGGTTCCAGTGGCGGCCTGTCCGGATCCAGAGATTCTTAGCACACACACTCTGCTGCGCGGCAGATCTGACCGCAGCCATGGTCAGTTGCTCCTACATGCATACGTCAATGAACTCACAGCCCTCAGTCCCCAGCGGCTGCGAAAAAAGATAACTAATACACAAAGCAATGTCGATGGTAGATAACGGAATGTTAGAACACTATTGTGGCAAGTATGTGGACAAATGAGATAGGAAGAAGACAGGAATAAAAAAGTCGCAGCTTTGCCGCAAAGGCGAAGCAATGAACGCGAGCAACAATTTGGATGGTCAAGCACAGAATGGCAAGCAGACTGAAACGTGCCCCGCGTTTTTCACGCACAAATGACGCACGAAACATACTCACAGGTACAGATGAACGCAAATAAGTGTCTCAGTTGTTACTTCGCAGCGTCTGAAAAGAATGCCCTTTTCACAAACGGAGCTGTGCAACGATTGCATTGACCTTTATGCGTTCGTTAACTACAACTGAATCGTTCAGGCAAAACCCGAAGGCTAGCCAAGATGTACGATCCTCCCCACTGCAAGGTAAGTGCGCGCGATCGAGCATACACCCCCTTATTCTCTACGCGGGCCAAAGTACGCGTGAGAGATGAGAGCTGCCACGCGCTCACTGCGCCATCTTCTGATAATGCTAAAAACACGATAGCCCCCCCCCCCCTCCCCGAGATGCCGGCCTACAGCGGTAAGTGGTATATATAAATAGCTTAAATAGCTTGCCGTTTGAATGTTGCAGTAGGTATTTCTTAGTGGCTCAATGGTTCCACAACGTGGAGGTCTCACGTTCGATTCCGCGCACCGGAGTCTTTTTCGATTTTTTTCTTTCTCGCATTTATATATATATATATATATATATATATATATATATATATATATATATATATATATATGGTGCATGACATCGACGCCCACGCCGACGTCGTGGGCGAAATCCACTGGAGAGTGTCCATATAATTGCTATCGCAATAAAACAATAAATATTTGTGAGGTTTTACGTGTTCCAAAACCATGATATGATTGTGAGGGACGCCACAGTGAAGGAAGGACTGCTAAACTTTGGAACATCTAGTGTTCTTTAATGTGCATTGACATCGCGCAGTACACGGGTCTCTACCATTTCGCCTTCGTCGAAATGCGACCGCCGCAGCAGTGATCGAACCCACGACCTTCGGATCAGTGTTCAAGCACCTTAACCAGCCACTGGGTTGGACAAAAAAGAAAAAAAGAAAAGGGGTGGACGTGTTTTTGGGAAGAGACAACGCAACTCGTGCAAATCATGCGCAGATAAATGCACTTATGAAGGTACTTGGAAGACTGGACAAGACGAGCGCTCCACTTGTCTGGCTTTCTTGAGTATTCTGTGTGTTTTGCTCTTTCAAGTACCTTCATGGATCAAAGTCGTTCAGCTTTCTGTTCTTGTAAACAGAAATATACTGTTAGACCGTGTTACCTGCTCTTAATGAATTTACCAATTCACTATCTATACGAGCACATCTCTGGGAGTTTCTAAAGCAAATGCTTCTGGGCACAACCAGGATTCAAACACATTTATTTTATAGAAGAGGGTTCGTAGTAGCTGCATAAGGTGTCTTGTGTCCGTATAACTGTGAGTTATATTTCACTGCATCGCATTGCGGGCATTCAATCAGACACTCCCCAAAAAAAGCTTTTAGTCTCAAATGCACTGCGGCCACTCGGACGATGTTCTTTTCGTTAAGCAATGGAAATAAGGCATACTTTTTTTTCTTTTATCTTTCTTCGTCTGAGAACGGCAAGCACTTACCATCATGAGAGACATTTTTATGTGAGCGTCGACCATGGAATAAGCTGCGTACATCCAGATAAGATATCTCCTTAACGAGTATTGACAGTGAACGTTGCAGCCCACGCACGGCACTGCGATATGTATGCTCGCTGATATGAAGCTTCTGCTTCAAGAAGGAGCTAATCAACATACAACTAGAATGTTCATACCTAGTAAAATTAGTAACAATATGTTTAGATATAGGAGGCTCGCGGCCTTGCCAAACTCAGATCCCTTTTAATGCAAAGTCTGCGGGCTTCTAGAATGGCGCGCACCTTTGCCAGTGAACTTAGGTTAAACCTTATACTATATATAGACGGCTGCACAGGCTCGATGTCTCACCCAGCGGGACGGCCCCTTGCGCTGCCGCCGGCCTTCGTGCCGCCACTCAGAGATGCCCATAAGGCGCGGCTCTCGGCGGTCCACGGCGAACTCGGGGTCGGCCTGCATGGACCCATGATGGGACGTACGAAGCGCACCGTGGTTGACGTTGCAGGGACAGCCGCACGGCGAGCGATGCGGGCCCAAGACGGAAGAAGCGCTTCAGCCACCGGAGCCATGACCAACTCGAGTACGGAGAGAGGAAGTGCAGGGGTCAGGGATGCGCACGATGCGGCAGCGGCGGCGGCGGCAACGGCACCCTGAACTCGGAGCTCGTGCGGCAACGCACCACGGGGCGTGAAGGGTTGAATCGGTTGACGCTCCGATGTAGTGCTGCACGGTGTATCGCTTCTCAGGGGTGGTACACCCCTGCTCGGGAAACGATTCTTCCAGGGAGCAATGGTTGGTCGAGAGCAGCGTCCTGCTGGTGCCGCGCTTTCTGTCCAATCAAATTTGTCAGTCCAGGAGACGCACTAGAGACGACGCTCACACTATTGCGATGCGGCGACCTGGAATCCCTGACACGAGACACCGAAGCCAACAAGGCGATTTCCTCGTCTTTTTTTCAACACGTACAGATCCCTGGTATCTGTTGTACTGTCTCTGAGCTTGAATCCTTCGGAGCTCTATATCGCCACACGAACTGCGGTTCGAAGCCCACACGAGTGTCGTTGGCGGCGCAACAAATCAACGCTAGTCGCTAAGCGTTCTCTCGGATGCCGTCTTCTGCGGGCTTCGAGGGAAGTACGTTTCACAGCAACCCGTCGTACGACAACAAGCAAGAGTCCGTTCGAGGACGAATGAGTAGGCGACAGCAGCTTCTTTGCACTCGGAGATGTAGAGATAGATAGGAAGGCACCAGCAACGACGACAGAGCTACACGGAAGCAAACACACACAATCACACACGTCACTTTTCTCTCCGCGTCGCTGGGCAGTTTTTTTTTTTTGGGGGGGGGGGGGGCGTAAAACAGAAAAAAAAAACGATGACTCTCTTCTGGGGCACTAAAGCAGTGGCGCAAGCCGCTTCTCCGGATGGCGACGAAAACGGCGTCTTGGAACAGTTGTGCACGTTCGAGATTGCGCGCGATGCATTAGTTCCGTCGTCACCTTTTATGCGATGGCACGGCGATTTTGTTCTGCTCGACTTGTTGGTACGTACTGCCACCACCAGCATCGAACACGGCACATCTCCAAGTGCAACCACCAACACAACGATGACGTCAGCGTACCCCTCGCGCGTCGTGATGCGTGAAAGAGCCGGTTTCGGCTAGCTGAAAAGGCCGGTGGCCTATACGAAGCTGGCGATGGCCAATTGTAACCCATTTACGACCACTTGCGGGCCTTATGCAAGCGTGAGACAGGGGGGGGGGGCGGGGGGGGGGCTGCGAGGGCATCTATGTTGCCGCGACGTTGGTCGAGTACTGGCGAACCGCTGCTCCGTGCAAACGCGCGCGCGCGCAGCATACAAGCTGCTGCAAGTCGCTGCTGTTTGAATTTTTAGTTTCCTTTAAAGGCCACACTCAAGCCAAGTGCGAGTTTTGCCATCGGTGATGGAGACAATCGAGCCATCAATTTTCCTTTCCGACTACCCTCGGAAACTTGTATGGCAGCCAAATAGCGATGAGTACAAGTAAAAGATGAAGGGGGGTATTGAGGTTGCTCCTTTGGAGGAGTAACTAGCCTGCCACACCTCTTTTGGAGTAACTGCGAAGTTACTCGGTGTTATCGTGGTTACTTGGAGCGACAGTTCGATTGCGCAAAAGAGAAATCAGATTTTGGTTGACTCAGCCAGCGTTTCGAACTGCGTGCAGGTATTCGATTAGATGTACAATCGATGTACAAGCGTCACCTTCAGAAATCTTCGCAAAGCGTCACATTCAGAACACTTCGCAAAATTTCCGACAGACACACGTGATGCGAGCTAACGACCGCCCAGTCAGCATGTGCGTACACAAACCACTACACCGCACCACGCTACGGCACCGTCTGAAATGAAACAGACTAGTGTAAGCACCGATGGGTTGTTTGCACACGGCGCGGACATTCCCGCAGTCGCTCTAAAAAAAAAAGGGTACGCTTTACTCTACACGGAGGAAAGCGCCCCTCCTTGCTGTGCCGAGTGAAATATTTTGCACACATTTCGTCTTTTGGAGGAGCCAAGAGCCATTTTCGGGATAACAGCGCAGTTCCTCCGCAAAACTTTTAAGAGTGATACCAACCGAAATTTCACAGCGCGGCTTGATTTGAATAAACCGCATGAAGTCAATTCAATAGCCTTACAGCAGTGCATATGACAGATTTCTCTGGAAGTACATTTGACGGACAGAGAGAATAAACATTCACCAAAACGGCCTGTCCGCTCCCGACTGCGAGGTCTCTTCAGTCTGCAGGAGCAGTGAGGCCTTCTCTGCCTTCCAGCTATACCAATTTACGCTGGTTAGTCGGTTCGGAGCTCGCTGTCACCGCTTCTACCATTTGTCATGTGCACGCTATTCGAGACGAGTGTGCGTGGTATAGAGCGATGCGCGTTCTTCGCTGTGCGGGCATTTTGATGAATATAATGTGGAGCGTATCGCTCAGTACAGGTTTAAATGTCAATGCGTTGCGATTCTCCGTCGTATTAGAATCTTATTTCGAAGTTACGAAAATAAATAAATGAATAAATGCAGGCGGCTTTATTTCACCACTCTTTTCCCCCTCGTTGTGCTTTAGCCTCTTCATAACCACACAGGAACACTAAAAAAAGAAACGTGTTTGTGGTGTTGGGTTGCCTTTACTGGAATACAGGGTGGCGAAAGCACAACGTGCTAGAAGTGGTGCCGAAACACTGTAAAGCATATTTGCGTGCTATATTTCTGTAACTTTCTAAATGGCTCTGTTACTAGCCACTTTTCGCGTGCGTGGTGGACCTGCTGGGGTGGTAGCGTGTTTTGCTACAACCAATGAATAAAGTTGTGTGTACATACATACAATGCTCAGGTTTCTAAAACTCTTTGTATTTTCTACTCACTGTTGCGCCTTTGGGTAGCGTGGTGCGGACTCGGGCCATCCGAGTCCCCGGAGAGGACGAGTAGAGAAGCCGGAGAAGGAGAAAAAAAATGTTTATATACAGTATTTACATGGTAGCGTGGTACAACATGAAAAGAGAATCACCCACGAGCGCCTCTGCGCTAGCGTTTTTATACATCGTCCGCCTTCCCAAGATCCCTTGCAAAGAAAATTTATGCGCAGGATACTCCAATGAGATCGTCGTCTTCCTCTCCGTCCCCGAAGAGGGAAAGCCAAACACCGCCTCCCTCTGAACCTAGGAAAGGGGGCAAGACATGCCCAGTTCGCTGTTTGGTGAGGGAGACCCCACGCGCCAGCGTGGCACCACAGTGAGATGACGTGGAATCCCATGCGCAAAGTCGCTCCCTGATGCAGCCAGGTTGACTCAAGCAAGGCAGAATACCCCGTACAGCTGCTGGGTCGACGCTGCTTCGGAGTGTTGCTCTCGGCGGCTGACAAAAGCTTGGCCAACGACTTTTGTGTCAAGAGGAGCCGGCGACGTGGTTTTTCCAGATTGTCCGCGTCCGTCGCCGTCCCGGTGCAGGGTTGACTCATCAACAGCTGCCAGGTGCCAGCAGGCCGCGAAGACCACGTGGAACTTGGGCGAGGCACAACAGCACCCCCGCCGCCAGATGATACATCGGGAGGTCGAGTTGTTCCATGCAGCTCGGCCGGGTCGATGTCGGCGACGTTCCGGCAAGGCTCTTGCTTTCTCGAAGGGCCTGGTCAAACTGGAATGCTCCAAGAGCTGGCCTCTGCGCCCCGCTTCGGTGAAAAGTGGGTGACAAGCTCCAAGAAACGACCTTTGTCAGCCACACACAATGCGACAAGCACCGCGTGCACGCCACTCTCATCGCCAGGCCTCCGATTTTACAAAGCAAACATCTTATCTTAATAACTTAAGCTCAAGGAAACAATGTGCATACCAATCGGGACAAGTGTCCAGTAACTCTTTCATACGTAACTCCATTTGGAATCGAGATAACATTATAATCAAGCTAAACAAGCAAACTGTAGAGCTCGGGACAACGAGGGAGTCAGTGAAAAATTTCTCTACGCCCTCACTGTAACACATTGAAAAAAAAAAGTACACATAAACTAGGTAAAGGTAAACAAAAAAATCAAACAAACCTTCCGCGTCTTTTGACGAGTCAAAACGCTCGACTTAGGGCGTCTGCATTTGTATGAAGGCCACCTCTCTTGTAGCGCACCTCGAAATTGTGCTGCTGCAGTGCTATGCTCCATCTGAGCAAACGACCATTCTTAGGTGACATTTGGTGTAACCAGGTTAGTGGAGAGTGATCAGTTTCTATAATAAACTTAGAGCCAGCAACATAGCAGCCTAGTTTTTGTACGGCCCAAACAATGCAAGCACATTCTTTTTCCGAAGTGCTATAAGCCTCTTCCCTGCTGCTCAATTTGCGACTCAAATACAAAACCGGCCGCTCCTCTCCACTCTGGTCCGTCTGACATAGCACTGCTCCTAAACCGCGTTCGCTTGCATCACACTGAATAGTGAAAGGTTTTGCAAAATCCGGTGCCCTCAAGACGGGTTTCTCACTCAATGCGTGCTTCAGCTTCTGAAAAGCGTCTTCCTTTTTAGAGTCCCATTGAATGTTCACAGGTTCGGTCTTGCGTAAACTATCTGTCAAAGGGCTGGCAATCTCGGAGTAATTCGGGACGTAATGCTGATAGTAACCTGTGAGGCCGAGGAATGCTCTCATCTCGGTCTTAGTGCTGGGACGACGATAACCGACCACCGCGGCTACCTTGAGTTCGGACGGTCGACGACGCCCATTTCCTACAATGTGCCCTAAATAGCTTACTTCAGCACAGCCCAAATGACATTTCTCTCTCTTTACCGTAAGACCTGCATTTTTGACCCGTTCCAAAACCATCCGAAGGTGTTCAACATGGTCTTCCCATTTGTCCGAAAATATCGCCACATCGTCTAGGTAAGGCAGCGCAAATTTCTCGAGCCCGTGGAGAACCTTATCCATCAGGCGGCTGAAACAATACGGCGCGTTCTTGAGCCCAAAGCTCATCATCAAAGGACGAAAAGTGCCCAGGGGTGAGATAAAAGCAGCGTATCGACTCGCGCGCTCTGTCAAAGGGACCTGCCAATACCCCCTAACAAGGTCTAACGTAGAAATGTATTTCGCCTTAGACACTGTCTCTACCCTCTCTTCAATGTTAGGAATAGGGTAAGTCTGGTCGACTGTTACAGAGTTCAGGCGGCGATAGTCCACGCATGGCCTTGGATCACGGCCCGGAATCTCAACCAAAATCAAAGGCGAGGTGAAATCACTGTCTGCTTCGATGATAACACCTAGGTCGATCATGCGGCGAATTTCGGCCTCTAGTATCTCTCTCTGTCTAGGTGACACCCGATACGGCTTACAGCTGATCGGCTTGTTAACCGTCAGCTCAATGTCGTGCTTAATCACATCCGTTTTGCCTGGCTTCTCGGAGAAAACGGTAGCGAATTCCTGTACTAAAAGCTCTAAATCTTCCTCTTGAGCCTTACTTAGGGTGTTCCCTGTGTCTACCCTATCGGACAATGTGCTGCTGACCGTGCCATCGGAAAGACAAAGGATTTCCGCGCCCTCATCCTCAGGAACATTGAGTGCAAGGTTTACTACTGCTTTTCGTCGCATGTAGGGTTTCATTAGGTTACTGTGATACACTTTGGGGCATTTCCGGCCCCACTTTACCTCGTAGTTGGTGTCTGAAAGCACTGACAACACTGTCGCTGGTCCCTCCCATTGTACGTCCAGCTTGTTTTTTCTTGAAGGGCACAACAGCATCACCTCATCGCCCACTCTAAAGACTCGCTTTCGAGCTGACTTATCGTAACGGGCCTTGGAAAGCGCCTGTGCTGCGCGCATGTTGCTCTCCACCACTTCGCGTGTAGTCCCCAGTCGCCCCAATAAATCCAGTACATAGGAAACCACATTAGGGTCCTCCCCATATCCAGTCCATGACTCTCGTATTAAGTGCAGCGGACCTCTCAAGTTCCTGCCGTAGACAAGTTCAGCCGGACTAAAACCCGTACTCTCGTGTGGGGCCGACCTCAGAGAAAACATCGCAGCTGGTATACACCCCTCCCAGTCACTTTTATGCTCAAAGCACAAAGCTCGCAAAACGCGTTTCATGACCGAGTGCATGCGTTCCACAGGGTTCGACTGTGGATGGTGAATAGAGCTATGCGCGATTTTTATCCCGCAGCGTTCTAGGAATGTAGTCGTAAGGCAGCTTGTGAACACACTTCCGTTGTCACACTGTATCTCCGAGGGAAAACCCACCCGAGAAAAAATAGACAACAATGCGTCCACCACGCATACTGAACTCAACTCTTTCAGTGCGATTGCCTCCGGGAACTTGGTGGCAACGCACAGCGCGGTCAGGACGTACCGATATCCTGATTTAGATGGAGGCAGAGGCCCCACGATGTCAATCACGAGCCGACGGAAGGGTTCTGTGACTATTGGCACTAGTTTCATTGGTGCCTTCCATTTGTCTGTTGATTTTCCTATCCGCTGACAAGTGTCGCATCCACGGACAAACATCTCTACATCCTTCCAGCACCCGGGCCAGTAGAACTCCTGAGCCAGCTTAGCTTTCGTTTTCTTTATACCTAAGTGGCCCGCCCAGGCGTTGCTGTGGGCCAGGTCGAGAATGTTCCGCCGGTATTTTAGTGGAACTACCACTTGGTTGTAGACCCGCCCTTTAGCGTTCTCATACCTGCGATGCAACACCTCGTTTTGGGTGTAGAACGAAACGTTCTTCCTAGAGTTACCTTCCTTATGTATGGCATCTAGCAGCATAGAGAGTGCGAGATCCGCCTTTTGATCGACCACTAGCGTTGCACGGTCGGTTCTGGCTAGCTGACACCAACTGGTGGACGCGGGTGTTAACACCGAGCCTGTCACCAAGTCCTCGTTTTCGGGCGTTAGAGATATTTCCTCGCTGTTGTCGACCATAGCCCCAGTTTCCGTCTCGACAACTCGCATGGCAGACTCATTTTCCGTCGCAACTACCTCAGGTTTTCCTACACTGCCCTCGGACGTCTGTTCCCCAGAGGGTGAGCTGCTCAGCTGTTGCGTCAGCTCGCGCGCCTTCGAACGGGTAAGGGCCATGCAAGCTATTTCGGTGGCAAATGATTCTCCACGTGTTTTTAACATTTCCTCAGACTTATTTGAAAATAGGTAAGGGAAGTGCTCCGGAAGGTTGGCTGAAATTGCTGCTTCCGTACACAATTGGCCGAAAGGGCCCTCGATTACAACCCTCGCTATCGGTAGGCAGACGCTTTGCTTTTCTGCCACTTGCCGAATCCAGGCACACTCTCCTATATAGTCTTCGGAAGATACGCAACTTGGATGCGCTACATCCATTGTGGCCGCCGAGTCCCTCAATACCCTACACATTCGGCCGTTCACTGAGAGTGTCCTCATGTAAGGCTTCAACAGCTTTAAGCTATCCTCTGACTCCTGAATTGTGGCAAATGCCATGTGCCTCTTACAGCTCCTGGCCATGTGGCCCTTTTCTCCGCAGCTGTAGCAAACAACTGGCTTCCGCGCTTCTAACGCATGCGCTATGTCACCAGGCGCCTTTGAACCTGATGAAGGTGCCGCCTTAGTCCCCTCACTGTCCTTTCCCTGCTGATTGTCTAATAACTTGGAATTTTCGGGTTTCCAGTTATTTCTTGCAAACCTCTTGCGTCCCTGGTTTCCCGACCAGCTTTCTACCTTTTCATTTTTTTCCGAAGTTCGTGGTGTACTGCGGAGACTACGGCGTGAGCAGTAATCTTCGGCGAGTTCTGCTGCCCTGTTCATGTCTACGTCTTTCATCCTATCCTGCACCCAAAGCCTTACCTCCTCGGGAATTCCCCGGTAAAACTGCTCAAGTACCATCAACTCAATGACCTTGTCATGGTTGCCATAGACTTGCGCGCTTTTGAGCCACTCTTCAAAGTTGGCTCTAATTTGGTAGGCATAGTCTGAATGAGATTCGTTGCCCCTCTTAGAGTGCCTGAACCGCAGGCGGAAAGCCTCTGTCGATAGGCGACATTTTCGTAGCAATGCAGCCTTTACCCTGTCATACACCTCGGAGTCCTCTTTATTCATTCTTGCGATAACATCGGACACTTCGCCTGGTAGTACGCATATCAGTTTTTGTGGCCAAGTCTCCCTACTAAACCCTGCATTTTCGCATGCTCGCTCAAAATGCACGAGGTATAATGCAATGTCGTCACCCGCCTTGAAGGTGTGGATTAGATCCTTTATCTTTGATTCTCCACCCCCTGAATTTTGATTTCCCACGGACATACGAAGCTCCAGTTCTTTCAGACGGATTTCATGTTCTTTATCCTCGCGATCCCTCCTTATTTCCTCCTCTCTTTGTTCACGGGCTAAGCGCTCACGCTCCTCTTTCTTTGCCAAAATGGTTTCTCTGGCCTCAATGGCCTCTTCTAAACTCACTTCCTCTTTTCCCAAGTGCTCCAAAATTTGTTGTTTTCTTTTAACCGAGCCGACCGAAATATTCAGCTCCTGACAAATTTCGAGGAGTTCTTGGACCTTAAACTTCTCCATCTTAGATATGCACACCGTTTCTCTTCTAAGGTAATTTTGCCCACGAGCCACCCAATTCTTGGTCTGCGAATCAAAATTTACCAAAATCACCCTACCACGTTACCGACCATCTGCGCTAACGAGTCTGGCGAAAAGAAGAGCAAACACGCGGCACTCACCACTTCGATGCAGCCGACGCAGGCGAATCCCATAAGCTGCCAGCCACTGTTGCGCCTTTGGGTAGCGTGGTGCGGACTCGGGCCATCCGAGTCCCCGGAGAGGACGAGTAGAGAAGCCGGAGAAGGAGAAAAAAAATGTTTATATACAGTATTTACATGGTAGCGTGGTACAACATGAAAAGAGAATCACCCACGAGCGCCTCTGCGCTAGCGTTTTTATACATCGTCCGCCTTCCCAAGATCCCTTGCAAAGAAAATTTATGCGCAGGATACTCCAATGAGATCGTCGTCTTCCTCTCCGTCCCCGAAGAGGGAAAGCCAAACACCGCCTCCCTCTGAACCTAGGAAAGGGGGCAAGACATGCCCAGTTCGCTGTTTGGTGAGGGAGACCCCACGCGCCAGCGTGGCACCACAGTGAGATGACGTGGAATCCCATGCGCAAAGTCGCTCCCTGATGCAGCCAGGTTGACTCAAGCAAGGCAGAATACCCCGTACAGCTGCTGGGTCGACGCTGCTTCGGAGTGTTGCTCTCGGCGGCTGACAAAAGCTTGGCCAACGACTTTTGTGTCAAGAGGAGCCGGCGACGTGGTTTTTCCAGATTGTCCGCGTCCGTCGCCGTCCCGGTGCAGGGTTGACTCATCAACAGCTGCCAGGTGCCAGCAGGCCGCGAAGACCACGTGGAACTTGGGCGAGGCACAACATCACTGACTGATTGGCTGATAAACTTTCCTACGTGGGCGCTAGTCCGTTGATTGCAAAGCAGTGAATCGTGAGCCAGAGTGAGAACTGAATGTAAGAAAATGAATGAGGGAACTTTACGTGCCGAAACCGCAGCATGATCGCAAGGCGCTTGAGACAGTGACTTCGGAAGCAAAAAAAAAAAAAGGAAATGGCGACAAGGACGTATGTGCAGAGGAAGGGGGCTCAGAAGTCCTGACAATTTAGCTGCACTTCTGGCGCAGCCATGTAAACGAAGGTGGCAAGATAAGGCCCAAAAAAAGACACAGAAAACTGTCTTGTTCCCATTGCGTTGACAGTGTTTAGTGGAACGACATCAAACATGCGGCCTGCATACCACATGCCTCTTTAGTGCTGTTCTTTCTCCTAATGATTCAGCATAGCCTCGACAGAAAAGATGTAACTCTGTATACACCAACAGTTACAGCCCGTCTAAATGTACCTAACATAACCTACCTATACGCAACCTTACCTATTCACAAAGCAGCCTCACGCTAAGGAGTTTTGTAGGAGAAAATTTCAGCCAATCGTGATGCGGGACATATTCCTAGGGAATTAGGCTGACCAATCGGAAAACAGAATTGCGAATTTAGTTAAGTGAATTCAGCCCCTGAATAATTAAGCACGCCTTCATGAAGCGGACCCTTTGTGTTGCCGTTTGACGTAAATGTGTATACGCTGTGCATTTGTTATGAGGACTTGGAAGACGCACCTGTATGGAAGTGCTGGACCGTAGCCGCGACGCTTCCATGCGCAGCCCGCTCCTTCACCGTCCCCCTGATTCGATAAGTGCGGCGGCTTTCCAGTCAGGAACTCTACGTCACACTGAAACGCCGTTCGTGACCTGAAAGTAATAGAGCGCAAAGTTGCGTACAGTCGTTGCGTACCGCTCCGCTCTCAAGTCGTCGGCCACGTGACAAAAAAGCGAGAGCGAACAGGGCATCGTCACGTGTCGCTGTTTTCGGTTGGCTTGTTCTTTCCGCGTGCTCGAGAATGGAAAACTCACGCACTGGAAGGTATAGAAAAACACCCGGACAGCGACTGGATGTTTTCTGTGTGTATTGTATACTGTCGCGAGATGAACCCGCTGCTTTCTAACAGCCATTCCTGCTCTCTAATTCATTCAACATTTTTTTTGTAACCCACTTTTTGAACCGACACGTGTGGTTATCACAGCTGGCAGAGGGATTATTGGAGGGTGCACGTGATGATGCCGTCGGAGCTGTCATATTATTGCTCATCCCGTCGCAGCAAAAAACTGCGCTTTATCCCGATCTGTTTATTTTCCCCTGCCGAAGAAAAAGGGAAGCTTCCAACAACGCGACAACAAGCACAAAACAGCGCAAACTTCATAAATGGTTTCGCCAGTGCTTGCCGTTCTCTGGCAACATTGTGCGTTTACCGGGTACTTGCAAACTTCCCGTTTACTTCATTTCAGTGTGGTTTCCGCCAGCGTTGCTGACCGCGGCTGCTTGTGTTTCTTTTTTTTTTCTCCTGTAGATAGAAATTATTCAGGTGAAGTGCTCGTGACTCCGACAATGCTCAGCCAGTATGCAATCCGCAATTCGAAGCTAACGTGCTATTCCAAGTGAAAACGTTCTGTTTCACGTGAGACGATGGCAGAAAAAAACACCTGGATTGCAGTGATTAGGCGAGAAAATAGCATTCCCACAAAGAACGCGTCGGTTCAATCTTGCCACTTCATCACGAGCAAGTAAAGTTCTACGTGTGCTCTTACGGCACAGAGGCGATGTCCAGACGTTAGTTGAAGGCCCCCAGTTACAGGGAACACTATAGGACACTTTCGTCTTTCGCTGCTGTGGCAGATGGGTGCGCTGACGCCGGGAGTAGGGAAACGCGGTATCTGGATAACGCCGAAAAATCCGCCGTAAAGGTGTTTCTTTTAGTTCAAGCCTTCAGTGATGCGTGCTGTTCATAACAAGTGTGGCAGCTTGGGCTAGTTGGTATGGCATGACGATATAGTTATAGCGCGAGAACAAAACGAGGACACAGAGACTCATGTCCTTCGTCTCCTTCTTGTCTCTGTGTCGTCGTTTTGTTCTCGCGCTATAACTATCGTTCATAACAACACGCGGGACACCGAAGCAGCCACGCTCAACGTGAATCGTAGTGCAGTGTCATTGCACTGCCGATGTTTTGATGCACTTTCATTTGCTTTTCATGAAAGCAGTCTTGGGCAGTAACTAGTTGCTAACGACGCGTTAGAGGTAACTAGATACTTTATTTTATAACTAGATACTTTACTTTTTTATAAAAAAAATTGTCCAACAGCAACATTCATTAAAGACCGATGTGAAATGCTTTTCACTCATTCTAACTTTCTTCTTTGCCGTATCGTTTTTCTTTTTCAACTTTTCACAGTACAGCTCCCCTCGTAAAACAGGGAAAGAAGTCGCCAAGAGGAACATCTTCCGTGCAGAAGACCATATTCGGAGCTTACTTGCAAACTGCGTGTTGTAAATCAATCACGTTGCAACCGAGTTTTCGGGAGGGTCAGGGATGGGGGGGGGGGGTACAAAGATGTTTTCGGTCACTTGAGTTCTCGGTGTCCTGGGGGAGCATTCTTTCTGAGGCTCCGAGCTAATTTTTAACGGGTGGCTAGAAAAAAACCACGCGGAACGGCTTTAGGTCATAAAGTGCTCTAGCGAATCATTTTTTTTTTAAGTTCTTTGCAACTGATTCTCGTAGTGTTACTTCGACTGTACGCAGCTATTAAGGTACAAAAGGACAAACATTCCGCCTTCTATGCATTTGGCATCCTCAGGATACAATGGCAGAAAAAGAAAAAAAAATGAGCGGACATCGATCAGTCCATTAGTCACACATGTTTTTCGAAACGTTTGTTCTTGATTTCGAGTAAGATGTCTTAACACCTGATTTTTGCCGGCTCATTCAGTTTTCTTTTTGCCCTTGGAGGTTACACATGTCACTCGAAATTTTCAAATTTTGCTCGTGTGGGTGTGTAGACGTACACGTGCAAACACATGCACGAGGATATGTAATAAGTAACCACCTTCCTTCCCCCACCCAAAGAAGTTTCTCTCTACGTGGTCCAGCTTTTTACTCAAGTCCATTTATTAATGTCAGCTAGAGTATGAGCAGTCACTACTCGTTTCTAGATCCATTCTCCTTTCTTCACATTCCTTGACGCTACGCCTACCATTTCCGTTACGATAAGATCGCGCAACCGTGCGATATCGCACGGTGACGCCACCTATATACCGGACGAAAGGATCCGTGACGGATGCGGAGATCACGTCGTCGCGGGACTCTTCGCGGCGCAATATTTCATGAGAACTGTACCCGTCACGTGCGATACCCGACCGCTTCTTGATAGACTTCCAGGATGTGCGACACGCGAGCGCTGTCGCCTATTAGTGCTCGCGTGCCTTGCTGAATGTGACGCGAGTGGTTGCGCGACGCTGTACGTATACTGTGGCGTATACTATAGCCGCAAACGTATACGCTTGGCAACAGGGGCGATACAGGGCAAAGGCGTTTGTCGAGAGAGACATTTGTCATGATGAACGGGGAGAACGTGTGTGATATGAACACGTGGTTCGAAGGCACGTGAGACACGAAGACCGCCTTCCTCAGTTTCCGATAATAATATCTGGGGTCCAAGAACCATGATATGATTGTGAGAGACACCGTATATAGTAGAGGGCTCCGGGAATTTGACCATCTGGTCTTCTTTACACGGGCCCCAAATATTTAACCTCTATCGAAATGCGACCGCCGCGGCCGAAGCCACCATCTTCGGGTCAGCAGCTGAGCTCGTTATATAGCCACTGTTCCACCGAGGCGAACTGTTCAGTTTCTGAAACGAAAACGTGCTTTGAGGTCCGCACTGAATTGTTTTCGGCACAGCCTTTTCACTGCAGTAAAGTTGCTTGGAGCTGTAAGGTTCTGCTTCATTAAAGTGGTTTGTTTCTTTTTAAATCTACTTGCTCTCTTATACCGGGGTCACACGATAACCTTAGGTTGGTATCAGGACCAATCCGGGTCGGGCTTCTGGATCGGAGTCAACTTGTATGTCGTTGCTACACGGTACAGCGTAGCCCGGTACAAGTTTGGCGCCGGCGTCAGCCAAACCGCTACCACAACGCCAGATTGAGATCACCTTGATAACGATTGGCCCTGATCGTGATTAAATGTGACCGTGCAGCAATCCCCGATCCTGATCGAGCCTAATTGCGGATCGGCCCCGTGTGACACTGGCCGGTAATACATACTTTTAACGCTCTTTCGAAAAGAAAAAAAAAAAGTCATTGCGTTCGTACAGTCTTGTATTATAGAATCGGTATCCGTAAACTTGTCAGTGATCCGGAAAACACGGGATCAAATCCCCCCGGCCACCGCAGCAGCATTTCGACGGCGATAGAATGATAAAAGGACGGTGCACTGAAATTTAGGTGGACGTTAAAAAAAACCCGGAAGGTAAAAATTTCCAGAGCCCTTCACTACGATCTCCCTAATAATCGTATTTGGAGCGTAAAAACCCATCAATTATTATTATTATTATTATTATTATTATTATTATTATTATTATTATTATTATTATTATTATTATTATTATTATTATTATTATTATTATTATTATTATTATTATTATTATTATTATTATTATTATTATTATTATTATTATTGCTACTACTACGGTGAAAACTGTTGAATAAGGTATACAGAAGCTGGGGCCAATGTTTCGACAAAAGAGACCTTGTCCTCATCAGGGCAAGACAAAGGTCTCTTGCTGAAATGTCAAATTCAGGTTCTACATTCCCCATTCAAAGATTTCACATCGCCTAAAGCTTCCATCTTCCTCCGAACCTAATGGAAGGTCCCATTTCGGACTATAGCTACTAGCGCCATTTCACGCGAATGCGGGGTATCTGCAGTCCGCTTTTTTTTTTTCCTTTACTCGCGCAGCGTTACTTGATAAAGGCTTGCGACGCTCCACTGCTCGTGTTAAAGAAATATAAAAAAGCGTACTGCAGATACACCGCGTTCGCGTGACATTGTATCTGAGCGAAATCAGCTGAAAGTGAGACGGTGGGAATAGTGAAAAACATGAAGTAAGTTTCGTTTCTCCGCACCCGCTGCCTTCGTCGCAGTGGTGTCGTAGCGTATAGTGCACGTGACGTGCTGCCCTCTCTGTAACTTGTTACGCAATCGAGGGGGAAAAAAAGCGAAGGACACATTAGACTACGCGTGCGCGTCACCGTCGACTGCGGGTAATGTGACGTCTTCGAATGGAGTCACGAGGGTCAGATGAATGGTTCTTCCCCTGCAGTAGATTGCGGTTGGATTCGTTGAATGGTGGTCACGAGTTGTAAGTGGCCCTGATATGCGATTGATTGATTGATGGATGGATGGATTGATTAGTTGATTGATTGATTGATTGATTGATTGATTGATTGATTTGTGAAGTTTAACGTCCCAAAATCACCATATGATTATGAGAGACGCCGTAGTGGCGGGCTCCGTTGGTTTAGACCATGTAGCTGGTGTTCTTTAACGTGCACCCAAATCTGAGCACACATGCCTACGGCATTTTCACCTCCATCGTAAATACAGCCACCGCAGCCGAGATTCTATCTTACGACCTGCGGGTGATCTATGCGACGAGGGGAAGTGGCATTGGTCTCTAACTCGGGTAGGGTACCTTACGTCACACTGGCATTTTGCTTTTTATTTTGTTATTTACAATACATTGGCAGCAACAGAAAAATTCAGGCAGCCAGTACCACAGGCATGTAGCAAGGATCATAATAATTAAAGTCAGCGGTTGGGGGCCGCGAGAACAGATGCCCACAGGTGTTACTTATCAATATGAGAGAAGTAATATGGAAAGTATCTTGCTATTATATTGACAAAAACGTACGTACATTCTGAGACCGATAATTTCATCACTACGGCCCCGCCGCGGTGGTCTCAGTGGCTAAGGTACTCGGCTGCTGACCCGCAGGTCGCGGGATCGAATCCCGGCTGTGGCGGCGGCATTTCCGATGAAGGCGGAAATGTTGTAAGCCCGTGTGCTCAGATTTGGGTGCACGTTAAAGAACCTTAGGTGGTCGAAATTGCTGGAGCCCTCCACTACGGCGTCTCTCAATGATGGTTTTGGGTTTTGGGACGTTAAACACCACATATCAATCAATTTTATCACTATGATAAACCGTCTCTTTCAATCAGCGTGATGTGAAACGTATTTATCCAGTTAAGCTCCTGTCAGCATTTGGAAAACAAAATGAACCTGTGATTTGTGTAATTTGTGTAACTTTTTCACCTCTTCGTTTCCTTTGGGGGGGGGGGGGGTAGGGCGTGATCTTTGGCACCGCA
The DNA here is from genome assembly GCF_043290135.1 of Rhipicephalus microplus. Lineage (NCBI taxonomy): Eukaryota > Metazoa > Arthropoda > Arachnida > Ixodida > Ixodidae > Rhipicephalus > Rhipicephalus microplus. Next base: position 213,163,224 of record NC_134701.1, on the reverse strand, counting down.
TGACCAATATTAGAAGAGTCAATCAAGACAGTACAAATATACAGTCTTCGCGAACGTTACCCTTCGCACTCTGATGCTCGCTGAACTTATTGTCTGCGTACGCACAAAAACTAAGCTGTTGAATGCGAAGGTCGTGGTCGATCACTGTTGCAGTCTGAATCAGACTTATCTGAGCGTCAGCCGGCTGCTTCAGCTGTCATTTTATGCCAAAATGCGCAGAGATCGACACCGTATATAATGTTGCCAAACGTAGTCAAACTGCATCTGATAATAATTCAGCGCACTAGAAGTGTGGGGCCAAGTGCGCGAGTTTACGATGGTGATCGTGAGATTGATTAATTCAATTTGAATGAAAACCTTTATTTAAAAAAAAAAGAGGTCAGCCCTTTAGAGGCTCGACAATACGTGGAGCCCCTATTCCGGGACGCTAGCTTAGCCCTCCGGACTAGGGCCATTTGGACCTTAAAGTCCTAGCAACTGAACAGGGTCGCCTCTCACTCCATTCGGGTTGGGTTAAGCTTGAGGGGAAGAGCTGAGTTGAGTTGGCAAGCCCAAACGAGAAGTGGTTATAAGAGGGAAAAGAAGAGAAAAGTGAGCCTCCTAACTGCCTGCATCAGGGTGCGACACCTCAACAGTAGCTCACAAGGAATGGGGTGAGGAAGGATTAAAAGGGTACGTGTATATATATATATATATATATATATATATATATATATATATATATATATATATATATATATATATATATATATGGAGAGAGAGAGAGAGAGAGAGAGAGAGAGATGCACTAGGACAACGAGCGAGGACGTATGAGGGATAGGAGAGATAGGAAAGATGGAAACACGGTCACAGGAGTCTGAGGACGGGGCACCACTTGCGGGAGCTTTTGTCGGCGTCAGGAGATGGCGTAGGGCAAGTCCAGTAGGTCAGAGCTACGCTGTCGTCGGAGATCGGCGTCAGGAGATGACCTATAGGGCCAGCCGAGTCAGCCAGAGCTACGCTGACGTCGGAGATCGTGAGGGCACAACCGGTCGGCCCGGAATCCAGCCCAAACGATGTGGCAGGTGTCAGCCACCTCGCCACAGCTTAGGACTTGCCAGTGAACGCTGCCAATGAGTGGATCTCGCACTGGACAGTCGGCCCTATCACTAGCCTGAGCTGGCTCGGGGGGAGCCGCGCTCCCGATCGAGTGTGCGGCTACTCAAGGCTCGTGTTCTGGATCCCGTGTTCACCCAAAGTCGGCGTGTTCCAGTGCGCTCGAGCCGTGTCCAGTGCTTCTACTGTGCTGGACAATGTTCCGTGCCATTCCAGCTGCGGGCCTCCATCGTGATTTGGCTGAACATGTTATTTGTATCGAAATGCTTGGAACATGACGAGAAACGAAGTAAGTTAGATGAGCACCAACTACGAACTGTTTATTAGCAGAAAGTGCAGCAAGCCATGTAAACTTTCGAGCATGCGCAGATACGTAAAGTGATGTCATAGATGTCAACGGAAAGCTGTGTATTAATAAAGTATAACTCAGATTCATATATAGTATAACTGATGTGTCACTGACACAGGCGGACCCTTTCCCTGTAACGTAAAACGTTTCTAATAACTCCCTCGCCGTTTGATCCCTGCTATTGCTTATTATCTCAACTTGCTCAAAACCTGGCACACATGATCATCACTTAACATGTGTCGTAATATGTGCACCGTCTGTTTTCTTTTTTTTTACATGCATGCTCCCTCAGGCGGTTATTATAGCACCGTTCCGTTTGTCCAATATAGGACTTGCCACAGCAACCCGCCGCGGTGGTCTAGTGGCTAAGGTACTCGGCTGCTCACCCACAGGTCGAGGGTTCCAATCCCGGCTGCAGCGGCTGCGTTTCCGATGGAGGCGGCAATGTCGTAGGCCCATGTGCTCAGATTTGGGTGCACGTTAAAGAACCCCAGGTGGTGAAAATTTCTGGAGCCCTCCCCTACGGCGTCTCTCATAATCATATGGTGGTTTTGGGACGCTAAACCCCACAAATCAATCAATCAATCAGGACTTGCCACAGCCCAGGGAAATCTCGTAGACGGCATCTGTCACAGAACGAGCGCTCAAAAAGGGCGCGCCGCCAAATTCTCGCGACGAAACGCCGTGTGACGCCGCGAAGTCGACGAAAAAAAAGAAAACAAACATCTAAAGACTCCACGGGCGTGCGACTCTCTCCATCGGAAGCGTGGGTTCGCCGACGAACCTCCTCTCATCGGCGCCCGAGCAAGCACGGGAACTTTCTAGATGGAAAGGGGCGTGGTGATGCCGGGTTGAGTCATCCGTCGCGGACGGCCCTCGTACCGTCTCGCGCTTTCCCCCAGCCTTCGCTGCGCATCGCGCCGATGAAATGATGAGAACTTTCTGGAATCTCGCGCGGAAGGTATTTAATCGAGCAGCGGAGATGGGACAGCAGGATAACAAGAAAGTATGCGCCAGAGAGCGTAGGGTGTACCGCCTTGTGGGCGAAGCCTTTTGTCTTCCGGGACAAGGGAGGAGAAGATGGAAGTTAGCGCCAGAGTGCGTAGGGATTCCGCCATGTAGTCGGCGAAGGTTTTGTCCGCAGAGACAAAGCAGGAGAAGAAGATGATTTCCACCTGACGGGTGACGACTCGAGCTACAGGCAAGAGTGTTTGTCTACCGCTATCGAGCGAAGACGTGTGGCAACAGCTGCGTGTGTGGCCAATGGGCCAAAAGCTTGGAGAGTGGCCAATTGAAGACGCGAGATTTCCTGGAAGAGAAACTTCGGGGACAGCGGAACGACAGAGGTTTCCTGGAAGAGAAACTTCGGGGGCAGCGGAACGACAACAACGCTGGACTTTGAGTGAGTGATTCTCGGAAGAGTATCATCCAGACTTTTGTTCCAAGAAATTTGGACTGAATAGGTTTTCTATCTCTTTAGTCCTTAAGTGTCTTGGTTGTTCAATGCATGCGACTGCATTGTAGTGCGTATTGTTGTCTGTGTCCGTTGTTTCGAGTGCGGCTGATTGCACTGTGTAGTACGTTGTTTGATTGGTGACATATTGTACTCAACTATGGTGGAGTGTGCATACTTGTGTATTGTTTTGATCTGCCAGTATTGAGAATATAATCTTGTTTTGTTTATCAACTCTCGGCTCTGACTTGTTCTTTGGGCCACAGCCGGCGTCCGCTGGCGCGCTAAAAAGGACCACTTCTAAATTGTCCACGCTTTCGTAGTGTGGTTCGGGGGGCCGATACTTCGGCCCTTGGAATTAGCCCGGCGATCGCCTCCCGAATTAATGGGACCTGTGACAGCATCTCGGTCTGTCGTGACGCATGCCTGGACCAACGGTGTAGCCGCGTTGCCGAGTGGCCCGACATGCCGTGTGTGTGCCACACCTTCGCTCCAACTGACGCTCACCGCAAAATAAGTTGTGTCCAGTTAAAAAACATAGAATGGAAGCTGTTCAAGTGTGTATGTCTGTGTTTCCGTTACGCCATCTTTGTTCCTGCGTTTCCGTTACGCCATCCTTGTGTCTAAAAGCCTGAACCCACATAATCATCGCACTGCACCATATGTCCTTGTGTTACTATTCGAGCATAAACGGAAGCTTGTAGCTAATGAAAAGTATCAACAGTGGACGGTGACAGTGTCGACTGCAACGCTCTCGACTGCATATGCAAGTGGAATTATCAGCCTGTACATGCAGATGCCGTATACTGAAGGCCCAACCACATGCACGTGATTTTCGAGCGACAACGACCAACGACAGCGGCGAGCGACATGGTCTGCTGTTGCCGACGCCCATCCGTCGCCGCCGCTTGTGACGTCACGCGTTTCTGGAATACTAGAAAAGGTCGCTTGTCGCCCGGAAGCCAGCGTGACGATTTCCGGCAAGATGGCTTCACCCATGGCTGCGCCCCTGGTCCTCGCTTCGGTTGAAATTTGCTCTCCATGCTTGCCATCCACGCGCACTTCGAGAAGGAATGCAAGGTATCCACCACCTTTTTTACATTCGCTCTTCACGTGGATAGTGAGACAACGGCCGTATTTTGTCGTAAACCTTGCTATCGAATGTATCTTTAGATGTTTAAATGGTAGCTTGTGACAATTGTGGCCGCCTGCTGCAATGTGAAATTGTCATGCGAAGTGCGTTCTGGACACCCTGTCGTGTTTAAACCAAATATTGCGGGAAAAAAAGAAGGTCATGAAACGCTTTTGTGGTTTCCTTATGCCACACAAGACAGTAACAACTTTGGCTTGTTGTCATCGATCTACTTTTAAACTGTTTTTCTCAATTCATAGATATGCACGTGATAGTTTTCAATCTAGCAGCAATGACATTTTGTCGCCGACATGTGGTTGCAGCCGTCGCGACGCGACGGAGCAAGTTTGTCACTGTCGCTATCACTCGAAAATCGCGTGCATGCGCTTGGGCCTTAACTCGGCGCTCTTTCTGTTCACTGTTTTTCCTTCCTGGAGTTCTTATCTTTCTGCACGTTATTCGTGAAAGTATATGCACTTAAAGCCCAATTTGATGATTCGGGCACAGAGTTGTATTGCGAGTGTCCAGTTGACGAGTTGTATTGCGCTTATATTTAGGCATACCGAGGATTTTGTGGATTGTATGCTCCGATGCTTCAAACCACAGATTTAGAGGGAAAAAAAAACATAGACGCCGTGTTTCAGGCACAACCTAAATTATACAAGCAAAAATAAATGTTAAAGAATGTATAAGGTGGTTAACCAGTCCAGGATAATCAATTTTTTACCTTACACGTGGGAATGGAAAGGGGAAAATTTAAAGAGAGAGAAAAAAAAGTACAAAGAAAGATTGCACAGCACACCCATAAACACGCAGTCAGTCACAGTCTATCACTCTGGTGTGGTAACCGGCATTGTCATTGCCATCTAGGAGGAGGAGGAGGAAGAAAATCTTTAAAGAAAACTTCGGGTTGTGCTGCACGAACACGCGACAATCAGCGCTGTGCCTGAGGCCCTGACGCGCTCGGTCGTTGTTCTTTGCGCCGTTTCCCTGACCTGAATATTTCGACGATTTCGCCCAATTTACTGCTATTCTAAAACGCAACCAAGGAATCGGTAACGCCATGGTTCCCGGACCTGATCCGGTCGCATTTTGCGCGCGTCTTCCGTCGTGGCTGGTTGGAGCGGGTCATCGCTCCCTCGAGGAAGTTGACGACCCAAGCAGCTGTGCATCGCCCTCGCCCGACGACCTGGCCCGCTGAGCGCTTGCTTGACGTGACAACCGAAGCGCAGCATGCCCTCAACCAGATGCACTTCACTTTGACGAGACAAAACTCGGGTAAAGTAGAATGCTGTGGGAAACTTCAAGTTTACACAGTACACAGATGGGCTGCAGCTTTTTTTCTGCCATCTTTACCATACGCCCCGTTGTTGTGCTGTTTGTTTTGTTAATAATAATAATTGTTGGGCTTTAATGTCCCAAAAGCGTTATATGATTATGAGAGACACCGCAGTGGAGGGCGCCAGAAATTCTGACCACCTAGGGTTCTTCAAAGTGCACCAAAGGCTCTTACTCACAAACCTTAAGTTCATTTATACTTTCTACGTGCGTTATAAGGGCATAGAAACGGTAACATGGTAAAAAATAACAACAATATTGGTTCGTGCTTACTGACTTACTTTGTTCATCTAGCGCAATAAAGGCTTGAAACCGATAAAGAAAACTTGAAGTAAGATTGAGGTTGGTTAGTGAATACGAGACCTAAATCTAAGTTTACAGGTCTCAAGCACTTTCTCCTCCAGCGAAAACGCGGCCGGGATTTGATCTTGCGACCTTTAGGTCAGCAGTCGACCGTAACCACCGTGGCGGGTGCAAGTCCTGCATTTCTGGAAGCCACTCTTTGCAAGCCTTTTAAATGCGAAGCATTTATTAGCGAACTTCAGTGACATTGAGCGTATCTATCTATCTATCTATCTATCTATCTATCTATCTATCTATCTATCTATCTATCTATCTATCTATCTATCTATCTATCTATCTATCTATCTATCTATCTATCTATCTATCTATCTATCTAGCCGCCTACGACTTTTAGCTCTCCTGGCCGTTTCAATGACGGTATCAATACCAAACTTGGTATGGCACAACATGACTGTATGATGAACATATTTGACTAGTCATAACATGAAAATCATGACATGTATGTCATGAATTTCATGATTCACATTTCATGGCCCTGCAGCTCTTGCGGTGGTTTCGTTAACGAGATATGTTGCAAAACTGGTATGGTGTGGCATGATTGCATGGCGAACCCAAGCGACAGAACCTAACATGAAAATCTGGACATGGTGTCATGTAACAACATGACTACATGCCACGCTCATGACTACATGCTCGCTAGCTTCACTTATACGAAATTTGGTATTACGGGACGTGAATGAATGACGAAGGTATGATGCTGGTGCAAACATGATAAACATGAGATGCGCCTCATGTAAAAACATGACTACGTGCTACGCTCATGATGATCGTTTCGCTAGCTTCAAATGTACCAAACTCGGTATAACGCGACGTGAACGGACGACATAGATAAACGACACATCCTAATCACGATATGCGTCTCATGTAGCAACATGAATACATGTCACACTGATGATGCGCTCGCGGCTGTTTGGGTAGCTTCCCATATGCCAAATTTGGTATTACATGACGCCAATGGATGACGAAGGTATGTGACTGGTGCAAACATGATAATCATGAGATACGCGTCATGTGAGAACATGGCTACATGCTACAGTCAATGCGCCAGTACATTTCGACTTGATGCGGTGCGCGTGCTCGCCGGCGTTCATTTCGTCGAGTAACGCCTGCATGCGTTGCCACGCCAGGCGCCGGTCCTGTCGTATACTAGCAGGCATGTGCCGCACTCCGTTGCTTTGACGCATGCGCGTTTCAACCCGTCCAGCGTCCCTCCGTCATGAAAAGAGTGAGATGCAGTGTTGTCTTGGTAAAATGGCGTGAATTGCAGCATGTGGCATTTCGTGCCGGTTACCGTCGGGCCACGCCGACGGACGCTGGTCGCGCCTGCCGTCAAACTATAGAGTGCTCGCGTATTGCTAGCGTATCGTCGCTCCACCCAGCTTGCGCGTGCCAACGTTACGTCGGAGAATATTGGGTTCTTGAATCATAATGTGCTCGCGGCCGTTTTACTAGCTACTCACATACCAAATTTGGTGTTACGTGACGTCAATGGATGGCAAAATATATGACTAGTGCAAACATGGTAATCCAGACACGCGTGTCATGTAAGAACATGACAACATACCACACTTATAGCGTGCTCGCGGCAATTTCGCAAGATCCACATATAATAAACTTGGTATCACGTGACGTCAATAGATGACAAATGTAAACGACACATCCAAACATGACAATAATGACACGGAAGTCATGTATGACATCATTTGCCTCCACCTCGTAGCGTTGTGCTGATTTTAAAGTGACATATCAACATTTCTCATTTATGCTTCGCATATCATCGATTCCCACTGTACGTGGGATCTGACAATTTTTTTTTTATTTCGCGGATTACCGACAACCGCAGAGGAACCGGCCTTGGTTGTTTTGCGACTGTGTGCGTGGTGATATGCGTGTATCACTTTTCTCTTTTCTCCTTGCCTGGTCTATTCTTTTTCTCTCCCCTCACGTATATGGTAGCAAACCAGAGTCCTATTCTGGTTAATTAACTCCCTGCCTTTCCTTTGTCTTTCTCTCTATATCTTTCTCTGCCTGTCGGTTTTTCACTTCGGGCATTTCGTTCTCGAAAAAATTCGAAAGCTTGGCCTCTGACACAGACTCTTGTATTCTGCTAATTTGCGTACATTACGCCTTGTTTGTATACAATCTGACGACGAAAGCGCCTAGTTGTTGCGCATTGTGTGAAACAGCGTGACCATAAGGGCATCGAAAAAGTTGCCACTCTTCTGCGAGCAACTGCGCCCTATCTCCAGGAGCGTCACATTTTGCACTATCGTCTCTCTCGTCGAGGTCAAAGTGCATCGCTCAAGATACGTAGGTAAGTCGGCTGCTGCCACATTTGGACACATTCAAAAGCGTTGCTATCGTAGTTGAATAAATTTTCATAAAAGCGCAGGTATATTGTAGGTTTCGTTACTAAATATAATATTAAACGATACACTACCACATTACGATACTTTCAAACAATGCGTGTCGGAGAAGATATGAAAAACCACAAATCATTTTCATTTTTTATTTCATTTTATTATACTGTCAGCCCCATTTGGGCTATAACAGGGGTGGAAAAAAACCAATATACATACAAAAAAAATAGGTACTCCTTATACAACTTCTAATATACATAACAATGAATGACAAGAAATAGCCAAAGCACTCTGCTCTTGAGGACATAGAATAAGCAAAATTTAAACTATACATCTTTATCGTCGACATCCTTTAGGCCCTTCAAGAAAGAAGGTACACATTCCGATAAGACAGTGGAATTCGGCAGCCTGTTCCACTCACTGATCGCCCGCGGAAAGAAACTGAACTTAAAACAATCGTTGTGTGATCTGGGAGGGGGGATGTACATGTTATGCCGGTGCCTTGACGTTTCCCCAGTTTTTATATACATATACTTCGATTTGTCTATTTTTACTTGTTTTTTAATGATTAAAAAGAGTAATTTAAGTCTTTCATACTCTGTCCTTTGTTCTAGTGGTTCAAGGTGGGCCAGCTTGCAAAGCTGAGTTGGGGAGTGGCAGCGCTGGTATTTGTTAAATATGAAACGTGACGCCAATCTTTGTATTCTATCTAGCTTAGTGCGATTACTTGTTGTGTACGGATCCCATACCACCTTTGCGTACTCCATAATTGGCCGTACGAGAGCCTTGTAAGCCAAGCATTTGATTTCCGAGCTAGCATGGTGCAGATTTCTCCGAAGTCTCGACAACGCTTTGTTAGCCTTAGCACAAACGGAGTCTACATGCAAATTCCATCGTAGATCGGAAGTTATTAATAAACCCAAATATTTGTGTTGTTCTACTCTGCCAAGCTCATGATCGTTTATAGAGTACGTCGTATTTAGAATGCGTTTTTTCCTAGTTACGGTCATCGTTACTGTTTTTGCGGCGTTTAGATTTATCTGCCAAATGGTGCACCAGTTTTGTATTTTTTGGAGGTTTAGATTGAGTAGTGATTGATCGGTTGTGATTTAGTTGTGATCGGTTGTGATTTAGTTGTGATTGATCAGACCTGACTGTTTTATACATTACGCAATCGTCTGCAAAAAACCTTATGGGTACCGTGATATCTTTAGGTAAATCGTTGACAAAAATCAAAAACAGTAGTGGGCCCAAAACACTGCCTTGGGGAACTCCAGAAATAACATTGGCAAGGGCAGATTTTTTCGTGCTGACTTGGACATACTGCTTGCGATTGGAGAAATAGGAGGAAAACCACTGCGTTAGGTTTGGGTTTTTAAAGATAGTGTGTATCATCGAAGGCAATTAAGCAGCAAGTAAGTCAACTACTTCATGCGTAGTTTTTGTCACACTAGTAACGTTATCATATATATATATATATATATATATATATATATATATATATATATATATATATATATATATATATATATATGAGATATAACAGACAGTAATGCCAAGGAATGCACAGGGGAAGTTATTAAAACCAATGGAATGTAAATAAGAAGAAAGAAAAGTGGATGAAAAAATTACCAACTGTGAGCAGGAATCGAACCTACGACCTTCGAATTCCATTCCACTGGTTTTAATAACTTCCCCTGTACATTCCTTGGCATTACTGTCTGTTATATCTCATTAATATTGTGTTAAAACACGGAAAAACGAGCCCTTAGGTATACACTTCTTTCCCTTATATATATATATATATATATATATATATATATATATATATATATATATACATATATATATATATATATATATATATATATATATATATATATATATATATATATATATATATATATATTCGGAAAAATGTCCTCATTGTGTAAACTACAGTGCATATTGGTTTCCAATTGAGCATAATGACGTTCCCATTCAAGAATTATGCAATGATTGCGATGCTGTACATTCTTGCAAACTGTTGTTTATCTTTGTATTTATATATTATATGTACACTTTTACTTCTATGTGAGTTTCCTTCTGTATGCTTCAAATTTCCATCACTTCCGTTTATACAGCAAGCGCTTGTGTTCAAACTGCCGTTACAGCTGGGAGGACCATTTAGAAGTAACGCCTACTGTCCTCTGCTTTTGAGAGTAACTTATTGCGCTTCAATAACAATTAATATTAAGATCATTATTAATTATTTCATTATAAACTCGTGTCACTGGTGAAGCCATGGGGAGGCTGAGGAGGTTAGACCCCATGCCCCCTCAACTTTTTAAAAAAATTCGGCATACGTGTACGCACAAATACAAACGTATGGACATATTTAAAGTAATATTGAACCTCACCCATCTCCCCAATCAGCATTTTCGTCCACGCCACCGATTCATGTGTCATTGTCCATCCTTCAACGGTATACGACATGCTGCGCTCGTCAGATGGTCGGGTGACAGCCCGCTCTCAGAGAAAAATACACCTGCGACCTTGGCCTAGACGCTGCTGTTATGTGCGGAAGGCTACAAAAGCCCTACTGCATGTTCTTACATGTAGTGTGCATGCATTCAGAACAGCATATAGAAGTCGTAAAGATATAGTAGGTACAGGCTACCCCCAGTACCCAACGAAAGCGTAGTACTGCACAGGCGGGGGCGCCGCCAGAAATTTGTTTTCTGGAGGTATGTTCATACGTGTGCTGTAATGTGTGCGCCTCTGTACACGAACACATTATCTAAATAAAAAGTTGGAGCGGTAAGAGGGGAAGGGGGCATGAACTAGAGTTATTGTATATGCTGATCATATATAGTAATTCCACGTTGAACCACCTCCTACCTTCCTCTTGCGGCAACAATGCATACTGCGATATTGTAACCACCTTCTTATGGCCTTCAACACGTGTCTCATCTTTCACTCTTGATTCTACAGAAAGCAGTTCTATACGCTTCCTGTGCTATCTGTTCCTATGAGGTGCTATATGTGTTATCTGTTCCTGTGAAACTTCATCAACTAGAGAATTCATTTGACGTTTAAATTATATAATTTATTCAGAATAGCAGAAATACCGGCAAACCTAAGACTCTGAACACCGAAGCTTGACGCGAGCGACAGGAGGCGGCCCTTCGGGGAACCCAGCGAGAAAAACCGCTCACGTCGTTGAAATCCGTTGACGGATGGCGCTAGTGTGCAGATGCGTGGCGTAATCCTTGATCGGCGCGAGGAGGAGAGGTGGGGTCATGGCTTTATCTGATAGCTTTATCATGCGCACCGTCTTGAAGACGTTATGCCACCCCACTGAGTGAGATGCAAGCTTTCTCGTCTGAGCACACGGTCAGCGTGGCTGTATGAAATGAGCTGACTGCAGCTTGTAAGAGATGGGAAGGAAGATCGCTGATGATGGCATCCCACCGCTGCCACCAGTTGTAAGGGATTGAAGGAAGAAGGAAGCTTGCAGGTTATGGCATCGCATCGCTGTCACCAGTTATTATGGCTCGGAAGAAGGAGGGACGCAGGAGGATACGGAAAACAGAACATGGGTTTATGACATTATTTACACATATTTACAGAAAAGAAAGGTTAGTGGTTTCACAAACCACGAGCGTGGTGGTTGAACGTTACATAGTTCAGAGCGACGTCCAGCACTCTGCGGCGTCGTTTTATGCCCTGTCGGGCTCCTCCTCTCCGAGTCGAACACCAATCACGCACACACAGATGAGGGGGCGAGCATGCACGTCCACGTGAACACTGCACTGTGGTGGCGCCAGCAGGGCTCTTCCTCGTCGTGTGTGTGCCGTTAGTCGAGAGTTCCCACGATCCTGGCCGCATACTTCAAAGGGTCCACCGCACAGCTCGCCCAATTAGCGGGGCGATCTGCGGGGTCCGTCACGGTTTCTTTCAGGAAGACGCCGTCCCTGTTGCCCTCTTTCGTCGTGGCGTCGCGGCGACACGACGTCTCCTCCTCCGGCCAGCAGGGACAATGCCTGGCGGGCATAGGCAGTCGGCCGGTCGGCTACTTTGACTGAGGATTAAAGAAGCGCCGCTCCGCCGTCAGCTCTGTCGCTGGTCACGCCAGCTTTCCCGTTGCCCGATGAGTCGCCGATTCCATTAGTCACCGCTTCTGCTTGAAGGGACGACAAAAGGGTCCGCATTTGAAGGACGGGAACTCGCCTTTGCTTGCTGTTTGGTCTGGATAATTGCTCAAATCTTCGACAGCGTCTGTCAGACTGGGCGCCGAAGAGATTGAGAGCCTTTCCATAGGAGCAGCTTACTCACAACGGCGAATGCCCAGATGAATTTCCAGGCCAAACTTAACAAGCTATAGAGCTGACCAAGCTACGCTATAGTGTATTTGATATTTACGTAAGCGTATGTATTCATGGAGAGAATCTGTGGGATTGGTATGGGAGAGGACGAGAGAAGAGTAAAACATAAAATAGAGGACCAAGAGTGCACTGAAAAATTCAGGAGGCCCAAGCCAGTTGCTGCCAGCCCAGACGGTGATAAGAAAGTAGAGCGATGGTTAAGGAAAAGACAAGGAAGATGGAGGTTTCAGCATGAATAATGGAATATTGAAACCAAGACAAAGAAAAAAACGAAACAAAAAGGCGTTTGTAAGTTAAGACAATTCCAAATTATTAAATAATATTTATTTATTATTATTAAATTATTATTATTATTATTATTATTATTATTATTATTATTATTATTATTATTATTATTATTATTATTATTATTATTATTATTATTATTATTATTATTATTATTATTATTATTATTATTATTATTATTATTATTATTATTATTATTATTATCACGTTTTTTGTGATCCCTTGCGTTAGTAGCCACTGTAATATGACGACTTCGGAAAACATGGCAAGAACAGTCGGTTGTTACACTGATGCATTCCAGTCTATTCACCGAGTTTCGCATGAATGCCAATAATCATGATCTCCGTTCTCTTACTTTCACACGTGCCTCATTTTTTTTTTTTTTTGCGGGTCTGTTTCCGTATCTCACGTCGTTTCCACAGTTGTACTTGCGCGTACAAACTTTCTCATGTAATGTCTCGCCCCCTTTTTTTTCAATATCTTGTGTATTATTCCATAAGTGCGCCGGTACGAATGTTCTTAAGCTGTCCTTGAGTTTCCGTGGGTGGTCTAGTGAGCTTTATATGGATTGCTATTGTGTGCTTGCTTATGTTGCTGCTGTTCTCGGTGATGTTGATGAAAAAATATATGTGAACACGACAGCAGGAGAAAACGAACTGGGCTACCCTGGCATGCAGTTCTCGCCGGAAACGGCACGACTCGCACTGGCTCAAACAGAAGGAAGAACAATTGAAAAGAGACGAGGAAGCAAACAAAATATAAACCAACACTAAGGCGCTCCGGCCACAACAAATGACGTCACACGCATAGCGAGCTGTCAACATAGCGTACAGTTCCGTGGTTGGGAAGCCTGGAAGGCCGAAAATAACGCGGTGGGCGTTTCCCGAATATCCGTAAACAAACACACCGAAAAAAAAAAACGCGCCCTGTGACCCATTTTAGGGCGGCTGTTGCACAAAGCGACACACACTGGAGCTGCGCCAGAGTTCCCATGTGACCAGCGGCTGGGGCGAGCGGCGTCATGCGCTCCTGAAAATTCGAAAAGCTCGCGTCTCGCGAATATCCTTTGGCGCCGCACCGTTTTACTAAGCTATCAGATTAGCGAGCACATCATCCTCATAGGCGTGCGCGCTAGAGAGGACACGAGTGGGGTGCCCCTCTACCCCCTCCTCACCTGAAAGGGGTGCCACGTGTGCCCTCGCACCACCTGTCTCACCTGTCTCGTCATCAATATACTCTCCAGGGTCGTACTAGCGCGGTTACCAGTTCCGCCTATAACAAGCTGATAGGAGTTTTGTTTTTCACTGAGTTTCTTGTGAACTAATTGTCGTGTTCTTTTTGGGTTTTTTTTTTTCTTTTTGAGGGAGTGGAGCTATTTGCATTGTCCTAGCGAGTATATATAGTTCTTTTTTGTGATCATCACGATCCCCAATGTCGATGACTTTGAATGCTTATAGTTGAGAGTCGAAGTCAAACATAACGTTGGGAGAATCAACACGTAACGTTGATTATGTACTGGCAAACGTGAATTCAACCAAACGTTGGCTACCATCGAGACAAAGTTAAAGAGTAACTATGTGCTTTCGTTCGTAGTTGCATGCGAATATTTTCGCTGAACAGAATGACTCAACGGATTTTTCATGCACCCATGCGTATTCTGGCGACACTTTATTTATTATATAAAAATACTTGAATGAAATGAATAATTAAATCACCACTTTTTTTTCGGCCTTATTTGCGAAAGTGGCGCCGCTTTTCTAAGCTTCTTTATGACCATTATTTGATTATGTAGAACAAGCACGACACCCCCTGACCACTGCGGGTTATAGCCTCGCATGCTTCCCACGATAATTGTGGCCAACTTGGAGAACTCTACATGTTTCAACGCGATAGCGTTAAAGAGATCGCGTTTAAAAGAAATTGCGGCGTTGGCGTCATTGGTTATGAACAATCATCTTTGCGTGACTGAAAATTCAGAAGGATGCAAATAAAATGAATGGTAACCAAAAGTTCTGGCTCTGAATGGGAAATCGAACCCGGGTTGTTTGCGTGGTAAGCGGGTGTTCTACCACACAGCCACGGCTTTGCTTGTGAACGCAGTGAAAGTAACTTCCCCTGCTTGGAAATGCAGTGAAAGTAACTTTCGTGCTTTACGAACACACACGTCCTGTATACATGCTTCGCAATATACAACATGAAATATTGCCGCAATAGTGCGTTGTGCAAGCGTACATTGCCATTGGGAGTCATAACATGGGATTAACATGATGACATCATAGTTTAAAGCTAGTCACCCTTCACAAAAAGGCACACACGCTACTGGACCCTTAAGATCACGTAGTGGGTGCATAGCAAGTTCTAAACAATTTTATACACTAAGTACTTGACGTAGGCACTAGGAATAGAATATTGTTATCGTGTTCAACTCTTAAAAGCGAAGTCCAAGCCCCCCCCCCCCCCCCCTAATTTTCATTTCTCGAACAAAGCCGAAGGAGCAGAGGCTGTCTACTACGAGTTGCGAGCCATTTTGCTTTCGTTTTTCGCAACGGCTGCGAAGCGTGCGCTCCATGGCTTCGCATAATCGAACGTTATATGCACGCCTCTGTTCGCTGCTGTCAACTTGACCATGCGTTAGTTCATTATTTATGCGCTGCGTAGGACGTAACTGTACTACCCGAAGGCACCGCGGCATTGGAGATTACAGAGATTGAAGTGGAGATTACGGAGTGTTCGTTACAGAGTTAACACTTTCCTTTAACTGCCTTGACACGCAGCGTAGTTCTAATCATTGAGCTGGGCAATCTTAAATTAAAGTGTCATCGATTAAATACTAAAATTTTGCTTTAAAAAAATTGTTTCTTGCTGTTTATATTAAAAAAAAAGATTAATTAGAAAAAAGTAACTTCGGACGCCATATCAAATGAAAGTGAATTTTGAGAGGGGCCCAAGTTCCTATAGATATTTGTCCCCAAAGTGTGCGACGAAAGTCATTAGCGTACCAGTCGATTGTAGGATATAAGGTTTTATCTAATTATATGGTCCATGATCATTTAACACAGTTCAATGAGCCCTTCAAGGAACCTTCCTTGTGAGTAAACGGCATTTTTAGTGCATGTTCATAGCAAGCAGAGCCTCCGTTGAGAAAACATTCGAGAGAGTAACGTTATGCCACGCGTCGAAATCGTCGAGACGGATTCGATAGCGCACAACAACGACGGACACTAACACGTGCTTCGCTGTTGTGTCTCCAGGATTTTATTTTACGTGTGTGTGCGTGCGCGCTATGCCGCGATCATTCGTCGTCGCACGCGTCTCCGATCGAGCTCATTCAGCAAGATTGAAAGTTCAGCTGTATATACCGGGTGTTTTACTGCACTCCAGAGGCCTAGCCAGAAATTTCGTTCGAGGGGGGTTCGGCCGTACTTTACGTATGTTCGTGAATACGTTTGTGTGTGCGCATGTAAATGCACGCTAGCAAAATTAAAACTTTTCGGAGGGAGGGGGAGTATTTAACCACCTTACCCCGTCAGCTACGCCACTGCTGAACTCTGTATGATTCCGTGTTACCATATTCCGCCATTTGTCGACACTGATTTCTCCAGAGTACAGCTATACAGCCTATCTTATTGTCTTTCGTTGCCACCACTACGGAATTTGACAAGATGGCGAAATTGGACCGTGCCAGAAAAGTATGTTGAGAAACGGCGGACCGATCCCGCCGAAGCCACCACTGTTGAGAAACGGCGGACCGATCCCGCCGAAGCCACCACTGTTGCGAAAGACGGCGACGCCAACACGGCCCCGGAGGCGCCACTGCTTTCAACTCCGCCGGGAAGGTCACCAGCCGTTTGGTAGCGTATGTTTCTCAGCTCGCGACTGCTTCTGCGCAGAGCTGAGGAGACGAGCGGACGAGACGACGGTGAGTTAAACAAGGTTTATGTACAGCATATATACAGAGGCGTTACAATTTCGGCACTGGGGCCGGCAGAGACTCGAAGAGCCGAGCTCCTCTCTCTAACACATAGGTCAGCCTTTCGCCTAGAACCGCTGATCGCGACACGCCGCAGGGCTTCTTTTATTTACACCGGGCCCAACTAAAATGTCCAATCAGAAGCGCCGCTGGTCTTCAGAGCAGGCTCCTCCAATGGGGTTCGCCGCGCGATGCGTCAGGCCACCAGACATGAGGACGCCGGCTCGCTGTCACGTGCGACGCTGACTCAATGCACGTGGGCCACAGATGCGCCGCGCGTGTTCACGCCGTGGAGTTGTTCGCGCCCGGCGGGCTGCGGGCTGGCCTTGACCCAGATTGCCTGTTTC
This sequence comes from Rhipicephalus microplus, assembly GCF_043290135.1. NCBI lineage: Eukaryota > Metazoa > Arthropoda > Arachnida > Ixodida > Ixodidae > Rhipicephalus > Rhipicephalus microplus. The sequence goes on along the minus strand of NC_134701.1, from coordinate 213,146,165 downwards.
AGAGGCACGGACGTTTGACGAGGACTCGCTGGCATAACAGCACCCCCGCCGCCAGACAATGCACCGGAAAGACGAGCTGCTTCCACGGGGCTCGGATGTCAGGTGCGCTCGTTCGCCAGGTCCCTCCAGGTTCGCCTCCAGGGCCATGGGGAGAATACAGCTCCAGACTGTTCCGGGAACACATCCCATCATTGACGACGGATCCCCGCTCCACTGGCTTGTCGCCACAACTTGCTGGCCAACTTCGCTCGTCTCTTCTGACCATTTTCGGTTTCAGCACTTGTCGATGGTTCTGCAACTTGCTAAGAACGGTTCGACAACAGACAACACACGACACAAGCAAGTGCCCTCGGTCACCCGACAGAACACCAGACAAAGTATAGTACAACATATACCTATCTACGTGTTTATCGGAATTTTGTTCCCTCTACATCAAGAGGCACATGTGGGACAAAAGACCCCTAAAATGACAACTCAATTTTTTTCCCACGTACAACAACGTAACGGATTAGAATACCACATAAAGTTGGCCCCTTGAGATCACTCTGAACGAGAGCGCTCAGCCCAGGTCGTGATGAGGTCAAAATTTTGCCCCGAATCGCCAGCGAGAAACCGAAAGGTTGAGAAGTTACTAGCTGGAACGCACTGCTCAATGCACCTGCATTAGCGTTTACCTTTTTTTTTTCTTTAGCGAACGTCAAAGTTGCGCTGTGGAGCAACATGCTCCACTTCAGTAACCGGCCACTTTTAGGCGACGATACCTATGCGGCACCAAGAGCGGCTCACACTTTCGACGTTGCACAGGGGAACAACGATACGGCTTGCTACGGATTGACTCCTCACCGCTTAGCTCGATATCGTGTTCGATCACCCTCATGTTTCCGGGGCAGTCCGAAAACACGTCTTCAAACTCGGAACCAATCTTTCTCAGGTCCTCTTTCTCAGGTCCTCCTTCACTTAAGCTAGGCTCTAGGTTTATCTGCTCCCGGATTACTTTCGATCCCCCTTCGATTACCTCACTAGAACTCAAACTTTCTGCTTCCTCTTCCTCTGAAGCATTCAACAACAGATTTACGATCGCTTGATGTTGAACGTATGGTTTCATCAAGTTGTAAATTTTGTCAGGCCGCCTTCCTAATTTCACTTCATAATTTGTATCGCAAGGCTTCGATAATACTTTGACGGGCCCTTCCCAATCAACCTCAAGCTTGTTCCTTTTGGGTGGCTGCAGCCGCATTACCTGATTATCAACTTCAAAAGCGCGCTTCTTCCCCGATTTCTCGTAGTGCTCCTTCGACAGCACTTTTGCCGCGTTTTTCTGGCTTTCCACGAGCGCTTCAATTTGGCTTTCCACTAGCGCTTCAATCGAGAGATCCTCACTCTGCCCTCGAATGAGCGTCTCTCGATCAACTCTCGGCAGCTCGCTCCAACTTTCCGCTACAGGCGAGAGCGTTGCATCCCTCTCGCTCTGGCTCAAAGGCGCCACGTCGTCTCCCCCAGCGCATACCGCGCCGGCCGCTCCCGCGACGGGCCGCTCGCGTGACTGCTCACATGACTCATGCGGAAAATTTCCTTTCTGGGGTTCCGTCGACCCGCCGACAAGGTCACTTGAGAGTTCACCGCATGGAACCAAGTCAAGCTTCCGCGAAAGCTTTCGCGCTTGCGATCGCGTGGGAGCCATGCACGCTAAGTTGGGGAAGAACGATTTGCCCTGCTCCTTGAGAAGCTGCTCCGAGTTGTTGGAGAAAAGATAAGAAAAACGACCATTCAGCGCGGCAGACACAGCCGCTTCGGTGCAAAGCTTACCGAACGGGCCTTCAATGACAACGGTGGCGATTGGTAAGCGAACACTCTGCTCCTCGGCGACTTGCCTGATCCACGCGCATTCTCCTGTGAAGTCATCCGGAGACACCAATGAAGGATGGACAACGTCCATGGTTGCCGCTGAGTCTCTAAGTGCTCGGCACGTTTTCTCATTGACCCTAATTTCTTGGAGATACGGCTCCAACAACCGCATGTTTTTTTCTGATTCTCGGATCGTTGCGAAGGCAAACTTTTCCTGACAGTTTCTCGCGATGTGTCCTTCCTTTTTGCAGTTGTAGCAGATTAGCGGCTTCCGTTTGTTTTCCGATTCAAATGACTGTGTGGTAGAAACCTCACTCGATCTCTCCGCTTCTGTTTGCCCTTCCCCTACACTGTCCTTCGTAAGAGACGGGTCCTTTTTGAAATTACGGTGCGGAACGGGTTTCCGTTGATCAGGTTTCTTTGAAAATCCCTCTTTTCTTTCATCCTTTTCAACGCGCACTGCCCTGCTATGCAACTTTCGGCGAGTATAATACTCCTCAGCTAACTCTGCTGCCTTGTTTAGCTGTACTTCACCAAGTTTGTCCTGCAGCCAAAGTTTAACATCCTCCTCGATGCAGCGGTAGAATTGCTCCAATGCAACGCATTCCACCACTTTATCGCGGTCGTCATAAACACCTTCGCCCTTGAGCCATTCAATCAAATCGGCTTTAAGACGAAACGCGAAGTCAACGTGTGACTCATTCCCCTTTCTAGCATACCGGAACCTTTGCCTGAAAGCCTCGGGTGACAACTTATAACGTCTCAAGAGCACTTCCTTAACCTCGTCATAGCTCTCAAACGCTTCCCTCGACAAGCAAGTTATCGCGTCGGACACTTCGCCGGGAAGAAGAGCTAGCAGGTTCCGCGCCCAAAGAGACTGCTCCAAAGCATTTCGCTCACAGACGTGTTCAAACTTGACGAGATACTTCGCCATGTCCTCGCCTACTACGAACGGTGGCAGTTGATCCCGAATTCTAATACCGCTGACCTGAATCGTCGGAGAAGCTGCGCTAGGCGCCTGCGAACACTGTAGGATTGCCAATTCTAGTCGTTTCATCTCAAGGCGCTCCTGTCTCTCGGCCTCCTCGCGACGTTCGCGCCTTTCAGCTTCTTCGCGAGCTTCGCGCCTTTCAGCTTGTTCACGTTCGCGAGCTTCGCGCCTTTCAGCTTCTTCGCGAGCTTCGCGCCTTTCAGCTTCTTCACGTTCGCGAGCTTCGCGCCTTTCAGCCTCTTCGCGAGCTTCGCGCCTTTCAGCTTCTTCACGAGCTTCTCGCCTTTCAGCCTCCTCACGTTCGCGAGCTTCTACTTCTCGCCTTTCAGCCTCCTCACGGCGTGCTTTAATATCCACCCAGGCCTCATCGACTTCCTCAGCCGACACTCCCTCATCCTTCATGATATCAAGGATCGCTTGCTTTCGTTTCGCACGGCCCAAAGTAATGCCGAGTTCCTCACAAATTTCGATGAGTTCCCTCACTTTAAGGTTCTCCATCGTTCACACTAGCCTCTTGCTGTTTGCCCCTGTTAAGAATCTACTTGCCGTACCCACTATAAGCCTACTAGCAAGACGCGCAAGCAATTTTTCACCCTCCCGTGTTTACCACCTCCGCATTAACTTTGGTTTCAAAGCACTTCAACTTGGCTTGAAACGATCAAAGCTCACTGCAATGCTTCACACAGCCCTTTCTCTAAACTACTACAACCTGAGCTAGAGTAGTCTGGTGAACTGAGGGGAAAACATCAGGCACTCACCGCATCGATGTCGCTGACGCCGGCCGATCCCGCAGCTGCCAACCACTGTTGAGAAACGGCGGACCGATCCCACCGCTGCCACCACTGTTGAGAAACGGCGGACCGATCCCGCCGAAGCCACCACTGTTGAGAAACGGCGGACCGATCCCGCCGAAGCCACCACTGTTGCGAAAGACGGCGACGCCAACACGGCCCCGGAGGCGCCACTGCTTTCAACTCCGCCGGGAAGGTCACCAGCCGTTTGGTAGCGTATGTTTCTCAGCTCGCGACTGCTTCTGCGCAGAGCTGAGGAGACGAGCGGACGAGACGACGGTGAGTTAAACAAGGTTTATGTACAGCATATATACAGAGGCGTTACAATTTCGGCACTGGGGCCGGCAGAGACTCGAAGAGCCGAGCTCCTCTCTCTAACACATAGGTCAGCCTTTCGCCTAGAACCGCTGATCGCGACACGCCGCAGGGCTTCTTTTATTTACACCGGGCCCAACTAAAATGTCCAATCAGAAGCGCCGCTGGTCTTCAGAGCAGGCTCCTCCAATGGGGTTCGCCGCGCGATGCGTCAGGCCACCAGACATGAGGACGCCGGCTCGCTGTCACGTGCGACGCTGACTCAATGCACGTGGGCCACAGATGCGCCGCGCGTGTTCACGCCGTGGAGTTGTTCGCGCCCGGCGGGCTGCGGGCTGGCCTTGACCCAGATTGCCTGTTTCAGAGGCACGGACGTTTGACGAGGACTCGCTGGCATAACAAGTATAAACCTGAATCTGTTTTATATTCTTTTCTCTTCTTGTTTTGCGATGCCAGTACCCATTAAACAACACCCGATGGTCGAAATTTCTGGAGTCTTCACTACGGCGTCTCTCACAATCGTATCGTGGTTTGAGGACTTAAAACCCCAGATACAATGTTCTCTTCTTGCACGAGTTCACGACGTGTGTTCGTTTTGTACTACGCCGAATTTATCTTTTATTATACTGACTGGTTCTCTCCGCATTATTTCGCGTTTTACCACTCATTTAATTCAACGTTGTCAATATTCATACATGCATGCAGTCGGTTGGTGAACCAGTCATGTACCTGTGACAAATCATTTCTTCGTATTCCTTACATTAATCCATGAGCAGAAAGGAGGCGGCAGGACAGGTGTTCTCAAATGGGGGATCACGAGGCAATTTTTCGAGGTCCAAACAAGCAACCAAACCAACAAAACATTTTTTGGAGGCACACTATCACCTTGTGAGTGTCGTCCCTTCCGAGTCTTGGTGTGCTTATCCCCATAACATTTTGGAACTGCAGTGGATTTGACTTGCGTTTCATTCTTCATGAGATGGCTTTAATGCTTTTGCTGCAGTTTTCTGCGACCTATTCTCACCGGAATACTTTTTCCACGCTCGCATATATGAAGAGCAAGCGTAGCTGGAAACAGGTGGAATGTGGCTGCAGTCCGCACAACTAACATCACGTCGAAATCACGGAGGCGTGATACTTTGGTTTGACCACTATTTGTCTGGGAGAAAAATAAGGCATTTATTTCTGACTGTAAGTTGTACTCATTTGCGACACCTCCTCCCCTATTCTGTCTCACTGCAAAGGGTTCCTCATCACTTTCACCACTACACAAGGGGACCGCAAAACATCCGCGGTTAGAACCATTGTGATAAGATATGCTAAGGAAGTACATTGTTTGTTAGGAATTCCGCCAGTGGGCAATGTGTCGAAACGATAAATTCCTTAACTATAAAGAAAACGCTATTTCCCTGTGTAAAACATTACCTCACTGCGATTCTCTTTTGCATATATGATATATAGTGCAAATGTATAGCTCAGGAAGCAATCTGATTTAGGTAGGTGCAAGCCGCATGTGAACTTCTGTGAGCTATGACCTTACTTCGTAGCACTTGTCATTAGTTCTTACACGGCACTATACATGTGCCTTGTGTAAGGGTGACGTCAAACGTTGCAGGTCAAACATAACGAGACAAAATTAAATCTTCATGACGCATGCAGTGCCACTTGTTACAATGCGAATTTTATTCTATCAGTTATTGCTCGTGCTGCTGTTAAAGATAGCATAAATATTAAACCACGGGCAGCATTGCCATCTGACAAAACGCCAGCTTACAGTATACCTGAGCGTCACACTGAACCGTTATGCGGCCTGTAGATTGTCGGCGTCGGTGTCGTGGACCATATCCTTATCCGCGAAGTACGAGAGAAGACGAGACTGCGTCCTGCTAATGGAGTCTGAAGAATCTGACTTACCGAGCCGATATTCCTCGCGTCGACATCTTCCTTCCTTTTGGGCTCTCGCCGTTGCAATTGACTCACGGATTCCCAACTAGCGCAAGGGCATACAGTAGCACAACTCACGGCGGATCAAGCGATGTCCTCAGCAGACCTGACGGTATGCGGTTGCGGAGTTCCTCGACTTTATCGGCAGACATCGTGTCCCCCCTACCCGACTCCACACACTTCGAAACCGATGAGCTTCGAGTGTGCACCTCAGACTTGTCGATAACGGCTCGAGAGATAAGGGTCACCTAAGTGGGCACGCTCATTGCGACTTCTTATGAGGCTGCATTCTGCTTTGATCTTGCACTGACAGACGGCTCATGCGCACCTGGGAGTTCATTGAAGGAGAGGGCGACACGCGCATGAGTGTACAGGGCTTGACGTGTCAGACGGTGCATGTCCGGGAGCGCGAGGTACGACCACAATCAATGATCGTTTCGCAAAACCGGAGTGATGACTGTTCCGAATGAAATATATCTGTTGAAGATAAGGGCGGCGCCAAAGCTTGTCGCAAATGACAGCCCAGGGCTCTACGCTGCAAAGCATGTCATTGTTGTCTTTTCTATAGTTCGTGCATGTGTTGAATGCGGAACAATCGCCAGCGTCTGTTCGTGACAATATGAGTTATATTTTAGGGGCGAAGCTCCTTATGGCGTGGGTCTGTCGCTCTTCCTTCTCCTCCTCCTCCTCCTCCGTATGTATGTATGTATGTATGTATGTATGTATGTATGTATGTATGTATGTATGTATGTATGTATGTATGTATGTATGTATGTATGTATGTATGTATGTATGTATGTATGTATGTATGTACGTATGTATTTATGTATGTATGTATGTATGTATGTATGTATGTATGTATGTATGTATGTATGTATGTATGTATGTATGTATGTATGTATGTATGTATGTATGTATACGTAGCCACCGGTGGCACATACACGCCCTAGAGCGGGTATGTGCCACAGGGGTTACGAGATGGGAAATGGCGGTACTTGGAGTGTTCACTAGATGGACGCGCGGACGGACGCACGCACGCATGGACGGACAGCAGACTAGCAGACGGATGGATGGACGGATGGACGTACGGACGGATGGATGCATGAACGGACGAACAGACGAATGGACGGACTCGTGGACGGATGCATGGTCAGATGGATGGACGCATGGATTGACGAACGGATGGTCGCGCGGACGGACGGAAGCAAGAACGAACGCACAGACGGAAGCCCGGACGGGCCGACGGACGCTTCGCCCCACTCATCATCATTCACTCCATGGATATGATGCTATATTTTTCTTCCTCGTGCGAATATGCGACTGGAAGGAAGTGTTCATTATTCAGCATTATCTGATGGTATACCACATTGTTATCGTTGCCTTTAACTATAGGCGTGTGCCTGGAGGAGGGATTTGTACTATGCACGCGCACAAATAAGCACATGCTCGAACTTACATGAAGTATAATCGTAACCCCCGCCACCCCCCTCCCCGGGCAATGTTTCTATGTAAGTCCCTGCTTCCAGCATTACTCTATACATTGGTTGATCGATTGTAATAACCCTATTGATTACAATATATGTGTCTAGAAAAAAAAGTACTTAGGTATGCAACCTAAGAGGTGCAAGACCCGTGGAGCATTGCCTTTGGACGAGCACAGGAATGGAAAAAATCCTCCATTTCCCCCGGTAACCAACGCATATAGATGAACACAATTTTGAATAAGAAGGACATCCTTCGAAAGCCACGGAGGATCCTCCGTGTTCGAAAGCGTTTGGGGTCGCCGAGAAATTTCTCGTGCATCGATTACCTCGGAACAGCGGCTGACAGCAGTGGCACACTTCGGTTTGTTAGAAACAATCAACTTTTTTTTTTGCACTATGAATTTTACATTAGATTACAAATGGACTACAATGTGTCTCGGTACTTGCGTTATTTCAGTAAGCTAGTTTCGGAGGCTGTGAAAATTCGCGCCACCGACACACAAAAGAATGCACCGGTATAGGTGCGCCATCTCGACGAACAAACAAGAACGTGATTCTTGGCTGGCCGCGGGAATTTTCCTATTCCTTCTTGAGCCCCGTTTACTCGATGCCTGATGAAAAGACTTGCAAGTGGTCTCTGTCGATCACTCATGATCTGACTGCTCGAATATTAGTACGATAATATGATATGGTTGCAACAGTAATGGCATTTCATAAACTAAAAAGACTAATAACTCTCGGAGTTCACGCTGAAAGTAAGGCGTACACCTCCGAGATGGCGCTGTAATCTCAGAGGGCGTAGAGTGGCTGTTCGTGGTTCTTTTGCACGAGAAGTATGCGGGTATACAGTGTAAATATATATACTGGTGGTTGCACGAACCTCCAGTGTTCGTAAGGTACTGTGGTTGTCCCAGCAAAAGCGGTCACCATCAGCTTTAAGACTGACCACTCCACGACGTCGACAAAGGCGGAACTAGCTGATATGCTACACTTTTTTTTGGTGGATCAGGAACCACCTCAACACTGGTTGTTCTTCGGCGACTCTCACAGGCAGCCACAAAATATGTGCTATCAGCTCTGCTTCGCGGGTCATACGAACAGCTTGTATTCAAAATTCGATGTCTTCTCCACACATAACATGAGAAAGGGCACCACGTTACGTTTCAGTGACTGCCAGTTAAGTCACTGTGGCGTCATGTGGACCGAACACGCTGATAATGCCACTCGGGAAGTGCTTGATCGTGTGCAGGAAGATAGCACATCACTTGCAAAGTCTGAAGCTGTGAGTAGTCTTCGAGCGTTGCCCAGTAGGTCATGTTCTCTCTAGGGTGCCCGCCCAATTGCTAGACCAACCGGACAAATTTTACACACCATCTGTCCTGTTTGAGGCATCTCTGTATGCCAACTAGACTCCGCTAAAAAGCGACTGATGTATCGCTTATGAATAGCGGTGGGATTCACAAAATCTTATTCCTTGCATAATGGAATGGTCGGCAACGCTCCATATGCCTGTCGTTGTAAGGAACAGTACACTACATTCTGTGCGACTGCCCGGTAATGTTCAAGGACAGTCAGTGCATGGCGTTCGTTTTAGCACACTTCGACAATGAAATATTTGTTGATACTAAATTCTTGCATGTCGAAGATAGAAGACATCACAGCCGAACGTGATATGAATACTACTGAGGGTTTTGAACAAAACGAACTTTACAAGCTGCTGTGACAGTGATGTCGCGTACAGCGTAACAGTGCACATGGCGGACTGTGACTGGCTGTATGTGTGCTGTGTTATATATGTTTGCCCCCTCTTTTCTCTCCATGTTTAAATCTCTCCCGTCTTGTTCCAATGTGTAGAATAGCAAACTGGTTGTTCTGAGCTGGTTAACCTCGCTGCCTTTTCTTCTGTACTATTTCTTCTATCTCTATTTACATTTAGTATAACTTATATATATATATATATATATATATATATATATATATATATATATATATATATATATATATATATATATATATATATATATATATATATATATATATATATATATATATATATATATATATATCTATGTGTGTGTGTGTGTGTGTGTGTGTGTGTGTGTGTGTGTGTGTGTGTGTGTGTGTGTATGTATGTATATATATCCACGCCCATAATTTGCGGAAGCCTCGTCTTAGAAAGTTAGTTTAAGGATCATGCAATCACAATAGCCGAGCGACGTCCGACTAGAAAACGTTGGAAATAAATTGCTATATGGTACAATGAGAAACGAGGAACGTAAAAGCGAAGTTGCAGAAAGAGTCGAGTACGGCATGTTATGTAACAATTCAAGCTGCAAAAAATACTGTATGCCTTTTTTACTGTTGTCCTATGGGAAGTGTCCCAGCGTTTAAACTACAATAAAAATATATATTGCTTTCAACCCAAGAAGTAGAGGAAGAAGATAATGTTGAATGAAGAGAAAGCAGGACAGCAACTGCAAGCAAACAGGTAGTAACTGCAGCTCTTATTACCTTTCTTGAACTGTTACTAATCTTTTGCTACCTGTTTACTACCTACGTTAGTGAACAGTTAATAGCTGCAACGTTGTTACTAGGTGCAACTGTTACTAACTTTCTTGCTCCGTTACTACCATTTTGCTACCTGGCCGTTGACTATCTAAATTAGTCCAAAATAGTAGGTAGGCCTAATACCTACGATAATAATTGTTTAAAGGAATCGCCTGGGCGTGAAATTTTAAACAGGAACATTGATGCAGAAGATATCTATGAATTAAGAAAATAACGTTTCGAAATTACACAACCCAGATATGGTAACGTGAATCGAACCTGCTTTTGTCAAAACGTAGAAGTACAAGATAATTAACAATAAGCAAGCGTTACACGCGTTGCAATACACAATTACAACAAACTTTGTAAATCAAACAAGCTGACAATTGACAAGCGGATCAAGATTAACCAGATAATCAAAATTATTCCGGAGTCCCTCACTACGGCGTGTCTCACAAAAAACTGCAACATGGTCACCTTCCCTCCGCATGCTTCGCATAACGTCGATTCGCTGGTACGTAAGATTTGTCTAATTTTTTTCTTAAAATCCTTTAAAGTTACTACTTATGGTTGGTAATGACTATGGCAATAACAGTTACTAAATGCTGGTAGTAACGGCAATGGTAGTACGCATAACTGTTACTACCCTCACCATTACTGACTGCAATTATTAGCAGAGTTGTAACATATGTGACAAGCCATTACTACCCCAAAGTTAGCAAGTACTACTGCCTTTTTTCTTAAAGGGAGGGCCTGGAAAGCGAGTTCCTGACTAGTAACTCTTCATGGGAATGGAAAATGGGAGCGAGATAAAGAGGAAGATGGCAACAGGTGACTCAGGTATATCACAATGACTCACTGTACACGCGTTGTCCTCTGCGATCGAACAGCATGTAAGTGAATTGGAAGTTAAATGAAAATTCTTGAACAGTATGTAATTTTCTGCCTGTTCAGAGGCATTATGTGAAAAGCGCAGAGAGTTTCCCCTGGTGTTATCGACGAATCAAATGTTGCTGTTGCTTCCATTTGCCATTGACAGCGCGATAAATAATCGCTTGTCTCTGTCCGCACGCTTTGTTTATTCGATTACTTTTCGCGCTGTCCAGTATCTTGTGCTAAGGAGTAATAACCAGCTCAACCATTCATGCTAATACGCCTGAAGCAATATAACTTTCTCGTTAGTTAACTGCGTCTCCTTCCAATACATTGCTCTATGTACCGCCATCGTTGCACATACATTTGCATAACAAGAACCAGTTTATAACCGTTGCAGAAAAAGGGGGAGCAACAAGACACAATTAAGGCTTACGTAAGGTACTCTATATGGGCAGGAACAACGAGCGCGACATGAAAACGATGGCGGTGCAGGGTGAGGTGACAGTCGCACTTCGCAGCAGGCGGCTCGCCATGACATGACACGACATGGCATGACAGCCGGAATGAGCCTATGGCTTCGCCCATGATGGCACTGGCAGGTCGATAGACCCACCGCAAGATCATGGACTGGACGACCAAGGACATCGGCAACAGCTCTAGAGAGGTCACCAGGAACAACCAACTACCAGGAAGCGTCCTGACCTCCTGAATGCTTTATTTCACTTATCTGCTGTGAGTTTTTTCTTGGCTGTTTTACATTGCTTCTGTTATGTATATCTCCACTCCCCTCTGTAATGCCCTCGGGCCCTGAGGGTACGATAAATAAATAAATAAATAAATAAATAAATAAATAAATAAATAAATAAATAAATAAATAAATAAATAAATAAATAAATAAATAAATGCGGGGCAACGGCTCGTTAAACGGGAAATTTCCGTAAAGGAAGCAAGTAACGTCAGACATTAAATATTCATTTGCGTACTTAAGTATATCTACACGGTCCAATAATACTTAGCTATGTGTGGCTCATAGTGCTATTGTTTAGGACTATATATACTTCAAAGGCCAGTTCACTGGGACCCAACTGGGAAAGTAAGAGTTCATGGAACAAGGTGAACTCTCAGAAACAAAAAATAATGGTGAGAAAAGAATATATAATTGACTCTGACAGTTGCCTGCAACGTGGCATGGATTGAACTGCGTTCCCCAATATAAGAAAAAAGAGAGAGAGCTGCTTACCTCTTATACAGTTGAGGAAGAGGAAGTATGCTTTCTTTCCCGGAAGAGGGACCATTTAAGCGAAGTGCCCGAGGCCTGTTAGGAGATCAGAAGCTAACGCACAGCATTGTAAAACTACCCGAGCCACTCGTTATGTAATTATACGCACCAAAAGGCATGTACATAGCCGCCGGCAAGCTGGAAAGTTAAAACCATTATAAATTGGAAGCAGATGGACAGACGACGGCTGCCACGTTCCTCGAGCTTCAAGAAAAGAAACTAAGACATTCACCGCTTATATACAAATGTATACTGCATAAGTTAGGTGACCCTGGGACAGGAAAACGTGTGTGGGGATTAAGGCTTCGCCGACTAACGAATGACTGAAGGGCCACGTTCTGACGGTCAAGTCAAGCTTCTTTGCATAATATGCAACATCGTTTTTGATTAGTATTGCATTCGGAGGACCCTTAGTTACAAGAACTGACGAAGGGACCTCTTAATACTATAAAACACGTATAATAAATGTCGTGGGCAGCATGAGAAAAAAATAATACATTTTACAGGAAAGCTGGTACCTTAGAACAAATCAAACACCGCTGATTAAGGAGTCATTAGGAAAGAGAGCTGCGAAATTCATTATCAATGCAAATGCAGAAAAAGATTCCTCACTACCCGCAAAGGGTGGGAAATTATATATATATGAATATATATATATATATATATATATATATATATATATATATATATATATATATATATATATATATATATATATATATATATATATATATATATATACGAGTATATTTCTTGCCCTATCTCCTGTGATTGGCACGACGAAAAAGGAAGCGTATGCACGATTCTTTGTCACATACTTACTAATATTCTGCTGTCGTTTCTTGCTGTGCCATGTTAATGTTTTTGTGGCGGACGCGTATCCATTCGCGTTCTGTATTCATGCGCGATTGCGCAGTCACACTTTCCCGTTTGCCTGTATCGCGTGTCCTGTTCAGTACGTGCTTTCATCAATCGTTTCTCGGCCAGAAACAGCGCTGTGATACGTCGCTGTTTATCACATACACCGCTACCGTTGCATGCGTGCACGCGTCACTCCGACGAAGGCCGGTCCCGCGGGAAATGGCCCTTTTTTCTGCGTGCTTATATTCTTCGAACATTGTCACTGCCATGGATATTGTGCGCTTTACAGATCTATCTATCTATCTATCTATCTATCTATCTATCTATCTATCTATCTATCTATCTATCTATCTATCTATCTATCTATCTATCTATCTATCTATCTGTCTATCTATCTATCTATCTATCTATCTATCTATCTATCTATCTATCTATCTATCTATCTATCTATCTATCTATCTATCTACCACTTAACTGCGTATAGTGGAAAGGGTATGGCGCTCATGTCTCACGTCACACGTGAAACATGAGCGCTATCTGGCAGTTTTTTTGGGAAATGAAGCGCGTGGCTCTGAGACGGGCGTGCGCGCCCGTCTCAGAGGTGATAAGATGTATTGCTAAGCGACGGGCAGATGCCACCACCATTGGAAACTGTGTTTTGAGTGTTTCCAATGCGACTGTTTCCAATGCGAGTGTTTCCAATGCGAGTGTTTCCAAAGCGAGTTTTTCCAATGCGTTCCAGTATGGCAGTAGCCGGTTGCTTACCGGCAGTGGTAAATTCGTGGAATGAGGCATATCCAGACAGACGATGGGCTGTGTTGGGCTGATCGCGGCCAACATTAACAAAAATAAGAAACGAGGCAATAAAATACAACTTATATGGGTGCCCGCTCACGCGGGAAATCCAGGGAATGAGGCGGCCCACCGCGTAGCCCGAGGTTTAATCCACCGGGACGTGAACCCCTCCACCCTGGACTTCCTGCAGGAAGGGATCACCACGTATAACGAAATTACAGCGTATTACCGAGAGAACCGCAAGACATACGCGGCCCCGCAGGCAGATATGTCAAGGGAACAGGTCACGATCTGGAGGCAAATCCAGACAGATTCTTTGCCCAGCCCTCATCGGCTGTCTAAAATTTATCCAGAAGAGATTACGCCAACTGCCGACATTGCAGCTGCGTGAAAGCTACCCAAAATCACATTCTTTGGGAATGCGAGGGTGACCCCCACCAAGAACAATACTGCCAGCTTCCTCCCTCGAGGCGTCGGAGTCGCTCCTTCAGGCTGAAGTGTTTAACTGGGCCAAAACGGTCGCGGCAAGCTTTTGGCCACCACCCTTCGAACCACCGGCAAATTAAGTTTACCGACCTTGCTATGCCATCAATAAAGTTGTTTCTCTCTCTCTCCAATGCGTTGGAAACACTAGCCTTTGCGTGCAAGCGTTGCATGGTCAGCACAGCGTGATAAACGCTACGGTCTTTAAAATTGCTTATGTATGCATTTTCTAGTAAAAGAGGCACATACAGAATATATATGTGTTGTTATGGTGCCACATATATGCGCAATAGTTGCTTTTTTTAATTGACAATCGCACAACTATGAACGCTAAACCTTGAGCAATATTTGTGGGCGCTGCGGATGGGGTTGGCCGTTTGGTGCTGTTTGAGGTATCGTCATAGCAGACAAACAGACAAATGTACAGACAGACAGACAGACAGACAGACAGACAGACAGACAGACAGACAGACAGACAGACAGACAGACAGACAGACAGACAGACAGACAGAGCAAATTTTTTTCCGTTGAAGGTCCCTATCGTCTTTGAAAAAATGGCAGCATATCCACGGAGTGTATGATGGAGAGTGGGGCGAAGCATCCGTCCTTCCATTCGTTCTTGCTTCCGTCCGTCCATGCGTTCCTCTGTGTGACCGTCCGTGCATGCATCCGCACGTCCATCTATGCGTCTGTCCCTGCGTTCGTCGATGCATCCGCCCCTGCGTCCGTCCATGCGCCCATCCGTCCGTGAAGCCATCCGTGCGTCCGTTCATTCATCTGTCTGTATGTCCGTTCATCCATCTATTCAACACTTTAAGTACCACCGACTCGCATCTTTTCATCGTATATTCCCCGTATAGAAGCACTTCCATCCAGCGGACATTACAAGGACTAAACGAGAGGTGGCTCATGCACACTTTTTTATGGCTTGCGCTTTGTGTCTACTTCCCACCTTTAACCACCTCGAGTTAATGATATATACTAGTTCACTGTATCCATGGCACTGCGGCCCGACGCTCGCTAAACCTTTCTAAAACCAACGAGGTTACGCCCAGCGAGTATATATAACGTAGCAACCCTTTCTTGTCAGATAGTGCTCAATGTACATGCCAATGGCTGCTAATGGGGAATGAGAGACAGGAGAATTCGGCTTTTACTTTCTTACGGCTTGCGCTTCGTATCTACTTCCCACCTTTAACCACCTCGAGTTAATGGTATATACTAGTTCACTGTATTCATGGCACTGCGGCTCAACGCTTGCTAAACATTTCTAAAATCAAGGAGGTTACGCCCAGCGAGTATAACGTAGCAACCCTTTCTTGTCAGATAGTGCTCAATGTACATGCCAATGGCTGCTAATGGGGAATGAGAGACAGGAGAATTCGGCTTTTACTTTCTTACGGCTTGCGCTTCGTATCTACTTCCCACCTTTAACCACCTCGAGTTAATGGTATATACTAGTTCACTGTATTCATGGCACTACGGCTCAACGCTTGCTAAACATTTCTAAAATCAAGGAGGTTACGCCCAGAGAGTATAACGTAGCAACCCTTTCTTGTCAGATAGTGCTCAATGTACATGCCAATGGCTGCTAATGGGGAATGAGAGACAGGAGAATTCGACTTTTAGTTAACGCGCACGCTGCGAATTTTTTATTGTTCAACCACGCACAGGAGAAATCTCCCACCGGCACTACCTTGCAGATCAAAATGTAAGGCTGGTTGCACACTACGACTTCGTCTACGACTATAGGACTATAGAGTACTACGAGGGACGAACGGGTGCCGCTTTAAGGAGCTTCGCCCCTGAAATAAACATTCATGAATGGAGTTTTGACTGCTCCTGCAAAGCAATATATTTACCAGCCAACGTGGCTGTGAGTTGAAATGATGACCAGCCTGACAAAAGAGAGAACTAAAGAGGTTGAAGCTAAGTACAGAAAGAGAGTGAAAAAGAACTTCGACAAAGGACAGAATACAGCTGTACCAAGAATTGAGGTTCGGGACTTTGTGCTAGCGATGAAAGAATTGTGAAACTCAGCAGCGAGTCACAGAGGGCCATTCTCTTTTGTCAAAATGGCAAGCCAGCATGGACATTTAAAGATTGCCCCATATGTCCAAAATCTCTACAATAGGAGCATCACGGGCACCCCATGTCGCCGCTTTCTTCACAAGGAAAATGGTGGGCCACCAAGCGTAGAAAAACAAGCGTTGACGCCTAGGAAGCTAAATGCCCTGAGGAGTAAGCCTTTTATTTTGTATTTATGGTAACTGTTTGCACTGCCTATGGTAGCCAGTACATTACAAGCACCTGAGCTAAATTTCTTATCTCTTTTTCGTAGGAGTATCGTCAAGTTTGTACAGTTTGAGGTAATGCTTACAAGCATTAAAGTGAGGAATGTACCAACCATGCACCTCGCACTTGAAACCATCAACATAATTTTCAGTAATTTCCCTGAAAAAATATTTGGGTAGCAGGGAAATATTTATGTGGAAATTCTCGTCGGTCGGTGAGAACTCATTTGTGGTTATGCAATAGTCATAAAAACGACTTGGGGTTTCAACTCAATATTGAAGAAGTATATGTAGTCGAAAACTGAAATATGTCGCAATTGATCATACCTAGCGTATGAACAACTCTGGTAAAAAAAAGCACTCGATTAACTAGGCTTGGCCTTTGGATTTGGCATTGCAGTCTGATATGGCTAAATCAAATATAAAACAAAACAGTATGTGGAGCCAACAAAAGCATGGCATTTGATATTGTCCATTCTCGTTTATGAGCCTGCCAAGCAGTCACCCCAGAAGAAGGAGACGAAATGGTCCTGAAACAATGGATCAGTTTATAGTTTTCAAATTTCAAGTTTAAATACATTGGGCTACAAGCGGCTGGAAAGCTTATTTTATTTTTATTGATTTTCACCCAGCCAGACTCTGTTGAATATGTTCACCTTTAAAATATTGCTATGCATGGATTGTGACACCAGCTATTCAGTTCTTGCCAGTACAACCTTGCAGTTTTGGAAGACTGGTAAAATGCAGACATCAATGACTCAGATCACTATATATTACACTTATATTACATATATCACATTTGATCTGGCAGCCATTGAGGGCAAAATCAAAGGGAACTCATGGGCACCATGACTAATGACCTTTGGTCATGGTTCTACATTATATAAACAGGATGAATAAATACTGTTGCTGCCCATGAGTTGAACTAAACAAGCTTCTTCGAATTTTTCACTGTCAATAAAGTGTTGGCTTCTGTATGTTCACTCAATGTGCTGTTGAAGTAATAATATTAAAATAATATTAAAACTTCCTCTCATAACCTTTCCTTGCTTGAAGTTCATCAAGGTAGTCACTACAGTGTCATATCAGCCTCGATTACATAGTTTCTAAAGTGTGTTAGGACCGTCATAAAACAGCACAAATAAGAACAGGGGACGAGAAAGAAACCAAGACGAACGCTCACCCTGGTCTCTTCTCCTGCCTGTGTTCTTACTTGCACCCTGTTTTGTAAAGAACGATGAACAGCTAACATGCCCAAGCGATCTCCCTTTCGAAGAGTGTTTGGAGTTAGTGGATAAGTGATTGAATATTTATTAAGTCTGTTTTTTGAATGAATATGCATCATCAACGTTGATGAGTGCTAGTACTTTTTTGTTTTTCAAGTCTCAAACAGTGCGATGATTTCGATTTTCTTTTGCCAGAGTTCAAATAGTAAAATTTAATTTTGTGTAGGGGAAATCACATACGTTATCATACTCATCTAGCTGAATTACAATTTACTTTTCATTATGTCTTCAATATGCCAATGAATACTAGTGTCATGCTTTTGCAAAGAATGCTGCACAGTGCAAAGTGTTATTCGATTTTTTTATAACATGATTTTATTAGGTTTAAAACTTGCTGTTTGCTCATGCGTATTCTATTTGGTGGGCTGTTGCGGTCTGGGTGGCACGTATTTTAATGGCGAATGCGCGATCCTGTCTACGTGTGTGTATATCTCTCAGATTCATAACTTGCAGTGTTTTGTGCTGAAAAGCTGTTCAAGTAGTAATATTGCAGACAAACCAAAGTTTAAGGGAAATAAATGTGCTATATATATATATATATATATATATATATATATATATATATATATATATATATATATATATATATATATATATATACATTCTGAGTGCGGGCTTTTAATGTGGCAATACTTTAATTTTAGTTAGTATCCAAGAAATATTTAAATATTTAATTCAAGATTTCACGTAATGTAATTTCACTATAGATTTATCATCCCGTTCAAATCAGTGAGAAAGACGTACTTAGTTTAGTTATTTTCCATGAGATAAGCACGTCATTTACATGTTCTTGCTTGCAATGGTGCTCATTCATGCACTTTCCATTGTTATTGATGTATATACAAAAAAATAATATGGGCATTTCTTTTTCAGTGTCATTCTGTATGTTTTATTTTTCTGCATTATTAAGCTGCCTAAATGTGCTTCTGACTCATATCTGTTTATGATTTATGTATTCAGATGCATACGAGGAACACCTGAAGGTGCATGAAAGCCAGCTACCAGTTGCTCAGCGTTGCCGGAACATGAACCGGCATCTGGCAGATTTATTGAAAGTTCTCAAGAAATGAGCTGGGAGAAGCATGCGGGGGGGGGGGGGGGGTATCCTCTGCTTTTCCTGGCAAGCCGGTCGGAGCGGTTGCCACCTGACACTACAGGTCACATCAAAGCAGTAACCGTACCAGCAAGAAAACTGTTTTTTTATAAATTGTTCATTTTTAAATTGTTGTTGCACATTATTTTGCCCCATCTTTTTGTGGGTGAGCTATCACTCGTGAAGTGGTGGTGCAAGGTCATGTTATTTGAAGTCAACATTGAGGTATGCATGCAAACTGATATCACAGCTAGGATACACAGAAAATAAAAAAGATTTAGTCATTGCAGCAAGGCTGCTAGTGAAGTGCATGTCAACGCTTTTCTTGTGCAAGGACTGATTTCATTTAATTCTAACAGAAGCTACATTTATTATGCGTCCTAAGCAGCTATAGGGAGATTTAGCTAGCATTTTTTTCTATTACATAAAACCCTGCATTATTTTGTTGGAGTATGAAGGCAGCTTGTGATGTCCAGCATATTAATTAAGTAGCTTCTTAACACATTTGTTTCTTT
Organism: Rhipicephalus microplus; assembly: GCF_043290135.1. NCBI lineage: Eukaryota > Metazoa > Arthropoda > Arachnida > Ixodida > Ixodidae > Rhipicephalus > Rhipicephalus microplus. The sequence continues at coordinate 213,126,766 of NC_134701.1, read as the reverse complement.
CAAGCCTTTCTTTACTCATCAAGGCTGTTTCAGATAGCAAATTTACTTCACCTTCATGCAACATATTAAGAATGAAATATTCATATATATTTCTACACAGTACTTGCTTTTGCAAACAACGTGAATGGCCAATTGTTTTTACTCGAGATCTAGGATGTCCATTTGATCTTTGCAAGATGCAGCAGATAGCTGCATGGTTTCTGCATTATGCTGATTTCCGTAAGCTGCTTATCGGGTAATTTAGCATGATATGGCACTTTCCGTAAGCTGCGGATGTCCGCATCTTTCCGCACGATTGGCGCTTTCCGTAAGCTGCGGATGTCCGCATCTTTTCGCACGATATGACGCTTTCCGTAAGCTGCGGATGTCCGCATCTTTCCGCATGATGCGGCTTTCCGTAGTACAATAATTGCGTATGCACGGATCCGTATATGCGGAACGTTTCAGTAGGGTTCGAATTGGCCTCCACAGCCAACATTCTAAAGGAGTACGACGCCACTTTTCAAAGGTGGTTTACCCTGCCGTGCGAATTTTATGGATACAAAGATGACTCTGAGTAAGTGAGAAGCAAATAAAATCGTGATAAGATATATTATTTCTTATAATAAAGTCACGTTTCCGATGGCACATCAGGCAATTCTAGGGACCGTATGCTGGAATCTGGCCAGTTGTGATGACATCAGGTACCAAAACGGCCACTCAGCGTCACGAAATGTATTAAATTGACTGCTTGTGGGTTGGCAATGGAGCCACAGTGCGTAGCAGCCGAGCAAGTTTCACGATTTCTCGCACAAGCACATGACGAGGAGCTCATATTGTGTTACGATGTCAGGGCACTGTAGATAACAAACTAATAGCTTTTAAATTGATACTGTAAATACTTTTGTGGAGTGCACTCACATTTTGCAGTACATTTTCTATAGATCCTTGAAGGTTGGGCCTTTCATTTCACGCAAGAAATTAAAAAAAACTTTGCATTTGGTACCCTTTTATCATCCGGGGTGGTTAGAAAACAAGTGCTTCGGAAGTGAAGCAAGCTTAAGCAGTTGCAAAAGACAAATGATTTCTTGCATAGGCGATAGGAGGACTGAGGTATTAAATAAAGAAGTTAGAAATGATGAAAAGAAGAGAGTGTGTCTCTGTATTATGTGCAGTTTTTCTTACATACCACCTGTTAGCAACTTGTACGATAGGCCAAGGTTAGTCTGCATTGAAAGAAAAATGTGAACTAACTTTTGCAAGATCACCAAAATTTCAGTATGTTTTTTAAACAATGCATAACAAATATGTGTCAACAGCGTAGCGTTGTGCTATTTCGTTGGTTACACCAGTGTGTATAATTATGGTAATAATGTTAGTACAATCTGTACAAATCAAACATTACCTGTCAACCTGAGGTGTAATCATGTTTTCATTCTTTTTATTTTCATGGAGACAGAACTAGTAGTGTTCCGAAGGGCCCAAGGAATTTCTCAGCAAGGTGCTGCAAACAGATTATAAACTGTTCATAAACTGATCATTCACAGCCCTACAGCTAGTGTAGCATTCCCTGTCACGTGCACTCGGCACACAATCATAATTCATTTGCCTTACGCAAACATGCATTCTCTGTAAAAGGGAATGTCGAGGAGGGTGTATTTTTTAACACTACGCGCAACTTAGCTGCAGCTGGTTATTCTCTTCACTCACAAGACATTTTTCAATTAATTTACGTGTAAAGAATGCAAGTTCAAACCACTAACAAATCCGAATTGCAGTTTTGATGTGAACACTGCAGTATTTCCCACACTAACTGTAGTGATTTGCAACATGATCCTTACTCTGGGCACGCGATCGTAAAGATTCACACATGCCTTCCCCAAAATACATAGCAGCTCTGCGGTGAAGCCTCAAGTAACGCGTGCGTATTTTTTTATTATTATTTTATAGCTTTCTACAAACACTCAAAGCGGTGGGTTGCAGTTTAATTTTTTTGTTGTGGTCTAATTTATTCCACTGAAGTCTATGCGCACTAAAGACACTGTGCAACAGCAGCAATAGTCGTGTTCGCGTTGGGTGGCGCAGTAACTGAAGCTGTGCCTGCCCGAGCATCGTTTGCGAACTTGAGTGCACCGACGGTCTGGTAAGCAAGAATTTTATGACTCTGTTCGGAACTGCAAAAAAGAACTTACCGAGACCAGCATCTCAACGTTTTCATAATCTTTACTGGATACGACTGTCCACTTCTTGGTGTCTCCTGCAGTCGTTGAAAGCGGATCAACACTGCCGGCGGCAGTGAAGTGCAGCTTCGGTAGAGGCACGCTCACAGCGTTTCTCGGCACACTTGAAGTTTCCACGCGTCCCTCCAAATGCTCGGAAGGCGTTCTTCACGATCAAGATCGGCTCAGCAAATACAGCGCGCTTATTTGCCTGGCAGCTGCCTGGAGCATCGTCATGGGCGCAGGCATGTTTGCTGACGACATCACACACGAACCAATGAGCGCGCAGCTTCCGAGAGCCTTGTAAGAGCGCCTGGCGCAGTGCATTGTGGGGGGGTCTATCCACTCGCCTTTGTAAACTCGCTACCGGGTACTTTGAATTTTTGCGTTGAAGGTCCCCAAGAAAGACTATCGTCTAAAAAAAAAAATGGCATGGCATGGCATTGTTGTATGAACATAATTGACAAGTAAGATATTGTATGTACCAGAACATAAGTTCTTCAGCATTGTATATGCCAGGGTGAACATGCATGCATGCATGACAAGCACGTGATTATCAGTGACTGGTCATGACATGGATGTCTTCATTAACCTTGGAGTTAAACAAAGTGGTGTATGTGGCTACTCGCTGGCAGCTTCGCATTACGTCGATTATTATTATTATTATTATTATTATTATTATTATTATTATTATTATTATTATTATTATTATTATTATTATTATTATTATTATTATTATTGTTGTTGTTGTTATTGTTGTTGTTGTTGTTGTTGTTGTGGTGGTGGTGGTGGTGGTGGTGGTGGTGGTGGTGGTGGTGGTGGTGGTGGTGGTGGTGGGGGTGGTGGTGGTGGTGGTGTGTTCACTTCGTAGGTTCTACCTTTGACAACGCATGCCACGCGGAAACACAAGTTTAAAAATTGCGCTATAGGCGGCGTAGTAGCGAGCGTCATCTACAGTCAGCCACCCGAAACACCCACTACGTTTCTGCGGTGCGACGTGGCCGAGGTCGGCGGCGTCCCCCACGGCTCCCCTACCTGCGCGATGGCCCTTCCCACAGAGGGGGCTCCTCTCGCTCTCAGACGAGCGAACGGAGGGCACGTGGGGGGGGGAGGCCTTCGCTTTCCCGCCACTCTCGCCGCTGCTGTTGCTCCCTCCGGCGTTCGTTGCAAACTGGAAAGGTGCCGCACACCTGTGGACTTCCTCTTCGTAACGCGAGCCAGCCGCAGCGAACTGTGCGGCTTCGTTATATTTGTCGCCGCCGTCAGACTAAACTCTCATCAGACAGCTCGATCAGCGCGCACTGGTGTGTGCGCTCGTGTGCCTTGGGATGACACAGCCGCCGACGTCGGTACCATCGCGGTGCCGTCGTTGCACGGCGGTCAACGCCGGCTGCTCGTGCGCGGTAGCCACCGCCGGTGCTCGTTCCTCTTCCTGAAGAGTTCGGCAGCCCCCGCGGCGCGCAGCGGTCCGTCGCGCTGGGAAAAGGCGAGATGCGGCCGTGGTGGGGCCATCGCGAAGGCCATCGTCGCAGCCAAAGGATGTGCGGAGCCCTGAAACGACGACGATCTCGTGCTGTTTGTTGTGCGTGATGTGCGAAACGCGCCGACTGCCACTACGCGGGGCTCGGGAAATGTAGGCCGCCACCTCCTACCACCGACGCAGCACCTATACGACCCAGCGTCATTTTTTTTTTTCTAAGTGCCGTGTATTGATGGTTCCGTCAGCAGATCGGCTACGCCCTTTGAAAGTATGGCCATTGTGAATTCATTCGGATGCTGCGAGCTCTTCACTGCCGGCGTCTGCATCGGCGTTTACACCATGGTAAGCGCGCTGCCTGTTACATGCACTTCCCTTTTATTGGCGCTTTCAGCGCGTGTAACTCGAACTTTAATGGAGGACACTCTATTCTTTGATGCACCTAAATGTTTTGTATTTTCAATATGTTATCGATATCTTGAATAGGTTAATCTGCGGCTCATGAAAACTGGCGCTGTCATACGACAGCTAAGGTGTCCCGTACGATGTCCTATCACCGCTGGAAGACATAAAAATGACTGACAGCTAAGGTGTCCGTATAGACTCTACCAAGTACTACGGAAATCGTTCAACTATAGAGAACACACTATAAAATTCAGCTTCATTTTCCCGTTTCTGTTTCTTCATTTCTTCCCGTATGCCGCAGCTGCATCCGTTAGAACATCGTCAGTGCCCCTTTCATTCAAAGGTGTAGCAGGGTACATCAGGGCGGGCGGAGTTCGTTCACCCAAGGCGAATGATTAGTTTAATTCCTGAGGAATCGAGGCCTAGCATTATAGGAAGCTATGCCAGCCACGCGCCGGCACGTGTTGGAATCGGTTCACTTTCGCCTGTCGCTGCGACGCCGCCTCGCCCGCTCTTGCCACCCTTTCGCTCCGCTGCTCACACCTTGTCGCGCATAAGAAAAAAAAAAAAAAAACTCCAGACCGTTTCACGAAGCTCCGCTTCGTATAATGTAGTGGTATACGAGCGTGTCGCGCGCTACATACGCGAGTGTTTTTTTTTTCTTTTTTCTCGTTTTCTTTAGGAACCTCCGCGTACCGTCTTGCTGCTGCGAGTGGCTGCAGCAGCAGCTTGGCGTAGTCACGAACCTTTTTCAACCACCTCAGTCGCATAACGCGTGAAACGAGAGTGAAGAAAACGAGACGCCCCTTGGCGAGTGCCAGACAGGACAGCAAGACCCGGTACGCGGGCTGGTTTTTGAATGGTATTTACATTCGCGCCGGATCCTCATGCGCATACATTTACCACGCCTGAACAGGCTTTAAAAGGAAGTGTTCAAACAATGCCGGAAGGGAAACGGGCTTCAAGACAAAGGAAGAAATCGCTCTAGCGTATTTTGAGGGCTGACGAGACGGGATGGGCCCGTCCCACGATGTTTAACGTAGCGCTTCGCCAACCTTTCCGAACGACTGGTTTATTGTCTTGTTAGATTCATTGTTGAATTATTACAGGCTAGCAGTCGTGTCCGCTGTTTAGAACAGGAGAGCGATGTGGCCTTGAGGTGTATTGCGGGAATGGAGCAGCCAGAGTAAAAAAGAAGGGAGGGGGGGGGGGGTTCAAACCACCTGAAATGTTTCAATTGCGCATGTGTGTACATACAAGCGCACATACAAACGTGCGCACGAACATGCGTAAAGGGTGGTTGACCTGATCTGCCGCCCCCACCCCATTGTCGAAAAAAAAATAATTGTAGGCTACAATTCTTATTGGATTTCATTATTACGTAGCGGCTTCAATTAAGATACAAATGAAATGCAGAGAAACAACATTGAGGCCGAGCTGACCGTTTTACGTCAACGTTAAAGGGGGGACACTAAAGTGCAAAACGCTGTTTTGCGTACTAATTGATAGATATGTGGGGTTTAACGTCCCAAAACTACTATATGATTATGAGAGACGCCGTAGTGGAGGGCTCCGGAAATTTAGACCACCTGGGGTTCTTTAACGTGCACCCAAATCTGAGCACACGGGCCTACAACATTTCCGCCTCCATCGGAAATGCAGCCGCCGCAGCCGGGATTCGAACCCGCGCCCTGCGGGTCAGCAGCCGAGTACCTTAGCCACTAGACCACCGCGGCGGGGCTGTTTTGCGTACTAGTAAAGTACAATTTCACAACCGCGAAAACTCCACTCTTACCGCGACACGACGCTGCGGAAAAACACGCGAAAAGAAGCCGCGGGTGGCATAGAGTTTCCTAAAAATAACTAGAGGGGACTGTGGCGCTGCGATCGTTCAGCGACCATGGCAATGATGGGTAGTACGCACATTTGCCTAGTCTTCGTACTTAATTGTGGGTTGCGAATCGTACTTGCGGCTTCGTTTATTGCTGTTTACGGTTTTGTTTTGAAGAAAAGAACGAACCCTATTGAACTTTGCGACCCGATTCAAAATGGTAAGCTTAAAAGAATAAGGTTGTGAAGCGCAAACGCTGAACATTTGCTAATTTATTTTTCGTGAAAAAACAGCTCTAAGCCACATGAACACACACGGAGCCAGAAGTACAAAAAATAGACAATTGTGTGTACGTACTACCTATCATTCCCATGCTCACTGAAGTGTCGTGCGTTGCAGCTCCCATAGACACCAGTGCCAGAGTTCCCTCTAGTGGATATTAGGAAACTCTATGGCGAGTGGAGACACCACCTTGAGATTACCGCAGCAAACACAGTAACGTTATTTTTTGAAGGCGTCTACTGGGTCCTCCGTAGCTCCTAGTCGGTAAAATTCAAGTACATTGTAATGTGTAGGTGTCATAGACTTAGCATACGAAGTCTCAGAAAATTTCACCGAGCTAATGTCGCGAAAATACGAAAAAATACATTGAGGAATTTCTTACGTCATGCGCGGAGATTACAGCGCGAAATTTAAAGATGAAAACTTCAATTTTGATTTCCTCCGCTGTAATAATGAAACATGACAGTTAACCTACGATATTTGAGTTCCCAGAGTGCAGTTAATTATTTAAAAAACAACAACTTATTGTTGCTTTTAGTGTCCCTTAAATAGTAATGTCAAAGCGCCACCTTATTCAGTAACTTCATAAATCTTTGAACCTGCTCCTCAATATGCCCTTTACAAATGTTTTCATTGGTTAGTCCTCCCCAACTGACAATAGTGGGTGGGGCGCCGAGGCGATGTTGTTTACACGAGTACGCGATGGAGCATTTCCCCTATTGACGTCATTGTTGACGTAGAGAAGCTCCCCAGTTGGAATCGACGATTCGCTGGAAAATTCACAGCACAACGTGATCCTTACTTCGCTCCCAGCGGTACAGCCTAAATGCAAAACAGTAAACAGCTGAGGTCGTGAACACCTTTGCCGCTGCGATCAGGTGCTCTTTAGAAATTCCATACGTTGTCATCAAACGAGGTCATTAGCTTATTGTGTCACACAGGGGATTTCATTCACCCTGTGAAAACCGCTATTTTTGGGAAGTCGCTCTTTTCTTTTGTTTATTTATTAATTTAAACAATTTACGCTGCGTACAGTGGCCACTTGCAATATTTTCGGTCATCTCTTGTATGTGTATGTAAGACATTAATACTTATTATTAATAACTAATTATGCTTCCTTGAGTCTTTTCGTTTCTTATGGTGTTGTGCTATTCTTTGCGAGATGCCACAATAAGTTGACGTCGGTTAGGTACTGATGCGTTCTGTTTCGTCAGAGGGGGACTTGTAGTACAAGGTGAAGGTTGCGCGTCGACAATTTTTCTTCCCCATTGCACGCGCAAAGATAAATATCTAGGCCTTTTTTTTCTTTTTTCTTTTTGCGACATATAGACGAATTCCACCGGACTTACGTCATGAAAATTCGGTGGCGCTGTCTTGGTAGTCAAAATACGCTCTGTCTACCGCAGTTTCTGCTGGGTTTTCAATGGTTCATGTGGTGTTTGTTCTCAGTCAAGCAACGAGCAAAAAAAAAAAAAAAGATATGCCGACGAGCTGCGTCGCGGTTGGATGTGAGTCGCGTCTCACAACTTACGGTTTTGTTTGTTGGCGCACATTGCAGCCCTCAGCGCTTATGGCGTTCACAACGTCGTTTTGTTAGAAGTGTGGCAGCTTGGGCTAGTTGGTATGGCATGACGATAGTTATAGCGCGAGAACAAAACGACGACACAGAGACAAGAAGGACACGAAGGACACGAGCGTCCTTCGTGTCCTTCGAGTCCTTCTTCTCTCTGTGTCGTCGTTTTGTTCTCGCGCTATAACTATCGTCATGCCATACCAACTAGCCCAAGCTGCCACACTTCTAAGTTATAGCGGAAGTTACGTGCGGACGTCGCTATAATTTTACCCATAATGTCGATGTCGGCCTACCTGTGTTTACAAACATGAAATTGGTCTATAGTGAGGTAACGTGCCAGATTGGCTCTGTACGGTGCCCTTAGATACACCAAGTGACGCAGCCGTGTCTTCAAAGGGAGACGCCAGAACGAATGGGGCATTCTTAGGTGTTTAGAATGCTCAAAAACAACAGCGCACGACGCGGTTATTTTGACATAGTCTATATGGTTCTGCCTGTTAATAGGCCTGTTATCAGGCGACCCGATCGAGCGTGTGGCGTTAATCTTAGTGTCCTTGGCATGTCAGAGATGTTCACGTGAAACGACAGCTGCCATGACAAAAGCGGTCGCGTGTATGTTACACAGCAGAGGGCATTTGCATATAGGCAGGGCTGCATTCCAGCCTCATGTGTAGTCTTGCGCTTCTTCGTATTTTTTCTTCCTGTCTTTTTTTTTTTTCGCGCCAATTGGTCTCTGAAGTTACTTGATTGCGGTTGTTTTTCCTCTTTACACACAGCCTGATGTCATTGTCAGTACGCATCATTAGTATCAGACGATTGACGTAAATCCGTTGTCTACCTGCTCGCTCCGTCCATTGTCATCTTGTTGTACGTTTTGTTCTTTTATACGTCTAGTTACTTATTGTCATCCGAAGTGTGAACATTGCCGGAAGAGCATACCCTTGGCGCTGCGTCAGGAAGATGAAGATGATGTTGCACAAAGCACTGTAGTAAGACTGAAATTTGGGCTGGTTGGTTGTACTTTATGATTGAAAGGCAGCGTCCCCACCACTTTGTCTGTGTGATGGGTGCAACAAGACAAAGAGAGGGACCACAAAAACACGGCACTGTGCACTTGTGGTTCTCCTCTTCGTTCTCTGTGAGTGGGAACGCTGCCGTACAATCATAAAGTGGTGCTCATTGAGTACTCGATTATATTGATTGATTTGTGGGGTTTAACGTCCCAAAACCACCATATTATTATGAGAGACGCCGTAGTGGAGGACTCCGGAAATGAGTACTCAATTAGAAACCAAACGCTTAATCTTTATATTAGTAAGGAGGCATGAGTTAACGTTAAGTATATAGTTAATCGCGCATGTGTCTGCGTGAAAAAGACGAAGAAGCCTGGTTATTTTGGGGCATGTCAAAAACACCAAGTAATCAAAACTAACCCGAAGCCTCCCCCCCCCCCTCCCCAAGACATGCTTCGTTCGTAACGACAGTCGTAAATGCCCAGAATTTAATTATTTATTCACGTTTACTAGAGTGACCATCGCTCTTTTTTTTTGTGCCATTTATACATTCTAAGATTAATGCGTGGAAACAAACACAAGCGTCACTGCAACTTAAATTCCTTTTTGCATGAAAATGCAGATAGAGTGTTCCTTGGAGGTAAAAGCATCGACATTGCTTTGTTTGTGTCGTATTAATTTGTTTTAATTCGCACTTTTTAGGGGTATTGCTTTACGTTAAGTGCGTGGCAAATTTCTCAAACCTCTCTAAGACAGACCAGGAACTAACTAAATATGCTCCTGGGCGTCAGCAAGGATACCATACTACGTGACCTTCTGGATCATTATTGAAAAACATGGACAGTCCCTGAAAAAAAAAATTCGCACCCGCGTAATTTTTGGTGCACGCACATATCAGCGTTTCTCGAACGTCAAAACCCATAATACAAAGACGAGTAGCTGCAACCCATGTTTAGCCTCTGAGGAAGCTGAATTTCGTGACTGCAAATCCGCTATATACGTACGGTTTATTTAGTAGATAGTCAATCGTAGAGCCTGCCAGGCCTCTGCAGCATGCATTTTTTGCAACTTGAACTATACTGAAACTATGCTGGCAGTATGCTGGAACTTTACGCGAACTAACAGGAGTCATACTGGAACTTTAGCGGACCTTTTCTGGAATTACATTGGTGCTATACTGTAACCATGCTGGAAATATATATATATATATATATATATAAATATATATATATATATATATATATATATATATATATATATATATATATATATATATATATATATATATATAATTAAGAATAAAGGAGCACACTTACGAAAATTTGATAATTGTTTACTCTACGTTTCGGCCGTTCCACGGCCGCAACGTAGAGTAAACAATTATCAAATTTTCGTAAGTGTGCTCCTTTATTCTTAATTATATTTGCACCGGACCCACAGAATTTCTTTTTTGAATCATATATATATATATATATATATATATATATATATATATATATACTGTGCTGGGCTATATATATAAATATATATAAATATATACTGTGCTGCTATTGTGCTGGGCTGGAACTATATGCTGGATCTGCACCGGGACTTTTCTGGTGTTGTATACTGGGTCTGCGCTGAGAGTATATTCTATAGACCATACTAGAACTATGCTAAAACTATGTGGGCAATGCTGGCACTATTGTGGCACTACATGGTGGATATGTTTTGGAGCTATCATGAGACTGCATAGTGGGTCTGCGCTGGGACAACGCTATGACTTTAATGGAACTTTGTTGGATCTATACCTGAGCTATTCTGCAAACATACCGTAACGAAGTGCCAAGAGACTCTTTCGAAACTGTGTTGGAAGTAATATTGGTGCCATACTGGCACTAAACTGAAACTGGAACTATATATACCCGGTTATTACACTATAGAACTGTACTCGCGAAGGTTCTGGCCGCGGCGACGATATTCTCTCGAGCCAGAGCGAATGTCCGCAACTTGTTTTTTCTCTGTCAGAGGCGGGTGGCAGCTTATAAACAGAAAACAGGCCTTCGGAAGGAACATTCTCCGATATCGGGACTCCCCGCAGCCGGTTTCGGATAAAAGCGGCCCTTGCCTGCTTTGGCCGTCCGTGGCTCGCGAAGGCCGCGACTTGCTGCACTGCCGCATGCCTGGAATCTTAAAAGGCCCCGTTGAAAGCGCGTGCGATAGTTCACGCACACTCCACTGAAGTTTATATTGGCACACGCTATATACACCTTAAAGCATAGCGCCAGTATATCTCAAGAGTATCGCAACGTTTCGATCATTTTAAGGCGGGAAAAAGAAAAAAAAAACACCTCTCGCTGCCAAACGCGGCTCTTGGAAAGTGCTTTATTCCGAGAAATTAACGCGCACGAAGCCTTGCAACGTTTAATTGTATTAAGTTGTAGCAGGTCGCTGTGGCTTCGAAAAACTGTCGAGGATTTCGACTAGTCTTGTCTCTCCTGTTACATAGTTCTCATTTCATGTGTATCATTTATGCGGGACAAAATGCGGGCACCGTGGATCGCGGTTTCCCAGCCGTTAGGCTTCAGTCGAGTATACGTTTTAACCAAACAAGGCAAGAAAACTAATATGTGAGGAACATAATGCATCTATGTTTCTCGGTGAAATGTATCCACAAGACCTGCCACGCTGATTGTTTTTGGCGCTTGAAATAGCTTTTTATAAACCATAAGTGAGCGATATTTCGAGTTTGCTGTATTCAAAACAGAGTGCAAACTTTATTCACCACCGTTGTAACTTCTACGATTTTCCGTTTAGAGAATGAGAGAGGGAAAAGAGTTCGCCTTTGATGAGAAGCTCTGGATATTTGCATGCTGAGGGCTTCCCGTGCTAGTTAAGGCATGACGCAAGCGTGGAACCCATGCCTGTAACTAACGCCACGGCTATTACGTAAGGATTAGGTATGTGAAAGCAGCCAGCATATTACAAAAGGCTGGGCTTTCATTCGTCATCGGCGTCATCAGCTATAACATAGTCAAGAATGGTGATGATGATGATGTAGCTAGATCGGATGGCTCTCGCCTTCCAGTTGTCTTGAGCGCTTATGGATAAAAGACCATGGGAAGTTTTAGGGACCAGAGAGAGAGAGAGAGGTTGATAGATTGATATGTGGGGTTTAACGTCCCAAAACCGCCATTTGATTATGAGAGACGCTGTAGTGGAGGGCTCCGGAAATTTCGACCACCTGGGGTTCTTTAATGTGCACTGACATCGCACAGTACACGGTCCTCCACCATTTCACCTCCATGAAAATGCGACCACTATGGCAGGAATCGAACCCGCGACCTTCGGGTCGGCAGCCGAGCACCCTGTAGCCACTGATCGGCCGAGGTGGACCAGTGTTTGAAAAGCAATCGAATTCGTGTACGGTGGTCACTGTGCTTCTTAGAGGCTAACTGTCCTGCGCCTTCCGTTCACTCTCTTCCAGGGTTCAAACCCCCTTCTTCTTCCTGACAACGCCCCTAAAAGAGAGCCGCTGCGGTTTGTCCCATCTTCTCTTGTGTCCGCGTAGTCGTGCGTTGTGGCAAAATAGGTTCAAGCCTCTAAGAAGCAGGGGAGGGGGGGCTGGGTTTCAACCCTCCACACCTCCCGAAAATTTTCAATGCTGCTTGCGTATACAATACACGCACACATACAAACGCACGCACGAACATGCATAAAGTATGCTCGACCCCCCCCCCCCCCCCCCCAAATAAATTTCTGGCTACGGACCTGCTCTCTCTTCTACCGGGTCTTTCTCCGCGCTGTTCGGCCTCCACGCGACGCTGCTTCGGCGCACGTGATCGGAACGCTCCAAAACATGTTTCAAAACGCTCTCGTTAGGTCTGTGTTATAGCCTCAAATGAATAAATAAATAAATAAATAAATAAATAAATAAATAAATAAAATGTCACGGGCCCGAAGGAGTGTAGCGATGTTCCTTGTTTCTGTAGTATATACACTAAAACACTTCCGAAGACCTAATAGGCGCCCGTGTTTGTGTTCTTGTGTATGTGTGTGTTTGTACGCGCCTGGGGCCCCCACAACGGCGACTGTCCCGTGGCGACGTAGTTGCGCGAATGTGGATGTTTCTGAAATATTGCAGTGTCCGCCGTTCCTTTGTGTTACGCTTGGTGAATGAAAGACCATGACACCAGCAGTGCCTATTCGAGTTATAACGTTGTGCGTGCTACCCGCCACCCTGCTGTCCCGTTGAGTGGTGGCTCCCGTTGGGCCTCCCCGGCGTTTTTTTTTTTTTTTTTTCATACTTTCCGTACATTTTCGGGGCCCTGTGTATGCGCCCGTACGCGCATACATGCAGTCCGTGTTACCCACGTACACCCGAACGATGGGTGTGTCCTACAGCTGAAGCGTAATCTTCTCCCTTAGCACGCCTTCTTCGCGTGGGAGAACCAGCGCGGGCTTTTCCCTGTCTTCTTTTCTTTTAAATTTCCAGCACCCTGGAAACACGACGTGTCCAACGACGCTCGAAATGAGCGGAAACGAAGAAACCCCGCAGGCGTTACGCGAATACAGGTTCTTTTCGGCGAGCTTCACGTCGTGCGTGGTTGTTTCTTAGCTCGTCGGCCGCCCTCGACACCACAATCACCGTCCCCGCACATTTCTATAGCTAGCGGATGCGTGGGTTTGTATATACCACCACCTCGCGACGATGATGTCATCCGGAGATCTTTCAAAAGGGGAGGAGGTGCACGTGATATGTCGAAACACGTATGCTCGCTGAATGAATTCTTCTGAAGTTCTCTGAAGAAGCGATCTTTTCTTTCTTTTCTCTTTTTTTTCACCTTTTATATTGAATTATCTCTGTACATATTCAGTGCACTAGCCGCTTTTATCGTCGCTCGTTATCGATTTTATTTTTTTTTTCGCCAAATTTCCGAGCTTTCGTCTTTCACATCGACTCTAGCACTTTATGACAAAAAAAAATAGAGATGTCGAAGGATAAAAAGCGACGCAGCGACAATATATTTGAAAGTCTAATTCCTCCTGCGCATCGCATGTAGCGAGAGTCTTGAATCTGGCAGGCTTGGCGCACGAGCATTCATTTGGCCGGTGGTCCGCCCCCGTGCTCACGTGCTGTACATCACATCTGCGAAATTTAAAAACGCGCCACATCTGTCGCCACATGCCCGAGTGCCGCTGGCTGCAAAAAATTGTACACTTACGGCCAGATTCCCAAAAAAAAGTGCACCACGCATTAAGTTAATCCCAGTGCGAAAATCCGCGGCCTCACCTCTCGACGTTGCCGAAATGAATGATTTTCCTGGAATGGGGAAACCACCCTTCACATTCTCCCCTCCTTTTTTTCTTTTTTCCCTAAATAAAATTGCTGTATCATCATCATTATCATCATCATCGACGAAGGATTATCCGGCGTTCATGCCTGGCGCATGGGACATAACAATCTCCCCAAGAGCGCGAATGTACACCAGTAGTATCATGACATATGCCACGCTTAGATGTGCAGTCAGACTTTACAGATTCCTTGTTCGTGCTTACGAAAATTTTCAGTGGAGTGAGTTCTAGCGATAAAGGTTATCGAGAGGCGAAATCGTCCAAGCAAGTGTGGAATACGTCATATGTAAAGAAGATGATCGTCATCGTGGACATTTCAGGGAATTTTGATTAATTACATGGTCATGCAAAGTGTTAATCTGTAGCATTACACTCAAAGGTGTATATTAAGTGCCCCCCTCCCAGCTGGTTGCTTTCGGCTTTTTGTATTTGAACAATGTTCAAATTCATTCCTGTACCGCGAATGACTTCGAGTTCACGCTCTTAATGCTTTTGGATTAGGATGTGAAAACTGGCGAAACCAGGCGAAGTTTGTGCATGACGCTGACAGCTTGTATGCAGACCGGAGTATTCGCTCACATAACATTGGTTGATTTTGGGGTTATGATAGCTAGTTTTTTGTTGTTAACTACAAAGTTTGCGCATGACGCTGACAGCTTGTATGCAGCCCGGAGTATTCGCTCACATAACATTGGTTGATTTTGGGGTTATGATGGCTAGTTTTTTGTTGTTAACTACAAAGTTTGCGCATGATGCTGACAGCTTGTATGCAGCCCGGAGTATTCGCTCACATAACATTGGTTGATTTTGGGGTTATGATGGCTAGTTAACTACAGAGGTAATTAAATATAAATAAGTGTATTGTTGACACGGTGATTTAGTATTTGTCGCTAAATCGCCACTGACCATTCTTCTCTGTGAGGCCAGATTGGAGAGCCGTTCTGTTGAGTTGCACATGATACTGAAGGCTAGAGCGAACTAGCTCTAGCCTACCTCTCTGCCTTCTAATAAATTCGCACTCACTCAAACCACCAACGGCAGCGTTTTGCGCGTCTAAAAACTCGTTCTCTCATACTTCTCCGTGGCTGTTTTCCTCAGTGTCGCGCCACGCGTATAGCTAAACTTCACCCACTATAACGCAATTTTTTTCTCGCTTCGTTCTCGTTTACGTAACGTCCCAGTTCCGCGACTTCACCTTGCCCACTCCCGCTCGAATTGCGTCGTGTCGCGGCGGGAAGGAGCTTGCCCCTGTCTGAGAGGCGACGTCCAGTGCGTGGACCGCACCGCTGCGACCGAGCCTCCACTCTGGACTCGCCTTTCTTATCGGCGTCCCTATCTGTATAGGCTTTCAAAAGTCACCGCCGCTGTCGGCTGACGTCAACTCGCGCTAAGGATCACTCGAAGCTGTAACCGTATATAGTTAGCGCCGGGTAGCGTTTAGCGCTGCGCAGGGCTTGACAGTTTACGGGCTGCCTTGCGCACAGCGCTTCAGGAAACAAACGGCCGCAGGACAGCAACGAACGACTTCGATGCTCATTGAAACAAAAAAAAAAAAAATAGCTGCGCGGAGTGAAAACAAAAAAAATAATGATAAAGAAAATGCAGGAGTCTTGAAAGTCGAAGGGGCGGGTTGAAGAGCTGCGAGTTTTTCTTGAGACGCGCTCACACCGACGCGAAACTGTATTCTCGCTTTCTGCGGCTGAAGATGCCTATCGGCAGGGCGGCCTGTGCAAGCGCGCGTACGGAGGAAAGCCGCGGATATATCATTGAGGTGTGTGCGCACACACGTGTGCGATTGTGTACTGAGGTATGGAAGAGGAGAGGTACGCGAACGTAACAGCGGGTTGAAAAAAAAAAATTAGAGTAAGAAAGCAATTCATGGCGACCGCGTGTGTGCGAAAGGAAATTCCCGCTTGAGAAGAAAGCGGCGTCGGCTTAGCTGCCCATGCCGACAGCGCGGTCAATGAACGCGGTGACGGAAAGGCCTCTCTACATCTCGCCACCTTTCCTCGTCCATCGGGGCTCGATCATCCGAGGAGGAAGAAGAACATTCGAAACGCAGCCGGTGATATCTGCGCGCTCGCAGTCCAGGTTATTCTTGGTGTTAAAGAGTTTATTTTAACACCAAGGCGCGGCCGCTAAAGTAAGCGAGGGTGTTCACTTGAAATTCGGTTTGAGGGCATTGTTGTGGGACCTTGATCGTGCTGAGCGATGTGGTGTAATCTTGTAAAAAAAATGAGGTACAATCAGAAAAGCAGCCAACAACGCGATTGATTACGGCGTTTTCGATAAGTCGTCAAAACCCGCCACGGTGGTCTCTAGAAAATATCTTAAGGCACTCGGCTGCTGACCCGCAGGTTGCGGGATCGAATCCCGACCTCGGTGACCGCATTATCGATGGATGTGAAAATGCTTGAGGCCCGTACGGGCCTAACCTAACCTAACCTAACCTAACCTAACCCAACCACACGTGTGCTTACATTTAGGCACACGTTAAAGAACCCCAGGTAGTCGAAATGTCCGGAGCCCTCCACTATGGGGCCTCTCATATTCATATGCTGGTTTTGGGATGTTAAAATTCCAACAATTATTGTTAAGTCGCCAAAGTGCAATCTCACCTGCTTGGACACAGCGGCATCTTAATGCGTTTTCGTAGAAAATAAGGATTGCTACATTTTGGTAGAAATAATCTTTCTTTATTTCGTTTTTTCTTTATCGTACGCAGCAGGACACATGTCACATGTGACAACCCGCTCACCTTACCACCGTTTCTCTTGCTGTGGATCAGGAAGTCGCGAACGAATCCTCGAGCCCGGTGTCAAGTTTGGCCTTTTTATCAATATCTCTCCTGTGTATGCTTGAAAAAGGGGCTACTTTAACTGTCACGTTACGGAGTGTTGATTCGCGCGCCATCGGCAGCGCCAACTGCAAGAACACCTTTTAACCGCTTTAAATGCGCTTAATTCACGGCTGATGCCGCGTCGATTGTTCAAGCGAGACCTCCTTGGTCGAATTTGACCTTCCGCATTGCGGTTGGCGGCCAGCGAGGCAGAACTGCTGTGCGTGTGTTCGCCTGTGGCTCCCTCGAGGATCAGCTGCACGCTGAATGAAATAAATTATAAGAAATAGAGAAAGAAAACGAATACAGAAAGAAGGAAAGGAAGGAAGGCCGAGTGTTTCAGTGGAACGAGGAGGGAGGCGCGGCACCACCGCGGTCGGCGTTGTCGTCGCTTAGATGCGCGTGCTTGCGCGTGGCCCCTTTTCCATGCAGAGCACGGTCCGTGGCACTTATTCACCGCGTCGACGGCCGTGTAACGGCGCATCAACGCGCCGATGGTCGGCCAGTGGGCCACTCGGAGGGATACACGGCGCGCGTGCAGCGCAGCCTGGCCATCGAGTCCACTTGTCGGCGAAAGATCTGTTCGGTATCCAATAGAGTAGACCTGCAAAAAATAATTAGAAATAAGCTTTAATGTGATTTCCGCATATGTTACAACAGAATCGAGAGTTGGGCTAGTTGGATATGCATGGTATAACTGTCAGTTCAAGGTTTTGCTGCACGATAAAGAGTTTGCTTTTCTAGACTATGTTCCGAGATAATCTTTCTTCTTTTACCCTGTGTTCGCGATGTGCCACGGGTGTACTTTTTTGCCTGCACACCCATGCGTTGTTTTTTTTAATTGCCTGTATATATATTCTAGCCTTTCTAATAAACAGTTTAGTAGCGAGAAAGCGCTTGTCCTCTCTTCCTTTCTGTTTATTCGTGCGCTTGAACTCACAGTTATACCCGGATATGTTAGCCTGGTTTATCACCTGGCTTGCTATTCCATGTGTTGCGGGTGACCGTAGTAGCAGAAAGGCTATTAGTAGTGCTAGTAGTAGTAGTAGTAGTAGTAGTAGTAGTAGTAGTAGTAGTAGTAGTAGTAGTTTTAATAGCAGTAGCACTACTACTACTACTACTACTACTACTACTACTACTACTACTACTACTACTACTACTACTACTACTACTACAGTGGGTGCCACACTGGTAACGCAGTCAGAGGGGAAACGAATAATAGAATAGAAATTACACAATGATGGCGATCATGGCTCTTCTATACCGAAAGTGGTATATGGTCATCATTATCATTACAGCTACGCTTTCCCATGGTTTTCAAAGTGTGGAAGTGGCTGAACATCTTTTAAACATGTTTATAGCTTGATAGCTGCACTTTTCGGGAAACAACCACAATGCCTTGAGCATATACTTCAATAAAACAGATATTTGGGCTATAGCGTCGTCCTTCCTCTCCCTTTCACGTGATTTTCTAGCACCTTTTTACGCCGTGATGAGCACCTACCTCGTGTTTATGGTAGAAATATGACAGAGGGTCGGCAGGTTGGAGGGTGGCGGTACCAAAGACGTTGGCAGTGATCCTACCATAACATTTTTTTTTTTTTGCTACCGAGAATATGGTTATCACGTTGAGCAGCTTGCCCAGAAGTTGTCGCTTCCTCAGACGGTGCGTTTCTTGGGCTCATTCTCAGCAAACGTACACCTTACGTTAGTATAACAGGAACGGTGTCAGCTAAGCTGGATGCTCAGTATACATGGCAAAAGCTTTCAGCATCACATACTTGGAACAGGGCTCGAAGGAACACTAAAAAGAAAAAAAAACGATTTTTTGCCACGTCTGCCGGGAGGAGACGCCTTGTAAGCGAGAAAACGCGGGTTGCGACGCCACCTCGACCCGCACCAGTCGACGTGACATCATCAATTTCGACAGCGTCTGCTAGGGCCCACGTAGCCTCTAATTAATAACGTTGAAGTTCATTGCCCTCTGAGGTGGCAAGAGACTTAACACCCCAAGTTTAGGGAAATTTCGCTGAACCAGTAGGGAGAGAATACAAATATATACATTGAAATCCATAACGTTCTTTCACTATGGTACTATACTGTAACCCCGACAAGCTAGCTCTTACTAATGATCTTGATGAAGTGGGTTGACTGTGCTGAGCTGCAGTTTGAAGCCCACATTCTCTGTAAAGAGAGACCGTGAATGAGAAGACGAAAGAGAGAGAGAGAGAGAAAGTGGTCTTTCTGTTGGCGTCAGCGAGCTATAGTGCATTGTCTCGCTCTTTTCAAAAGGACAAAGAGACTCGGGCATAGCAATAAATGCAGTCTCGCTGTTCTTCGTACGAAAAAAAAACTAAATAACAATACTGCGCGGACAGGCTAATGAAAAACACTCCATTCGAGTGTTCGTCAGCCTCTAATTATATTTTTTTAATAATACCTATACCTCATTACGAAAAAAAAAGATGTAGGTGTTGACGTAAATGCATTCAATACGTAACTCAGCAACACGCTAAGTTGGGTTGTGAGTGCGTCTGGACCAGGATTACGAAAGCCGAGTTCGATTCGTATGCTGAGGTCACTGAAGTCATAGCAGTATACCTAGGTTCCCTCAAGCGGCTTCCTATTTGGACGCGGCAAATACCGTAGAGATATGGAGATCCACATATGAATGATATACACCGCTGTGCAAATCGTACGAGCTACACTCAAGGCCGACACTACAGCGAGTTACTGTGTGTGCCAGACTTGATGAGGACTCAATGGTTCTCATTATATTGTTTGAAAGAATGAGAAACGAGCCCTTAATTTTCTGCTTCTTTCCCACTTGTATCAGCCGTTGCTCGTGGCACCTGTATGCCGCTCTCAGTGACTTACTTGTCCATGGTGAATCAAACTGTACCTACTTTATTTCTCCAGCACTTAAGCTGGGGAAAAGACATCCAATGGTGGACAGCGGGACGCATAAACTGTCTCACATCCAGCTACAATAAAAAACGTTAAAAAAACCTACAATGGGGGAAAAAATAACACTGAAAAAAAAAGGCTCAAAATATCAATTCAAACTATTCACAGTCAAAACAAGATATGCACTAGAACAAGAAGGATATCTGAGGGGGAAAAAAACGCGTAATTTATGAGTAGCCAGCTGTATTTACAGGCATAACATCCATACTACAGTGACCTAGGTCACTCTACCCATATACCGCTTAGTGCTGACTAACTTGGCTTATAGTGACTTAAGTTGACTGCCCACTAACAATAACAATATATGATATCATACACTATATTACACAATATATTATACTATACAATATTATAACAATATAATAGAATAATACAGTGCGTATACGTATGTCTTTGAATCACTTTATTAAATGATTCGCACAATACGAAAGTTGCCCTTCAGGAGAATTAGCCACGATTGTCTTTTTCGATATCCTTTGCTCATTCATATAAAGACAATCTCAGCATAACATACGTGAATTCAGAGTCATCTGTCTTCTGTTTCGTTCCTTCTAATATAGTTTTGAAACTATGTGCACAGATGTGCATATGCCGCGTGACTTTCACAATTATCTGATACTCCTCCTTGTGACATCCCAACTGGTGGAGCAAAACTTACTATTCTATCACTCGGTTATGTGCGCACCTGTCCCAGCTTTTTGATTGCTCAGTTCGTCAGTGCAGTTAATTAAGCGCTCAACTTTACATTGTTATCTTAACCTCCTTCGCTCTACCACAATTCCTCCCTCTTGCGGGCATGTCTAACACTGCGACGTATATATGTAGCACAGGCGGAGCTCAACCTGTTATTTTCTGACTCTGCGCATTGGTTTCCTTTGTTGCTATTCGTCAGCAGGACTGGCACGGTGCTGCGACATGCTGTGACGTACAAAAGAACAACAAGGGTTCAACGGAGGTTAGTTAATGTGGCGTGGTTCTTTTTGCTGCGCTATACGGAAACGCTGGCACAAAACTAGAAAAACAGGACACATACCGGTGTAATATCTGTCCTGCCTTCTCTTTTTGTCTTGTTGTTTCAGTATAACATCGCAAAAAAATAGTAATAATTAGAGAGACCGATACGTAAGAAATCTTCGTTTCATATGTATCGTTGAGTGTTATGTACCAGTACATGAAATCTTTTGGATTCTTTATATTGTGTGCACCCGAATTAACTTTTACCATCTGAGTTTTTTTGAACCTACATCTGAGTGCACTAGTGTTCTTTTTTTTCTGCATTTTGCACTCATCTAAGTGCGAAAGCCGTGGTCAGTAACCGTACTCGCGTCCTCAGATATAACCTTAGTAGTTACAAAAGATGTAGACGTGATATGAGCTACAGGTGCGCCCAAACGCGCTCCATAATACGGAGATTCCTTGCCAAGCGTGTTAGCGTCCGCGATTATGAGGGCTGACTCCATTGCAGTTTACAAGTTGCCGTTGCTGCGTATTCATTAGGTGGGCTCCCAAGTTTGTTTATAATTTGCTACCACATTGCTCCGCTGGATCAACCGTGTTCTTCATCATAAATATAGCGATGGCATATACAGAAGTGGTCACCTTGAAGGTTCAGCTAATATATAGGCTCGAACTTTTGTAAGTTTAAAGTCGTATGATGAAATGAACTGTATTCAGGAAGGTAGAGCGATAGCTCTGGCGTGTCGCGCTGATGTTGGTAACGTCCTTTGCCCTGCTGACCAGTTTCTCACTACTGCACCAGTCGTCGCTGGTCATATACGAAAGTGGTGAAATCGGACGCTCTATGAATCGTGCACGCTGGCGACGCGTCCGAGAGAATCGAGAAACCACTGTAGCTGTCACTGTTAATAAACTACATTATGAGCTGCGTTGAGAGTTTCATGTCCATAGGTCGGCAGAAATTTTGGAGCTCACTCAGACTAACTTATGAAATATATTTGGAGCTTCGGGCTCACTCGGACTCAGACTTGTCAACATTTTCCTGAGCCGGACTCGCTCGGGCTCACGCTCGCGAAAACTTTCTTCAACCGCACTCGGACTCAGACTCACGACTTTATCTGAGCCTGAGTGAGTCGGCGCATGAGTCCGTTTGTCTAGAATTAGCTTTGTCGACCATTTTGTCAATGCTCTTTAACACTACTATCTCATGTAATCGACGTTTTGATATAGTACCATTGAATACAATTGATGAGTGGTTGCAAAGCAGTAAAAAAACATTTTACTTGAAAGAGATGACAACATGAGATCTATTCACAAGGAACTTCCCTGTGTGTGTCGCCGAGTTCAAAGCACCGCCTTAACGTAATTCACTCCCCTGATCGACAAATAATGAAATTGTGTACGAATGATATTACTTTAGAGTACGTGTGAGTAGACGCGAGTGTAAACATGAAAGAGCAATGCTTAAGATGAGTAGAGATGAGTCCGTGTCACGCGTCGCAAAACGGTTTACCGTTCTTCTCGCATCGTCAGAGCGAGGACGACGAAGGGCACCACTGTGCGCCCGTTCTGCGAGGTGTCGTCCATCGTTAAAGAATGCTGTTCTCCTTCGGCTAGCTCGTGCTAATAAACAGCCTTCGTGACAATGTGTAGAATGCGCGAGTTTCGTAGTTCTCGGCAGAGTGCCGAATTATGGGACACCAGTTTATTTCTCTTCAGCATGGGAGTTGTTTCTCTTGCCCATAGACAGCCTAAACGCGATATCAGATGACGATTCGGGAGGCTAATCTACGTATGTCTTGCATGACGAGGCTTTCGCTTATTATTTTTTTGCTTTTAAGCACGTGACCCAAGATCACCGTGTCTGCGCTTGGTTTGAATCAGATCTCGGTGCTCTTGCAGGCCTCTAAACTTGTGTAGGGCACGCTCAGTTCCAAATGTACGGGCATATATGCACTTCGTGGCTTACGCCGACAGGGGGCGAACGAAGTAACATGGCCACGTTTCCGAAGAAAAAAAGTAAGAAGCAGAAGAAAGAAGAAAAGGAAGCAACTTTTCTCCCACTTATCTGTCTAAGAGAGGCACACGCGCCCACCCCTCCACCCTCGTTGGAGCGCGTATACATTTGGTCGCGTTGCGTTTGGATCTGCTGTTCTTACCAGGCAACCCTGCCAGTTCTCTACCTACGCGTATCCTACTCTGTCTGCTTCTTCCTCACTTCTTTCTAAACCCATACTTCATGTTCAGGGGACGTGGTACGCAGTAAAGGAGACCGCCGCTGTAAACTACGAATCCTGCGCGAGATGTCAATGCCTTTTTTTTTTCTTCTTTTTTTTCTGGTGTTCTCATCACATCCGTGCGCCAAAGTGCGCCGTCGCGCGGTTCCGTTTCACCTTCCGTGTGTGAACGCTAGAAACTGCGCAGCGAATCTTGCATTAAGGTCACCGGAAGGGAGGCGGCCAAAGGGTAAATGTGCACGTACGTACATCCACCGCTGGGCGCGGTAAATATTGGTTGTGTCCGTGTTTTACTCGTGACGCTATTCTTGATTTTGCGGGCTTTGATTCACTTGCTTGTTTTTTTTTTGCGTAAATATGCGAGAGAGGATATGCTTCTTGTAATTTTTTTTTATCATGCAGCTGATGTTAAATATCAGCGCATATCTGCTCTAAACATTTATATGACGCTAGAAATAAGACGCACGCAGACTTCAAGTAGTCAAAAACTGCGAAAGAGATCAGTTACGTCTTTCAATCTTCCTAAATACCTTAACGTGTAAGTTAGCTGGCATCTGTTCGCGCTCTCTTCATTAAATTTTCTCGTTCGTGCAGAGGAGGGGTCACTAATTGTTGAAGTGGGTGAATCTATTCTCAATTAGGTCAAGTGCATTGAAGCGGTTCTGTTCAGTTGCATGGTATACGCATATTACAACGCTTAGTTTGCAAGAGATCAGCTTAGTTTCATGTAACCTAATGGAAGTGAGCTGGTTCTCAATGGTTGTTCACGCGACACGGGCAAGTGGTGCGTATATAGCTAGAACGTAATTTATCAAACTGAATTTCTGTGAAACGAGGGCGGTGCTGAATGATCGCGGAAGTCTTCGCGATAAACGCCAAGCGCAAGCACTAAAATAGACTTCAAATATCCCAGGCATAGGCCGCACTTCGTGTGTTCAGCCTCTGAGCACGTTTTCAGAAAAATAAGGAGGCTGCAGATTTTTGTATATTCGAGTTGTGACATTCGAGTTGGGTGACACGGCCGGAATAATGGTTTTAGTGAGCTGTTGTCTGCTGCGGGTATCCTCTTGAAGCACATCTATACGTTTACACGTCAATTTATTTAACCAATTAACTTTAGCTGTGAGTCAGTGCTCGTCGTTCGTTCTGTCTCGTCTTTGTTCGTTTTCTGCGCATTTAGGATCACTTCTGAACGCATACCACACTCTTAGAAAAAAGTTGGCAGTACTTGCTAACTTTGGGGTAGTAATGGTTTCTCACATATGTTACTACCCTGGTAGTAAGCGCAGTTAGTAACGGCGAGGGTGGTAACAGTTACTACCTCTGCTGTTACTACCAGCAGTTAGTAACTGTTACTACCATAGCCGTTACCACACATTGGTAGTAACTTTAAAAGGTTTAAAGAAAAAAAAGTAGTAACCGATACTACGCAGGTCATGCATTTTGGCATATTATTTCTCCATTGTTAATGTTGGCTAATCAATGTCTTACAACTAGACAAATTCGCTTAAGAAGCGGGGTGTGCCATGAATGCGAAGAATTCATAGGCCAAATAAGTTCACTATTACGCTCGCTTGATCTCCGGCGCGCCGATGCTGACGATTTGAACACTTGCTCAACTTAGGCGCATATGAGCTCAACTTGTAATTTTCGCTTGTAGACTCCGCATCTCTTCATTACTGCTAGGTTATTTCGCACGCCAGCAAGCGATCGCGCCGAAACGTGATGACAGTACAAGCAACCATGGATGTTGTGAAAAACGAGGTTCTGCTGCCCATCTTGGCATTAGTGGATGGCGCGAGTCTCATCAGGTGCAAGCGGGTGTGCACAAGCGGTGGCTGGCTCTGGTGGAAACGATACTGCAACACGGCCATGCCAATTGGAGAATGATATGCAAGTCAGAAATCCACCACGACGTTCTGTATGAACTGCTCCATGATTCATGTCCAAAGATGAATCTCGACCTGTGCAAGTTGACTGGTTCAGTGTATACAAGTGTTGGTTCAACACAATGGTGGTTTCAAAGCTTTCTTATCACATTCGCAACCTGAGACCTTTCAAAAACAAGTGACGTGCCTCAAGACATCAGGGTATGTAATTGTGAGTGGCCACACGTCAGGAGTTATATCTGTTTGGAATGCTCGGGACGGCTGGCCGATAAACTTCATTGAAACACGTGAAGATTCAATCCAGGATCTCACATTGTTCAATCTTTGTGGACCTGCTGCACTGTGACCAGCATCGGCGCGCCGGAGAGCGAGCGAAGTTCACTATTTTTTACGTATACATGTAGTAAGAAGTAAGCGTGGGATATATATAGCCCCTACTTTGCAGGGGAATGTGTGGCACAGGGGAGCACTTGCGTTTCAGGATAAATATTTACAAATATAAACCTATAGCACTATATTATACAATCTGGTTACGTGTGTTTGGTGACGTATCACAAGACTTTTAACCAAACATGCTTATAAAAATTATATATCATATTTATTTATTATAAAATGGCCACAAAAAGGGATTATGTACAGTGGCCGGACCAATGTACCGAACTCATTCTCAGTGCATTTGAATGCTTCACACGACTAATACAACTGCGTTTAAAAGGTAATAATCGTTTTAGGGGTTTGGCGCGCCAGAACAATGATAAAATTTGGAAACACGCCGCAGTGGATTAACTGTGACTGTCCTCGAGGATAATTGTGACCGTCTGGTTATTTTGATCTACCGGTCTTGTTAATATGTGCTGTAATTTACTAAGTTTGTTGTGATTGTCTATTACGATACTAGTAGCTAGCACTTGCTTATGGTTCGTTAACTTGCACTTCTTCGTTGCGACAATATCATACATATCTCGGTTGCGTAATTTCAAACAAAATGTATTTTCTTGATCTATGGATACCTTCTGCGTCATTTTTTTGTGTAATGATTATACGTCGAGACGATTCCTCTTATAAATTTTCAGAATCGCATTCACACACTATATTGAAATAGGTAGTCAAAAGCCGGGTAGCAAAGAGGTAGTGACGGTGCAAGAAAAGTAGTAACAGCTGCAGTTACTACCTCTTTCATTTCAGTTACTGTTTACTAACGTAGGTAATAAAGAGGTCGCAAAAGGTTAGTAACGGTTGCAGGTAGTAACTGTTTACTAACGTAGGTAGTAAACAGGTAGCAAAAGGGTAGTAACGGTCGAAGCAAGGTAGTAACCACTGCAGTTATTACCTATTTGCCTGCAGTTGCTACCTTCTTACTAACTTTTTTTAAGACTGCACCACTCGGCCAACTTGCAGTTTTTCGTGGAGTTATACGTATTTTAGCTTATTATGATTTGTATGGCAGTATGTCTTCTCAGAAATGACGCTACGTTTTTATGGCCCGCTTGTAATGTAGTTATGGTCTTGCATGCTTGAACTTCTCTACACTTAATTATATTTCGTTGTATAGTTATTAGCAATAATGATTTCTTATTGTGTAACTCCGAGCCGCCTATAATATACCATGTGACAATTTTTTATGCTTTTCTTACGGAGTACCCTTTGTGGGCTTTTAAGGTACTTTGCATGAATGAATGAAATAGTGAGTGAGTGAGTGAGTGAGTGAGTGAGTGAGTGAGCGAGCGAGCGAGCGAGCCGCACCAGTTCAATCGCAGGGCATAGAAGAATAAAAAAAAAAGCACTCGTTCAACTTGGACCGCCAGTGCGTATGTCCCGTTCAGTGGCTGCCTTGCAACGGTGGCACGCGCGCTGCCGCTTCTTCCGGGCAGCGTGAGAGAGAAGAGGGGCGATTCGCCGGCCACAGGGGCCGCCGGCAGTTGCTGCCGCTGGCGGGAGAACTGCGGCTTGGTCTGCTGCTGCTGCAGGAAGTCGGGCGAAAGTGCGCGCAGTTCCTTGACCTGAGGCAGCGCCGGCGGCGGTGCGCCCCGCTAGAGGGTGCTCTGGGTGGCGTGGGGGCTCGTCGTTGTCGGCAGCCAGCGAAGGTCTGCTGCGGTGGCCACGGTCGCTGTGCCAGCACGCCGTGGCGCACTGGGTCGCCCTGGCGACAAAAAGAGGGAGGAAAAGAGTTGAGATCCGCATTGTTTCGCACGGGGTCTTCGGGCCAGAGACTCGCGCGTCGTGCACGCTGGCCTGCGTGTTTTGGGCGGGTAAGTGAAACGCCGCGGCAAGGTTTAAGTTAATGTATTGGGCAGACTTTGCCCCCCCCCCCCCACCTCTTTGGTAACTAGAGGGCCAGTCCCCCCGCCCCGCCCACGCGCACGCGCCTATGTTCTGGAGCGAGTTATCTGCATATTTGTTCGGGACAAAATGTTCTTTTTATACAACTATTCGAAAGAGCAGATGTCGGCCACTTTTTATCAGTGAAGCGGAGGGGCCTGGCTGATGCCATTTATGAACGAGAAGCTTAAGGAATCACATTCCTGTGGTCACGTACCGAACCTCGTAACGCAACGAAGAATACTTAGTTTTACAAAGCATGAAGTGCCCGTTTTACAGTGCACGATCGTCTTTCGTTTTCTTCTATATCGTTCGTTCACCTTTATATCGTTCTCTGTAAGCTCGATCCATGGCCACGGCGGCCGAGTTTCAACGGGATCAAATGCAAGAATAGCCATGCAGTCAGGTTTAGGTGGTCGTTCGACAACTTCAGGTAGCCAAATTAATACACAGTCCCCGCTACGGCCTACCTCCTAATCATATCGTGATCACGAATGCACATAAAATCAGTTTTGACCAAGAAACAAACATTAATAGATAGCGATCGAACACACTGAAAGCATTAATCAGCTTTGCATAAAATTAACACCTATATGAACAGTATACGGTCGCCTTTGCTGATGGTCGTGTGCTAACGAGTGGTTATGAACGTTCGGTCACTGTGGCTGCGCGCACCTGTGAACCGTCGACCGATGTGTTTCACATTGCGCGACTGGATGCTGCGCGGAGTTGCCATGACAATTTTGACCCTTTGCAGTCGAAACGAAAACTGGTTTGCCGGTTTGACTTGTTTTTATGGCTCCGCATTTTTCACGTGAGTGTAAGTCGAGGGCGCAGTATCAATATCTAGCTGCACAGCTGCCTTAATTTTGTCGAGCTGTGCCGCGAGGCGAATTGAAACTCAGCGTCGCCGCATGTTCGTGCCGCTAAAAAGTAGCAGTGCGCGCCACATAACCCCGCAAATGCTCTGCCGTAGGGCGTTTAGTGTGACGTAGGCGTTACAGCCCCGTCCGGGACATATGCAGAGAAGCCACGTTTGACGAAAACAATCTGAAACATTTTGCGTCCTTTTGGGGAGTATACTTTGTACGACACGCGTAGTATTTTGCTCATGAATTACAGCCATTACATCGTTATGAGATCAGATAACCAATTAACGTTACAGGCAGTCCTGTTATATTAGGGAGTAAATACTGTATGCTCCATACAAGATATAGACTTTGTTTTCGAAATAACATAATGTTCTAATGTACATTTCGTCTTACTTACAGTTTTACAGAACAGCGTATGTGTCCTAATTTACATTCCTTTCTTTTTCTCCCACAACCTTGGCTAGTTACACTGGTTTAACAATCACTTTTGGAATGTTACCTTGCGTCTAACAGACTTCTTCGAAGTAAAAGAAAGTATAGATGAGATAAGTATAGAACTATAAGTTGATGGAGCTTTTTATTTGTTGAAACAACGACAGTGTAAAAAGCACTATAGACTGTGAACGAGGGGTCTTAGCACGATCTATACAACTCCACCTTTGTTTCGGAAACTAGGTATACGTCTCTGTTCCTTCTGTCTACCTCAACAAGAGCGGAGTATCCTGCAGCTCGGTAATGCATCACAGACGCACTCTGCTGTCCTTGCCTCTAAATTTTCTGTTTTTGTCTTCTTGCTGCCTCTTATTCTTAGTCATGTCTTATTATAAAGCCCTGTGTCGTGATCTGTCAAAACACACACACACACACACACACACACACACACACACACACACACACACACACACACACACACACACACACACACACACACACACACACACACACACACACACACACACACACACACACACACACACACACACACACACACACACACACACACACACACACACACACACACACACCGTATGGCGCCATCCGACGTTCTTACTAGTTCGCTGCTTGTCCTCTGCGTAGTTGCCCCTGCACGAACACACTGCGAAAACATGGTGTCCTGTGGCATGATACCATGCGATCTTTCGCGGCGGCAATCTTTCTTTGCTGCTCTCTTAATTAGCGAGACACCGAAACAAAAATAAACGAGGCGCCCACGGGAGAGGAAGCCATTAGGCGCAGAACGATTGTTGATATCAAACCGGAGAGCTGAAACAAAGACGAGAACAGGGAAGGACACACGACCCTTCAAGGATGCTTGTGTGTGTGTGTGTGTGTGTGTGTGTGTGTGTGTGTGTGTGTGTGTGTGTGTGTGTGTGTGTGTGTGTGTGTGTGTGTGTGTGTGTGTGTGTGTGTGTGTGTGTGTGTGTGTGTGTGTGTGTGTGTGTGTGTTTACGGGCACCAACAACCAGGCGATGTTGCAGTTTTGTCTCTCGACTTGTCTCCGTGCTCTCAGGGCGTCGGCGGCTGCGGCTGTCGAGGCATCCCCGAGGAGACGACATGTATGTCGGCGAACTGGGGCCGGAAGAAGGAAGCAGGTTAATTGGTTGCCTCGTATGGCGGCAGTCGCCGCCGCGAGCATTGGTCACGGGCCGGCCGGCCTGGCACATACAGAATCGAGACGCTCTCACTCGTATAGGCCTATCGGGTGCGTGTGAGCATACATCGTCGGGTGTGCCTTCCTGCGACGGTCGTTTCTGGGAGCCTGCACGTGGACCGCACCCTTGTCGCCCCCTCCTTTGCCGGCCTGTTCCTCCTGGCGCCTTCGGAAATAGCTATCTCCAATGGGAAACTGCCGCCATTCATTCTCTCCGGAAACCGTGAATCAAAGATCCAAGTATACATTTAAATGTCATCGACTGCAACAACATCAGTGGCACATATCTAAGAAAATCACAAGGGCTAGGGAGGGGAATACATTTTGCTATGGCAGCTATTTCAATTTTATAAACTTGTGTCTTATCTTTAAGCATATAAAAATAAAATCCCACTTTGGAATAAAATAATAAAAACGGGCATTGTTCTCTTTTTTTCTGTATGTCATGATCATAGTCGACCAATCGCATTTATATGTTATTGTCAATGCCTTCCGCCCAGATATCGACTTAAACGAGTAAAGGTAGGTAATCGGGAAATATTTTACTTTGCACCTTTAAGCCCAGCGTAATAAAACATATGTGGCACGTCAACACATAGCATTTAGGGAAGCTCGTTATCCACAGTGAATTTTGAAATGAAAAAGTGGCTTTCTCTTTTGTACTTCGTGTGGCCTCTTTAGAAGGCCTTCAGAACTCAGAAGTACGGAGGGTGTACTATGCTAAACTCTCAAGCAAATTTATTATGAGGTTTGATAGGTAAATCTCACTGGAGGACACCTGCAAGGTGTGTCCCTCTCAGTCTAATCATAAAGGCTTTCAGCCCCCCTACCCCCAGGCCCACATGAGTCGCTCCAGTGAAGGCTGTATTAGTTTTCTTTGCGAGGCTGGTTAGCGAATTGTAGCAGAGGAATAAAACAGCGCCGTCTCATTGCTCTTTCGTAGGACTACAATACTGCCGGACGAATGTGCATGATAAAGAATCGAACTGCTGCGCATGCTTCACCGCTGACGGTCTTCTCACTTTTCTCGTAGTTCGTTCACAGCCGTTCATTTGTTCCAACCGCCTTGTACAAACGTGTCGGCGTCAAGGACGACAATATCAATGGACATTACAGACCTTTCGCTTTGTTAAAAACGGCGAGATATAGTTGCCCTGCGCTGGATTCGACGTTATTAAGTAATGGCATGCACTGTTTTGTTATCGCAGCTAGCGCTACCTTTTTTTTCCATAGTATATGATTCTTAAATATGTATACGCTTGTAATAATATTAACTGGAATTTTACAGGCCAAAATCACGATATGATTATGAGAGGTGTCGTAGTGCAGGGGTCCGGGAATTTCGACCATCTGGCGTTTCTTAAAGGCACTGACATCGCACAATATACGCTCGCCTCTATTATTTCGCATCCATCGAAGTATATTTGGCCAGAGTCGAACCCTCGGCTTTCAGGTCAATGGGCGAGCAATGTACCCACCGAACCGCCATGGTGGACAAATATATATAAGGTAAATATGTCTAATAGACACACGTGACTTATAGTATACTTTGTGAATGTTGAAAAAAACAACAATGGCAGCTATTTGCTTAGGACAAACTGGCATATTGCTTGGAACAAAGTGATTAAAATTGAGTGAGGCAAACATTGCTGTAACGGTAGAGGGATAGACACAGGCTTGCATACGACATCACAACTATACGAGGTCTTGTTGTCGTACGGTAAGATATCGCTCATTGCTGTATCAAATGCGTCGCTAGACTACACGCCGTGGTGGTCGAGTGTTTACGGCATTCCAGTGCTGGCCCGAAGGTGACAGTATCGAGTCCCGGTCGCGGCGAACGCGTTTCGATCAAGGCTCGAGGCTCGCGCGTTTTTATATTTAAGTGCGCGTTGAAGAGCGCATCAGATGATCGAAATTTCCGGAGCCCTCCACAACTTCGCCCCTCGTAATCACGTCGGGGTTTGGGGACGTAAAACTCCAACAATTATTATTACCTCGTCGCTTCACTTCCCTATAGTCTTTTTTTTAATGACCCGTACTACAATTATCGCTTTATTTAAATTAATGCATATGTATACAACCGATGATATACAGTCATGCGAGAATTAGCGCGTCGGGCGAAACGAGCCGCCGGATCTTGTCTGCCTGAGAGTGATCGCTCGCAGCGACAATGGAAACGTTTCATTGATAGGGAGAATGAATCTCAGCAAGGGTGGTCGGATAATTATTCTGAGATTCCGTTGCCGACGGCCATGCACTGCCCCGGCTCTTTCCACAAGAGCATGTTGGTCTTCGAGCGTCCAGCTGGACAGAGCTGCTTTCCGTTCGTCCCATGCGCGTTTTCTTAATGTCCAAGACACTCTCGACTTGCCAGAACCTCACCATATATGGCATAAATGCGCTCTGTGCCCGCAGAATTTGCATTCGTCTAAAAAGGATTGTGGCTCGATAGCGTGTAGCTTCGCAGGACTTTTTTTTGTTTTTTGAACGATAGTATATGCAGTATTTGTAAACGGCATTCTCCATATATCTAATTCCTTTGCCGAGCCCTGGTATTTCTGTGGCAATAGCAGATCATTTAAAGCTTATTAATGGCGAGTGGCTGTCCACGTCTTCAGGGGTGTAGGAGGGACTCCGCGGAAAGACCGTTTCAGATATCGTTATCAGCTGCAGGAATTTACCTTGAGCGGTTAGTTTCAGTTTCAGTTTTAGTTTTATTGAGCATTTTCTTCACAGAGTTGCGAAAAAGAAAACGCAAGGATAAGAGCAAAAAGCTGCTATGTTAGCAGCTTGACGAGGCTCCTACCCCTTTTCACTTGGCATTACAAAAATCCGCAGAGCACAAAACATGAAAAAACAATTTGACGTCGATTTTCAAAACTTCAAGAAATTAGGAAATAAAAAGAAAATGCATCAAAATTACATCAGTTTCAGGTTTACATGAAATAAGCAAACCACAAAGAGAGAAAAACAACAAAAACAAGTTTCTGTCCGTATAGCGTCGCGTGTATTCGGAGGAATCGACTAATATCGCTTAACTAATGAACTCTCTGACGCGCGTAACTGCCGCTCGTTTCGGCTTGAGGGCTCTATTTTGCTCGACGTGGTTTCCAGTCTATGGCGTATATATATGCACGCAAAATAGCGAGACGTCGCTATAACGTGTGGTCCAGATTTCGTGTTGATATTACGAGTTCGCTCGCACGCGGGTGTAGTTATTTTTCTTTATTTATACTTCTTCAAGACGGTCACTTGACTTTTCCACGCTTGGCATTCCCCGCCTGTACGTTGTTTATTGTTTACCTGCGCTGATCGTCGAGTTTGTAGGTATGTAGTGCCGCATATACACGTCCGAAATAATGCCCGAACTGCCACCGTACATACTTGGGAGAGACCTTGTAATCGCTTATAGGGTGAGCCACTCACTATAAACCTGCACTCGAAACACGAGGGCACGGCGTACGTGCTATATACACCGATTATGGACCGATTAGGCGACGCGTGGGCACGAACGCTATATTTCGTACGTGCGTTGCGTTTTCGTGCTTCGCATGCTGGATTTATTGGGCGTCGCGTGTAGCTTATAATATACACTGCACACGCGGGAGCTTCGTACACTTGTCCTGTCCACGCCTCCGTTTGCTCGGCTGTCTGCGTCGCGCCGCTGCAGCTATATATGACTCCTCCCTTCCTTCTAAAAGCGCGCTCCCTCTGATTTACGGGCACCATGCCGTCTATATCCCGTCTCCTCCCCCACTTCTGAGGCATATACCATATGCTACGCCTTTTATACAGTGTAATAGTCACCCGTTTCGAAGCGAAGGTTGCGCGCATTGAGAGATGCGCACTTGCTGCAACTATTGTAAAACTGTCTGGAGGCTATACGTGCAGTACAGTCGCGATCAATATTAGTTGCAACTCGCTGGCGGTTGTTAAAAGTGACCCCGAGCCTGAAAAATGACACCAACAAACGTTAATTTTTTTGAAAAAGTACCGCTAACCGAGAGGGTTATTTTCACCAACTTTTCTTCTGCCACTTTTTAGTGTTGGCGCCATTTTGAGTACTCACAGCGTGTTGTAATTCATATTTAGCGTGACTTTACATACACGAGGGCATTATGAAGATGTAGGCGTTTGCAATTACAGTGGACTCGGTATAGTGTATGGTGTGCAAGTAAACTCCAAGGATCCGGAAGTGAAGAAGGGGAGGGGGCAACGGCAGCACCACGTATTGAACTTCCCGCGCATTTTCCCCGTGACTTCACATACTTTGACAGTGTCCGCTCGGATTCATGTGGTGCTTATTGACAGAAAAGGATGACGTTGTTGTAGCTATTATCATTGTCTATGCAGCATACAGTTTTGGAAGTAAGCGTTGGATTTGAGCACGGAGGTTTAGGCCGAATCGGTGGTTGTCGTGGTTGTTGACACGTCTTTATTCGCATTTTATGCCCTTGGAGGGCTGCGGTGAATGTAGGGGGAAAAACGGAATTAAATTAAAGGAAGAAAAACGAAACCAAAAGAGAAAAAAAAAAGGGGGGGGGGCGACGAAAATGCAGTCCTAATGAGCGTCTGCCGAGCTGACGTTCTGGCTGTCGCGTCCAAGACGGAGCCTGGTGCCAACGGCCGGAGCCTTGGGATCGTCCAGCTACTCGAGCAGGGACCGCCATAGCTCCATTGGTGGTGGCACCGGTGATGCGGAGAATCGCTGTGAGTAGACAAGTCAGAGGGACCGTCGGTCTGTCGTGGTTTTTCACGTACGTGTGATACGAAGTATTGAATGATACATTATGCCCGTAATAATAATAATAATAATAATAATAATAATAATAATAATAATAATAATAATAATAATAATAATAATAATAATAATAATAATAAAGGAAGCCATAGAATCGAGTGGTGGGGTGCCATATGTGCAACCAAGTCTCGTCAAAGACAGAGTATATGGATGTCCTAACGAAGACTTCAATTAGTGACAACGACACTGACACTATACGCAACCGTATTAGTCTCGAGTGGATGACGTTAACGATGATCATGATGCTCGAGACAGTTGCCGCGACAGATGTCAAACCCTTCGCAGTCGTGATTGAGAAACCTTCGAAAAAGAACGTACGCGACTCTTGAACGCGACATTCTGTCCGCTCTCTCTCTCTCTCTCTCTCTCTCTCTCTCTCTCTCTCTCTCTCTCTCTTTCTCTCTCTTTCAACTCAGCCCCAGAGTTGGCGGGTCACTGCACCGAACTATACGCGCGGAGTCAACATACGCCGCTCTGTTGCGATACGCGTCTTAATTGCAGACTGCGTCGACGCATCGACAATCGGCGGTATGCGTCAGCGCATCTCGATCTCATGCGGCCTCTCGTGTGCGGTTCAGTACGGAGGAAGGCGAGGCGTGACGCCCGGAATAAACACGTGATTATCCGGACGGCTTTCGGCGTGTGAGCTGCGCGCCAGTGCGGGGCATTGTTCTGGCAGTCGTCGGAGCAACGAGAGTGGTCGTTTGTAAGCCAAGTCGAGCACGAAAGCGCGAGTCGGCTTGCGAAGAATGGAGTGCTATATAGAGGGCGTTGTTTTTACGAGGAGGCTGTACGATACTCGTGGATTGAAACGCAATACTTTACGGCCGTGTCATGTTTATACTTTCGTTCCCACTTGTTTGTTGAGGCGTCAATTTTGAGTCGGAACACGAGCCAACATCACCTTTAGCGGCCAGATTCGTGACATGATGCAATTATCACGAACAAGTGCTGATAGCAGTCGTTA
Organism: Rhipicephalus microplus; assembly: GCF_043290135.1. Taxonomy (NCBI): domain Eukaryota; kingdom Metazoa; phylum Arthropoda; class Arachnida; order Ixodida; family Ixodidae; genus Rhipicephalus; species Rhipicephalus microplus. Next base: position 213,091,151 of record NC_134701.1, on the reverse strand, counting down.
TACTAAAAAAAAAAGAAGAAGAAGAAGAAGAAGAAGAAGAAGAAGAAGAAGAAGAAGAAGAAGAAGAAGAAGAAGAAGAAGAAGAAGAAGAAGAAGAAGAAGAAGAAGAAGAGAACGCGTTTCAATTCGTGGGAAATAAAAATTAACTTGTATCCGATTCTCTTTACCGGTCTCTGCGAGTCTAAAACAGAATGGTTCAACTGCTTCGAAACAAAGATTCTTGTGAACGTAGAATTCTAAACCTTGCTCACTGCTGTTTTTTAACGTTATCTTAGTGACTACTTACACGTATTGAACTCCTTTTTCGTCATATTCACACTTAATCAAAATTACTGATTTCATATACAGACCCAGTGTCCCATTCCATATTTGTGAAGAGGGCATGTTCGACTCTCGTCAAAACGTGGGATTAGCGACATTTCACATCACATCTTGATTTTTTTGTTCCTTTTTGTGCGGGGGGTGGGAGGGGGGGCATTATAAGCATTCACGCAGTATCTGGACCTGAAAAATGCTCCAGCCCTGTTTCAGAGCCTCTGGTTTCATTCTTAGGTTTCAATTTCGCTTTTTTATTCGATTTTTCATCTTAGGAACACTTCGAGTATTCTGGCTGCTCCTGCAGTAGATTACAATTTTATGTCAACTACGTTTGTATTATCGTTGATTTAGTTACTTAAATTTTTCACTGCATCTCACTGACCATGTATTTTTCTTTCTTCCCGATATTGAAGTAATGAAACGCTGCAAATAAACTGCAGACCTATTTAATACTATATAGCTTGGGCTAGCATACCAGTACATATGGAATTCTGTCAGCGCGTGAGGTTTGCGGCCTCCTTGCGAACTATGTAAACGGAGCTCGTGGCATATTCCGTGGTGACATATAGCTTACCGCCTTCCATCGAAGTCGATTGCGGAGCTGTAAGGCGCCGGATAGACGAGCAGAGCGCCGCGTCTAGGGGTTTTAGAGGTTAGTTTTAAACGAAGCTTTGTGTGGTTATGTGCGTACATTTACACTTGTATAGTTTTAAAATTTTGGGAAGAAAGTGTTTGAACTATCCCCTTCAATGCGCCCTTTTGACAACGCTGATGGTTGCCTCGTCCAAAGCTGAGCATTACATGAAAGAGTAAAATATGCGTAGAGGTGCACTGCAATAATAAATTGGTGTGTTGGATCTGTTTTTTTATAATTGTTAAGTTTGGTGCGATTTCACGAAGGAACATTGTGACCTTACACATAGCCGCATGCACCATTTGAGTAGATCAACATGCGTGCAGCTGGTGCCAAGTTTGCAGGTCGAAAACGTACGTTGACCGAACCTCTCATTGTTGTTTATTTAGTAGCGTAACGATAAATGGCCCCGCCGTGGTGGTCTATAGTGGCTAAGGTACTCGTCTGCTGACCCGCAGGTCGCGGGATCAAATCCCGGCTGCGGCGGCTGCATTTCCGATGGAGGCAAAAATGCTGTAGACCCGTGTGCTCAAATTTGGGTGCACGTTAAAGAACCCCAGGTGGTCGAAATCTCTGGAGCCCTTCACTACGGCGTCTCTCATAATAATATGGTGGTTTTGGGACGTTAAACTCCACATATCAATCAAATCAATCGTATCGATAAGTGTCCATATTTCAGGCCGTACGCAAGAAAATTCTGCAAGGCTGAATCTGCAGTGAATTCGCGGCTGCAGAAGAAACCCCGAACAGCGAACGAGCACGTGGTTGACGAGGCCGCATCTATTTCCGTGGCGCGACGCATATGCAAGTAAACAGCAACTTCCCGCTGTCGTCAATATGCGACAGCCACTTCTGCTGCCGGCTTTATACTGGCGAGGCCACCTGTCGGAGCTCAGCTGTCAAGGTCGTGCCTCGTGAAACGGGGATGCCGCGGCGGCTCTGTCGAACAACGTTGACGAGTCCTCGTCTGCCCACGCCGACGAGCGGCCGGAAACGACGGGCTCGCATTCCAGAATACGCTTGTTGATCGCCACAGGTCACGGCTGTCGACATTGTATACTCCTGCCGATTCGATGTTTTATACTTCAAGTCGCGTGCGTGGACGTTGGGTGCAAAAAGGGCCCTTGCCCCCCTTTAGCTATGCCAGTGGCCCCTAATTTGCACTGTTTGTTACGCCTTGTCATGCCATTCTTGTCAACTTCTGCATGTATAACAAAATTGTTTGCAGGGCTAATGGGTTCACAATCGTAGATACTGGCCCCGCCGCGGTGGTCTAGTGGCTAAGGTACTCGGCTGCTGACCCGCAGGGCGCGGGCTCGAATCCCGGCTGCGGTGGCTGCATTTCCGATGGAGGCGAAAATGTTGTAGGCCCGTGTGCTCAGATTTGGGTGCACGTTAAAGAACCCCAGGTGGTTGAAATTTCCGGAGTCCTCCACTACGGCGTCTCTCATAATCATATGGTGGTTTTGGGACGTTAAACCCCACATATCAATCGTTGATACTGGATAGCGTGGATTCACAACGGGAGATAGAACGCACATGGCCAACACTTGTCCTTGCATCAGTATTTTATTCTTTTGTCCAATGGTGCCCTTTTGCGGCATACAGTTTATATGCAATAGCATCCAGACCATCATCCACCCGTCTTTGTGATATCCCTCTGATCGTTATTAATTAGATAAGAAGAGCTGAATAGATCTAATCTACTTTTATATACGGTTAGACGATTGATTTTTCCTGTTATTTGGAAGTATCTACGTATAGTTAACCTTCTTGGCTGTGTACTACGCTTGATTAAAAAAATATGCATCGTGTTAAGAGGACTAATCTGTTGACAAACTAGTGCCTTTTCGGGTCATCGTGTTCTCGCATACCGTTGTACAAACACACCTCAGTTCGCAGTAGGCTCGCCGCTTTAGGTAAGTGTTGGAGCGGAAGTGAGAAAACATGCCGAAAAAGAAGAGAAAAAGAAAAACGGACCGGGAGAGCTCTACATAGCCGAACTAGCCGCCTCTGTCCCTTGCCTTTGTGTCTTTCCGCATACCGTACAGTCATGCACACAGGCTGCGGCGAGAACTCGCAGAACGTGTGTGTGTACACATGCACGGATATACGCAGTGGTTACGCGGCCGCATGAGTTGCCCCCTTTGCAGCTTTTTTTTTTTTTTTTGTCTCTGAAGGCGGCTCCCGTTAATCCTCGACGGAAATTAAGCGGGGCGCGTTGGAAAGACGCGAGAGGTTTTGTATAAGCCGAAGCGAAGAGAAGCTATTGTTGCCTTCATCGTATTTTTGTCCGGTTTCCACCGTCGAAGAAAAAAAAAGGAAGCAAAAATCGCAGACCTAATCAGACGTGAGACCTAAAACCTAACTGAGCGTGTGTTTGTGCGTGCATCTGTGTCTTATGTTGTAACCGTTGCTATGGAGACGGAAATGTTGTAGGTCCGTGTGCTCAGATTCGGGTGCACGTTAAAGAACCCCATGGGTGGTCAAAATTTCCTGAGTCCTCCACTACGGCGTCTCTCATAATCGTATGGTGCTTTTGGGACATTAAACCTTACGTATGAATCAATCAATGTAACCGTTGCTACCTTACGACGCAGTTAGTTGGGACAGGACTTTTTTTTCTTTCGTCGCGCGCGAATAAAAGTGTGACGGTGCATGGTTTCGCAGTTTCTTGGAAGCGCGCATGCTGACGTGTTAGAAAGGTGTTCGCTTTGAGACGGGGTGCAAAAAATCGCGTCGCGATATGGCGGAGGGCGCGGCACATTGCGGGGCTTATCTTTTCCGTGTAGTACTCATATAATACACCGGCTGTGTACTCAGGTGGCACGCGGGTCGTTTATAAGGCTCCGTGTTGGAAATACAAGGCGCGAGGAACGCGCAGAGGGGCGATAACACCATTTCGCGCCTTCACACGGCATGTGCCCCGCGGGCATAGCACAGGCGCATGCGTCGAAGCTCGTTAAGAGATCACGGTGATTGTCTCGTTCCGGAATTTCGCGGGCAGATTGTGCCCGCGTGTGCGGTTTACGCCTGCTTGTGCGGGCGTATGAATACGATTATACGAGGAGGGAAAATTACGCTTGGGAGTATGGAAGGGTGCTCGTGAAATCTTAATTATCGCTATAGCTGGTTTACTTGTATCTAAGGTGTGTCAGAAGACAAAACGTGCAAACTTTGATGAATTCGAAAGTAACAAAGCCGTAAGGGCTCTTTTCCCATTGGCCGGCCTCAACTGCTGCGCATCGGGTTTATTTGACAGCTTCTCTTACGAACGGTTCCTGTGCAACATTTACCCGCGCGCGCGTGCGCGTGTGTGTGTGTGTGTGTGTGTGTGTGTGTGTGTGTGTGTGTGTGTGTGAGAGAGAGAGAGAGAGAGAGAGAGAGAGAGAGAGAGAAAGACACGTGGGCGTGTTTCTTTTGCGTTCACTTCTGTTATACCGCTACACTTGATCTCGCAATATCTCCAAATGCACTCCAACTGCATTCAAATGACTTTGTATCGAACTGCCCGGGACGGTCAGAGTACTTGGGTATTAACGTGACTTCGTTATAACTGGCGCGTACCGGCGGGACTAAGGAATCCCTTGGAACACGGGGGATTTCGTTATGAAGGAGTACGTTGAGCCATAAAGCTTATATATCGTGCTTATAGGTTTGCCTAGCCCTCCCCCTCACCCTTTCTTGGCTATCGTCCTGCTAGGAGGCTTCGGGACTGGATGGCTTTCACACCTGCTGCAGTTTGAACGTGTAACTGGTCGCATGTCTCACTGGGTGCCACGGGCCCATACTGCCTCGTCCCCGTGACGAAAGCTGATGCACACCACGACCTTACTCGTAGACACTTTCATCTGGTTGACTAATCATCATCACATCACACGTTCGCATGTCAAAGTCGTGTGTAGTCATCCGTGTTCATAAATGCTGTCTAGAAAGCGTCGTGGTTCTCGGCTCCGTATTGGTTTTTTAGGTTCCCACGCATTCCTTTCTTTTTTGTTTATTCATTCATTCGATTTGAATTACCCACAAATGTTCTCGCCAAAGGTTTATCGTCTATGTCCACCTATTTTGTTATATTGGTTGTGTAATCCCACCCTGTCGTTTTCTGTAAGCTCCCACGGATGTTTTTGGGGACATTTTAATTTTAGCGCTGTAGAAGACACGAAGATACACTTTGATCTTAGCCAAAAAGCAAACGTCCTCCTGGCAGACTTTGATTGATTGATGTGTGGGGCTTAACGTCCCAAAACCACCATATGATTACGAGAGACGCCGTAGTGCAGGGCTCCGGAAATTTCGACCACCTGGAGTTCTTTAACGTGCACCCAAATCTGAGCACACGGGCCTACAACATTTCCGCCTCCATCGGAAATGCATCCGCCGCAGCCGGCATTCGATCCCGCGACCTGTGGGTCAGCAGCCGAGTACCTTAGCCACTAGACCACCGCGGTGGGGCACCTGGCAGACTTTTTAGTGGAGACCGGACTGGACAAGCGCCTGAAATTGTCAGCCAGAGATGGATATATATGAAATATGTTTGTGCATATACTGACAGTAGAAAATGAAGGTGTGCGTGTAAAGAGTTTATGACTGTGTGAACTGCTGTAAGAAAACTGTGTATTGGCATTATATTTGAACTGGTTTCAGTGTGCTATAATGTTTTTTATTGTTCATTTTCGGGTACCGTACAGTATTATTCTTTTTTTTTTTTTGCTGCAGAACTTCGGGGAGTAGCCGAGGCAATATGGACCTCAACCTGTCCACAGCAAAACAGTTAGAACAGAACAGAACAGAAGACACGAAGACATAAGAGATGACAGTACTGTGCTGATCATTTGTAGCGCTAAAATCGATATCTCAAGTGCTCACTAACTCGCTTAAGTAAGTGGAAGGAAAAAATGGTCGCGCAAACAACACAGGGACACAGAAGACACAAACGTGCGCAAACTCTCAACAGACTTTATTTTTTCATCGTGTATGTACGCCCATTGTACAAGTGTTAATCGCGTTGTCACTTTCTGCAGATTTCACAAGATCACTTAAGAAGTTCTTTTCTTAAAGATGTCTCATGTAAATGTCTGCGCCTTGTGTTTGAAACGACATTCCCTCTCCCATTCTGCTTCATCTGTGTACTCTTTACTTTTGATGACAAATGACAAAAAAATTAACCGCGCATGTATCAATAGCTCTGGCGAACACTACTCCCCGTCTTGATCGCCGCCATGCCTGTGCGGTAGCAACAGCAGCTGTTCCGTGTTCAGGCATGCTAAACGCACACAAGCTGTTCGCTACACTTACGACATCTACTCGCTCCACCGGGGAAGAGCGCAGACGTCATCACGACAAGTGACGCACGTGTGCGCAACCACGCATCTCTTTGCATGTTCGGATTACCGCACGCTTCCTGTATAACGATTTACTAACGCCTTTTTGTCGTAAGCAGGCCCGCTTACCCGTATATGCATCCGGTTGACTGTTGCAGATGTACTGCAAAGTGCAACTTCAGTTATTCACTACGCTAGTATCACTGGAACTTTTGGTTTGAAGATGATTTCTCGAATGCAGCATCTGTTCTTTGCCTTGAAGAAAAGTTGCTGGCACATCCTTTTTTTTTCACCAATTCCTCTCTTACTAGACAGAGGAAGAACAACATTTTGTTGTTGCTATTGGCACGGCGTTAACGACATACATCTTCATGTTAGGCACAGAGGTAGCAGTGTCCACTGAAATGGTACGTGCAGGGTGGTATCTTTCGATAATCTTGGTTATCAGAAACAATTAATAGAGAGGGTCTTTGGGAGAGAGTGATGACATGTATAAAGACAAGATTGTTAACAACAGATGTATAATTAAGGTGTGTTACGGTGCAATTCACTGTCGAGGGGAGATGGTGTGAAAAGACAGCGTCTCAACGTTTCGTGGTTTGCCCTGTCGCATAAGCATTGTGCGGATGTACGAACGAGCAGGTGTCAGTATCGTATAAGCGTTCACGGCCCGAATTGTGAACACTGCCAAATGCATGACTAAGCAACACCCGCTTTCCCTGCGAATACGCCACTGCAGCTGAAAATGCCCCCTTTCCGCACTTGCAGCATCGGAAGAGATAGAGGAAGAGAAGGAATGCAATGGAGGAAGGGACGTTAACTTGGCAGCGTTGAAAGGCAATTATTACTGAAAGACGCTATCTTGAGCACATTGTGTGGCTGCACCTGCAGCATAATAAAGCTGCTACCACTAATGTCATGAAACGTTTGAACATCGCTGGAGACTGAGATAGAGAGAGAGAATAAGGATGAAAGAAAGGCAGGGAGGTTAACCATGACTGAGCCTATGGTAGGCTACCTTGCACTGGGGAGGGAGTAAGAGGAATACAAGTTAGAGAGAGGAGAGAAATGTCACTCATGCCGTTGACAAAATGGCAGTTATGTGCTTAACATCACAGATGGTGAGTTACATCCGTGTCTTAATCAATTGAGCACATTCGTTGCATTAACTTGTATGCGTGGCTCCATGCACCCAAAATCTTGCCGATGGTGAAGCCATGATGGTGCCGCTTGTGTTCTCAAGCAGCAGACTTCTGAAGGCTTGCGAGAACTGGAGTGATGGTGTCAAGCAGTTGCAACACACCTCGAACTGTCGGTGTCTGCATCTTGCGCAGCAGCGCGCGCATTGCACTGACCAGGGTGCTGACCATGCCGATAAGTTGTCCTTCGTCTGTCAAGTTATGAGGTACCGATGAAGTGTCCCTCACTGTCGAAGTCGGATGCCTCTCGTCAGGCGAATGTATCTTTGGGAGTTCGGGCCAAGCGTCACCTGCATTGCTGGTAGAGGCATCATTTTCCTTTAAAACGGCTGCGTTCTGACTGGGTGATAAGGATAAAGCGTCAGCTCCACTGCTAGCAGAAGAGCCTTTGTTCTTAGAACCGACAGCGCTTGACCAGAGTGGGAGAGGTGGAGGTGGTTTTGGACGTGCTTCGCGAGGCGACAAGGTTTTGGTGGCTTTGGTGCAGCGCCGGCGACGGGAGCGTCGTCGCGTAATGAATGCAGCTGCTTCTCGGTGGGAGATGTCATCTCTGGTCCTTTTCTTCCGTATTGTTAGCTCTTTTCGAATAAAAGGGCAGTCCTTCGAAGAGGCATCATGTGGCCCATTGCAATTTGAGCACTTAAAAGTCGTAGCCTGGCACGTGTCCTTCTTGTGGTGCATAGTGCATCGGGAACAGATAGTAGAATTCGGGCACACACCACTTACGTGACCCAACTTCATGTACTTCCAGCCCTGAAGCGGTTTCGGTATGAAAGGGTGAACTTCGTGTCGGAAGTGGCCCACTTTTACGTGTGATGAAAGTGATTCGCCCTCAAATGTAATTCTTACGCATCGGGATGTCCCGGTACTTGTAATAATGCCACCTTCTAAAGCCGGCCTAATCAAAACTGGTAGGTCCGAGTTGGTAATGGCTTCGGCAACATCATATATCACCCCTGCAGTGGTCACTTCTTTGCCCAGCGGTTTATGCGAGCGGACTTTCATCCCATTACGTTCCGTTACTTCACGCAATCTGTCAAGCGCAGTCACTTAATTGACGTCAATCGCTAGGATGTTCTTGCGGCCATTCACTCTTACTTCCTTTACCTCATTCAGCACCAGTGCCTCTAGCTGTGCGGACACGGCTTGCCGGTTGAGGCGTCTCATGTTGTCACTTGCGAGAACTTGCATCAAGAGGATGGTTGCAAGAAGAGGATTCCGCGAAGATCGCGTGGTGGGCTCACTCGAATTGGGTGACGTGCTCAGAAATCGTCTCCCTCCCTTGTGGTTTCCCACAAGCTCGAAGTTGTCGTCCCCTTATTCATCACTGCTGACGCAGTAGGGTTCGGTGTCATCACTGTCAGTGCCACTCTCGAAGCTGTAGCGCTTCCTGGAAGCAACACCCGTGGTCATTCCGGTTCGCTGGAGATATCTGGAGATCTTGGGGAAACGAGTGGGTTACTTCGCTTGTTAATTTCTTCCTTTTTTTCATCATCATCTTCCATCACTCAAATGTGTCCTGTTTTCTTTTTACTCTGTTCAACGATTACAGATAATGAAAAAGAACACAAGCTCGGGCCGACCTTTCTGTGTTGTCATAAATCATGCTCACCTATTTATGTCGCAGATTAGCATATACAGAAAGACACCGGAATGACGTCAGTCGCCGCCGCACCAGGACCATATTCGTGGTACGAGGTGGCGCGTCATGGAGCTGGAGTGTGGAATGCTATTCTAGGCGTCCACAGAGCTGCTATAATGAGATTGGTATTAGTGGGGTTAGTACAGGTTGAGCGTATATATAGGTTCATACTAACACAGTGGTCATGGCAAAATCAGAGCAATGCACGTTTTCCGAAGGGATGCGTCAGTGGGCATGTTGCTAGTTTTCTGAGCCTCGTGTGCAGTACGTTGCGTTGCATAATGCCGGCGAGTGCACAGCATCGAGAGCGTGGATCGCCGTCGACTCTTGTGAGGGGAGTCTCCGTCCAGATGTGTGCCAGGGATTCGAAGGTGGTCGTGGCTTTGCCATTAACTCGGTACTTTGCTTCGAACGATCGTGACCGGGTATCGATCAGTGATCCATTGTTGGAGAGAGCCGCGATTGAAAAGAGATTGACGACACAATAAGGTGCGTACCTGACACAAGAGCGAGGCTAATTCCCTCGTCGAAGTCCGGAACACTGCTTTCTTTCCCCGAGATTGTGAGTGCCTTAGTGGCCCGTATATCACGCTGATGGTGCTTAAATCCAAGCAGACCCAGTATCAAGATATCGCCGAGCTTCGTGTTCGCGGGTTATAAGTGGGTATATGTATTGCTATGGGTGCATTGCATGCAAATGAGGTCGCTGTCGATATGAATTTTATGAATATATACACAGCGCTCGCAGTCTTTTTCTCATTATCACGAAGGCGAAAGTGCGCCAATGCAGTACTCGCAGCTAGTCAACGCATAATTAAGTGTGACATGTGAAAGTTTGCGTTCCGACAATGCAATATGCGTGCCTCCTCAACGCATTAGCACAAAATATGGGTTGTAAATAGGATTCATTGCAGATACCAACCTCATGAATGTTTGCATCGCCTTACAGACGAGACGAGAGCCTTACAGGCAGCCTCTGTTAGAAACCGAAAATTTGTTTTTAACTATTTATTAAAATTTACTCTGCCGACATAGCGGAACCCACGAATTCAACGACTTTCACTGCTCATCGATTGCTCATGATTGCTAATGGTTTCAAGCCTTCATATACTTCTGAACTTCTGCCGTTCCTGAATTAATTTGTTGCGAAGTAGCAATATCTTCACATAAATAAAAAGAGATTACGTTCTGTTGGTATAATTTCGCGCTCGTTGGCAACCTCTTGCTTAGTCTGGGAAAAATGGCGTAATAGTGAACGCTGTCTATACAATAAACTAGGAGTCACAAATGTCGGTTAACTGGGTTAATTTGCTCCCTGGCGCGGCCAGCAGGCCCGCTGCATCGAGAGTGGACAGACGGTATCGCGTCTCGTAGCGCGGCTGTGCAGCGACAGGGCCGACTCTCTCTCTCGCAATGAGAGAGAGAGAGAGGAAGAGTGTCGTAGGATAGAGGATGAGGAAGGACGTCCGCGGAACTGGGTCGCCAGCCGTCGTGGTTGGCGATGACCGCAAAAAGAAGAGAGGGGAGGTGCCTCCACCTGCGGCTTCCTGGCACGGAAACGAAGCGCGACCATTGTGCTTAAGCCCCGTTAGCTTACACGATCCTCGACCCTCGCTCTCAACCCTAACTTTCTGTCTCTCTCGTACGCACTTGGCGTCGCGGTCTCGCCAATTAGGCGCGCGCTCCTCGCATCTGTCGTGCTGCGGCCGCGGCTTCGTCCTCTGTTTGCGCTGCCCTCCCGTGGTTTCCACAAAGGGAACCGACAGCGAAAGGGTCTCCCTCTTTGAGAGCGAGCGACTCGTGCGCGAGTTCATAGGAGTCGCTCGGAACGCTCGTCGCGACGACCGAAGGACTGGCATATGTACAAATAGTGCGCGCGGAAGGGTCGCCTTTCAATTTGACCTTTTGTTCAGAGCCGGCTGAACCGAGCCCTTATCCCTAAGCTCAATCTTTTTAAACTACAACTGGGTGCGTTCTGAGAAAGAAAAATCAATAAAGCTTTGTTAGGGCCATTTTATGCGTGTTTCTGTCCCACATCTCGTTTCACATTCGCAGCGAAATGTGTGTGCGGGGACAGTTTATTGCTTCATTTTCCGTCTGTCTCTATTCTGTCTGCGTGCACGAATTGAGGAGCAGTGACAAAAGGAACGAGTTGACAATCAGCTAGCTTGTATTCATGTAGTGTAGTGATCGCTGTAGATATACGCATTGTACTCGGCGTTACGAGAGTGCTTCTAGATTGCGCGATGCCTTGTCCGTGAGTTAGAGGACATATCTGGTTCTTCACAATGTGCCTTGAGCGTCTTGGGATCGTCTTATAGGGATGACTGTGAGGAGGGTACGACGCAACGCTGTGATGTTTAATGAAGTCGGAAGACGCAACGTGGACAATTACTATAACTGTCTGAAACGGAGTGGAAACAAAACGTGAACATCACTGGTGTTTGAGAATCAAAGAAACTCGCGTCAGCGTGATTTTGCAAGTCGCTTCGTGGCCTATAGCGTCTTCGTGTCTCTGTTTCGGTCTTGTAGTTAAACTGGCAGGCTTTTGGTTCTTTAAATGGGTATATAGCCCGAATTCAATTCATTGTTTACAGTCTTCTGCACGTTTCGGTGGTCGTAGCTACATTCGGGCTTTCAATGCGCTGAAGCAGAAATGTTCTCAGTGCATTACGATTCATCGGGTACGGGGGGGGGGGGGGGGGTTAAGTAGGGTCGAAAGTATCACTAAGGAACACGAATGAAGACCGAACGCTGCGCACTTACTTCAATACTACAGGACCCATAGAAATTAGGTATACACGAGGAGATAAATGTCAACCTCGCCACAACAAGCCAGCTCAAACAGAACATGAATGAAAAGCTGGACGTTCTTGCACAACAGTGAGTTTTTTGTTATGTACCAAAGCGATATCTCGCTGTTGTCGTGAAACGTGACTCGAAATGCAGCGCCTTCCCTGAAGGCACGCACGCGTGCATCACATGCATGTAAGTACGTTACTTTATTATACAAAACACCACATCCCCCGTAGCGACCTTTAGTGCGGTGGCATTCGATTCACGATCGAGATTTCTGGCCTCCAAGCCCGTTTACACGTTCCGGTTCACGGACCATTCGAGTCACGTTCACGGCTGCAACGTTCGTTCGACTATGGAAGCGACCCATTCCCTTTTCGGTTCGGCCGTGCAAGTCATACAGCGATGTCTAGCGTTGATGAGTGCCGAAATAAATTTAAAAGAAAAAGCCTAAACCTGAAGGACTGTTCACCTTGCGGTGAAAGAGATTACTCTCTTTGAAGTCCGTGCTATACGGGTGCTGGAGGCCATTGCAGACGCTATCCTTCGCCTTTCGAAAAACCACCAGCATTTCCAGCGAGCAGCGTGCTCTTGAAACACGCACCCACCCAGACTCACTCAAGCGCGCACGCGCAATCACTTGCGTTGGAAGAATGAGAGTGTGTACACAACCGCCTTTGGGGAACCTCTCCATTCACGGTCAATTCGCTCGCGGGAGCGTTTGTGTGTCCCAACGCCGCCTAACGACCGCACGCCACACAATACGCGACGCTGTGTACGCCGGCCCGCCAAGGCTTATTCTGCGGCCGTAACGCCTACTCCATATATACGCCATCTGCAAGCCACCGCCGCTCTCTTTGCTGGCGCGAAGAAAAGGGGAGCGCTTCTGGTCGGCTTCCAGGGCGAGCGCACACAAGAGGAGCGGTAGCCCCCTCTTGCGTCGTTGTGTGCGTGCTGCTGCTGCTACAATGTGTGCGGTTCCAGGAGCAGGGTCGGTCGCGTGGAAGGAATGCGGAGGTGACGCCTTTTGTGTCGCCCCCCACTCTCGAGCGAGCGGGCGCTGTCGCTTTCGACGCTCCTGAGGCGACCACCGGTTCGCTTTTCTCTTTGCCTTCGCCTCGCCCCCCTCTTATTTTCTCTTATGCTTTATTCTTTTCATTCTACTTCTCAACTTTCTCGGTAACGCTCACGCACCTCCTGCAGGAGCGCTTTTCCCTCTTATCGCGTCTTCGCACACCCCGCGTGCGATGTGCGTTGCGTTTGGGCTGGCACGGCGACAGTGCTACCGCGAAGCACGAACATGCTTGCGCTGCACCTCTCGCGCCAACGTATGGCGTAGCAGCCGACGCACCTGCAAACTGCGTCATCTCGGCGAGTGTGGAGGCAGCCCCGCGAATTCGCGCACTTCTGCCGAGACAGCTGCCTGTTGCATTGCGGGGAAGCTTCCTGTCAGACGCCACTACGCACCGTCAGCATAAAACGCGTATCAAAGAGCCACTTCAGTTCTCGACAAACACATCACGTTGCGGCACGTATATGGCAGTATCGTGTTTTCTTTTGTCGCAGTTCGCCTGCAGTGGTGGTTTTCCTGCAGCGACAGCTGTCAAATATGCTCAGTGGGAATGTTGCGTGTGTCTGAGGTCATGTGTCCGCAGACGTATGTTTCGTCTGATGTCGGGGCACTGTAGTTCCAAAATTATTGTAATCTGTTTAGTTTAACACTGATGCATTCCTGAATGGTAGCAAAAAAAAAAATATGTAGGTCAGGTTGGTATCTGTCGGTGCGCACTAACACTTGTTAGTCACTTGATTTGTCATACCCGCGCTGAAAAACTGAAGTAATAATAAAAAAGTGGATTGCATTTTTTTTCTTATCATGTTCTCATCAAATCCAGGCGTCTATCAAGGTGGGGCTGTAACGAGAAACGTGGAGCAATAACCGTTTTTAATAGGAAGTGTGGCTTTGCGAAATGACTCGCTCTTTAGAATCACTGCTGAAATCACTGTGTGTTTTTGCTTGTTTAGGTGAGGTTTTTTCAAGGCCACCACCAAGCTCTAGAATCTTTAGCAAAAATACAAGCACATGAGAAAGGCAGTCGCCACGTCACGAAGCAAACCCACGAATTCTCCTGAACGACTAACGGGGGCTTCACGTAGGCCTTCCGCGGCAGAATCGCGAGATTTGAGACGTGCTTAGTCGGCCGGTGTATGCATTCTAGTTTCCGCGCCTGTTGCCTCGTCGTAAAGAACTGCGCAATAGCAGTTTATGCGTAGACGTGTTGTAAAGTGGGCGCGGGGCTACATAATTCCACAGAATGTCGACAAGAAATAAAAATTCAGCAGATCCCACGTACCTGGGAATCGCCCTTATGCGAAACATGCGGAAAGAAGGTTACCGTGTTGCAATTTTTTTTATTGAGCGACACGTCATGAAATGGCTCTAAATATATGTATAAATGTTGCACGCACAGATACATGTTCAAGAGTTGCAGATGTTCATATAATCAGTTGTTTGCACTTGCGCAACGATGCAAACTGTAACACGCGTATTAGCAACACCAGAAGCTGATGTGAAGCGCTGATGCTACGAGGACACTGGCCCTGGACGCTGCTACATAAATGAACTTCAGCGCATGGCAACTAACCACAATTGACGTTAACCCGACGAAACCGCTGTATCAAAGAGGCGCATATGTAATGTTTATAAAATTGGATAGACAGCACTGCAACCGCTATCGGCCTTTCACGGAAATAAGCGTGTATTTGAAAAGCAGTTCCGAGACCTGGCGTAGCTCTGTGGTAAAATGCTTCGTTGCTACGCAGAATGCTTGGGTTCGATTCCAGCTGGAACTTTGGCATTTATTCTTTGTATTCGTCGGGTCGACGCTACCGATGTCCGGTATTTCTTAACGCTCGCGCGTTAAAATCGCACGTGTGTTTTGTCGTTATTCCTGGGTTGATACTAATTGTCAATCACCTGTGGCAAAGACCCGCATACCAATGGCACATACCCGCCCGTGGGTATGTGCCACTGTCTGGCGGGAAGTGTTTGACGACGTACACGACGGGATTGTGATGATTATTCATGTCTTGACCAGCGCGTCACATTCGTCAAACGATCTTACCCTCCCATGTCAATTTTGGTTCACGCCACGTTAATAGGGTGACCACGAAAGCACTCAAACGTAAGCGGATGGATGGATGGATGGATGGATGGATGGATGGATAGATAGATAGATAGATAGATAGATACGATCAAAGTCGCCGCAGTTCTCTAAGAAATGCTCCGCATTTAAAACAACAAAGTATGAAGCGAACGCTCTGAAATTTATGATACCGTATGGTCCATCTGCTTCATCCTCAGCAAAAGGTACGAGGTGCGAGCGATCTTCATGTGGTTGTTCCCACGAACCACCGCTAAGCAAGAGCTGTTTTTTTACGAGTAGGTAAATTTAGCCGTAGCATTATCGCTACTTCGGGGTGCACATAAAGAAGAAACCTAACACGAAAGATGTTACTGAGCAAACTGTCGGGTACTTCGCGTGCGTCGAAAGCGCTCATAAGTTGCGTTAGTTTGAGTCTTCAGGAAGCCATTTCCTATATTCTATACGTTGTGGCAGACTTCAAAATTACATGGGTTGCAACTTGCACGTACAACCGAGCACTGCTATGATCAGTAGTACTGCGAAAAGTGCGTTCGTATAACATGTGTGCTAACGCGGGAACTTGAGCAATCCGGTATAACTACCAATAGGAGGTTAAAGATAAGGCCTTAAAACCTTGCCGTGGCATGCTAAAAAAAGACATTTTCATTGGTAAACCGCTGTGGCAACTGTTGACAACATTGCGTATTTCATTTACTGGTTTGAAAAACACTGACACTGTTTTTATTATGAGGAGTTGAAATGAAAAGTTCGTTCGGACATAGCTGACAGATTGGAACATTTGATCAGAGCGTAATAGTAGATTGAATAAAAATGTCTCAACAGCGAAATCCAGAACTCTTTGAGTAACATGTTCGTTGGCTTCTACGAATCAGCTCTGGTCTGAAATCCTCAATTCTAGTATTCGAATCGAACCTCGCAATTTGTCGCCGGAGAAACACTCCCTTGGCTCAATAGGGCGTCTTTGTCATGTAGTCCGTCGACTTTCCCAAGAGAGAGTGCAAAGGCATCCACGTGTATCGACAATTTCGCAGCGTAAGCCTCCGTATAGCGGCCTTGGGTCGAACCGAGACCGCATATTTCATAAGGCCACGAAGGCGGCGTCTTCTTCTAACCGCGCTGTCTCCAGGTTCCCAGGACCTTCGCCACGCGTCGGTCGACCCATCCGATCCTCTCAGGGCGACGCATTTGCATCGGGACACCTACGGATACCCCAGCGCAGGCGGCGCGTTCAGGGGCGGATGTTGGCAAGGTCGTCTCCGCTGCCTCCGCTGCAATACATCGCAGCACCGAGCGGCGCGCTGTACGTGCGCGTGAGGTGGGTGAATCTGCGTGCACACACACACACACATATGCCTATACGTGCGTGACAGCCAGGAGTCGCTTACAGAGGCGACGTCATCGGAATAAGGCAACCGCATAGTCTCGCTCAGTGCGGATGTGACACACACGACCGACAGGGACGTGTCGCGCGGAGGTGAGACGAGGAGAGCGCGACGCTGTCGATGATTAGCCTTTCGAGGCTGGATTCGCCGTGCTTATTGCAGCATGCGTAGTATTGAAACTACACTGAGGAGATCGTTGCGTGGTGGTGTGTAACCTACGATGACAAAACAGCTGCTTGTCGATTGATTCCCGCTCGAGCGATGGTTTCCAGGTGCGACATTGGCATATGCACCTGCTATTGATAAACTTGGGGCACTGTTTAAGCGGGTGGGACGCGTCGCTTGTGAACGTGGACTCGCAGCGACCGCTCACATTGGCGATTCCCAAGGTTCCCGCGCAGTATCGCGCGATGCTCGCTATGTTACCTCGGCATTGAAGGCACGCCAAAAAGAGGGTCTTTTCCAAGGGTGAAGCTCTTTAGGACCTAGCCTTGTCTTCCGTTGCGGTCAGGGTATAGAGCCCTGTTGCTATAGTCGAAACATGTCAGAGATAAACACACACACACACACACACACACACGCACACACACACACACACACACACACACACACACACACACACACACACACACACACACACACACACACACACACACACACACACGCACACACACACGTTTTACATTATAAAAAATCGCTGTTCCCGGCGAAAATAGCCTATCAAGAAGAGTATTCATGAGTTGATCTCTACTAAAATGTGCCTGGATGTTGAGGCTTCTCAAGGAAACCTCTAGCACAAAATCGCACGTCGAGCACTATATTTGCCAACAAATTACCCATATTTAAACAGTATCTTACTACCGGTAAGCTGGCGGCGGGTTCTTGGATTCAATTTCGAGGCATATCCTCCATATTAGCAATTTTCTAAGTATTCCTTGGATTGTTTAAGAGAACTGAAAGGTTAAATAAATGAACACTTCTTTATACACTTTGTTTCATTCAATTTACTTTATATGGGGCAACGCTTGGGTAACATACAGTTGCGGACCGGTACGATACCCAAAGCATCGCCCGCTGGCCATGATTCACTTCGTAGAGATTCGTGGATTCGTTGTTGCTTCTCTGTTGAAAATAATGTAATTATAATTAATGGGGAAATGAAGTAAAATTTTAAGTTGAATTTTGCGCGATTATGGTGGTTCTGGAGATGTTAGTGCGACAGCACAAACTTCGTCGCACTTTCGCCACTCATGAACCATTTGTAATTTGGATAAAGTATCAACCAAGTTTTGTATGTTGAACGCTACAATATATATATATATATATATATATATATATATATATATATATATATATATATATATATATATATATATATATATATATATATATATATATATATATATATATATTCATTAGTAAAGTAATAGGCATCTACGCACACGAGTAGTACAAATATACGACGGCCTGGGAGGCTGGTGTGGGAGCTTTAAGGGGGCGCCAAAGGCACAACCCTTCACTTCGGCTTCTTAGGCTTACCGTGCTTTCATACCGCGTTAAGGATCATTTATTCTATAACCTTGAACAGCAGCCTACCAACCGAGTTTATTAAGCTTCACAGTAGCAACATTAGCAGATACTTAAAACAATAGTAGCAACTTTAACACATTGTGCTGTTGATTATATTCATCACGCATTGTCATAGTCGTTTGGTCCGCACTAGTGATGTGGAATATTACTTATCAAACTAGAATACCACTTCTGGTGGCACTTTTTTTTTTTTTTGAGCCAGTACTGATACTAAAGATATCGTTTTTACCAAGAGCGGGTTTCACCTCATAAAGAGTCTTATTGCGGAAAAGCACGCTTTAAAGGTGACTGTGACATGTGTGCAGACACGTTAGAGTTTGCATATGTTGCTTTTTAAGTGTACAAAAATACGTTCCGCATTGCCTGATATAATCGCATTGAGCACTTTTTGTTTTTGTTTTTCATGTAGTTTTATTCACCGTGGTGACTCCGTAGTTATGCCGTCATGCTGGTGGTAACGGGGGTGTGAGTTCGGCTCCCGGGGCAGCCGCATTTCATTCGGGGATAAACAAATAATATAAATAACCCTTACAGCTCTTATTCGAGGAAAACAACCTTAGTGTTGACTCAATGAATGATAATCTGGTAAGTATCACTAAGGAGTGTTCAGTGGAAGTTAGAGGTACGGCAGTTAGACAGGACACTGGCAAGCTGTCCCCGGAGACGAAGAACCTCATTAAGAAACATCAAAGCATGAACGCCTCAAATACAACAAACACAATAGAACTGACAGAGCTTTCGAAGTTGATTATTAAGCGTAAGGTATCTGATTTAAGAAAGTATAACATGGATACAATTGAACACGTTCTGAAGAACGAGGGAAACTTGGGATAGGCAAAAAAACAGATGTATGCGCTAAAAGACAAGGAAGGCAAAGTAACTACCAATATGGATTGGATGGTCAAAATAGCGGAGGAGTTTTGCAGGGATCTGTACAATAGCTGGGACAACCACGACCTTAATATAAGAACTAGCAGTAACCAAGATGACATTCCACCGGTAATGATAGACGAAATCGCAAAAGCCTCGGAGGGGACGCATATATAGAGGCAAAGCTGCTGGTGAGGATCAGGTAACATCAGATCTGCTGAAAGACGGAGGACTGATTGTGCTAGAAAAACTAGCCACCTGGTTTACAAAGTGTCCCCCGACGTGTAGGGTATCAGAATATTGGATGAATGTTCACATCATCTTAATAGTTAAGAACGGAGATGACAAGAACTTGAAGAATTACAGGCTGATCAGCTTGCTCTCCGTCGTATACAAGATATTTACAAAGCTAATTGCTAACAGAATTAAGACAACATTACAATTCAATCGACCTAAAGAACAAGAAGGATTTCGAACAGGCTACTCAACAAGCGACCTAATTCATACTTTCAATCAGGTAATATAGAAGTGCTCAGAATACAGCCAGCCACTATACATAGCCTTCATAAATTACGAGAGGGCGTTTGATTTAGTGGAATATCAGCAGTCATGCATACACTGCTAAATCAGGGCGTCGACGAAGCATATATAAAGATCCTGGAAGAAATCTATAGAGGATCAATTGCCACCATAGTTCTCCGTAAAGAAAGCGACAGAATAGCGATCAAGAAGGGTGTAATGATTGATATGTGGGGCTTTACGGCCCAAAACCGCCATATGATTATGAGAGACGCCGTAGTGGAGGGCTCCGGAAATTTCGGCCACCTGGGGTTTTTTAACGTGCTGCCAAATCTGAGCACACGGGCCTAAAACATTTCCGCCTCCATCGGAAATGCAGCCGCCGCAGCCGCGATATCAAGTAGGGTGTAAGACAAAAGGATACCATCTCCCCAATGCTATTTACCGCGTGTTTACAGGGTGTTTTAACAGGCTTAGATTTGGTAGAGTTAGGGATAAGGGTTAAAGTACCTTAGTAACCTGCGCTTCGCCGATTACATTGCATTGCTGAGTAATTCTGGGACGAATTGCAACTCATGTTTACTGAATTAGACAAGGAGAGCAGAAAGGCAAAAAGGTAGGTCCTAAAATTATTATGCAGAAAACGAAAGTAATGCACAACAACTTCGGAGAAGAACAGCGCTTCGAGATAGGTAATAGTGCATTTGAAGTGTTAGAAGACTACGTCTACTTAGGACAGGTAATAACCGTGGAGCCAAACCACGAGATCGAAGTAACTAGAAGAATAAGAATGGGGTGGAGCACATTTGGCAAGTATTTTCAAGTCATGAATGGTAGATTGCCACTATCCCTCAACAGAAAGGTATATAACAGCTGCATTTTACCGGTACCTACCTACAGAGCAGAAACCTGGAGGCTTACAAAGAGAATTCAGCTTAAATTGAGGACTACGCTGGGAGCGATGGAAAGAAAAATGGTAGGTGTAACCTTGAGAGAGAAGAAGAGACCAGAGTGGATCAGTGAACAAACGGGGGTTAAGGATATCATATTTGAAATCAAGAAGAGAAAATGGACATGGGCTGTACATGTAGCGCGTATACAGGATAGCCGCTCGTCATTAAGAGTAACTAAATTAATTCCCAGAGAAGGCAAGTGAATTAGGGGGAGACAGAAAGTTAGGTGGGCAGATGAGATTAAGAAGTTTGCGGGTATAAAGTGGCAGCAGCAAACACAGGACCGAGTTGACTGGCGGAACATGGGAGAGGCCTTTGCCGTGCAGTGGACGTAGTCAGGATGATGATGAAGATAATGATGATGATGATGATGATGATGATGATGATGAATCCCGTATATATTGAGGTGCATATTAACGAAACCGAGTGTCTCAACGCTGATCACCGATGCTTAGTTTACGGCTTCTCATCTGCTTCTAAGACTCCTTGTTAACACCTATCAGATATATATTTTCCTTTATGCTTTCGCTCAAAACTTCTCAGTGAATCAGGTCTGACACAAAATCTGGTTGCTTGTCCTCTACTATAGTAAGATAAGTATGATCAAGATCAGAAGATAATCGAGAAGCAAATATATTAGACGTGTCTGCAGTTATGGCCTACATTTGTGGCCGTGGTACTACGTCAGCTATATTCTCGCGTTTTTCACAAACATACCTCGCCAGCCTCTTCGTCGCGAAAACGAAGTGTAGAACGCCAGAAATACGCTATCACTGTCGGCGGTCCGGGGTCTGTATCACAATGGAAAAACTCCGCCGCAGTCTGTATGGCCCTCTTGACTACTTCGTGAACCCTAGAGTTTCTTTGGACTATCATCGCAAGGTATTCGCACCAGCTTCCCGTCGCCTGCTCAATACCATTTAGATGCACACTTACGCCGCTAGCTGTAGCTGCCGTTTCTGCGCTTAAATCGAACTGAACCGCACTTGACATACAAAAATTCACCTTTATAGAAGTGATCCCGAAGCAAAGGCAGATGCCGTGTGGTGACGCTTTTTGCTTCTTGCACTGCGGATCTGGATGAATGAGACGCGAGCTTCGATATGCTATTTCTTCGCTACAACTGTAGTGTGCGAAATTCCTCAATCTGTGCGATGGTCTAAGATAGGTATGTTGGTCACGCGTTTATTCCTGACCTTTTTTTTTTTAAAGAAGTAGGCTTTTAGTTGGAATTTTGGGGCTAAGTACAGTTCCGTTGCCGTGCCGGCTCGGTAGGCCAGCCTGATCAAATATACCGTTCTGTCCGAACATGACCCGGGCCATTGGGCTGGCTTGGGCCCATGCTTTTCTCTATACCCTTGTCACTCCCGTTACACCTTTATCGCACGTATGGAACGAAGTGCATTGATCGTTAACCATTTGGCATTGAATCAGTTTGGTTGAGCCCGTATATGAACACGGTCATATACGTATGATTATGGTTTCTGTTGGTGCCACGCAGCAGGTCGTAGTTCAATTTCCTGCCTAGTTTACCGTATTCTGATAGCATAAGTGTGGACGCGCTCATCTCCAAGACTACACCGGGTGCACTCCGGGAGGATCGGGCGTGATCGAAGTAATCAACTGCAGCTCCTCACATAGCCATCGTGTCGCATAGTGACGTTAAGCACTACGATGAGTCAGTCAGTCAATCACGTGCAGACACGGATACTTCATTGTGACCCTGTTTTTTTTTTCTGTTCCGAAGAGTGCACAAGAGCACTTGTAAACAAGATTTTGATAATGTTTACGATCTTTATTAGCATCCGGCCGCTTTGAAACAGGATGGTGACCCAACAGTCGCCTTTAGTCTGTCCGTTTACACCAGGAAGCCAAAGCAAGCTGTGCAGTCTACTGAGATTTTACTAAATGACGCTTAACACACTCAACAGCTAACGCTCATCTTCAAGAGTTCACACTTACGGAGCAACAGCGCTTCCTCCAGACGTCCGATTTCCGACGGCTTTGTTGCAACAAGTGTGTTCCTTTATTGGGAAACGAGTGGAGGAGTCATTGGAATAATCCTTGTGTTGTTCTTCTTCGCGTATGGCCGTCCTCCCTTGGCAATGTTACGCATGCACGACGGCCATGAGCGCCTCTCTTGGCCCGGAGGAAAGAAAAGCAAGCGCTTACACACTGCGTGGAGGCGTGACCACATTACCGTAAGCTGCGGTGTACCGCTTCGTTGAGCGACTCGGGCTTTCATGAATGGCGGCCCTTTTCCGTGCACAGCCCCAGTTATTTATCTTTCTTTTTCTCTTCTCCTCCCTCCTTCCCTCACTTCACCTTAACTCGTTTCGCTTCTGTTTTATACGTTACATGCTAATTTATACCTGGTTTTCCTACTAGCGATGCTCTGTGTCTTTCGTTCTGGTTTTCCCGTGAGAAAAAAACTGCGTGTTTTGTCATGTGGGGAAAAAACGGAGACACGATTTCATCACATCGAGAAGTGATTAAGGCAGTGGCGCGCATGTCCGTGTCAATGTACGATGGTGGCAGCAACTCCGATTTATTATGGCAGCACTGTCAGGACAAATATAATTTAATATAGAGACATGAAAGAGTTTTGATTGGCGTTTGTCTTCCACACAAACGTGGTATAACTCGCCTTGCGATACGCCTGCTTGTATTCATCCAACGTATCGCATATGTCGATCGTGCAGCCACAGGCGTGCGCAGGGTTCCCGACTCAAACTATGGGGAATTTTTCGCACCCTGTCTCCTTCTACTAAAGTTCGCTGTCTGTCTGTCTGCCTTTTCTTAGGTGACTAGGGGGACCCGCCTTCGGCCCCTGCCCCCGTGAGCACGCATATGCGTGCAGCAAACACACGATAACAAACGCACGTAAAACGATTGAAAGGGGTGAGGAAAAAAAAAAGGAAGACACAGAACGGCCTCTAATTCCGACGAATTGCTCATTTCAAACCGAAGCACAGATTTCTTGTACTCTTAACAGATGTTCAAATTTAAGCTTAATGTTTTTTATTAAAATGCAGCACTGGAAAGAACACGAAAAAGAAACCCTTGCTCATAACTTATGTATCAAGTGAGACACAAATTGAGACAATAATTGTGTCTGTCAGCGGCGCAATTAACTAAGATTTAGTAATTACCTTTTCTGTGACTGCAGCAATCGTGCATATTTGTATTGAAAAGTTGGAGGCAGTCGCGTTTCTACGCACTTGCACTTGGAAGAATTATCCTAGCATGTCTGTGCTCCGAGATATCCCGTGGCAGAGTTTAATTATGGTTTGCATAGTTACGCGTGCAAGGCGGTAAAATTAAGCGCAACGCCCCCCCCCCCCCCCCGTGCCCCCGATGTGACGAACAGCCACAGCGTGCTATCGCCAGCCGGTAGTAAAAGAGTA